>NC_064620.1:300919045-301544045 GCF_023898315.1 Schistocerca nitens
TCTTCCTACGTATCTTGTACCTAAAAGTTTAAAACGTTAGGTTCCTTTTGGTTGTCTTGAATGTAACATTCTTTGTAGATGTTCAAGCCAGCTTTGTCGATTAAACCTCATCTTCTAATTTATAGCACACACCCTATCCCTGCTCTCATGTCTCCGTTTCTTAATCTAATTTTGTAGAGCCCTTAATTCCTTTTAGACGTTTCATTTCTGCCCCTTGGAGTCTACTTTCGTGCTTTTTAGTAGCTGTCCAGGATCCTCTTCCAAATAACAATGTGAGGGTGGCCCTTACCTTATAAAACTTGATTGTGTCTTTCATGACTTTATTCATTAATCTTCTATTCAATGTCCCGCATATCACTTCATATTTCTACAGTTTGTTGCCAGCGTAGAGCTCACACTGGTAGCTTACAATATTTCCAAGGTAACTGAACTGATTAACTTTTTCAACTGTTTTGTTTCCTATTATGATCTTAGTTGTCAGCGGTTTTGTCCCTTTGAAAGCCGTAACTTTTGTTTTTGGCAAGGATATTTTCATATTATATTCTTTAGCAATCTGGTTCAGTCTATGGATCTTGGTAGCGAAGGCTCGTTATTCTGTACAACCACAATGTCGTCTGCGAAAAGCATCGTATTAAGAAATATGTTATATGATAATGTCAGATCCGGATCAAATTGTTATTTCCCTGTTTTAATCACATCGTCAATGTATATATTAAAAAGTGTGAGTCATAAGCTACACCATTGTCGAACCCTTTTGTTTATCGGTGTGTTTCCCTTCTGATCTCTCTTTGTTTTTTATAGTTTGTTTAACTGTGAAAACATTATCGGTTCAGTATCTTTTTCTTCTGAAACTATATTGTTCTTGAGATAACAGATTTTCGGACACAATTTTTAGCCATTGATTTAGTGTTTTATCCATCCTCAGCAACTGCAGTTGTACGTAATGAAATAATAAACAACCAGCTGCATAAAAGAAATGTAATATCTTTAGCGGTTTCGGGCACCTTCTTCAGAAGGTAGTAACTATCGCATTATTTGCGAGAGTCAACACTAAGATGCATACAGCAAAATGCCATGGTCATATGATTTATACGGACACTATGAACCATATGACCACCGCATTTTGCTTTATGGCCCTTACTGCTTACACCAGAAAATAATGCGCCAGGTATAATCTACTAAAGAAGGGTACTAAGTGCCCGAAACCGGTAAAGAAATTAAATCGCTTTTATGCATTTGGTTGCTTATTATTTCGATATGAGTACTGAGTTACTATCTTGGGGTAAATCTTATACGCTGTGTCCGCTAACGTTATATCACGACAATTATTGCATTCACTTCGTTTGCCTTTTTTAAAGACTGAAATGAGATCTATAACAGTTCATGGTATTGAGATTTGGCGTCTTTGCCAACACATATTGTATAAATGAAGCAGTCAAAGTTTTACAAATAATCCCCCTTATTTAAGTAACTCGGCGTGTACTCGTCGGGGCCTACTGGTTTCCGAGTTTTTGTTTTATTCAGGCCACGTGTAGTTCTTGGTCATCACATTGTCGTCATATGGTTCTTTTATTTCACGAGGGCCTTCCTCTAAAGCTTGGTTCTACAGCTTGGTTTTCATTACGCCAGAGCTGCTTATAATGTGTAATACATTTATATTCTGGTATTGTATTTAGGTTTGCAGTCTCTTCTTCAGTTTTATTTAAATGCTGTAACATCTCGTAAGCTATGGCTTGTCTTCCATAGATCTATTCCGCTCACAAAGTTATTCCACGATTCTCCGAACAATTGTTTCTGCTTTATTTATTTCCTTTGTAATTTTGTTTCCCAGATTCTGTTTTCCACTATAAATATTTATGATACGCTCAATTAATTTTCTCTGTTGCTTTTGCGATATCTTGGTTCCACACTGTCTCTTCTTATTTCTTTTCTTACTTTTTTTCCCTCAGTGACTCATTTGCGGCTGTTCGATACATTGCTTTACATTTCCCCATTCAGTTTCCATACTATCACTCGTGTCTGGCTGTCTGTCATACGAAATCGTTCTTCCTTCGTTCTGTTTACGCGTGGCACAGAGTAACGTTCCCTGGCATTTTCACAATTTATTTGTAACATATACGCCGATCTGGGCAAGTTATATATAAGCTAGTGTGTGGAGACTCTCTGTCGTTGTGTGGACAGAGCCGCTAGAGTGAGGAAGGGTCAGTTGTGGACAGAGCAGCTGAAGTGAGGAAGAAGTGAGGAAGTGTTAATCCTTGATCGCTCTAGCAGACGCGATGTGCAGCTACGCTCGCGCCCATTAGACGCGCCTGATTCATTAACCCGCATTGTGGGCACTAAAGGTTGTGTATGCATCGTGGTTATCCAGCAGAGTTAAGATGTACTTCTTTTGTATCTGTCGGGACTTTGCCGCCTTTAATCAAAGCGTACGAATTAATGTGAGTTGACTTGTTGTTTGGGCTAAATATATTAGTATTCATTAAAAGTGTGAATTATTTATGTAAATGAGCATGCCCACGTCATCTATAAATCACATGCGTAATGTAGTAGGTTTGATCAGTGATAAATATCGGCTTGGCAATAATTAAGACATTTTCTGTTAATTAAAATATTCTTGTGTTCTATGGCTAGTGCCGGGATAAAAGTCAGTAAAATATTTCACAAAAAGAAAAACCCACTGCATTCTGGAATGTGTATGCCAAGGCCGAATGATTTAAGAGACTCAGTTCTTATCCAGATAGTACTATCCAATTAATGTGAGTGCACGTAATAATTTCCTTTAAATGTACGTAATCCTTAAGAAAGTAAAATTTGTTTTTTTATTACCACACGTAATGAAGAGAGTGGTTCTACAACAAAGTTCGCACTAAGGCAAATTAACTTTTAAGCAAGAAATAAAATTATTTCCTTTTTTTATTTTTACGAAATTTCAAATCATTCATTCCAGGAATTTCGTTAAAATGGCACCCAGCGTGAAGCTCGATTCAATTTTAAGAGAATATCGTTAAAGTGGCGCCCAGCATCGCCTGATCTAAATCTGCCACATTCCATACCCTCTTATTGTTACAACCTCCGATGAAAAAACTGTACATTCTATTCAATTGCTCTTTCGTTCTTTGCTTTCTCTGACAGAATTACGTTGTCACCGGCAAACATCGAAGCCTTTCTCCCTTAACTTTAATTCATTCCCCACATTTTTATTTGATTTATTGTACTGCCTGCTCAGTGTACAGATTGAAGAACATCGAGGTAATTTATAGCGCCGTCACTCCCTGTTTCCCTTTCAAGCCCCTCAACTATTACAATTGTAGCCTGGTTTCTGTACAGTTTGAAAATAGCCGTTTGCTCTCTGTATTTTAGCCATACTTACGAGGTTAATAATACGTTACTTCTAGTATTCCTCAGTAGGATCAACGAAATGTTCTTCCGACTATTTACAACGTTCCTTTTGGGAAATCATCAAAAGAGATGTAAACTTGCTGGACTGTTTGCTTACAACGCAATGAAATCAATACATAGATCATCACATTAAAAAGTACACTCAACGAAACAGAATACGGGTGGTGTCACCTGTTGTTACTGCTGGGAGTGAAAGAGTGCACTTCTTCAGTACGCTTGTTAGTCGAAATTTTCATGTATGGGGAGAGTATTAAAATCTCGTTAAACGACAATGTGAAATGTAAAATGGTGCGAACTATTGGAAGTTCACAGAAACCAATAACTTCGAGCTATCGGGAAAGACGAGTAAATCGCAATACGTGCAGAAAATTGAGAGAGAAGACCAAGAACGGAGTGCCCTGATTGAATAAGTTGCAGACTTTTGCCCTTTTGTTCATTCTGCACATCCAAGAATCAAAGACACAAATAAAAGAAACTCTCAACAGAGGAATTAAAATAAAATATACAGTGAAAAGATGTCAACGATAAGATTCACTGATACTACTGCTAAGTGAAACTGAGGAAGTAGTGGAGGACCTATCGAATCAAATATATGTTCTAATAAGCCAACATTTGTAATGGAGTGTTTCTGTGAAGTGGGGCCGGCTGGGGATTCTGCAGACGTTGGGCTCAATTCAGCAATTAATGTATTGAAGATTAAAACTTCTAGATAATAGAATAGTAATAAAATAGCAGTGAATGTAGATATAAGTATGCAGCCCCGTCTAGTTCCTCATGTGTGGATCAAACAATAAAATACAACGAAAATAATTCCATTCAGTAAACAGAATTTAATGAAATGAAAAGAACTTTGCTCCCGGATATATTATTGGACAAGAACAGTAACAATTAAAATCATTAACAGGGCTGGAGCAACAACTGTAGAATCCCATCTTCGAGAGATAGACGTGAAAAATCAGCAAAATCAACTGCAATAGTCTTCTTCTTCTTTCATCAAGGTCGAGGCCACATGCCTCTACCGTCTTCTAAGTATCCAACCATCTTTTTCTTAATCTTCCTACGTATCTTGTACCTAAAAGTTTAAAACGTTAGGTTCCTTTTGGTTGTCTTGAATGTAACATTCTTTGTAGATGTTCAAGCCAGCTTTGTCGATTAAACCTCATCTTCTAATTTATAGCACACACCCTATCCCTGCTCTCATGTCTCCGTTTCTTAATCTAATTTTGTAGAGCCCTTAATTCCTTTTAGACGTTTCATTTCTGCCCCTTGGAGTCTACTTTCGTGCTTTTTAGTAGCTGTCCAGGATCCTCTTCCAAATAACAATGTGAGGGTGGCCCTTACCTTATAAAACTTGATTGTGTCTTTCATGACTTTATTCATTAATCTTCTATTCAATGTCCCGCATATCACTTCATATTTCTACAGTTTGTTGCCAGCGTAGAGCTCACACTGGTAGCTTACAATATTTCCAAGGTAACTGAACTGATTAACTTTTTCAACTGTTTTGTTTCCTATTATGATCTTAGTTGTCAGCGGTTTTGTCCCTTTGAAAGCCGTAACTTTTGTTTTTGGCAAGGATATTTTCATATTATATTCTTTAGCAATCTGGTTCAGTCTATGGATCTTGGTAGCGAAGGCTCGTTATTCTGTACAACCACAATGTCGTCTGCGAAAAGCATCGTATTAAGAAATATGTTATATGATAATGTCAGATCCGGATCAAATTGTTATTTCCCTGTTTTAATCACATCGTCAATGTATATATTAAAAAGTGTGAGTCATAAGCTACACCATTGTCGAACCCTTTTGTTTATCGGTGTGTTTCCCTTCTGATCTCTCTTTGTTTTTTATAGTTTGTTTAACTGTGAAAACATTATCGGTTCAGTATCTTTTTCTTCTGAAACTATATTGTTCTTGAGATAACAGATTTTCGGACACAATTTTTAGCCATTGATTTAGTGTTTTATCCATCCTCAGCAACTGCAGTTGTACGTAATGAAATAATAAACAACCAGCTGCATAAAAGAAATGTAATATCTTTAGCGGTTTCGGGCACCTTCTTCAGAAGGTAGTAACTATCGCATTATTTGCGAGAGTCAACACTAAGATGCATACAGCAAAATGCCATGGTCATATGATTTATACGGACACTATGAACCATATGACCACCGCATTTTGCTTTATGGCCCTTACTGCTTACACCAGAAAATAATGCGCCAGGTATAATCTACTAAAGAAGGGTACTAAGTGCCCGAAACCGGTAAAGAAATTAAATCGCTTTTATGCATTTGGTTGCTTATTATTTCGATATGAGTACTGAGTTACTATCTTGGGGTAAATCTTATACGCTGTGTCCGCTAACGTTATATCACGACAATTATTGCATTCACTTCGTTTGCCTTTTTTAAAGACTGAAATGAGATCTATAACAGTTCATGGTATTGAGATTTGGCGTCTTTGCCAACACATATTGTATAAATGAAGCAGTCAAAGTTTTACAAATAATCCCCCTTATTTAAGTAACTCGGCGTGTACTCGTCGGGGCCTACTGGTTTCCGAGTTTTTGTTTTATTCAGGCCACGTGTAGTTCTTGGTCATCACATTGTCGTCATATGGTTCTTTTATTTCACGAGGGCCTTCCTCTAAAGCTTGGTTCTACAGCTTGGTTTTCATTACGCCAGAGCTGCTTATAATGTGTAATACATTTATATTCTGGTATTGTATTTAGGTTTGCAGTCTCTTCTTCAGTTTTATTTAAATGCTGTAACATCTCGTAAGCTATGGCTTGTCTTCCATAGATCTATTCCGCTCACAAAGTTATTCCACGATTCTCCGAACAATTGTTTCTGCTTTATTTATTTCCTTTGTAATTTTGTTTCCCAGATTCTGTTTTCCACTATAAATATTTATGATACGCTCAATTAATTTTCTCTGTTGCTTTTGCGATATCTTGGTTCCACACTGTCTCTTCTTATTTCTTTTCTTACTTTTTTTCCCTCAGTGACTCATTTGCGGCTGTTCGATACATTGCTTTACATTTCCCCATTCAGTTTCCATACTATCACTCGTGTCTGGCTGTCTGTCATACGAAATCGTTCTTCCTTCGTTCTGTTTACGCGTGGCACAGAGTAACGTTCCCTGGCATTTTCACAATTTATTTGTAACATATACGCCGATCTGGGCAAGTTATATATATATATATATATCTTAATATTACTGAATGTGGTATGAAATATGTTTGTTATTTTTATTATATTTTTTTGTAACATTTCTCTGTATTAGGATAGGAAATTTCTATATTTATTATGTGAATGTAAAAGTGTCAGTATTTGCGGTATCAGCGATATTTGCTAGAAATCGATTTACAAAGAAATGTTAATAATCGTAATAGTCGTGCCGTTGTTTATCTTTGGCATGTGGAGACTCTCTGTCGTTGTATGGACAGAGCAGCTAGTGTGTGGAAGAGCAGCTCAGTGTGTGGACAGAGCCGCTAGAGTGAGGAAGGGTTAGTTGTGTGGACAGAGCCGCTAGAGTGAGGAAGGGTCAGTTGTGGACAGAGCAGCTGAAGTGAGGAAGAAGTGAGGAAGTGTCAATCCTTGATCGCTCTAGCAGACGCGATGTGCAGCTACGCTCGCGCCCATTAGACGCGCCTGATTCATTAACCCGCATTGTGGGCACTAAAGGTTGTGTATGCATCGTGGTTATCCAGCAGAGTTAAGATGTACTTCTTTTGTATCTGTCGGGACTTTGCCGCCTTTAATCAAAGCGTACGAATTGTGAGTTGACTTGTTGTTTGGGCTAAATATATTAGTATTCATTAAAAGTGTGAATTATTTATGTAAATGAGCATGCCCACGTCATCTATAAATCACATGCGTAATGTAGTAGGTTTGATCAGTGATAAATGTCGGCTTGGCAATAATTAAGACATTTTCTGTTAATTAAAATATTCTTGTGTTCTATGGCTAGTGCCGGGATAAAAGTCAGTAAAAATATTTCACAAAAAGAAAAACCCACTGCATTCTGGAAAGTGTATGCCAAGGCCGAATGATTTAAGAGACTCAGTTCTTATCCAGATAGTACTATCCAATTAATATGAGTGCACGTAATAATTTCCTTTAAATGTACGTAATCCTTAAGAAAGTAAAATTTGTTTTTTTATTACCACACGTAATGAAGAGAGTGGTTCTACAACAAAGTTCGCACTAAGGCAAATTAACTTTTAAGCAAGAAATAAAATTATTATTTCCTTTTTTTATTTCTACGAAATTTCAAATCATTCATTCCAGGAATTTCGTTAAAATGGCACCCAGCGTTAAGCTCGATTCAATTTTAAGAGAATATCGTTAAAATGGCGCCCAGCGTGGGGCTCGAATATGCAGTGGCCACGAAATACCCTTGAGATACCTAGGGAATTAATATAGTCGAACTTTGTTGCAGGACATTTAATAATTTTGTCATGTACTGTATGTATTGCTTAACCAATATTGTGTGGTAATACCTGTGTATGATTTTTTGCATGAGAACACTATGTATCCGGAGCTGAAGCAGAGAGCTCATTATTTTGAAAAATTAATAACCTTCCACAATATCAGGGGGCAGCAGCACCCAAGATAGATCACCAAAAGGTAAAGCTACAGTGTAGTTGTCCTGTAGGTAGTAAAGTAGCCTCCGTGCAGTGTCCTCGGATCATTAGTGGTGTGCTTGTTGTTAGTACTTTGTTTTAAAATAACAGGACATTTAAGTAGTTAGTCATTGTAGTATATAGTACGTATGTATTGGGTAATGTCCATTTCTTGTGTGCTTATGTGAGTGAAACCTGAAGTGTTAGGATACTTAGTTCAGATTTTATTTCTTTTGTTTACTATGGTTAGATTGCGTAGTCAGAAAGATATCAACATGGATAATGAGCAACAGTTAGTTAATAGTGATACCGAGTTAGAAAATGGGACACAAAGTAATGTTAGTGACGTAGCTCAGGAAGTACAATGTGAGAATCTGGGGGCAGAAGGGCAAGAAATGTTGCCACTGCCACCCAGTGATTCAGTTGATAGCGTAAATAGTGAGCCATCCGCAAGCACTGGGCACGGACCAGAGAGTGGTGTGATGTCAGAAGTGCAATCATTAAAAGATATGTTTGAGCGCATGATCACTTTCCAAGCTGAATTTGTACAAATGCAAGCAGAGCGTGATAAAGAACGTGATGCCGAACAAGCAAAGCGTGACCAGAGATTGGTAGCTGAATTTGCATGTAAACAAGCAGAGCGTGATAAAGAACGTGATGCCAAACAAGCAGAGCGTGACCGACGCATGCATGAGAGGGACTTGCAGTTGATGCAAGCTTTAGAAGTTATGCAAAGTGACATTGTTAACTTGAAACAAAAATATGAAACCATGCCCAAAACGGTGCAAGCATTAAGCGAAGGACTAAATAGTATTCAAATGGCTAATGCCAATATCGTAGAGGAAGTCAGTGTCCTGACTAATAGGGTCGAACAACTAGAACTTAACACAACCCACGTAATTGAGAACAAAGTGATCGAACATGTGCACAAAGTAGAACGTAACTTCATAAAGGAATTAGATGAGAAAGTGCACGCCGCAATTGAGGCCAGAGAGATGGATTCTACTGCGGATGTGCAAGATCTTAAAAAGATAGTGCAAAAGGACATTCCGCTGTGGCAGCGGAGTGTGGACCGCCGTCTTGCCGAAATGGAGCTAAGTTTGCGGCAAGACGATGCGCTGGCGTATGTCACGCCAGCCAAGTCCAACAATGATAGGCATATAAATACAGCAGTACACAATTGTGACTGCAAGACAGGACAGGCAACCGATGTAAGCGGAACAAATAAATGTCATTCCAAAGTAGTGATTGAAGAAAGTCTGATTAGGAACCGACAGTTTCAGATCTTTACAACGGAGAAGAAATCTGTTCACCCTGTAGTGTTTATCAAGGGATTTAGAAACATTTTGCCTAGCGTTTGGAGTCATACCCAGAAAATACAGTTTGTTATGTCTTACATACAGGGAGATGCTGCGTTATGGGCAACCGAAGCAGCTGACAGTTGCGATACATATGAGCAATTCGAAAAGGCATTCTTGGCCAAATATTGGTCAACATGTATTCAGGAGAGATTACGGAAGGAAGTATATAATCCAGAGCCGTATTCTCCACGATTAGGCAATTTGCGAAAATATTTTGAGAAGTACATTAATAAGACCCGTTACTGGGACGAACAGATTTCATCTCGGGATTTGATCAGACTTTTGAAATCACACTTGCCGATAGATGTAAAGGAAAAGCTTATACACGTGCCCGAAAATGATATGGAACATTTCTTGTCTATTCTGGACGCAATTGACCTGATTCAGGAGGCCATTAAGGCGGCCTCTGAACAGATTAGAAGTAACGGAAATAGTTATAGAAATGGTAGAAATAACACGCCTCTAACCAGTAATAGAAACGGCGGAGGTAATAATAGGAGACAAGGGTATACACAAAACGGAAATAGAGATAGAGACCGGAACGGAAATAGACCACCGGGGAATAATGATAGGAAAAGGAGGTTCGATGACCGGTATGAAACAGGCCCACCAAGCAGTCATAGATGGAAAAATGCCAGGGGGCCGTACAACACTAATACTTATAATGATGCAAACCGAACTTGGCCACAGAACCAGAGGCCCAGTCCGGACCGGCAAAACAGTGATAGATATGACAATAACCGACCGCCACCACAAAATGCGCCAATTGCGCAGCCGTGGCGGCCGACGCAACACAACGTGCACATAGTGGAGGTCAATGACACAGAGCAGCCACGCCCATCCACTAGCAATAATTCAACAAACTAGATGCGGCCGAGATACGCTCTCCATCGTCGGCTACGGTTTGGAGTGAGAGCAGCCCGACACAAAACAAAACACCGAAAACAATCTGTATCCTTAGGTATAATGACGGGGTACAGATGGGAGATGAATTAATAACCGAACCATCCACGTGCATAAAGGAACACAAGGACAATGTACAAGTGATAATAGAAGTTAAAATTAACAATATTGATGTGCAAGTGGTCATAGATACAGGTGCTACTGTTAGTGTTATGAGTATGGACTTATTCAAGGTACTGGGGAAGGAAAGGCGTATGCTGACTTTTCCCGTGAATAATTGTAGAGTCACTGGAGCCATAAGTGCACAGCGACAAATAATTAAGCTCCAAGTGCGGGTAGAGATGTATATAGGGGAAGAAGCCATAACGAGCTCATTCCTGGTAGTAAAGGGTTTAAAGGTAGCCTGCATTTTGGGGGTAGATTTTTTGAGAGAGAGGGACGCAATAATAGACCTTTCTCGGGGAAAATTAAGTTTGATGAATGCTGGTAGGAGAATAGAATTTTCCATGCTTAGATCTGAAGAGGTACCTGTACCTAATTGTAACGCCATAAATATAAAATGTAGGAATCAATCGATACTACAATTAGACAATTATTGTCCAGGGCAGAATCTCTATTATCCTGACGTACAAGGTGATCAATCAAAGGCGAATATGGATATATTAGTGAACAAAGTATCACAGTCCGAAAATTTAAATTCAATTCAACAGAAGGAAATAGTACAGTTATTATCTAATTATGCAGATGTATTTTCTGAACGACCAGGAGTTGTTAAGGGATATCAATACAAGATCGAGGTAAAGCCTCACAAAACTTACTGTCGAGCCTCATACTCCATTCCTTGGTCCAAGAAGGAAATAGTAGCTAAGGAAATAAGAAAACTGATCGAGTGGGGAATAATAGAACCGTCTTTGTCCCCTTATAGTAGTCCATTGGTGGCGGTAGCAAAAGCTGACGGACAGGTACGGTTAGTACTGGATGCAAGAGACATAAATGAAATCATTGTACCTGTCAGGACTCATCCGGAAAACCTTGATGAGCAACTTCGAAAATTCCATGGAGTGCAATATTTGACATCTATTGATATGAGAAGTTCTTTCTGGCAAATTCTACTTACACCCGAGTCGAGACAATATACTGCATTTATATTTGGGGGAAGAAGCTACCAATTTAGGGTACTACCTTTCGGCCTAAATGTAAGTGCAGGAGTTTTCATAACAGCCCTTGACGCGGTTTTGGGTCCGGAGTTGCTGCAAAGGGTGACAGTATATGTAGACGATCTAGTGATTGCCACTGCCACCTGGGAGGAGCACGTAGAACTACTGAGTAAAGTCTTAGAAAGGTTTAAGCAAGCAGGGGTAACAGCGAATCTTGATAAATCCAAGTGTGGACGTAATCAGATTCAATTCCTAGGTCACATAATAACACCACAAGGCATCAAACCTGACAACAAAAAACTTGATGCAATTCGTGGGTTTCCTAGTCCTAGAACTAAGAAACAGCTCAAGGCATTTATAGGTCTAGCATCCTTTTTTAGACGATTTGTCCCGAACCAATTAATGAATAACGAGTCGATATTGAGCCTGTTGCGTAAAAATGCGCACTGGGTGTGGACAGACGAATGTCAACGCGCATTTGATGCTATCAAAAACGCCTTGGTGAATGCAAACATATTGCGACACCCAGACATGACAAAAGATTTTTGTATAGCGACAGATTCGTGTTCATACGGTCTGGGTGCTTGTTTATTTCAGTGGGAAAGGAGCAACGACCCCACAACAGTAAAAATAATCGAGTTTGCCAGCCGCACACTAAGCAGCTGCGAGAGAGCATATTCTGCTACCGAATTAGAGGCTCTTGCAGTGGTCTGGGCGGTAAAGAAATTTAACTACTATATCTATGGTAAGGAAGTCAAAGTATTCAGTGACCACCAGGCTCTGAGCTATTTAATGACTTGCAAATTATACCATACCCGCTTGCTAAGATGGAGGTTAGCATTACAGGAATATAAAATTAAAATCATGTACCTAAAGGGACAAGATAATGTTGTGGCAGACGCTTTGTCGAGGCTTCCACTAGGGCAATCCTCAATGTCAAATATTTTAGAACAATCGGAGGAATATCGAATACTCTTGGTACAAGATAAAGTACATAGGAGGGACTTTTTACACATGTGTAAGAATATGTCTATATTGCAGGAAACTGATCCGATCTGGGGAGATATAATTAGCAAAATTAAAGAAGGAACCAATCTTAAAAGTGTTCAGAATTTCAAAATAGTAGATAATATTCTGTATTATAAAACAAGTGTGTCAAATGACCACGGAGTCGTGTGTATACCACAACAGGCTATCCCAGCTGTAGTGTGGCACACGCATTTAGCTTGGGGTCACGCTGGGATAGGCAAAACAATAAGGATTTTATCCAAATTCTGTTATTTTAAAGGGATAAGCCAGCAGACTCGCACCATTATCAGGACTTGTCCTCTGTGCCAAAAGGCTAAGTTTCAAAATAAGTCCACAAGGTTTGAACTGCATCCTATTGTGCCTCATCGACCACTTCAATTAGTATCTATAGACATAGCAGGACCCTACCCACGAGCCAGGGGTGGATTGAAGTACATTTTAGCGGTGTATGACCTCTTTTCAAAATATTTAAAAATATACTGCCTTAAATCAGCCACTGCTCGTGGAATAGTGAAATGGTTAGGCAAAGAATATTTTATACAAGTAGGTAAGCCTGAAGCGATAATATCGGATAATGCTTCATATTTTACAGGCCATACCTGGAAAAACTATTTATATGAACAAGATATAAAGCGTATACTAATTTCCCGCTTTCACCCACAAGCAAGTTTAGTAGAGAGAGTATTTGGAGAGTTAAATAAATTTTGCAGGTTATACATTGCATATAAGCACACAAGGTGGCCAGATATGATACATAAGTTTGTCGAAATTCACAACGCAACCCCGCATGCTTCTACGGGGTATCCACCAAATGAGATATTAATGAATAATAATCGAGCTCTGAACGAGTGGCTGGCACCCTTGCCTAAGGTCCCAGTCATTCCTGAGCCTAAGGAAGAGAAGATAAGAAAAGCGGGATGCAACCTTACCAGGTGCGCCCAGAAAAGGACGGAAAAATATAATCGACATGTAACGAATAACCAAACATTTAATGTTGGGGACTTGGTGCTCTTACGCAATCATCCTAAGTCCTCGGCATCTTTGAAACAGAATAGCAAGTGGCAATTGGTGTATAATGGACCTTTTAGAGTAGTAAGTGTGCCACATGAGTGTAGCTATCTCTTAGCAGATCCCCACTCAGGGAGAGTACGGGGACTGTATCCGCGTAAGGATGTAAAAGCATTCCTACAGTAAAAGACTAATAGTCCTATGCGGACACCGTTCCTTTGTAAACAATGAACATTAATAAGGTGTACTAGTGTAGGAGTGTATAGTTATAAGAACATGATTGACTTTTTTCATGTGTGTGGATATTTGTGTTATGTACTCTTTTAATTTGTGTTTAATTTGAGATATTTCTTGGCACAATCCTTTATATTATGTGTATCTATGTGTAGCTGTCAGATTGACAGATCTGAACCCGGAACAATATTAGTAATATAAGGCCCTGAGAACTTTATTATCTCACTAGTGTTATCACAAAATAATGCACCCAGTAGTGACCCGAGAGCACCACGGGAGGCAACCTTGTTGTAAATTTATGTAGCATGTGCAGATTCAATCAATAAGAAAGAGCTAGCCAGATACGGTCCAAGTAAATTTTCGCCTACAGAGACTTCACTGTGGTTACGTAGGACGTTGATTGTATGTACGTAAATCTTACACTCTGGTAAAAGGTTACGAATGTGCTGTTGCAAACAAATTCAGCAGCGGACATTGTAAATAGAAATAAATAAACTTTAACAAAGGTGTAGTATTGTGCGGCAGAAACAGACAGTGACAGTCACTGATAAAGAACTAGCACAACACGAATAGTGAACCGATAACGGACGGTGGATAAACCTAGTGTCAAATTTTAACTTTTTGTATGTAAAGGGACGCTAGGAAAGAGCGTGTGACTAATGACAAGTCATGACGGTGGAAAATATTGTGTGCCCATAAAAGTGTACTGTGACAATGAAACCTTGTGCGAACCAGACTAGTGAAGGCCTACTGAGTAATAACTACCACTAATTGTGTGCGTTCTTTCCCACAGCAGGAAATACGGATAGTATACTGTTTGTGAACTTGTTGCATGTTTCCTGGAGCACCGCAAGAAGACGTCGCACGGGCGAGCTGGTATCCAACGCGTTCGGCTATAGCAGCTATGCAGCGGCCACAGCAGCCCGTAGCAGACCAGACAGCCACGCCCGTACGCGCCGTAGCTGTCAACGATGGGGCGGTGACCTACACGAAGTCAGCGCGCCGCGCCGAGCGCCGCACCCCACCGCTCATCAAATACATTATTGGCTTTTGAAATGTTTACATAAACTGAATAACATATTAATGACTTCATTTTGATAAACATTGAACATGTACTATGTACGTCCGTAATTGATATAACCTAGGACAAGTGATCTTGTAGTATATCACAAGAAAAATAGGGATATTGTGTAATTGTGTAAACCCGTTTGTGACAAACTGCAAAAATACTTCAAATGAAAAACTGTTAATATGGACTATAAACCAACTGGGATGGCTGGGCTCCGGCACAGTTTTGCCCAGGTTTCCTGATTGCCTACGCCCAAATGGGGAGCCATGTACTTATATAATCCTGGGG
This sequence comes from Schistocerca nitens, assembly GCF_023898315.1. Taxonomy (NCBI): domain Eukaryota; kingdom Metazoa; phylum Arthropoda; class Insecta; order Orthoptera; family Acrididae; genus Schistocerca; species Schistocerca nitens. Next base: position 300,934,118 of record NC_064620.1, read on the forward strand.
CTAATTACAAGAGCCATTCCATAAAACATACAGAGGTGTAAAGAACGTTACTGGCACCATTGTGTCAAAGTGTAAAACCTCTTTGCCAAATGCTGCCAGGGGGCAATGTAACGTTCCCTGGCATTTTCACAATTTATTTGTAACATATACGCCGATCTGGGCAAGTTATATATATATATATATATCTTAATATTACTGAATGTGGTATGAAATATGTTTGTTATTTTTATTATATTTTTTTGTAACATTTCTCTGTATTAGGATAGGAAATTTCTATATTTATTATGTGAATGTAAAAGTGTCAGTATTTGCGGTATCAGCGATATTTGCTAGAAATCGATTTACAAAGAAATGTTAATAATCGTAATAGTCGTGCCGTTGTTTATCTTTGGCATGTGGAGACTCTCTGTCGTTGTATGGACAGAGCAGCTAGTGTGTGGAAGAGCAGCTCAGTGTGTGGACAGAGCCGCTAGAGTGAGGAAGGGTTAGTTGTGTGGACAGAGCCGCTAGAGTGAGGAAGGGTCAGTTGTGGACAGAGCAGCTGAAGTGAGGAAGAAGTGAGGAAGTGTCAATCCTTGATCGCTCTAGCAGACGCGATGTGCAGCTACGCTCGCGCCCATTAGACGCGCCTGATTCATTAACCCGCATTGTGGGCACTAAAGGTTGTGTATGCATCGTGGTTATCCAGCAGAGTTAAGATGTACTTCTTTTGTATCTGTCGGGACTTTGCCGCCTTTAATCAAAGCGTACGAATTGTGAGTTGACTTGTTGTTTGGGCTAAATATATTAGTATTCATTAAAAGTGTGAATTATTTATGTAAATGAGCATGCCCACGTCATCTATAAATCACATGCGTAATGTAGTAGGTTTGATCAGTGATAAATGTCGGCTTGGCAATAATTAAGACATTTTCTGTTAATTAAAATATTCTTGTGTTCTATGGCTAGTGCCGGGATAAAAGTCAGTAAAAATATTTCACAAAAAGAAAAACCCACTGCATTCTGGAAAGTGTATGCCAAGGCCGAATGATTTAAGAGACTCAGTTCTTATCCAGATAGTACTATCCAATTAATATGAGTGCACGTAATAATTTCCTTTAAATGTACGTAATCCTTAAGAAAGTAAAATTTGTTTTTTTATTACCACACGTAATGAAGAGAGTGGTTCTACAACAAAGTTCGCACTAAGGCAAATTAACTTTTAAGCAAGAAATAAAATTATTATTTCCTTTTTTTATTTCTACGAAATTTCAAATCATTCATTCCAGGAATTTCGTTAAAATGGCACCCAGCGTTAAGCTCGATTCAATTTTAAGAGAATATCGTTAAACACACTGTCTCTTCTTATTTCTTTTCTTACTTTTTTTCCCTCAGTGACTCATTTGCGGCTGTTCGATACATTGCTTTACATTTCCCCATTCAGTTTCCATACTATCACTCGTGTCTGGCTGTCTGTCATACGAAATCGTTCTTCCTTCGTTCTGTTTACGCGTGGAAAGCGCCACGCACCGTGCGGTGGCGTGCGTAGTATCTATGTAGATGTAGATGTGGATGTAGATGTTTTGGTATAGATGACGTACGCTCTCATCCTGTAATAGCTACACCTTCAAACCTTCTTCCCTTCTTGTCTCAACTCTTTTTGTCTTCTTCCATCTAGCGAGCATACCGTTTTTGCTACAATTGGGCATCGGAATAAATGCCACTATTGCTATGTACTTGTCTGCATATTTTACTGTTGGCGACCACATAATCTATTATTGACCTCTGTCCCGTCACGCTCTATTAATTTTCAGTCGATTACTTGAGGGAAAATGTTAGCTGAGAAAGTTCTTCATCATTTATGTGTTGTTCACCAAAAGTTTCCACCGTTACAGGTACTGGATTATTTCCTATTCTGGCATTTGAATCTCCACAGATTAATATGTGGTCCGTTTATTTTGTATATATCTGCTTCTCTTTGTAGAATTTCACAACAAGCCTCATTCTCTCCTTTTTCCATCTTCAGGATTGTAAACCCCCGTCAGTATTAGATGAACGCTATCTGTTCTGAATGTCTATGCTATGATCCTTTAACTTATATAAGTATAATGTTTGATCTTGGATTTCCATCTATTATCCACTAAGAAAGCTACTTCACTACTTGCTCTTTTGTCACTTCCTACACAGCTATTGATCATTAAGTATCGAACTAAGTGTGCAGTTCCTCACAGCCTTTTCTTCTTTTCTGTAAATGTTTGCAATGTTAATGTTTCTTTGTTTCAGTTCTGTTTATTATAAGAGCAGTCTTCTCATATTTCAAGTCCCAGTGATGAGCTTTCCCACTATTCTAAATCGCTTGTCTCTTTCTTAACTGGGTCGTTTTCTACTTAATCCATCCTGCTGGTTTCTTTGCAGATTACGAGTAAACAAGAGTCTCCAATATGATATGACAGCCTCTAGCCAGATTAGACATATGGTGGAGCAGCAGCTCATACTTGCCAGTAATTTTTTCAAGGTTTACTTCCTTTAGACTTTGGAAAGCCAATCACCGAATTACAAGGCAGCAGCTGTTTAATTTTTAATCTGGGCTATTTCCCCGGTTGACTTTGCCACTTCTAAGAGCTGTTCCTGTTCCTTTTCTGAGTCCTTCCAGAGGCAGTCTAATCTGATGCCTTCAGGGGCCTCGTTGTGACACTTGGACCTGTCTGGCTTGCTGCCACCATCATTGCTCCCAGGGTATAGTGGGAGAATGGGAGAGTCAAACGTCCTCAATGCAGTAAGGTAACAGTCCTCAAGGTGGAGTTCTAATAGTAAAAAGATTCATTTAAACGCCTTGACCTAGGTTTCGAAGTCCTTAAAACGGTCTTCTCTAGAAGAACCAGTAACTGACACGAGTTACATATTGTTGTGAAGGTACTTCTAAAATGTAGACATATGGCACAAACGAAGAAGCGAGAGTTGAAGTTTACCTTCGTTTGTGCCTTATGGCTACATTTTTAAGGTACCTGCACAACAGTATGTAACAATTGTCGATTATTGTCCCTTCTGAAAAATGCTTTTTAAACAGATCGAAACGTAGCTCAAGTGGTTTCACTAAAACTTTCGACTATTGCAAGTGATTTGGCTGTTTTCACCTGTTATTTGGGAAATACAGTGATTTTCAAAATGAACATACCGGTTTTAAGGCGTTGTAGCATTTATTACGTTCAGCTTCCAATTGTATATAATACACCAAATGAAAGAACAGCTCAAACAGTGTTGTCTGTATACCTGTACGCAATGGGAAGAGGATGTAACGACAAAGAGTGACTGAAAAACCTGTTGAACGAGTGCGAGTTTTTCACACTTAGCCCCAAGAAATATCTCCGCGAAAAGTTTATGGGCGTTTCTTTTCCGGTCAATCAACAGTAATTGATGTCTCTTATCTTGATGTGCTACAGCTATGGCCCGTGATTCGATGGGAAGAAGGTGAGCCACGGCTCGGAGTGGCGCCAGCAGCGCAGCAAGAGCAGCCGCCGAGCACTCTGTAGAAACTGAAGCTCGTAAGGAGCGCTAAGACGGCATCCTGGCCGAGGCAGGATATTTGATGTGTCAGAAATAACAAATTACGGCACACACTGTGAATTAAAAGTAGAGGAAAAACGAAAGTACAAAGGGTTTACGGTAAGTAATGCAAACCGTTTCTGCCTTAAATCAGCCGCGCGGGATTAGCCGAGCGGTCCTAGGGCGCTGCAGTCATGGACTGTGCGGCTGGTTCCGGCGGAGGTTCGAGTCTTCCCTCGGGCATGGGTGTAAGTGTGTGTTTGTCCTTAGGATAATTTAGTTGAGGTAGTGTGTAAGCTTAGGGACTGATGACTTAAGCAATTGAGTCCCATAAGATTTCACACACATTTGAACATTTTTCCTGAAATCAGGTTGGTCTTATGCAGGATTCAACTACACCATACTACTCCCTACGCCCTGGCTACGATAGCCAATTTATGAACACAATCTCCGCCTTATGCCATCTTATTGGGAGGGCCTGTGTGACTGCACGGTCCCACTCTACTGGTCGAGGTCGGAATCAGCGTCGTACTGTATCGATAACCTCCCCATCAGCCGCGTACTGCTTCCCACAGAGTGTATCCTTCATGGGGCCAAGGAGATTTATTAATTTTTTGTGCCCAAATTACAGACCTGTTACCTGATGATTTAAAACAGGCCGCACCTTTTACAGTTTTCGTTTTTCACCTTTTTAGTAGTTTTTCTTCTTTTGATTTTGTCTACACCATTGTACAAGGAATAATGGCCGCGGAGAGCGGCCGCGCGGTGAGAGGCGCAATGATGGACTGCATGGCCTCTCCCGCCGGAGATTCGAGTTCTCCCTCGGGCATAAGTGTGTGTGTTGTTCTTAGCATAGGTTAGTTTAAGTTAGTTTAAGTAGTGCGTAAGGCTAGGGACCGATGATCTCAGCAGTTTGGTACCTTAGGAATTCACACACACAAGGAATAATACTTTTTAAAATAACAACAGTTTAAGGTTGAAGGGTAAATAAAATTTTGTTGTCTTAAGATGAATGTAAAAGGATGCTACCATAAAGGACAGTTTTGTTAATACGTCACCGACTGTCGCTAGCAGTGAATACCTCCGAATCGTTTCTTCTAGCTGTTGACCGCCAGTCACAACGAAAGAGTTTGGTTAGTAGTAGAGAAATGGTTTTGCTAATCGTATGTGTTACTAATCGTATGTGTTGCTAATCCTATGTGTTCCTGGTCCTACGTATTAACTTTAAGTGCTCATCCGCGCTTTCGTAGCTAGTTCGCGAGCACCTTATGCTTATTTACTGTTACATCTCGTCTTCCTCTTCGTGTTCCTCTTCAGTGTCACTGTTTTCGCTGTCACTGTGAGTGCCGCTGTCGACCGTCTGGAGCTTTTTAAATCGCATATTGGCATGCCCGTTGTATAGTGTCCGCAGGTACTCTTAAAGCACATGACCAGATGGAAGTCGGAAGGTGCGAGATCCGGGCTGTAGCGTGGAAGTGAGGCTTTTTGTGCTACTTTAGGGTGCACATACTTGCGTGAGGTCTCGCGTTGCCAAGGTGAAGGAAAAGTTCGTTTACTCTCTCGTGGTGACGAACACGCTGAACTCGGTTACTCAACTTCCTGCGGGTAGCACAATACCCTCCAGAGTTGATCATTTCAATTTGGAGGGCACAGCGAACAGAATAACCACTTCAGAGTCCCAGAATACAGCATAATTTTGTCGGCTGATGGCGCGGCTTTGAAGTTCGGAAGAGAAGAGGTGTGGTGCCACTCGATGAACTGCCGTTTTTTTCCGTTTCGAAGCAATAAACACACTTTTCGTTTCCTGTGACAACGTTTGACAAACAATTGTCGTTATTAGCCTTCTAATATGAAAACATTTGTGCACAACTGCTGTTAAGCAGGGAGGAACTAGTGTGGACACACCTTTGAGTACACCACCTGGTGTCAGCACTACCAACAGAGGTGTCCAATTGAGCAGCGACGTGTTTAATTTTGATCCGATGATCACCTGGAATAAGAGTGTCAGCACGTTCCAATACTGCAAGAGTCACAGCTTTGTGAGGCCGATGGAGATCGTGCGGGTTTGCACGGCCTTGTAGCGATCATGGCAGACGCCTCATCCATTGACGCACCGCCAGCATCCTGCAACCGCCTATGAATATATGTAATGCTCTGATTTTCGCCAAAAGAAATTTAATGGCAGGTCTCTGCTTGGAGCACACCTACGTTACAGACCCGTTTTGAAGGCTAAGTATAACACCGGTACCTATCGGAGCTGAAGTGGTAACACTCAACGATGTACCTCAAAAAATCCGAACTTTTTCTACCGAATCTGGCCGAGAAGGAAATGTGTTGCATTACTTTTCGAGCGGCCCTCGTAATAAGTAGAAACCAAAAACAGATTGGGGGTAATACTAACGACAAAATAGACTATCAGGAAGTGGCTGAAAAAATTCTGTTACCTTGAAAGCTAAATTACGAATTATGGACGAAGAAAGCATGGTATAAGAAGGAGAATATATTGGGGGGAAATTGTGGTGAGGTTAAGAGTAGGAAACGGTTAACCATAGAGCTGGTTTCCTTGGATACAGGGACTCTAGAGTAGTAAGACACGACCCCTTTCATTGAACATTTATTTTGGCTAACAGACACAATTAAATTTTTCCTTTAAGTACCATGGTACTTCAATAACCGTCCAACTGAACGCTCAAAGGAAACTCTCTAGCCGGTTGACGGGCTTCAAGCAACTAACTGTGAACAATACTTAAAAAATTTTTAAGAACGTCCACCGAGCTTCAGCCTCGAATATTTAAGAATTAGAACAACAAGTAAAACGTATTTTAAAAAATCAACAGATCAGACAAAGAATTAGACAGCTTTCAGCATATTAAATGAGGGTTCAATAATTTAAGTAGCATCTCCAGCAGCGCTCAGTACTTGTCATCAAATCACCAGTTTTTAGATAGTCTCGCCTCTCAGCAGGAATTTAGAACAATATACGGCACACATCCAAGCCTTACCTTCTGCTATAGGAGCAAGTTTCGCCAATTATCCTAAAATATCCGAAGGAATAACGCATCTTACTTCTTAATAACACAGGCACTGCTACTTCGTAATTATTCGCCAATACCAGGTGCGCGACTCTCAAAAAATATGTTCTTCCTGGACGGGCGGGTCCAAATTGTGACACATAGACGATAACATATGGAAGTTTGTGTCTCGCCGCGATTTTTGCTCGAATGGCTGAAGGTGTTATGGCGAACGCTCGCGTTAAGCGGGAAATCCGAGTTCGAGCCTGGGAGCGACACAAATTTTCCAATATATAGCCGATGGCGGCGCCTATTCGCAACCGAGAATACAGTTCCTGGATACAATACTGACCTAAGATTCTTGCATTAAACAGTATTAATTAAAAAATACTCATGATAATGAGAATGTAAATACAATCTCTTGCCAACTTGACATCCATCATAACTCTTTGCCCCAGCTGTACAAATAACCATTCGTGGGGGCACGTTCAATAAACTGGCGTCTGTTTTGTCGCATTTGACCGAAGTAGAACTTTCGACAACCACTTGTGTCGTCCGCCAGTGTCCCCTCCACGCCACCCCCCTCCCCCCCCCCCCCCCGCCCCCGTGCCAAATTAGTTAAAGTTTGCTGCAAGAGAGAGAGCAGCACAATTCATTCACACTAAATAAAGCGCGATTATTACACAAGGATTAAAACTACCACCTCGCACAGTCGAGCAAATGGCTGCAACTGACAGTTCTTTATTTATATTTATGGAAGGAAAGTTTCATCGAGATGTCATTTGCATTCATGGAGAACATTCGAGGAACCAGCAGTGTTCCATTTCTAAGAAATCTTTACTTTTCAAAACTATAGAAAACACATGTATTCATAGAATGTAAATATTTCATTCCAATATTAGAAACAAAAATTTAATAAGTCAACAATAAATCGCGAAAGCAGTTGACAGTAGTTATAAATGGGTAAGCTGTTCATAACCACTGGAGAGACCAGCAAAGAAATAAATATGAGAATACAGTTGTACAGCAGGAATAAAAATTTGTTACAAACCGTCTGAGAGGTCGCTAAGGGGCGCCCGTCTGCTGTCTGTGCAACGGCGTCGTTACCAAAATGTCAACACTGGAGGCACGAAATACGAAAAAGCTGGAAGCCCGCTTGATGAGACAATGCTAGAGTGAAATCAAAAACAAGTGATTCAGGAGTTTCAGAACATTGTGAAGCACACAGAATGTTCTGCCGAAACTGGGCTAAATGTAGTAACTTCTCCTAGAGACACGATCTTTCTTGACGCAAACTGCACGTTAAAGAAACGTTCTGAAACCCCGAAATGAAATAGTGGAGCACCCGAAAGCGCTGACAGGCTCAGAAAATGAGAGTACTTCATGTCAACAGGAAACATGTGGGAGGGGGGAGGAAGGGGGGGGGGATGGTGTTAGCGCCTGCAATGAAAAGGCCATTCAATCTGCATTAGGGATATTGATGGAAGACCGTCTCTATTAAGTTGCAGGATGCTCTGGTGAATTCAGCAATTGTCTACAAGGTACCACCAACAGAGTAGACCGTAGCAAACCCACAGGCGCCCAGCGTTGGAGCGGACTACTGATCTGCAAGCCGCAGTCGTGCTGGTCACAACGGTGACTTAGGATGGGAGCAGCGCCGAACTTCCATTGATGAAGAACCGATCTGACCATCTGCAAGCTGTTGAAGTCTGTTCACGCTAAGCCCTGGACGCCTGTGACGCCTAGGAATGCGACAAACCGACCGGTCAAAACTGATATCGGTATTTTAGTTCTGAATAATCGGCATATTTCGGTATTTGTTTGCTCTCTGCTATAATAGGTGTTTTTTTATTTTTACTAATAACCGGATAAAAAACCGAAATATCAACTAGCCATAGCAGCAGTTCTAATATTTTTGGTTTGTAAACAAACCTCTTTGTAAAAAACGAGTAATTTTTATTCGTAAAATTTCCATTGCTTTGGAATAATGCCGTACTATAAAAATGGGCAAAGAGATCGCTGCTGTTTTCGTAACAATGCCGACAGAAAGGAGCAACACTCACATGAATTAAGAATTGGTACAGCACTGCTGAGACAGTAATGTAGTGTTACTGTGTGTGATGTGCGTACCTGGAGTGTACAAGACTTGCCCTCTCTGGTTTATTTCGTAGTTTCTCGTTGACACTGTGGGCCATTTGTTGTATTATAGTCCCTAGTCTGGATATATTTTAGGCAAAGATGTGTCAAGGAGGATACAACGCTGCATTTGCTTTAACAGATTACGAATGAGAGGAGCCACAAGAAACTAGCGACATCATTTAACAATTCATTCGTAGTTTGCAATCAAAACACGAAGTAGCCGATCTGTTACATGTGTCTACGTAACGTACCTTTGTCTGCTTGCAGCCCTTAGCTAAGGAGAAATTAACACGTAAAACAGAATTCTGCAACCTCACTTTTCACCCTTTAGCACTGACTATTCGTGACACCCAAATGGTAGTACGATACTCGTTTGCAACACGGTTCATGAGCCAACTTTCAAAAATTATAGTTAATAAGAGAAGACTAATGATTTTTCTGTATTATTCAACCATTTATTGCCGGCCGGTGTGGCCGTGCGGTTAAAGGCGCTTCAGTCTAGAACCGCTTGATCGCTACGGTCGCAGGTTCGAATCCTGCCTCGGGCATGGATGTGTGTGATGTCCTTAGGTAGTTACGTTTAAGTAGTTCTAAGTTCTAGGGGACTGATGATCACAGAGCCATTTGAACCATTTTAGCCAACCATTTATTACTTTTCGAGTCTAACAGTACCACCACTAACAAAGTGGATTACTAATCAGATTAATAATGTTGCATACGCAGCATATGTTCGCTTTATCGGGCAACAACTAAACAATTGACTGTGGATGATATCGTCAGAATCGAAATAATGGGGTCACTGTAAAGCAGTCATTAATTTGGCACTTGTCTTGAATGGATTCCCACGTAGATTTCATCAAAGTCGTTACGGCTCATCTTGTTGGTTCTAGGGTAATTCCACTTTGGCTGCTAGGAGGTCCGGATCTGTATTTTAGCAATATTTGAAGACCTAACAAATGCGTTTTTCCGGACAGTCTTCATGATCAAACAATTCCAGATCGGAACAATGGCATGATAGAAATAATTTTTGACTTGGTGATCACGATCCGCATTTTTCATAAACTTCTTGTAAATTCATATATACTTCTTCTTAATTGTCACATCATCAAGACAACAGTTTTGTATCAATCTTCACATATTTAATTTCCACTTTAACCAAACACAAGACTTGACTGTTCTTTTACAAAGCGAAAAAACAACATAACTTCTGCAAAGTCAAACAAAGACTGTCCTGTGCGAATTAACGCCAAAACGATTACAGGTAAGTCAAAGATTATGACAGTCTCACAGAAATGAACACACACAAGAACCGTATCACTGTAATATATCGATACATCGGAGTACCTACACATTAATAAAACCAAATGTGGATATTGTCACAAAAATATGTCTTACTTCGCAGAAAAGTAGTTGGATATTACTGGTTTTGAGAACTGGTGTTGGAGTGCCGTAAATAAAGAACTATAACACGAGAAAAGCAGAGGAAGATGGATGGACTAAGTTTTCTTTTATTCGCCCATTTAACTAAATATATTGATTCTGTGTGTCTTGTACCAGAGGGAGTCAACTTTTGTTCCACGTTTACTACAGGAAATAACAGAAAGAAAACCGATAACCGGCTATTTCAGAAACCACTGACTTCGAACGGTTTTAACAGTCTGGTTAAACCGGCGTTGAAGGATACCGAGATCACCGGAAACCGCCGTCTCTAGTGTTGCCACTGCTAGGACGGTACGAGCACAGCCTTATCATCTGTACGTTGGACCGCCACTCGGGCTGTCCTCTGTGTTGCTGCCGGATCTTCCGCTTACACGTCATCTCGACAACCGACAGTAGGGGTATGCAGATATCTGGGACAGAGGACGCAGAGGCTGCGGGAACGCACGGCCGCCGCGTCCTCCCGCGATGGGGCCACAGATTGACCGACTGCAGACAACGCCAGGACCTGCCTCGCCGGGCACTGAAATACCACCTCGCGCTCTCAAGCGACGTCCACTCAGCACGCTCTTGCCAATAAGTGACTGTCAATTGAATGACGTTTACTTAGCGCCCCAGAGCTCTACAGGGTCACTCACCGCAGCCTCTACGCTCGGCCTCCTGATGACAGTACGACCCCGATTTGGGTAATAACATTCCTAATAGCGTGGACTGCTGTCGATGAGGCTGATAGAGTTTTGAAAACTAATCTTCAGAAGTTGACAGTCAGTGTTTATCACCAGCTTCAATAACACGGTGTCTTTCAGTGAGCAACCGACAAATGTATGTTAGTAATCACTGTATAAAAAGAAAAAAATGTAATAAAAGTGTGTTCAGGGACCTAACTTAAGTACAAAGCGCAACTACAACTACAAAAGAAAAAAGATGGAAGTGTGTGGCTCATACAGCCAGGACGCTTGGTGCTATGTGGCCGAAGGAAGTTCCTTGCTCTTTTCGGAGCGATAAGAAAATGGCTCTGAGCACTATGGGACTTAACTTCTGAGGTCATGCCCGAGGCAGGATTGGAACCTGCAACTGTAGCGGTGGCTCAGTTCCAGACTGTAGCGCCTAGATCCTCTCGGCCACCCGGGCCGGCGAGCGGTAAGAAATAACTGAGACGACAACCAAGTGAGAGTTGGTTGTAGGTACCAAACAACTTGCAGCGCAAACATGAATGCATGTAGCATAAGACAGTAATGGATTAAAAATTACAGAGAATGCGTTTATCCGCCAGTAGACGCCAAATTGCTGAATGTGAAAGAGGTGGTGACGATCTGTAAAATGAAAACTACTTAGATGGAAAAAAGAAAGTAAACTTTTATTTCCAAAGCAATCACAGTAAATGTTAATACGAGTACATCTATCCCACATATGTCAGTGCCTTCACGGAAAAATGTTTGCGGTTGCCTACGGAACCATGTTTGTACCCAGGCTGCAAAAGTTTCATTGCGAATCCCTTTTATTCCATACAGTCCCGATTTCTTCCCGTTTGATTCACAGTTTTTTTTAGGACCCTGGAGAAAGACATTCGTGTGCCTCAGTTTTCTTCCAACAAAGAGATACACGCATGGGTACATTCATGGTTGCGTAGGTAAATCGCAAACATTTTTCCATGAAGACATTGACCGGCTTGTTCCACTGTGGGATAAATGTATTTACAGCTACGGCGATTACCTTTGGAATAATAAACAGTTTACTTATTTTTTCTCATCAGCCTCGTTTTCATGTGATCCCCCCCTTATAGTATAATGTAACTCCGAATATAACAACGATGAATCATGTGTCAACTGCATGACATACAAGGCCCCATTAGCTGTACTTCTGCACGATATTTCTAACACATTATGTGATTATTATTCATATGAGTTTAATGGAAATAGCGTAAATGAATATCCTTCCCGGAAATTGAGGCACTGCTCACAATATATTCGGATTACATCGAGTAACGTTCCAGCCCATTAGTTGGAAGTAAAATGGATTGAGTCTCTTCCTAATATTGCAAAACCCAAATTGGTATGGAGTCAATCGTGAAACAATGCATCATGCCGTAAAGGTCTGGCTAACAGGCTGCATTAATCTGCACTTGCGGATCACCGATATTTAAATGTGATCAAATTTTCTAGACAACCATTTAAGCTTAGTTCGCCGCAGATGAGAAACAGGTCGCATTATGAATAAATTTCAATTTTAAAAAGTCGTTTTCTTATTAGTCGTCAGAAAAAGCTGGGTTTGTTGTTTACTTGTGATGCTTCATTGAAAAAAATAGTATTTACCGACGTCAGTATGATGCCACATATGTTAATATTAGTATAAATACTAATATCGGATGAATCTCTTGTTAAGATCCCTTTCCGTTCGCGCCAACACGAACAAACAAACACGTGTGATGAAAGAAAAGAATTCTGGATGTTTGTATTGATACGTAACGAGGAACTACTATTGGTTGTTAAAAGACAGTAGAAAAACTTCCGAGGGAAGAGGCCCCTTCCCGTTTAACTCACTTTCAATAGTTCAACAGGCTGAAAAGTCGTAGGTACGTGTGCCGACACTGTAATTTGATTTATTCTGAGTGATAACCAGAATTTTTTAAAGACATGTCGTCAGTTATTATAGTCCCCTATAGATTTCTGATGTATGTTTTCATGATATGTAGTTTCTATTCTAGAAAAGATGTTTCGGGAAGAGTAACGTACATTGTTCGAAAGCCATCAGATTGATCAAATATCACGGCTTACTCTTTAAGCAGTTCATTTCAAATAGAATCTGCATCTTTTCAGTATGAAGTCCCAACCATTATTACAAACACTGTTTACAGTGGAGACTAAATTAAAATAGCTGACGGGCGTTTCGCTTACCGGACGATCGTACGTGCAGCAATACCCACGGCTTGATACGCTAATGTATCAGGCAAGCGATGGCCGTTTTATTTTCAGGAAAGCATAATTCAATATTTCATATTTGGAGTTAAATTCAATACATCATGACATCGTTTCTGTGATGTATCCTTTGTATGACAAACCTTTACTTATGCACTGCACGCTGTCAAGTAAATTCAATGATCTTTACTATTTTCATCTGCTTTTTGCTACCAGACAAAGGATAAATTACATGGTTCATAGCGGTTTGCTCCACCTTTTGAGTGCAGTATAATAACAGTTCTGTGTGGCATGGATTAGGAAAGTGCGCGGTATGTTTCCGGAAGTACGTGACAGCATACGCCTTCCCACAGTGGGATATTCCTGGCTGTAGCCGCCAGTATTTTACTGTAGTGGACTGTTAAGGCAGCCAGTCCACAGTGAAGTAGCCGAAAGGGCACGCGTCAACTCACGCCGTCTGGCGTGAGTCTGGAACAGGATTCGTAATGAATGTGATAAAGAAAAGAACGTAGCTACTAGAACACTTAACTTTTATATTGTCCTTTGGTATACAGCATTCTGGATGATACAAGTGAGACTCTATCTTGAGGTACATGCAACGTTACAAATGGTTAATGCCGCCTTGCTAGGTCGTAGCCATTAACTTAGCTGAAGGCTATTCTAACTGTCTCTCGGCAAATGAGAGAAAGGCTTCGTCAGTCTAGTCGCTAGCAAAGTCGTCGTACAACTGGGGCGAGTGCTCGTACGTCTCTCGAGACCTGCCTTGTGGTGGCGCTCGGTCTGCGATCACACAGTGGCGAGACGCGGGTCCGACATGTACTAATGGACCGCGGCCGATTTAAGGCTACCACCTAGCAAGTGTGGTGTCTAGCGGTGACACCACATTTACCTTGCTAGATATAAGTGCAGCAGGATATGGTACAAAAGTGGGGTGAGGTATAAGCAGCAGATGGTACAGTATGTACTATTCCTGTGGGAAAGTCCGCCAGTTGCGCTGAACTTGCTTCTGACTGGTCGGCACATTCGTGTATTAGGCGCCAAAACAATCAACTTCTCATATTAATTATTTATATACATTTCATTGCATGTAACTCAGTTTTGAATATGACAATCTCTCATGGTTACCCTACGAGTCTACCGTTTTGTTTATTAAATTTCACTAGTTTTGAGAAACATAAGAGTAATGATATTAGAACCAAAGTGATTCAGACACCTTCGGGTCGCTTTGACGTGCCTGGGAGACGAAGTACTTCGGCTGCGCTAGTCACTCTGTTTCGGGTGTTCTTCAGAGCCGGACGTGTATCTCTGTTTCGGACAGACATGTCGTACTCTATAACGGAAGCTGCCAGAAAAGTTACGGTACAAATAAGAAGCCTATGTCGAGTGTTGTAGAAGACAGTGTAACAAGTGATATTTTAAAATATAAGCAAACACGATACATTAATGAGAGGTGTCCCCTAACATCATTGTCAGTACTACAGATCTTACCCTCTGTAGAAAAAGAGAGACTAACAGGGGCAAGTGGCATCCCACAAAAAAAGTACAAACACAGGATCAAGTTCGATATGACAGCATAGCAGCCTCCGCCGAAGAAGACCCCACGACCGACGAGCTGTCTTCTGCGCTGAGGACACAACTTTAGAAGAAGACAGGTTGGTGGAAAAAAGGGTTAGAATACATACAGTACTCCACCGGCGTGAGTCCGTGGCGCGGCGTATGTTCCAGCTGCTGTTCGCTTGGGTGGCACTACATCCGACACGACATTTCGAGCAAATATTACAAGAAGCTTGCTGCATCCGGCTAGGTGACAAGTTTCCACTGATCCAAGGTACAATCTCACTGCTTTCACAGTTCACAATATCGTTGGGTCACCATGGGAACACGTAGTAGTCATCAGTTGCGAAGACCCGCGTTAACTCCTCGCTATACCATTTTGTTCGACGAAATCCGTGTCCAAGCGACTGGAAATGGCGCTTGTGAAACTGGCCACTGTGAGCGCGAGAAGATGCACTACATGCCGACATGTCGGATACCTCTTATGTAGCAAACACGCTTGGCATATGGTACAATGGTCTTGCAGACGTTAACACCCTTGTTCCTTTTTTATGTATTTTACTATAGCACAACCTTTCTAAGAATAGTTCAAAACTTAAATTTTTGTTTATAATTTATAAAAACAGCTACCAGCCACATGTATGGTTTAAAAAGGTTTATTACCTTCAGACCATGACCGGTTTCGGATTTTCCTTTAGAAATCTATCTTCAGATGGCAGTTACAAGCATTCTTAGTTGGACCTAGTTTTGTTTTTGTTATTCGTTTGCTGCACTGGGAAAGAAAAGAAATATTTTTGTTGTCATATCGGTAATGGTATTTTTACGAAAGATTTACTTCTTTTACAAAATCTGATTGCTCATGAGATAGTTTTTTGTTTTAAACTTAGTAAACGTGCAGGTTAGTGTACTTACGAGCCATGTAGTTCTGCCTGACGAAATATTCGGCGTTTATGTTTTCGACCGCAAGCTTAATACACTTTTCAATATGCACTATGTGAGTGCTATTCCAGTCAATGGACGTCACTTTCAACCTCATCATCTTAATTACACACGCAACACACACGAATAACGTTTAGAAAACGTGACCCAGCTTCATATTACAAACGAGAACAGTATTTGCAAAGAGCTTACAGTCATAACGATGTTAACTTACAGATGCTGTATAGTCGATATGGGTACAGTAAAATATCTCTTTGCTAGTGTATGAAATTAATGTAAAACGGAATAAATAAAATTACATACAAATAAGATTACAAACATTATATGTACTTAAACAATACTTTAGCGGATATATTCCTGGGCGTCTTCAAGTGTGCCTTATTCAGAATGAATGTGTACTCTTATCAGCCAGAAAACTATGACCACCAACCTACTATTGATATAAATCTGTACAGGAATCTGACGAGGAATGACTGATAGTCCGATACACGCATGGTGCATGTTGCATCAGTGAGCGTGCTGCATATGTAGAAAGGGGAAGGCGCTCGATCTATCTGAGTTTGACCGAGAGGTGATTATCTACAGAAAAGATATTTTGTAAGAACAAACGGAAAAACTTTCAGAGAAAGTTGGAAACTACGCCTGAAAATTAATGTCAATGATACTACGGTAATATAGGTCTAGTTACTTATTTATCTTCATATGATTACATCCATACTGTCTTTCAGACATTTGTCAAAGCTTTCTTAAAATTTTATCACTCGGTTAGTTGTGACACATACTTTGTTACAAGAGGTCATCCTTTCAATGTGGAATCTAGTATATACAGTTTTGAACTGAAAATAAAAAAAAAACTGTAACGGGTACAACGAAGAAGAAATAAAATAAATTTATATTTATTTGTCACGACCAGAATGCGAGAGATGTTTTTCAGAGAAGTAAATACAGGTTGCGCACCAGAGATACAAAAAAGCAGCATGAGGAAAAGAAAGTAATGAAGGATGACGGAAAAAGTAATGGAGAAAAAGATAGTATTAGGCGGTTGACACAGAAACCCAAAATAATTGCTCCGTGTAAATTCCTGGCCGATTAAAACCATGTGCCGGACCGAGACTCAAAGTCGGGACCTTTGCCTTTTGCGGGAAAGTGCTCTCCCATCTCAGCTAACCAGGCACGACTCGTGGCCCGTCCTCACAACCGTACTTCCGCCAGTACCTCGCGTCCTACCTCCCTAACAGCACAGAAGCTCTCCTACGAACCTGACTGTAATTTGCTAGGAAGTTTCATATCAGCGCACACTACGCTGCAGAGTGAAAATTTAATTCTGGAAACATCCCTCAGGCTGTGGCAAAGCTATGTCACCGCAAATATCCTTTCTTCCAGGAGTGTTAGTTCTGCAAGGCTCGCAGGAGAGCTTCTGTGAAGTTTGGAAGGTAGGAGTCGAGGTACTGGCGGAATTATGACTGTGAGGACGGGTCCTGAGTCTTGCTTGGGTATCACAGACGACAGTCTCCTTCAGGCAATGGCGCGGCACAGACCTGTTGTCCCGGCCGCGGACACAGGTGGAAGAGGAAGTATTTCTACCGCTGATACTCGCACGTGTTGTTGTCTGACTAGATTGCCATGGCACACAATTTTAGAAAGACTGCACTCCAATTTATGTTTGACAACGAATATGCCAGACTCAAGGAATTCGAAATAGAGCGTTTTTTGAGGGAAGAAGTTCCTTCAGGCTTGGGTGTGGGGGTCATTCGGATACTTGAATTGCCGTTGGAGGTACCAGAATCGATGGTTATTAAGTCGGTCCGACTGTATGGAACGGTACTCAGTCATACGCCTGAACGCTGGGCGATATCCCATCATATTTATACGCATATTGAAGGATGTCGAGCTATTCTAATTTACGATGGCCAGCCACGAACATGTTCTGGCGGTAGTGGAGAAGGACATACCCATTTCGAGTTAAATAACACCAAAAGTGATCTGAAGCTAAAAATCATCAAGGCGAAATTAGCATTGGTCAAGAATTTACTGTTAGATTGGGTTTAAAAAAGGTAGAGAGAGAGAGAGAGACGGGTTTTAAGGTGTATAGTTCATTGCATGATTATGAGCATCAACATATCAACAAATCAGTCGTTTTCTACCCCTCCTGTTGCAAATCTCTATTCAACGTTCTGCTTGTCGTGAAGAGTAGTCCATTCCCACAAAATGTTTTCATCCACTTCTTTTCTTTCACCTCTGACTGGGTGTTAGATCATAACACATATCACACTTTATCCTTGGTTTCACAACACGTCCGCAAAAATCACCCCTTAAGAAACAACGGTACGACAGCTCATAGTATCGATGACTAAGTTTTCTGGCTTCCTGCATTAACATCGAGCTCTTGTGGCTAACATTAACGCTAATTATACTTCATTCCCATACATCTGCTAGCCACAACTATATATATAGCTCTTTGTAAAATAGTGCGATGTGCTCAAGGAGGCCGAGTGATTCAGAAGGCGTCACCGGCCCTCAGTATACCGGGAAATGCGGTTAACACACCGTTCAGCAGGCCATTAACATCGAAATTTCCGAACCATATGTGCTACTTGTTCTCCACTTACCTGCTCAGTTGTCCTATCTACATTACAAAATGATTACCTGGCTCATTATTAATGGTGGGCATCCCTGTTTCAGGTGGCCTATCCAATGCCTTCGAGGGACAACAAAAATAAAATTTCACTTATTTCGCACAATTAGTACTAACATATTGTCATAATATATGCATTAAGAGGCTTGATCTAATGTTAAAAGTTTAACACAATAGGACAAGTGTTACAGTTAGCAACTGAGTGTATGTTCATAAAGCATGGTACCACAATGCGCGCAAATGTCCAATCTCTATTCAAAAGAATGACTCTGAGCACTATGGGACTTAACTGCTGAGGTCATCAGTCCCCTAGAACTTAGAACTACTTAAACCTAACTAACGTAAGGACAACACGTACATCCATCCCCGAGGCAGGATTCGAACCTGCGACCGTAGCAGCAGCATGGTTCCGGACGACTGAAGCACCTATAGCCGCTCGACCACAGTGGCCGGCAATCTTTATTCAACCAGTACCTGAGAATGAGATGACCTAGTGACTTCCAGCAGATTTTACACATAACTTCAGAAAGTTAACGAATCTTTTTCTCGCTGACGCCTTCTGCAAAATGATAAAAGAAAAATCTAGGCCGCGCGGGATTAGCCGAGCGGTCTCAGGCGCTGCAGTCACGGACTGTGCGTCTGATCCCGGCGGAGGTTTGAGTCCTTCCTCGGGCATGGATGTGAATGTTTGTCCTTAGGATAGTTTAGGTTCAGTAGTGTGTAAGCTTAGTGACTGATAACCTTAGCAGTTAAGTCCCATAAGGTTTCCCACATATTTGAACATTTTTTTGAAAAATCTAGCTAGGTACATTCGCTGTTTATGTTGCCTCAAGTGTACTGTTTTAAGTTATTAATTCTTGACTGCTAACTTGCAACACCTTTTGCAGACAGTATCCACACTTACCTGCTAAATTACATCATTGTCAGACACAGTGTGCAGGAGATATCACCTCATAAACTTTGAGGTGCTCGAAAAACTAGATTTTCCTTGAAACTGAGGACTAATTATCAAAACTATACTTATTCAGTGTTTGCTAATGAGATCACTTGGTAACATCCAAGAAACTTGAAACATAATTTCCAGCCATTATAAACTTTCGTCGCCTATACGTTTAACGTCAAATGTTTAACACATTACGTCATTTGTAAAGTACGCAGGATCTGAAGCCGTTTTATACATGTGGCTTCACTTTTTTACACATTTGGAAGTCCAATGATTGAGGTTAAGTGCACATCGCTTCAATCCTAGGAAAAAATATATGTCAGACTGGAGTTTTAATGGATGTTTTCCATGTGCTGTTTACAACTTGAGACAAGGAATACGCAAATCGAATGAGGTGGAATTTTCATAAATTAACTCCAAATCAAAGTGATACTAAGTATTAACGTGGAGTCATAGACAAGAAGCCTCTTTTATAAACTAGAGATGAAAGCCGTATTCCTTGTCTAGCAGTCTCGGTAAATTTATTCGGTCGTAAATTCTCATTTATGAAAATGCAGCCCAAGTTAGTAAGCGCCAAGGGAACTAATTAAGCAGTTAGTTAACTCTTCCCATTTTTACGAGGCCCGCCTGACGTTTCGAGACGAAATATTGGTTTAAATTGCAAATAACTTTAAATTAATAAGAATTGAGAGCTTACTCGGTTAATAATGTTTGACCGTGGATACTAAAAATCATTTAAGTTGTTCCAGTATAAGAACTAGCAACAAACGAACAGTTTTGTCAGTGAGAATGCTCTAATGCTCTAAACGTATTTATTCGGTAGTTAATTTGTGTGTGTGTGTGTGTGTGTCTTTACGTCTATATGTACGTGTAAGGGCCTGTATGCAATACTGACAATAGCAATGAAATTGAGATTATTTATTGTTTTGTACATTAAAAAATACAATTCACTTCATCTATGAAGTTCTAACCAGAATCAAAAATGCTCCTATCGTAGCACAAAACGGTGAATATATCTTGGACAGAGATAGAAAAGTAAAAGAAGGAAACTAGCTTTTCTTCTTACCTGGTAGCTTCAAAAACATTTACGTCAAATCAACTTCACATACTTCTGCTTTTTTCTAGTAATTTTAATGAACATGCAACGTAATATAATACACCGTGTAAAGTAAAGTAATATAATACGTATAACACGTCACATGCCGTAATGTTATGTTCACCATCGCTGCCTAATATTCTGGATTTTGAGCAGAGGATCAGAGACTTCAGGCGACAGATTTCAGATGCAGGTGTGCTAATACCTTGAGGTAAGAAAGCTTATTGCGCTGATGAAGTAGAACAAACTTTTAAAAAAGCGATTATATTTCAAAATGTTTTGATTTAGGTGTCTTGAAGCTGCCAAGACAAGTCGAAAAGTAGTTCCCTTCTTTTACATCCCTAAATTTGTCTAGAACATATTCACCTTCTTTGTGCTACGATCGGAGAATTTTTCATTCTGGTTTCAAACTTTTACTTTACCGTAGTTTAGACACTAGACAACCATAGCTTAGCAACCGATGTAGGTTTTTGTTGACTCGGGTGCTGACTGAACCGTTGTAGGTTTTTTATTGTCTTTCGAATCATGTTGCTTATATCCAAGCGACGGATAATGCTTTCTCATAACAGGTCGACCATCAAATCCATATATTTTTCAAGATTTTTACGAAATTCGAGCCGATTCGCACAAGTCTGACACACCGAAGTGGTGTGCGTAAAAAATCTCACAAAAAACGTACTTTTTGCATGTAAAATCCAATGAAGCTAGATTTTTGAAACCTAGTTTTCAATTTTAACGTACGAATACGTTTTCGTTATTTATTTGATGCGCTTTGAAACGTTTGCTCCTATTCATTTCACATGCACTGAAGAAGCAAAGAAACTGGTACACCTGCCTAATAGGGAATGGGGGCCTTTCGAGCACGCAGAAGAGCCGCAACAAGACGTGGCGTGGTCTCGACTAATGTCTGAATGTCTGAAATAGTGCTGGAGGGAACTGACACCATGAATCCTGAACGACTGTCCGTGAACAGCACGTTGCAAGGCATCGAAAATATGTTCACTAACGTTCAAGTCTGGGAGGTTTGCTTGCCAGCGGAAGTGTTTAAACTCAGAAGAGTGTTCCTATAGTCACTCTGTAGCAATTCTGTACATGTGGGTGTCGCATTGTCCTGCTGGAATTGTCAAAGTCCGTCGGAATGCACAATAGACATGAATGGATGCCGGTGATCACACAGGATGCTTACGTACTTGTCATCAGTCAGAGTCGTATCTAGACGTACCAAGGGTCCCATATGACTTCAACTGCACACGCTACATACCATTTCAGACCCTACATAAGCTTGCTGACATGCAGGGTCTATAATTCACGAGGCTGTGTCCATACCCGCACACGTCCATCCGTTCGGTACAATTGAAACGAGACAGGCAACATGTTTCCAGTCATCAACTGTCCAATGTCGGTATTGACGGGCCCAGACGAAGCGTAAAGATCTGTGTCGTGCAGTCATCAAGGGTACACGAGTGGGCATTAGGCACCGAAAGCTCATATCCATGATGTTTCTTTGAATGGTTCGCCCGCTGGCACTTGTAACGGCACAGAATGGAAATCTGCAGCAATTTGCCGAAGGGTTGCACTTCCTCCACTTTGAACGATTCTCTTCAGTAGTCGTTGATCCCATTCTTACAGGATCTTTTCCCGGCCGCAGTGATATCCGAGATTTGATGTTTTACCAGATTCATGACATTCACGGTATACTCGTGACAGGTTCGTACGGGAAAATCCCCACTTCATCACTACCTCAGAGATGCTGTGTCCCATCGCTCGTGAGCCGCCCATAACACCATATTGAGACTCACTTAAATCTTGATCACCTACCATTGTAGCAGCAGTAACTGCTCTAACAACTATGCCAGACAATTATTGTGCCGTCTTCTGCCTGTTTACATATTCCTGTATTTGAATAAGCGCGCCTATACTAGTTTCTTTGTCCGCCCCCAGTAGCTGAATGGCAGCGAGACGGATTGTCAAACCTCTGGGCCCGGGTTCGATTTCCGGGTGGGTCGTGGAATGTCCCCCACCCAGGGACTGAGTGTCGTGCTGTCCTCATCATCATCCGATCATCCTCATCGACTACAGGTCGACGAAGTGGCGTCAAATTGAAAGACCGGCACCCGGCGAACGGTCTGCCCGACGGGGGTCCCTAGCCACACGATTAAGTAAAACCTGTTTCTTTGGTGCCTCAGTGAATGGTAAGTTTCTCGCTGTTCTCACATCTGCTACACCTCATTGGTTTCGACTTTCTTCGATTTACTCTCCATTCATAGTCTGTATTCATTATATTGTCAATTCCCCTAAGCAGATGCTGTACTTCTTCACTTTCAGCCAGAATAGCAATGTCATTAGCGAATCTTATCATTGTTATCCTTTCACCCTGAATTTTAATCCCCACTTGAACGTTTCTTTTGTTTTCGTCTTTGCTTCTTCGGTGTAGAGATTGAACAATAGGAGCGGAATACTACGTCCCTGTCTTACACCCGTTTAATCCCAGCAGTCTGTTCTTGGTCTCCCTCTCTTATTGTTCCCTCTTGGTTCTTGCACACATTATGTAAGACCCATCTTTCCCTGTAGCTTACCCCTGCTTTATTCAGAATTTCTAACATTTTCATTTTGCACCACTTCACATTGTCGAACGCTTTTACCAGATCCACGAATGATACAAACGGTTCTTGATTTTTTTTAGTCTTCTTTCCGTTATCAATCGAAACGGCATAACTTCCTCTCCAGTGCCTTTACCTTCCCTAAAGCCAAACTGACAGTCATGTAATAGATCTTCAGCTTTCTTTCCCACTGTTCTGTACATTGCTCTTGTCGGCAAGTTGGACGGTTGAGCTGCTAAGCTGTTTGTTCGATAATTCTCGCACTTGTTGGCTCCTACAATTTTCGGAATTGTGTGGACGATGTTTCTCAGAAAGCCATTGGTGTATCGCAAGACTCATATATTCTACAAACCGACATGAATAGTTGCTTTGTTGCACCAAGATGAATAGTTGTTTTCATGCCATTTGTGCCAGTCATTTAAAAAATTCAGATGGAATGTTATCTATCCATTCTGTCTTACTCTATCTTATGTCTTTTAAAGCCCCTTTAAATTTAGATTCTAATACTGGATCCCTTATCCCTTCTACACAGACGGCCGAATCTTCTTCTATCACGTCGTCAGACAAGTCTCTCCCCCACTGAGGCCTTAAATGTACTCTTTACAGCTATCCACTACCTCATCCGCATTTAACAGTGCAGTTCTCATTGCAATCTTAATGCTCTTAATGCTAGCATCCCTGCTTTTAATTTCCTGGTAGGTTGTTTTGACTTTTCTATATACCGAGTCAGTCCTTCGGACAATAATTTCATTTGGTGTGTCATTTGCCTCATCTTCCCTGCACTTCTTGTTTATTTCGTTCCTAAATGACTTTTATTCCTGTATTCCTGAATTTCCGTGAACTTGTTTGCATTTCTTTCTTTCGTCGATCAGCTGAAGTATTTCTTCTGTTACCCACAGTTCTTTGCACTTACCATCTTTGTACATATAATTCTCTTTCCAAGTTGTACGATTGCCCTTTTTAGAAATGTCCATTCGTCTTCAGCTCAACTTCCAAGTGAGCTATTCCTTGTAGCTGTATCTATAGCCTCAGAGAACTTCAGTTAGTCTTGTGGAGTTGGCTTCTAGCTTCTGGGTTAGCACAGCCGTTCCAGTAGTCTACAAAAAGACGGAGTTCAATTGTTCTGCATCCTTCTGAATTTACATACAGCGTTCGCCAGATAGACATGTTTATAAATTCACAGCATGCTGCAGGAAAATGGCTAAGCAACTTTATTTTACAAAAAGTGATATTTGAAATTCTGTCGAAGTTGAAATGAGAAATACCGTTTATTAGGTGCGACTATTTTTTCTGACATGACGTCGATTGCCGAACCATAGCCTTCTCCGTTAGTAGTGAATCGTTATACAAACAGTACATGTGCAAATAGCCACATTCGACTATCATGAGTAACATGTACAAAATTATCTACAGCGTGTTAACAGTGCTTCTCGTCAAACAGCACCAAGACATCTCAGTCCTACGATTGCGATTGCTGCCGCAGTAAAAAATGTGGCACATTTTGCTAGTTTGAACACTAAACCGAGATCAGGCTGAGGGCTTAAAAAAGTACAGCCAATATACCTCCTTGGGGAATATTTATCCATTTACATGCATACATATATAATCGGGCCACTGAGCTTCAACGAGATGATTAAATCTGCATTTTTTATTTATACATGACTATCATGTCGTATTGCAAAATAGTCTGGAATCTGACTGCTGAAGGTACCAAGAACATATTGGAACAAAGACAAATGCGACGAATACCTTGTAGAATGTAAGATAGGAGAACAAATTTCAAAGCTGGCACAAACTGAAGGAATCGGTAAACGCTGTCTACTTTCATAGACACCATTATCCATACCTGACTATAACGTGAACGGTATATAACTAGTTTCTATCTTCCCACTACCGTCGACCAAGTTTCTTCCCACTACCGTCGACCAAGTTTCCATTAGTTTCCGTTTCATGTAGTACTGATTTTTCATGAATAAGAACAAATACTTCGGTTCCATTGCTGATTATTAAGCACAGAGTAACTGTGGTGTCACCGCCAGACACCACACTTGCTAGGTGGTAGCTTAAATCGGCCGCGGTCCATTAGTACATGTCGGACCCGCGTGTCGCCACTGTCAGGATCGCAGACCGAGCGCCACCACAAGGCAGGTCTCGAGAGACGTACGAGCACTCGCCCCAGTTGTACGGACGACAATGCTAGCGACTACACGTACGAAGCCTTTCTCTCATTTGCCGAGAGACCGTTAGAATAGCCTTCAGCTAAGTCCATGGCTACGACCTAGCAAGGCGCCATTAACCATATCTGGAGAGAGTCTCACTTGTCTTATCAAGAGCGATGTACCGCAGAAGTGAATAAAAGTTAAGTATACGAGAAGCTCCGTTCTTTTCTTTATAGCATTCATAACGTATCCTGTTCCAGACTTAACGCAAGACGGCGTGAGTTGACGCATGCCCTTTCGGCTACTTCAGTGTGGCGTAGCTAGCTTGTTACGCCACAACAGTAACCATCGCAAAAATGCTCCTGTCGGAACACAAAGACTCAGTCTAAAAAGAATGTGACAAAAAGGTGGGAAACCTGCTGTCTCAGTCTTCATTCCCCGTTCCTCGTCAAAACTGTCGCATGCGAAAATTTTCACGTTCTTTTAACACAGAACACTGTAAATCCTTTCACCTGGTGTCCCTTTGTAGCTACGCCTTCGTGCTAGTCACCTCCCCCTTACTGCCACTAGATATCGGTAGTCTCTCCACCATTCTCAACTTCTTCATCAACTGATTTACAGTATATTTCACTGCTAGTACCTACTCTCTGACTTACACTGTCTCCTTCCGTCTTTCCTGCCTCAACCATTGTTTGCACTACAATGATGAAAAACTGCTGACTGAAAACACAGTTTGTTGACCTCAGGACCCTTGTGATGACACTAGAAAAGAATGTGTCCATTATATTTACTAACCAAAAGCTTGTTACGTGCATATTTTATATGGATATGTATGGTACCTTTGAATCTCTGGATATCGGTAACGGTTAATGGCACTGAAAATTTGCTCTGTATCCCGGGAATATACTCTTAGCAAGATATGATATATTTGCCATGAAGGGAAATTGTAGATGTGACCATCCTCACAGTTGGTACTTTTGGTACTTTACTCAAACATCATGGTTTTTCGGGTTTTCTTAGAAACAGCAGATAAACAAATGGCGCTTTTATAAGCTTCCTTTGGTGCACCCTGGATCACAGCAAATAATGTAGAAGAGAGAACCGATTTGCTCAATTTGCCTGGACTTGAGGAAGACTGTAATGTTTAAAGTTTGGGCCTGTAGTGTAGGTTAGCTGCATGATGCTCGTTCTTCCGGTACCACACAAGTGGTCGCTAAGCAAAGGGCACTCTAAACACTCGATTCCTTATCTCTGTGTTCAATAAAACGCGAGATACAACCCCCTGAAAAATAGCATGTTCGAGCGAGGCTTTTTGGAACAAATTGATACCGTGCACTCTCGTACACGGACCGATTAATGAAATCATTACAAGGACAGTTATCTCTCGATAATTTAATAGCATCAGTTAGTTCTCCTTTAGAGAACAGATGAAGTAAGATATGATTACAGTCATCTTTAACAGGAAATGGATGATTTCGGAATGGGATCGGGTAATTAATCGCTCTACCCACAAATTTGTACGTATTAGGATGAGTGGAAGGTTCAAAAATGGTTCAAATGGTTCTGAGCACTATGGGACTTAACAGCGATGGTCATCAGTCCCCTAGAACTTAGAACTACTTAAACCTAACTAACCTAAGGACATCACACAACACCCAGCCATCACGAGGCAGAGAAAATCCCTGACCCCGCCGGGAATCGAACCCGGGAACCCGGGCGTGGGAAGCGAGAACGCTACCGCACGACCACGAGATGCGGGCTGAGTGGAAGGAAGTCAGCTGTTTCTAAGGACTTGGTTCTATGCCAAATGAGTCATACTAGTTGATTTATCAAATTCAGAACATAATTAAGTCTGTTTTTACATTTTTGGTTTTTATTTGGTGTTCTCTTGGGTAAAATATTCCGCAGGTAAAAAAGTCCCCCATTCGGATCTCCGGGTGGGGACTACTCAAGAAGACGTCACTATCATGAAAAAGAAAACTGGCGTTCTACGGATCGGAGCGTGGAATGTCAGATCCCTTAATCAGGCAGGTAGGTTAGAAAATTTAAAAAGGGAAATGCATAGGTTAAAGTTAGATATAGTGGGAAGTAGCGAAGTTCGGTGGCAGGAAGAACAAGACTTTTGGTCAGGTGAATACAGGGTTATAAACACAAAATCAAATAGCGGTAATGCAGGAGTCGGTTTAATAATGAATAAAAAAAATAGGAGTGCGGGTAATTCACTACAAACAGCATAGTGAACGCATTATTGTAACCAAGATAGACACGAAGTCCACGCCTACTACAGTAGCACAGGTTTATATGCCAACTAGCTCTGCAGATGATGAAGAAATTGATTAAATGTATGATGAGATAAAAGAAATTATTCAGGTAGTGAAGGGAGACGAAAATTTAATAGTCATGGGTGACTATAATTCGAGAGTACGAAAAGGGAGAGAAGGAAATATAGCACGTGAATATGGATTGGGGCTAAGAAACGAAAGAGGAAGCCGCCTGGTAGAGTTTTGCACAGAGCATAACTTAATCATAGCTAACACTTGTTCAAGAATCATGGAAGAAGATTGTATACATGGAAGAATCCTGGAGATACTAGAAGGTATCAGATAGATTATATAATGGTAAAACAGAGATTTAGGAACCAGGTTTAAAATTGTAAGACACTTCCAGGGACAGATGTGGACCACAATATATTGGTTATGAAGTGTAGATTAAAACTGAAGAAACTGCGAAAAGGTGGGAATATAAGGAGATTGGACCTGGATAACTGACTAAACCAGAGGTTGTACAGAGTTTCAGGGAGAGCATATGGGAACAATTGACAGGAATTGGGGAAAGAAGTACAGTAGAAGAAGAATGGGTAGCTCTGAGGTATGAAGTAGTGAAGGCAGCAGAGGATCAAGTAGGTAAAAAGACGAGGGCTAATAGAAATCCTTGGGTAACAGAAGAAATATTGAATTTAATTGATAAAAGGAGAAATACAAAAATGCAGTAAATGAAGCAGGCAAAAACGAATACAAACGTCTCAAAAATGAGATCGACAGCAAGTTCAAAATGGCTAAGCGGGGATGGCTAGAGGACAAATGTAAGGATGTAGAGGCCTATCTCACTAGTGGTAAGATAGATACTGCCTATAGGAAAATTAAAGAAACCTTTGGAGGAAAGAGCACCACTTGTATGAATATCAAGAGCTCAGATGGAAACCCAGTTTTAAGCAAAGAAGGGCGATGTACTTGAGGACAATACTATAGAAATGGAAGAGAATGTAGATGAAGATGAAATGGGAGATTCGATACTGCGTGTAGAGTTCGGCAGAGCACTGAAAGACCTGTGTCGAAACAAGGCCCCGGGAGTAGACAACATTCCATTACAGCTACTGACGGCTTTGGGAGAGCCAGTCCTGACAAAACTCTGCCATCTGGTGAGGAAGATGTATGAGACAGGCGAAATACCCTCAGACATCAAGAAGAATATAATAATTGCAATCCCAAAGAAAGCAGGTGTTGACAGATGTGAAAATTACCGAACTATCAGTTTAATAAGTCACAGCTGCAAAATACGAACACGAATTCTTTACAGACGAATGGAAAAACTGGTACAAGCCGACCTCGGGGAAGATCAGTTTGGATTCCGTAGAAATATTGGAACACGTGAGGCAATACTGACCTTACGACTTACCTTCGAAGAAAGATTAAGGAAAGGCAAACCTACGTTTGTAGCATTTGTAGACCTAGATAAAGCTTTTGACAATGTTGACTGGAATACTCTCTTTCAAATTCTAAAGGTGGCAGGGGTAAAATACAGGGAGCAAAAGGCTATTTACAGTTTGTACAGAAACCAGATGGCAGTTATAAGAGTCGAGGGGCATGAAAGGGAAGCAGTGGTTGGGAAGGGAGTGAGACAGGGTTGTAGCCTCTGTATATTGAGCAAGCAGTAAAGGAAACAAAAGAAAAATTCGGAGTAGGTATTAAAATCCTTGGAGAAGTAATAAAAACTTTGAGATTCGCCGGTGACATTGTAATTCTATCAGAGATAGCAAAGGACTTCGAAGAGCAGTTGAACGGAATGGACAGTGTCTTGAAAGGACGATATAAGATGAACATCAACAAAAGCAAAACAAGGATAATGGAATGTAGTCGAATTAAGTCGGGTGATGCTGAGGGAATTAGATTAGGAAATGAGACACTTAAAGTAGTAAATGAGTTTTGCTATTTGGGGAGCAAAATAACTGATGATGGTCGAAGTAGAGAAGATATAAAATGTAGACTGGCAATGGCAAGGAAAGCGCTTCTGAGGAAGATGAATTTGTTAACATCGAGTATAGATTTAAGTATCAGGAAGTCGTTTCTGAAAGTATTTGTATGGAGTGTAGCCATGTATGGAAGTGAAACATGGACGATAAATAGTTTGGACAAGAAGAGAATAGAAGCTTTCGAAATGTGGTGCTACAGAAGAATGCTGAAGAGTAGATGGGTAGATCAAATAACTAATGAAGAAGTATTGAACAGAATTGGGGAGAAGAGGAGTGTGTGGCACAACTTGACAAAAAGAAGGGATCATTTGGTAGGACATGTTCTGAGGCATCAAGGGATCACAAATTTAGCATTTGAGGCCAGCGTGGAGGGTAAAAATCGTAGAGGGAGATCAAGAGATGAATACACTAAGCAGATTCGGAAGGATGTAGGTTGCAGTAAGCACTGGGAGATTAAGAAGCTTGCACAGGATAGGGTAGCATGGAGAGCTGCATCAAACCAGTCTCACGACTGAAGACCACAACGACAACAACAACATTTCACGAATTTGTTAACACGGGCATTACTTTTATCATTTTCAAGAAGTTCAAGTTAGAATTGCAGTGACAGGTTTTCAAAGGAAATTTGCGTTTCGCAGTGCCCCGAGGACATTCGGGAGTCTTACCTAATATCAGCATTTTTTTTATTTGCTTTGTATTCAAATACAGTAAACTAGTTGATGAGACTTGAGAGTTTACTTTCGTGAACTTGAAATAACAGAAAACAGTCTAATTTTACAATTCAGATCGGATTTTACATTCATAACAATTTTGCATGTGCTTCGGTAATACAACACGGGGTTCCCAGGGCTCTTCTGATGATAGCAATGACACGTTAAAGCATATTTCTCTGTGCTACGCCACTTTATATACTACGGCCGGAGTTTACGTACGTTTTTTATGTATGCAAGTAGGATAACTTAAAACCTCTGTGTCTCTAAAAGGGATAAAAATATCATGAAAATTTTCCAAGTATTTCGATGACGAAATCTTAGGAACGTAGTCTACCGTAAAAATTTCAGCCTTTTGCTGTGCATAGCCGTCCTAGAATCCATGGCTTAGTTTTGGTATCCTAAACCACGTTTTTCGAGTTGTCTGAGGAACAGCTCATGAACAGATTTGAGCCTCCATAACCCCATCAAGGCGCATCGTAGACAAGGTCTAATGCAAAAAGAACCAACCGATTTGCTCCATTTCCCTAAGTTGGAGGAAATGTGTAATATTGAAATTTGAAACTGTGCTGTAGAATAGTTACATTATGACGGTTCTTCTGTTGGTTACGTAAATAGTACCTAACGCAAGGGCCGTCCACAACGCTTGACCCTATTCTTCTGTCACCAGTAGAACTCGAGGTTGGAGTCGCGGCAAAATCGTATCTTTATGCGTGGCATTTTGGAAGATACAGTATTAGGTAGAACATTCTGTCGCATGCGTACCGATTTTGTCGTGTATTCGGAATGACAATATCAGTAACATTTATTATCTTATACATCAGTCCATCATGAACTAGAGGTCGTCGTCGATATTTTATTTACGAAGCTGATAACCTATGACGCAGCAGGCAGACAGGGATTTCTGATTTATAGGAGGGGCTGTATGTTGCGTGGTGTATAGCAGGTTTCGCTAGTGAGGGCCACCCCTGCACGTTACGGTGTTTGTTTACTTTCAGCAAGCGCCGGTGAGGTCGGTGAGTGGTGTTTGCAGAGGGGCATCCACATATTCAGTTCCCTATTTCCGCGCTGTTGACCTTACATGCTTGGGGCTGTCTGCGAAGGGGAAAGCTGTGTGTATCGGAAATCTAGAGCGCTGTAGTTTGTTTGAGCAAAAATGATCGGCGCAGGCAAAAAATGTTGTTGTCGCCCGATGATTGACGCGTAGTTTGGCATACGAATAATGTTCAGCGAATCCCTGTTCTTCAGATTTTCGTCGTATACGATATTGAGGATAGCACAAATCCAGTGAGGTCCAGTATATCTCATGCACCTAATCTTGGACCGTCATTGTTCTGATGTGCCCGCATCGGAAGCAATTGAATCACTGCATGACAGATGGTCAGTGAGGACCTAACGGACATTTGATTCAATGAATAGACACAGGGACCCGTAAATTAAGTCTACAGTTTGACAATTTGTGGTTTTCCATCCCTCACTTTTGACATAGTGAATACGTTAACAATGATAACAGTGAATAGGAGAACCCGAGGCAGGATGGTAACACTAATATTAAAAAGACGATAGTACAATTAAGGCGTAAAATAAGAAGCCAAAAAGAAATCTGTGTCACCTTTAATATATACTTCTAACAATGAAACAAAGAAATCTGATATAAAGGCAAACAGACGAACATGATATCAAAATTAAAATTGGCTGTGTTCCAAGCATGGGGCAGAACGATACCAGATTCAAAACTCTGCCCGCCGCTATGACCGAGCGGTTCTCGGTGCTTCAGTCCGGAACTTCGCTGCTGCTACGGTCACAGGTTCGAATCCTGCCTCTGGCTTGGATGTGTGTAATGTCCTTAGGTTAGTTAGGTTTAAGTAGTTCTAAGTCTTAGGGGACTGATGACCTCAGATGTTAAGTCACATAGTGCTTAGAGACATTGGAACCATTCACAACTCTAATACAGTGTGCGTAGTCCTAAAACATCGACTGTACACCGACCAGCGCAGCGCCGCGAAACGGCATCAAGAGGGCGCTGACTCGCGCGCCAATGGAAAGAGCGGGCAGCGCCACACCTCCAGGAAGACAGAATTCACTGCCCCAGCCAACGCTCATACAACTAGCCGGCCAGCGCTGGTTGGCGCAGTTAGGTCGCAGTCATCTAGACCATCAGTATTGAGTAATGCGTTCTGCGAGTAGTAGTAGAGAGCAAAGTACCTGTACGTAGGAGGCACAGGAAGCCTAGGAATTAAGTTAAGTTACATTTCTCCCCTTAATGGAAACAAAGTGTTTTGTACAGAAGATTCTGGATTCCTATCACCAGCTATCACAACTTCTCTCCTTCCTTGTTTGTGTCGGCGCTGAGTCCCACAGTAGACAACACAACACAGTTTATCTGCTTTTATAACGTCTCTTACTAATTTTGAGTTCCTTACAAGTTCGTCTTCAAAGCATCTAATTATACTTCCTAAAGTCTACTAAAACACCAAAAATGTATGAGTTTAGAAGTGGCAGAATGTTAGTGACTTTGGGCATAAAATTCACAGGTGAGTCAATGTCATTCTCTTCACTAATTGTTCATGGACAGGAGTATAGTGCCCATTTATGACACGAAACACAAGCCATCCAACCTTCAGCTGCCCTCGAATATACACTGATAGTCAAAATACTAAAACCACCTTTTTAAAACAGTGTTGGTCCATTTCTGGAAC
The DNA here is from genome assembly GCF_023898315.1 of Schistocerca nitens. Classification (NCBI taxonomy): domain Eukaryota; kingdom Metazoa; phylum Arthropoda; class Insecta; order Orthoptera; family Acrididae; genus Schistocerca; species Schistocerca nitens. Next base: position 300,966,726 of record NC_064620.1, read on the forward strand.
GCCATTCAATAGTGATCCTGCATGCCATGGATTCGACAGGTACTCTATATGTTTCCAGAGGCTTATGCACAAAATCTGTTATCCTCATTGCTCAGAATATCTGAGGACTGAGGTGTATTCTTAATGAGTTGCTTATTTGTATTGAAGAATTAGAATTGAGCCAACCATTTGATATAATCTGCCGTCTGAACGTCATTTGACCACTGGTATAGATATGTTAAATGTTACAAGATTCAAGTTAGCTTCTTACATCCGTAGAGAAAATATGGAAAAACAAGGAGTTGCCACATTTTCAGAAACTGTTTTGACTTCAAGAATATTGATATTTATAAATTTTTCTCAGAGCCACATTTATAAGTTATTCAACAGAAGTAGTATTTCATAATAAATCCTTCGTTATAGTAAGTGTATAAAGAGCACCTTCAGGGGGCCGGCCCGTGTGGCCGTGCGGTTCTAGGCGCTTCAATCTGGAACCGCGTGACCGCTACTGTCGCAGGTTCGAATCCTGCCTCGGGCATGGATGTGTGTGATGTCCTTAGGTTAGTTAGGTTTAAGTAGTTCTAAGTTCTAGGGGACTGATGACCACAGATGATAAGTCCCATAGTGCTCAGAGCCATTTGAACCAACCAAGGCAGCACCTTCAGGAAACTTTAATCTCTTCATAAAATCTGTGGAAGCTCTATTGTCCCATCTCACAGTAAAAATACAAGGAAATAGTGGTTGCTGTGATTTTAATGTGGATTTACTTAAAAGCTCTGTCAGTGAACAACTATTGCAATCAGTAACACTGTCACTCAATTTGATTCCTACTGTGAACTATGCTGCTAGGGTATGTGAATGCTCTGAGACTGCTATTGATAATATCTTAGTAGACAAGTAGACAAACTTAGGAAAAAAGTCATATCACAAAACTTGTAGTAAAAGGGCTATATGATCATGACATTCAGCATGTTGTGTTAAATGGCGAAACTTTTCAGGATAAAAATATCTAATAAATCTGAGTACAGGAAGGTAATAAATCAGCCAAATATTGAGAAGATCAGGAGACTGCTGAAAAACATGAACTGAAGAAATGTTTACAGTACTTCTGATTCAATTGGAAAATACGAAGCATTCATCAAAAATTATTTTCCCCTGAAGATAACACGAATCAAACAAAAGTCTACAAATAAACCATGGATTACACAAGGAATAAAGATATGTGGAACAAAAAGGAGAATGTATCTACTATCTAGGGGCAGCTGTCATATTAGCATTGTAACGCATTACAAAGAATACTGAAAAATATTAAAGTAAGTAATGCAGGAATCTAAGCAGCTTTGTTATGAGAAAAAGAAAATTACATCAGGTAACAAAATAAAAACTATATGGGATATAGTGAAGACAAAGACAGCTGGAACGAAAAAGGAAGACGAACAGATACCTCTATAAATAAATAATGCATTGCTAACAAGTGCTTATAACGTTGCAAGCCTCCTAAACAAGTACTTTGTTTCTGTTACTGACAGCTTGGGGTTATCAGGTTCTGAAAAACAATGCAATGGTGTATCTGGGACCAATTTTTGCAAACAACTTCAGTAAAATGGAAATGACACTCACGTCTCCCAAGGAAGTAACATCCATTATAAAATCCTTAAAATCTAACCATTCTAGTGGTTATGATAACATATCAACAAACTTAATCAAAGAGTGCTCATGCGAGATGAATTCTGTCTTACATTATTTGCGTAATCAGTCTCTCGTCAGCGGAGCGTTTCCGGATTGGCTAAAATATGCTGAAGTTGAACCTCTTTATATGAAGGGCTATAGAGAGATACCACCAAACTATCGACCAATTTCATTTTTTCCAGCTTTTTCAGACATAATTGAAAAGGTTGTGTTCAAGCATCTCCTTAAGCATCTGACTGCAAATAGTATATTGTCCAAGTCAGTTTCGTTTTCCTAAGCGTCCCATTAGAGAGAAAGCTATTTACACGTACAGTAGAACGTACTTAATTCATTATGTGACAAATTAGAGGCTACTGCAATTTTCTGAGAAGTGTCTAAAGCCTTTGACTGTGTGAAACACAGCATACTCTTAGGTAAATCAGAATATTATGGTGTGCAGCGAAATCGTTTGAGTAACTTCGGTAAAGTTTGGAAGGTAGGAGACGAGGTACTGGCAGACGTAAAGCTGTGAGGACGGGTGTGGGTCGTGCTTGGGTAGCTCAGTTGGTAGAGCACTTGCCCGCGAAAGGAAAAGGTCCCGAGTTCGAGTCTCGGTGTGGCACACAGTTTTAATCTGCCAGGAAGTTTCATATCAGCGCACACTCCGCTGCAGAGTGGAAATCTCATTCAGGGGTGTTACTGTCAAATACCTGTGCGGTAAGCAATCAATCTTTATCTGATTGGGAATTAATTACATGTGGTGTTCCTCAAGGTTCCTGCTTGGTTCCGTTGCTTTTCCTTGCGTACATTAATGGCCTCTTGTTTGTTACACTGGCAGATGATAAGTTTGTTTTGTTTGCAAATGGTACAAACATTGCAAGAAGTAGAAAGTCAAGTACAGATTTAGAAATGCCTGCAAATAAAGTTTTCACTGACGTTAATATAATTCACTGTCATAAAAGTTTGGAAAGAGCCATTATATGCAGCCCAGAACCTGTAAGAGATTCGTTTCCAGCATGTGTAGGACATATCAAGACAAGCAGCTCGAAGAGGTTGACAGTGTTAAATTTTTGGGAATAAAGTCGATCATAAATTCAGTTGAGAAGCGCACACCACAGAATTGCTGAAGCGCCTAAACAGGTCTGTATTTGCAGTGAGAATGAAGTTAGATGTAGGAGACATAAATATAAAAAAGTTGCATACTTCCATTCTATTATGTCATATGGGATCATATTCTGGGGTAACTCGTCAAACCGAGCAAAAGCTTTAGCTTGAAAAAGCATGTAATAAGACTAATTTGTGGGACGAATTCAAGAACATCACTTAGAAACCTTCTCAACTCTGTATGCTAATCATTGCTTCTCAGCATATTTCCTTGATTTCCTTAATGAAATTTGTTGGTAGTTATATATTCTGTTTCCAACCAATAGCTGAATACATAGTGCTAGTGCTAGGAATAAGAACGATCTACATAATGACCTAAAATCACTTACCTTGGTCCAAAAAGCGGTCCAATAGTCAGTAATACATTTCCCATAAATTCCCAGCGGTTATTAAGAACTTGGTTTCAGATAAAGCACACTTTCAATACAGTTTGAAAGACTTTTTGATAGACAACTCCTTCTTCTCTGTAGATACATATCTTAACAGGACAGCTTAAGTAAAAATGTATGTTAGATTTCAGATTTGACAGCATCAAGACTAGGTGTTTTGTGTATTATATTGTTCAAATGGCTCTGAGCACTACGCGACTTAACATCTGAGGTCATCAGTCCCCTGGAACATAGAACTACTTAAACCTAACTAACTTAAGGACATCACACACATCCATTCCCCGAGGCAGGATTCGAACCTGCGACCGTGTATTATAAATTTCTTAAAATTTCTTAACGTGTTTCATTCTGACAGTGTATTAATTCTGTAATTTTACCATCTCCAGTTTACTGTAATATGTATTCATGTGTTTTGATAAGCTGACAAATGATCAGGGTAGTGGTATTAGTTTCAAATGTTTTATGTTTTTTGTGTTATACTTTCTGACACTAGAATCCAATCTAGTGTAATCTGTGGCACCAGATGCCTAGGCACAGGTCGCACACATCCCATATTTTACGGGCGGTTGGTTTGTGGGCGCGGAGCTGGTGCTCGACAGCGTCCCAGTTGGGCTTCATCGCATTCAGAGAAGCCAAGACATCAATGAGAGTCCACAAACATGCTCCTCAAACTATTTCAACATGATTCTGGCCGTGATGCACTAACAGTTGCCTTACTGGAAGATGCCAGCACTGTTGATGAAGACATCACCACCGGTCTGCGTCCGTGGCGCACTGCATGTTTCGGGCAGCCGTTCGCCTGGATGACAGCGTGTCTGCACACGACCATCGACCTAGTCTACTAAACGGGATTAATCCGACCAGGCGACACAATTCCATTGAGCTGCGGTCCAATCTTAATGATCCTGTGTCCATTCTAATCATAACTGACGATGTTGTTCGGTCAACATGAGAACGCGTATTGCTCCTCTGCTGCGGATCACAGTTTTTCAACACTTTACTCCAAAACGCTGGTGGCTGCGCCAACACTGTACTCTGTGGTCAGATCTGCCACAGATCGCCACCTATCCTGCGTCGGAGAACGGGCAAGCCTCCGATCCCTATGGTCTGTGATAATGTATGGACGTACAACTTCTTGTCGCTTACTTGTTGTATCAGAATTCTTCAACCACGTATCATAGATGCTCACGACAGTTCACGAAAACACCCGCCCAGCTTCGCCATTCCCGAGATGATCACTCCCAGGCACTGGGCCACATGAATTCGGCTTTCCTCAAAGTCGCTTCAGTTGGCGGGTTTCCGCATTTGCGTCCTTATCGTCGACAGAATGATTCCACATTCGTCTTTGCTCCGCTCATAGCTTCTCTTACCGCGTCATGTGCCGTCAGCGCCACTACGCTCCTTACAAACTCGTGGTGGACAATATAGTGAGTCCAGTCTGCTGCACTTGCGACATTTGTTTTATTTTTACTTAAATTTTTCATGTTCCTTTTCCTTTTCTCAGGAACGGATTTCTGACTCTTATAAGTAAATGTTTCCCTGAGACGTTTAAGTCTTTTTTATTATCTACGATAAAGATCGAAGCAGACGAAATTGCCAAAATTAATGCTGCATGGAGGATTGTAACCCGGGGCTTGTTGCCCTTTTAGGCAGAAATGCTAAAGATGATGGTCAACATTGCTGCACGAACGACCTAAGCTGAGTGTCCTCCCCAACATAAACTTCATTTTTCCCTTACATATTGTCACCACTGCCAGGGCTCTCCCATATTGGCAAGCACCACTTCATTGGACTGCAGTGGTGTAATGGTTAGCATTTCTGCCTCCCAAACAATAAGAGCTGGGTTCGAGACCCGGCCGCATCACAAATTTTAAATAATTTCGTCTGCATCGATCATTATCGTAGATAATAAAAAGAGACTTAGATGTCTCAGGGAAATATCTAATTATAAGATCTATAAGATCAGCAATGGTACAATGATTTCTGACTCGTTATGACCTTTTCGTCCTGATAATAATTTTTTAACGTCTTTCAATAGCTGCTTGTGGTTCAGTCCTATAGGGAGACGAAGTCAGAATCACAGCACGACTTTTGTTTCATTTTGTAGCTCTTCCTCACTTCAACTTCTGGAATAGAAACAACGTTTTGTGAAGAAAAATACTGTAGAACTTAAAGGGAAAGCGGTTTCTTGAACAGGCTCACTTCTGTCTTCAGATGCAGTCCGTTCGGCACATTATCAGAGGGAGGATACATTGCTGGTCGTGCGGCACTGTGAGACAAAGTTGCTGGGTTTGACGTCTTGTCATCCAAAGGGCGATCACTTAGTGCTCATGGTAAAAATTCTGCGTCCGTGAAAACACCCATGTTGACAGGAATTATTCCTGTTCATGGTCACAGCATTTAGAAATGCTGTGCCAAAAAGAGATGCCACTTGGCACAGTGTGGTAAAGTTTCCGGCATGTTTTAAGCTTCATCCTGCACAACCACCCGCAGGAAGTTCCAAGTCGAATTTCTCAGCGTCATTTTCCTGGGAAATATCAGCATAGGAGGCACATATGCACCGGCAGCTGAAACAGATACTGCGGCTTTACGGTTTCTCCACTCTCTGACGACGTAACAACGCCTACTTGACGCTTTCCTCTGGGAATAGTTACCTTCGAATACCTGTTTAGAATGACACGCATACTAGTCTCATCGCAATTACAAATGCGACCTCTTGTGCTTGATAACAGTTTGTAAGAGTAGCTGCCGGCCGAAGTGGCCGTGCGGTTCTAGGCGCTGCAGTCTGGAACCGCGAGACCACTACGGTCGCAGATTCGAATCCTGCCTCGGGCATGGATGTGTGTGATGTCCTTAGGTTAGTTAGGTTTAACTAGTTCTAAGTTCTAGGGGACTAATGACCTCAGAAGTTGAGTCCCATAGTGCTCAGAGCCATTTGAACCATTTTTTTGTAAGAGTAGCTCAGAAAATCAGGAAACGTTTGCACGAATGAAGCCCTCTTCTAGAGCACTAGAGGTAAAACATCCGGCTTCTTGTATTCAAATCCGGATGCCTCGATGGTCTTAACCCGCCAGTTTGAGTTCTTTATCAAATGACTGCTTCAATTTCTTTTTGCCTGTTAAGTGAAAAGCTGAAGTTCTGAATTCCTTCTTTGCCAGTCCCAAAAATATGCCTTCCATGTATTTTAAACAAGCGAAAACTCTGAGCCTGACTCAATTGAGAAAATATGAAAAAAATTCCCTTTGACTTAGCTTGAAAAGCCTACGCTGAACTATTTTCAGACGATCTGTTTTGGGACCGTGAATTGAATTCTGGCTTTATTAAGTCTCATTTCCTTTTTGAAAACAGCTGTCGCTGCTTGTTCCATGTTTCCTGTAAACCATCTTTGATGATTAGTATTGAGCTCGTACTTGCTAGCTTCCTATGAATAAAGAACTGTCACTGTCAATATATGAAAAACCTGAAAATATAATAATGTGTCATAGAAGCGTGACAATACATATGATAGCTAAGAAGTAAACATTAGGAGAGATTGGAATGCTGCCTTGGACAGAACGTTTCTTCGGTCGGTTTCGCCTTGGTCCTTAACGTCACAACCTGTGAGGTTTATCGTAGTTCAAAACCCACAAAGCATTTTGAAACAAAAAAAAATTTGAAAACGTTCTAAAATAATCGGCCAACCGAGGGTTTTGTGATATTGTGAAAGAGAATACTAATAGATAAAGCGTTTTCCCTTACCTTGCAGATAAAGAGTTACAAATATTGTAATATTTACGCGAAAACAAAAAACGGTTCAAATGGTTCTGAGCACTATGGGACTTAACATCTGTGGTCATCAGTCCCCTAGAACTTAGAACTACTTAAACCTAACTAACCTAAGGACATCACACACATCCATGCCCGAGGCAGGATTCGAACCTGCGACCGTAGCAGTCGCGCGGTTCCGGACTGCGCACCTAGAACCGCTAGACCACCGCGGCCGGCTAGGCGAAAACAAGCACAGACACGTTACTGCTACAGCAGACAACGGCCAACACTTCTACAATGGCTTGCTTCGATGATTTTCTCTTGAATAACAGTTCCTGAAAGTGATTCACCAGCGCACCATTTGGCTGCCAAACTAAGCCACTTGTTCTCTTCCGGCCCGTGGTTCCGTCCTGTTTCGGCTTCCCTCAGATTGTAAACCTTCACAAATTAGGTTCTTGATGATCTGTATGAACTTTTCGTATTACTCCCCGTTTGAGGACAACGAAAGAGGAAATCTATAAGTATATTTTTCAATTTTACTACTTTGGTGTTAATAAGGAAACTAGCTTTCTCTGAAGTTTTAATTCAACCTTCGCTTTGCCTTTCCCTGAGGAGTCGTAAAAATTACAGCATTCCGACAACTCGTAACAAAATCTGTGGGATTTTCCATTGAGCCATAGAACGTAGACGGCCGATGCTTTTTCCAATCTTTCCATTGGTAAAAGTTAGTAGACCGCTTAGTAGTCACAGGTACCTCAGGAGAAATGTTTATAACAGTTAGTTGGTAGCAGAAGTTGTTTTTACATGAGTATAAAATTCGAAGTATTAGTAGAACATGATACTTCGTTAGCTACTTTAATTAATATTTTGAGTTCGTTAATTCCTGATTACTCCAATTTACGATTATTTCCCGTGATTGGATAGGTGGACGTATCCATTTTTGACAGTTTCAACTTTTCCTGTGGGTGTATTCCAGTTTCATTGCTAACGACCGTTAGTGTGGGTGACAGATTCAATGACGTTGTCCAATGCTGCTCCTGGAAAAGCTTCGAAGGGAGCTGTGTCTTGGTGTAACCTCTGGCGTGGCGTATATTGTCGGCGTTGACCAGCAGGGGGGTCGAAATCCTCTTCACCGGGCAGAAATTCAAATTAGTTTGTTACAGGTACTCTTACCAAACGTAAAACCAGTATGCACACACTCTAAGGAAAACCGAGGTTTTACATGGAAGAGCAGCCTAAGTACATCTAAACACTTCAACATCACTGAGCGTACTAGCGTCGATACTTTGAAAGGACGATATACTTTCCATGTACACGCTATCATCATCATTTGCTTTGGGCCTTTGTCCCACTTCAACTCACGGTCGGCCTAGTTACTATGCATTTGGCGATGTTAGCGTCAGAGTTGGCCGGATGACCTTCCTGTCGCCACCCCGTACACCTAAGATGGAATTAGTGTACCCCAGCTGTCTGTGTATAGTGTAAGCCATGAAATAGTGCGAACGTTTTCAAAAGTCTGCGAGTCGTGTAGCTGAAGCGGGACGTGGGGACCAGCCCAGAATTCACCTAGAGGGATGTGGAAAACCGCCTAATAACCACATCCAGGCTGGCCAGTACACCGACCCTCGTCGTTAATCCGCCGAGCAGACTCGATCTGGGGCCGGTGGGTCTACCCGTGTCCAGGAAGCAGCACATTGGCTAACCTGATGGGTCACCATGTACACTCTATGATCACTGAAATAAATTCTATATCAAAGCTAAGGCAAAATTTGACAGTAAACTCGATAGAGGTACTCAAGGTACCCTCCGCCACACACCGTCAGGCTTGCGGAGTATGGATGTAGATGTAGATGTAGAAATATTGTTTCATATATTGAAGCATTCATTTCAATAACGTAAACAAATCACTGCTATCACGATATGAAATACACTTTAATAATGATAACTCAGCTGTATGGCGAGGTCTTGTAAGTGAAAATGAAACACACTCACTCACTCATTCGTCTCAGGAATTACAATTGACATTCAAACACATCTTGTTAACTATTTTGCAATAGAAACATTTGTTGTAGCAACTCCAGTAGACATAATTTTATGAAGCAGCAGTTGTTCTACACTGAGGCAGCAGTAATCAAGGTTCCACAGAAAAAATTGATCTTTTTATCTGTAATAAAACTATAAGAGGTTTATGACTTGCTTATGTTTACTAAAAAGTTGCTGATAGGCGCTTACATTCCTTAATAAGTAACATTTAATACGTATATAATATGCAGAGGAGGGGCGGGGAGGGAGGTAATTCACCTAATTTGAAGCAGCTCTCCACGCCTTCCTTACCTGCACAGATGTCTTTGCCTCAGAATACTACTTTAACGCTTACAGACAACGTCATCGTTTACACGGTCCAGTCACTTTAATGTCACCACATATCAGAAGCCTGAATAACGACATTTTGCAGCGCGGAAGTGCAGGAAAGAGTGAGGTTATGGAAAGCACTGGCAGGGATGTGGAGCAACGCCGACATCAATCCCGTGGCCAGTTTCGCTAGGTTTCTCGTCCATGCTGCGAACAGCCGGATCGAGATGGTCTCATTGATTCCCGATTGGGTCAAAATGCGCAGAGTTTTGTGACCAGGGGAGTACTGTAAATTCATTCTGGAGCCCTTGCGACCGCGCACTTACACTGTAAGGTGTGACACATTCCTCTGTGCTGTTGGTGGATGCCATGGTGCTGTGGATAAAACAGAAACCATGTAGGGATGGACATGATACGCAAGGATAGATGCATGCTTCTGTTGATCCATTGTGCCTTCCAATACGATGAGACCACCTAGGAAATGACACGGAAACACTGCCCACACCATAACGCTCCCTCGTCCGGCCTGGACCCTTCCGACGATTGTTGCAGGGCTGCCCTGGTCAATGGTCATCTGTCCGATAGGGCATAAAATGTGATTCATCTGAGGAGATGATGAATTTAACTTACTTTCCCTGTCTTAGGCTTCATGCCGAAATGTTTTTTTTTTTTTTTTTCGTACAGCACATTGGGGAAAAAATCCTGTCGCAATAAAAGGACAATGGTTACAAAATTCCTTACATGTAGAAATTAATTGCCCCAATACATACGTTTATATGATTATGTTACAGGAACTGCTAAAGGTGTCACAATCTTGCCCGAAGTTGACAATTATGTAGCGAAAAAAATTTTGCGCACTCCTGAAACAAGATTAAAGTAGTAACGAGTAGCGGAAACGAGCTTAGCAATAAACATAACATCAAAATTGGGCGAAGTGTAGGAGTTCTGCTACCTTGGAAGCAAACTAAAATGCGAAGAAGGAAGATATAAAAAGCATACTAACAGACATAAAGTGGATATTCCTAGGATAATAGTATCAAACACAGGCCTCAATTTCATTCTAAGAATGTATGTTTTCAGCACAGCATAGTATGGAAGATAATCATGGACAGTGTAAAAACCGAAAAGGAAGAGAACTGAAATGCTTGAGACTCGGTGTTAAGGATGCTGATGATACTGTCATTTACCGCCTGAAAAAGTCAGTATATGATAAAAATCAATGGCAAAATGATTGAAACGTGATATCTTCACGGTGCGAAAAATAGAAATGTACTTTAATAAATGTGGAAGTCATCTACATGAATACTGGTAGGAATCCGTTTCATTTCTGTTACACGATAAACCACACAAATCTGAAGGGTGTCAGTTCAGCTAAATACCTAGGTGTGTATGGTGTCTGTTAGTTCGGACATGTCCGAAAGAACTGACACCATGCTGGATCGTGACAACCGTGATCACAAGCGAAGGATCATTTCTGCGCGGCTGCACACATACTCTCCGACTTATGCAGGAACAGGTCTTACCGCGAGTATTGAGATTAATGGGCAGGGAGCACTATAGCGTGTTTGGTACGCTGAGCACGTGGGTATGTTGCGAGGATGGGTGGGGGGCCTTGGGATAATTCCTGTGTTCTCGGTGGCTTAGGGTTAGAGCGTCTGCCTAATGAGCAGGAGATCCCAGGTTCGAATCCCGGTAGGACACATATTTTCAACTCTCCTTGTTGACTTTTATCAACGTCCCGTACACAGCTGATGTCTGCAATTCACTTAAATTTAATTAAATACCTAGGTATTACAATAGTAAATACCTAGGTATTACAATAGTGGAAATGTCACGTAGAAAATATTGAGAGGAAGCAGACAAAACTCTGAATTTTATTGGTAGATAAGATGTAACAAGTCTACTGAAGAGACTGTCTACACTGTGCTTGTCAGTCCTCTTCTGCAATATTACTACGCAGTATGAGGTCCGTACTAGGTAGTATTCACGGAGAATATCGAAAGAGTTCAAATAAGGGCAGCTCGTTTTGTATTAAAACGAAGTAGGAGAAAGAGTGTCACGGGTAAGATTCGAGAGTTGGTGTGGCAATCGTTAAAACAAGAGCATTTTCCGCTGTGGCCAGTTTCATTCACCAACTTTCTCCTCTGAATGGGAGAAACAGCCATTGTAACAAAATATGAGAAATAGAACCGCTGGTAAACAGATATTTGGAAATTTGTGGTAAGATCTTATGGGACCAAACTGTTGAGATCATCGGCCCCTAAGCCTACGGACTACTTAATCTAACTGTGACTTACGCTAAGGACAACACACACACACCCATGCCCGAAGAAGGACTCGAAACTCCGACGGGGGCAGCCGCACGGACCGTGACAAGGCGGCTTAGACCGCTCGTCCTAAACAGACTGAAAATAGTTCGATGAACCCTCTGCCGAGCAAGTGAGTGTGAATTGCAGAGTAGACTTATAGATATAGACTTAAACGTAATATCCGGAAAACCAGTCATAATTTAACTAATAAATATTTTAAACATTTTCGAACGGGGCTGTAACCATTGTAATGGAAAACACAACCAGAGGCGAGCCACTGTGTAACGACGCTCAAAGAGCAAATGAAGCTTCAAAACTTAAATAAAAAAATAGCTAAGGTCAATCGTGGAACAGCCATCCACAGAAACACACAAGTGAGTCCGCTTTGGTAAATAAGATAGCTGCAACCGTCTTGTTTTAAAATGTTTCTACATCTACAGCTCCATCATACTCTGCGAGTGACATTGTCGTGTGTGGCGGAGGGTAATTCTGATACCACTAACTGATCCCCCTATCCTGTTCCACTCGCGAATGGCAAGTGGGATGAATGATCGTTGGCAAACTTCCTTACTGCCTCTAATTTGGTGAAATTTCTCGTCGTGGTCACTTCGCGAGATATATGTTGGCATCCTTAAAATTCTTCCTGTTAATCTCATTTCCCCCCCCCCCCCCCCATGAACCATGGACCTTGCCGTTGGTGGGGAGGCTTGCGTGCCTCAGCGATACAGATGGCCGTACCGTAGGTGCAACCACAACGGAGGGGTATCTGTTGAGAGGCCAGACAAACATGTGGTTCCTGAAGAGGGGCAGCAGCCTTTTCAGTAGTTGCAGGGGAAACAGTCTGGATGATTTACTGATCTGGCCTTGTAACATTAACCAAAACGGCGTTGCTGTGCTGGTACTGCGAACGGCTGAAAGCAAGGGGAAACTACAGCCGTAATTTTTCCCGAGGACATGCAGCTCTACTGTATGATTAAATGATGATGGCGTCCTCTTGGGTAAAATATTCCGGAGGTAAAATAGTCCCCCATTCGGATCTCCGGGCGGGGACTACTCAAGAGGACGTCGTTTTCAGGAGAAAGAAAACTGGCGTTCTACGGATGGGAACCTGGAATGTCTGATCCCTTAATCGGGCAGGTAGGTTAGAAAATTTAAAAAGGGAAATGGATAGGTTAAAGTTAGATATAGTAGGAAATAGTGAAGTTTGGTGGCAGGAGGAACAAGACTTTTGGTCAGGTGATTGCAGGGTTATAAATACAAAATCAAATACGGGTAATGCAGGAGTAGGTTTAATAATGAATAAAAAAAAAAAATAGGAGTGCGGGTTAGCTACTACAAACAGCATAGTGAACGCATTATTGTGGCCAAGATAGACACAAAGCCCATGCCTGCTACAGTAGTACAAGTTTATATGCCAACTAGCTCTGCAGATGATGAAGAAATTGATGAAATGTATGACGAGATAAAAGAAATTATTCAGGTAGTAAAGGGAGACGAAAATTTAATAGTCATGGGTGACTGGAATTCGTCAGTAGGAAAAGGGAGAGAAGGAAACATAGTAGGTGAATGTGGATTGGGGGGAAGAAATGAAAGACGAAGCCGCCTTGTAGAATTTTGCACAGAGCATAACTTAATCATAGCTAACACTTGGTTCAAGAATCATAAAAGAAGGTTGTATACCTGGAAGAATCCTGGAGATACTAAAAGGTATCAGATAGATTATATAATGGTAAGACAGAGATTTAGGAACCAGGTTTTAAATTGTAAGACATTTCCAGGGGCAGATGTGGATTCTGACCACAATCTATTGGTTATGAACTGCAGATTGAAACTGAAGAAGCTGCAAAAAGGTGGGAATTTAAGGAGATGGGACCTGGATAAACTGAAAGAACCAGAGGTTGTAGAGAGTTTCAGGGAGAGCATAAGGGAACAATTGACAGGAATGGGGGAAAGAAACACAGTAGAAGAAGAATGGGTAGCTCTGAGGGATGAAGTAATGAAGGCAGCAGAGGATCAAGTAGGTAAAAAGACGAGGGCTAATAGAAATCCTTGGGTAACAGAAGAAATATTGAATTTAATTGATGAAAGGAGAAAATATAAAAATGCAGTAAATGAAGCAGGCAAAAAGGAATACAAACGTCACAAAAATGAGATCGATAGGAAGTGCAACATGGCTAAGCAGGGATGGCTAGAGGACAAATGTAAGGATGTAGAGGCTTGTCTCAATAGGGGTAAGATAGATACTGCCCACAGGAAAATTAAAGAGACCTTTGGAGAGAAGAGAACCACTTGTATGAACATAAAGAGCTCAGAAGGCAACCCAGTTCTAAGCAAAGAAGGGAAGGCAGAAGGTGGAAGGAGTATATAGAGGATTTACACAAGGGCGACGTACTTGAGGACAATATTATGGAAATGGAAAAGGAGGTAGATGAAGATGAAATTGGAGATAAGATACTGCGTGAAGAGTTTGACAGACCACTGAAAGACCTGAGTCGAAACAGGGCCCCGGGAGTAGACAACATTCCATTACAACTACTGATGGCCTTGGGAGAGCCAGTCATGACAAAACTCTACCATCTGGTGCGCAAGATGTATGAGACAGGCGAAATACCCACAGGCTTCAAGAAGAATATAATAATTCCAATCCCAAAGAAAGCTGGTGTTGACAGATGTGAAAATTACCGAACTATCAGTTTAATAAGTCACAGCTGCAAAATACTAACGCGAATTCTTACAGACGAATGGAAAAACTAGTAGAAGCGGACCTCGAGGAAGATCAGTTTGGATTCCGTAGAAATGTTGGATCACGTGAGGCAATACTTGATGTGTCGGCAGCGGGGCCAACACCTTGTAGATCGAAGTGGCTGAAAGTGCACGCTAAACTAACGCAGACGGGCGTGAAGTACTGGAACATGAGACTTATTAATGAATAAGAAGAACAGTACGTAGCTGGAATAATATACTTAACTTTATTCTCTTGTTGGAATACATCTCTTGAATAGTAGTAAGCTATAAGCACTGATACAAATGGCGCCTTGCTAGGTAGTAGCTATGGAATAAGCTGAAGGCTATTCTATCAGTCTCTCGGCAATTGAGAGGAAGACTTGGTAGGTCTGGTCGCAAGCTATGTCGTCCGTACAACTGGGTCGAGATCTATTCCGTATCTTGTGACCTGCCATGTGGTGGCGCTAGGATTGCGATTACACAGTGGCGACACGCGGGTCCGACATGTACTACAGGACCGCGGCCGATTTAAGTTACCACCTAGCAAGTGTGGTGTCTAGCGGTGACAGCACAATACTAACCTTACGACTTATCTGAGAAGAAAGTTTAAGAAAAGGCAAACCTACGTTTCTAGCATTTGTAGACTTAGAGAAACCTTTTGACAACGTTAACTGGAATAATCTATTTCAAATTCTGAAGGTGGCAAGGGTAAAATACAGGGAGCGAAAGGCTATTTACAATTTGTACAGAAACCAGATGGCAGTTATAAGAGTCGAGGGGCATGAAAGGGAAGCAGTGGTTAAGAAGGGAGTGAGACAGGGTTGTAGCCTCTCCCCGATGTTATTCAATCTGTATATTGAGCAAGCAGTAAAGGAAACAAAAGAAAAATTCGGAGTAGGTATTAAAATCCATGGGGAAGAAATAAAAACTTTAAGGTTCGCCGATGACATTGTAATTCTGTCAGAGACAGCACAGGACTTGGAAGAGCAGTTGAACGAAATGGACAGTGTCTTGAGGGGAGGATATAAGATGAACATCAACAAAAGCGAAACGAGGATAATGGAATGTAGTCAAATTAAATCGGGTGATGCTGAGGGGATTAGATTAGGAAATGAGACACTTAAATTAGGAAAAGAGTTTTGCTATTTAGGGAGTAAAATAACTGTTGATGGTCGAAGTAGAGAGGATATAAAATGTAGACTGGCAATGGCAAGGAAATCATTTCTGAAGAAGAGAAATTTGTTAACATCGAGTATAGATTTAAGTGTCAGGAAGTCGTTTCTGAAAGTATTTGTATGGAGTGTAGCCATGTATGGAAGTTAAACATGGACGATAACCAGTTTGGACAAGAAGAGAATAGAAGCTTTCGAAATGTGGTGCTACAGAAGAATGCTGAAGATAAGGTGGGTAGATCACGTAACTAATGAGGAGGTATTGAATAGGATTGGGGAGAAGTTTGTGGCACAACTTGACTAGAAGAAGGGATCGGTTGGTAGGACATGTTTTGAGGCATCAAGGGATCACAAATTTAGCATTGGAGGGCAGCGTGGAGGGTAAAAATCGTAGAGGGAGACTAAGAGATCAATACACTAAGCAGATTCAGAAGGATGTAGGTTGCAGTAGGTACTGGAAGATGAAGAAGCTTGCACAGGATAGAGTAGCATGGAGAGCTGCATCAAACCAGTCTCAGGACTGAAGACCACAACAACAACAACAATCTCATTTTGACGTCTTCTTTTCCTGCAATATCTTTATGTGTCATTCCACCTATTCTGCGATAGTTACTCCTGGGCATTTTACGGTAGACACTATTTCCAGCAGTTTGTCATAAATAGTGCAGTTGTACAGTAGTGTCTCCTGTTTCCTGTGTATGCACAACATGTTGCATTTGTTTACGATGAGGGTCGACTGCGAGAGCCCGCATTATTCAGCAATCCTCATCAGGTCATTCTGTTATTGATACTATTTTCTGGCGTTGATACTTTGTTACAGACAACCGCAAAATCGGTGAACAGTCTTAAAGGGCAACCGACGCTTTCTATCGTTTAAACATTATAACCGGTAGCGCTCTTAGCACACTTCCTTCTGATACTCAGTAATTTACCTTAGATCTACCGATTTTATTTCGACAAGAGCAGCTTGTTGAGTTCTATCTGCAAGGGAGTCTTAAATCCAGTGCCAAATCTGGTCCGATACTTGGTAATCTCGTATCTTTTTCACTAAATGACAGTGCGGGACAGTGCCATACTGTAGTCAAGGAAGACGTCATCAACCTGCACACATTCGTGGCGCTATGGATCTCGTGGAGGAACAGAGCTCGAAGAGTTTCACAAGATTTCTGCTTGCGGAATTGATATCCATTTTTATAGAGAACATTTTCGCTCCCCAAAAATGTCAAAATCTTTAGCTTAAGACATGTTCGACAACCGTATAACAGACTGACGTCAAAGATACAGGTCTACACTGATCAGCCAAAATATTATGACCACTTTCTGCCTTGTGGTATTAAGAGCACGTGATGCGGTAGTACAAATATGTAAGCGGAGCATCACCCTAGTGAAGATATTGGCAGTAAATGGGGCAATTCATTCACATAAACGGCAGATTATTACTACGCAGAGCCTGTGAACGAGTATCTCGAAAACGGTAAAGCGCATCGAATGTTCACGTGCTACTATCGTGAGCATCTACGAAAAGACATAGGAGGATAGTGAAACTACCACTTTGCGCTAAATGTCTACATCAAATTAATCTAAAACCTCCCATTCCTCCCCCCTCCGTTCCCAGTCCTTCCCAAATAAAAGTCAGAAGATTCGTCACATTCTGCTCTATGACAGTGTGCCTCGAAATAGCTGCAAATTCTGCAGGGCTACTTTAAATGATTCATTCTTTTTAAAATTTTTGTATTTTCCAAACCATTACACGCAAAAATTTTACTGATGCGTGAGTAGAACCGTGTATGTAGTCTTATCGTCTCTGTAGAGTTTACCTGGGATGCAAGCATAGGACCTTCCTTGGCCACCGGTATGCTCTTTCTATAACACAAACTGCACGCATAGATTAACTGGGTTCTTTATTCATAAGAGTGGAAACCTTACTTAACTCTAAATATTCGTTGTGGTACAAGCTCCTCTGTCATAGTCCAGGGTAGCTCACTGCTGGTGAAATACAAAGTCCGCTATGTTCACAATTACGGTTGTTAAGGTGTAATAGATGATTTGGAGTTTTCAGATGAGACTACAATAAATTATAAATTCTGACATTTTATGAAGCTACCGGTGTGGCACGTTGATTCACTGTGCCATATTGTATAAGGCAATAGAGAGATAAAATTCAAGATTATTATAATTGTATACGGATTATTTAGATACAAAGAGACTATCATGATATGCTGATTCATTGTGGAATACTGTTTCTGATTTGCAAAAAGTGATCAGTTTTTCTTACACTGTACTTCTCTGAAGTAGTTATTTATGTAAATCCTCCTTGCAACATATTTAGGCAAGGATAATTGTAAAATAACTGCAATGCTATAACTACAAAACATATGGCTACATCAGTTACATGTAAACATATTCAAAGGTGAATAAATATTCAGTTCCATTCTGTTCTATTCTATTAAGTGCTGCCTGTCTCTGAGTTAACGGTGGAGCTAACAGCTACAGCGATTCCAGCTGGGCTGCGACTGATGGCACTGGAACTCACTCGGTGCGACAGGCTGCGACAAACTCGAGCAGATTGGCCCTCCAGTCCGCGGCGGCTATCTAAATGCCGCATGGTATGCTGGCGCCAACTTACGCGAACACATAAACAGAATACTGAACACTGCTGTCGACAAATAGGGAAACCAATTGCCTATGTAAACAATAAAATACCGCTCGTCCGGGTTTTCAATATGCAGTCGTGAAGAACGCGAGGAATAGTTTCGTATGCAGTCCACCCAAATCACTAACTTGCTATATCTCTGTAAACTCTGTGAAAGGTTTTTCGACAGCGGTTACTTTTCAGACCGTATAGTCTGCAGTCAGTGGAACTATTGAAATCGGAAGATTAGGGCAGGCGACTGCAATTTGCATCACAACGTAGAAAGCCCTTGAGGACGAACATTTCACTTCCAAGCTGACATTCAACGAGCGGTTCTAGGCGCTTCAGTCTGGAACCGCGCGACCGCTACGGTCGCAGGTTCGAATAAAGCCTCGGGCATGGATGTGTCTGATGTCCTTAGGTTAGTTAGGTTTAAGTAGTTCTAAGTTCTAGGGGACTGATGACTTCAGATGTTGAGTTCCCAAGTGCTCAGAGCTATTTTTTTTATCGTGAAAGGTTAATCGCTGCTGTGTGACACTGTGAGGCGCTCAAAATCTTCGTTATATTGTGGTGCATGAATGACATTCGCCAGAGCTTAATGCTCTTCGGGCAATGTCATTAACGAAACTGAATGAGCCGCTTTTCCTCTGGAGAGGAGTATGACCAATACTTCTTATCTTGATATGTTACACTTGAGGTTGTTTACGCAGATGGCTGCTGATTCCGGGAATTCCATCTTCCAACGATACAGGAAAGCCTCACTCCCCTCCCCCAACTGCATTTCCTCCATTGGAGAATTGAGGTTCACCGCTACCAACGAAGTTTGGGATATCTGGTTTTTGCAGATTAGTGAAAATCATGTAACTCTGTTCCCTTGAAACCCGAGGTCGGCTGATCTAACGCTTAGTGACTATTCCTTTGGAGGTACGTTAAGGAAAATTTCTATGAAAGGGAAACCCCCCCCCCCCGCGAGGAACACTGGAGGAGCTTAAACGAGGTATCCATGTTGTTGTAATGACCACTTAGAAGATGTTGCTACATGAGGTATGGAACGAATCTGACTACAGCTTGGAGGTGTATCGTGTGACTAAAGGAGCGCTGATACAGCATATACTGGAAAATGTAAACTTCGTGAATTTACGATTCTATTCATGCATCGGTCATACACGGTTCAAGTCACATTGTTATGACCACAGACAAGGTGCAATAACGACTCACAGGTGGCAGATAGCAGCAGTAGCCGTGGAGGGCATAAGAAACCTGTCGTTGGTATGTGGAAAAAAGTACAGTCCTTGTGGTAATGAAGAAATCGAGCGATTTATCTGACTTCGTAAAAAGCATGATCATTCGCGTTTGTGCCAAGGGTGGAAGCATTTCCGAATCGGCACAATTCGTACTGTGCTCGAGTGCCGCTGTGGTTAAAGTGTAAAGTGCGTGCCGGGAAGCGCCATAGGCCGTTGATCACAAAGGGTGAACGACAGCTGTGGACATGTGTGCGAACAAATGCACGTGCGACTGTAGGACAACTGACCGCCT
Source organism: Schistocerca nitens (assembly GCF_023898315.1). Lineage (NCBI taxonomy): Eukaryota > Metazoa > Arthropoda > Insecta > Orthoptera > Acrididae > Schistocerca > Schistocerca nitens. The sequence goes on from NC_064620.1 coordinate 300,986,398, forward strand.
AGACGAACCAAGGGGCCACCACCAGCGTCTGCCGAACGACCGTCCAGCGAACGGTGCTTCGTACGGACCTCCGCAGCTGGCGCCTGGTTGTGGCACCAATACTGACTGCTGTTCTTCGGAGACGAACCGAACTGAACGTCCACTGAGTGGCGACGGCTGGCCTTTTCAAATGAATCATTGCTATTTTCAATCGGGCTGATAGCTCTTGGAGTGTGCAGCCTGCAACAATCGTCGGAAGCGTCCAGGCCGGAGGAAGGAGCGTTATGATCTGGATAATATATTTGTGGCATTCCCTGGATGATATCCTCATTCTGGATGTATGACACAAGGGATCGCCATAAGCATATCTCTGTCCTCTAGTTTGCTTTCCATCGACTCGTTGGCATCTACCACCAGGGCAATACAACGTGTTACCGAGCTCGCAGTGGACTTGAGTGGTATGAAGAACACCAGGATGAGCTTACCGTACTCCTCCGGCCACCAAGCACTCCAGATTTAAACCTAATAGAGAATCAAGGGTCAACCAGGATCGGACTTTTCGTGCTCTGGATCCGCAACCGAGAAACCTATCGCACTTGGCCACGGCACTGGAATAGGAATGGTTCCAGATCCCAGTCGATACATTCCAGAGTCGCACTGTTTCTCGTCCTGCACGTTTTGCTGCGATCAAGCATTTGACAGTTGGTTACATTAACGTGACTGGGTCGTGTATTTGCATACGTAATACTTTTAAAAATATAGAGTTTAGAAAGAGGACAAATAATTTGTAGGAGCATGTACGTCTGAGCTCCATTACCCCATAAGGCAAAGTAGCTTCAGCCGCGGCTTGGCGAGCAGAGTGAGGTGGCAGTAGCGCGCCTGATGAGGCAGTCCCAGGGGGCGGCGACTGCTAGCTTGTTATATGGTCTGGTCCAGCCGGCCCCGGCGATTCGGCGGCTGTCTGAGTAATCTGGGACCGTCTGGGCCTTGTGTCGTGCCGCCCCCACTGGCTGCCTCATTTTCCGCCCCTCTGCTCGCTCCGCCGGCTGCCCTGATCCCCTGCCCCCAACATCGTCCGCAGCTGCAAGCCGGGTCTCGCGGGCCTCGAGACGAGCGCGACGCCACTGTTTCGTGTCCCGCTAAAACATATCTGCCTTCACTCCACATCGTGTACGATGCTACGTAACACCCTCTGCAGGCAATTAGAGTCAACTGTAAACCGCAAACAAGACGGTAGTGGATCGTACATGATACTGTTGTGAAGACATTTCTGATTGTAGATAAATGGAAATTGCCAAGTTTTCAGATTTGTTTGTTTGCTTTTCAGATGTATAATTTTAACCATCAAACTAGCATTGTTGACATACCCGTCCGGATACCCCTGCGTGTTAAAGAGCCGCTTCCGGGAGGTCCATCGTTCGAATCCGCTCTGCGCCTTAACGATGAGGGTCGGTGTGCCACCCAAGCTGGATCTGGTTTTTAGGTGGTTTTCCACGTTCTTTTCGGTCAGTGTTTCCCAGACTGGGGGTAATTACCCCCTGAGGGTCAAATGAAATTTTGTGACGGAAAAAACGAATTTTTAAAGGTAATTATCTTCATCACTATTTTGGAAGACTCTAATACTGTGTGTATTTATTAGCAGAAATGTATTCTACTATTGTTCGCCATTACGGCCTGTAGTCATTCAAAATCAAGTTTTCGATAGAAATAATATCCGATGAATGTCATCTCGAATGAAGGAAGTGTAATATTTTCAGGAAAACAGAACAGCAAGTAGTTAAACGTACATTTACTTTACTTTACACGTGGCTAAGGTCTTATCGACCATACACCTGCTCTACGAGCCTCTTCCAATTATTTCTATCCAGTGAAATTGTTGTCCAATCAGAGTTGATGCCCATCCTAGCTGCATCTTCCCGGATATTCTCCATCCACCTAATTCGAGGTCTTCCTCTTCTTCTCTTTCCTTCTAATTTCTTAGTGGATGCTATTTTGGGTAGTCTGTTCTCCGGCATCCTTGCTACATGACCAGCCCAGTTCAGTCTTCTCTTCTTTAACATTTCCACAATGGTACTTTGTTTGTACAGCTCCCGTAGTTCTTCATTTTTCCTTATCCTCCACTCCATGACATTTTCATCGAAGATTGGTCCAAATATTTTTCTTAGTATTTTTCTTTCAAATATCAACAGTTTTTCTTCATCTTTTTTCCTGAATGTAATAGCTTCACATCCATATAATGCTACTGGTACAATAGTTGACTGATAAAAACGGATTTTTAATTCAGTACTAAGTGATCTCATCCTTAAAATTTTGATACAGCTGTAAAAAGTTCTATTAGCTGTTTCTATTTCTGCTCTATTGTCTCTGCTAAAAAGACTCCCTAAGTACTTGAAGTGGTCAACTGCCTTGAAAGTGAGACCATTTACGGTCAGTGGTGTATTCTTTTGGAGTTTTTTACTTATGACTAGATATTCTGTCTTTTCTTCATTCACATGAAGTCCAGCTTTCTCAGCTATTTTGTAATAATTTTGCATCATCCTGATTAATTCAGCTTTTGAAGTGCTTATTAAGGCTACATCATCTGCATAAGCAAGTCTAGTAATGTTCTGTCCCTGCAGTTGGATCCCTTGTGGATTAGTTTTGGTGAATTCTCTATCAATCTTCTCTAAGATAATATTAAATAGAATAGGTGAGATGGCATCCCCTTGTCTCAGTCTAGTGTACACCTTAAAATTTTCAGTCTCTCCTGCAGGTGTCTTAACTTTGCATATGGTTTCTTCCAAACACATTTTAACTAATTTGATTAATTTTAATGGTATTTCAAATTCTTTCATGGTGTTTAAGAGTGTCTGTCGGTGTATGCTATTATAGGCCTTCTTGAAGTCTATAAACAGAATATGGATATCTACATTAAATTCCCATGCCTTCTCATTTATTTGTCTCAATGTGAATAAGTGATCCAAAGGGGATCTGTTAGTGCGGAAACCACATTGGTAGTCCCCAATCAGTTCTTCGGTTATGGGAATCAGTCTGTGTAGTATACACATCGACAAAATTTTATACGTGACATCGAGTAGGGCAATTCCTCTGTAGTTATCACAGACAAGGGGATCATTCTTCTTAAAGATGGAGCATATAATTGCAGTTTTCCAATCGGCCGGTATGTTTTCTGTCTCCCAGATTGTTTCAATTAAGGAATGTAGTTCTATTTCCAATTGTGGTCCTCCATTTTTTAAAAGCTCAGCATATACCTGGTCTTCCCCACAGGCCTTGTTGTTCTTTAATTTCCTTATTGTTTGTCTTATTTCATTTAATGATGGTGTGTTGACTTGTATATCAACTGTATCTGGTTCTTCAAATGTAAAGTAATATTGTGGATCATTGCAGTTGAGCAGCTGTGTAAAGTATGTCTTCCATGTTTCTTGTATGTCATTCTTGTTTGTAAGTATTTACCCATTATGGTCCTTTATAAACTGTTCCCTTTTAGTGAATTTTCCCAAGGACTTTTTTATATTCTGGTACATCTGCCTTGCTCTGTGATGCTTGAAATCATCCTCCGCTTCTCTTACCATGTTGTTGTAGTGTTGTAGCACTTTTTATTCATCCAAAAAGTGACTGGTCTCAGTTGACAACGTTAAATATTGCCCTAGGATTCTCGGGCACTGATTTCTGGATCATTCTGGCAATCTGCAACCACGGAGAATTATTAATCCGTTGTTATTTTCTATAGCCGGCCGAAGTGGCCGTACGGGTCTAGGCGCTGCAGTCTGCAACCGCGAGACCGCTACGGTCGCAGGTTCGAATCCTGCCTCGGGCATGGTTCAAATGGTTCAAATGGCTCTGAGCACTATGGGACTTAACATCTCAGGTCATCAGTCCCCTAGAACTTAGAACTACTTAAACCTAACTAACCTAAGGACATCTACACACACATCCATGCGCCAGGCAGGATTCGAACCTGCGACCGTAGCGGTCGCGCGGATCCAGACTGAAGCGCCTAGAACCGCTCGGTCACCAGAGGCCGGCCTCGGGCATGGATGTGTGTGATGTCCTTAGGTTAGTTAGGTTTAACTAGTTCTAAGTTCTAGGGGACTAATGACCTCAGAAGATGACTCCCATAGTGCTCAGAGCCATTTTGTTAGTTTCTATAAATATACGTATATGTCTAGGACAGCGGTCAGTCAGCTGAGTGCTGTAATTGCACTGCTACAGGATCCGAAAATTCTATGAGTGAGAGTAAATGCAACATCCAGTTTCAGGCGATTGTATATTTTACTTAGGTTCTCTGAAATTTGGAGAGCTATTCAAAACCCACTGAATTCGCAGCATTATCGATTAATTAAATATCCTACAGCTAAATAACATAAGAACTAATTACTAGTACTTGAACGTGGCGGTATAAGAATAATAATAATAACATCATAATTTTTAATTAACTTTAACATCAGTTCCTTAAGTAAAATTCAGTAACGTAACATAATTCGTAGTTCACTACCACGCGCCTATATCCCAAAAAGTGAAGCATATACGTCACATACATCTAAATATGTGATGAAAATGTCTTCTTTGAGTTTTAGTTAGTTCCCGTAATGGTCCGGAAAAAGCTTGGTTACTCACTTCGCTACTGACAAACGAACTAACTGACGACACAATAGTAACCATGTAATGACTACTAAACTGCTGTAAGGCCTACACAATATTGTTATTACTACTAGCATTATTGCCGCGCGGGATTAGCCGAGCGGTCTCAGGCGCTGCACTCATGGACTGTGCGTCTGGTCCCGGCGGAGGTTGGAGTCCTCCCTCGGGCATGGGTGTGTGTGTTTGTCTTTAGGATAATTTAGGTTAAGTAGTGTGTAAGTTTAGGAACTGATGACCTTACTTCCTCTACTTCATCGTCACTAAATTTGATAAAAGTTCATCTCTTGTGTTACTCCGCATTACTTTCGTCTTTCTTCGGTTCTTTACCACAAGTTCCTCGATATTCTTATTTATACTACTTATCATTACTTTTGTCTTTCCGGTTTACTCTCAGTCCATGTTCTGTACCCTTTATACTGTTCAGTCTGTTCAATAGGTGCTGGAAGTGATCTTGACATTCACTGAGGATAGCAATATCATCAGTGAATCATCATTGACATCTTTTCACCCTGAATGTAAGTTCCATTCTTGAACTTTTGTTTTATTTCTGCCTTTGCTTCTTCGAGGTGTAGACTGAATAGTAGGGGTGAAAAACTATATCCCTATCTTACATCCCTTATAATTGGAGCCCTTCGTTCTTGGTGTTGTACTCTAATAGTTTCCTCCTGGTTCTTGTACATGCTTACCCTATTTTTCTCAGAAATTACAACGTTTCGCACCATTGGACTTGCTCCAGTTGTTGTTGTTGTTGTGGTCTTCAGTCCTGAGACTGGTTGGACGCAGCTCTCCATGCTACTCTATCCCGTGCAATCCTCTTCATCCCCCAGTACCTACTGCAGCCTACATCCTTCTGAATCTGCTTGCTGTATTCATCTCTTGGTCTCCCTCTACGATTTTTACCCTCCACGCTGCCCTCCAATACTAAATTGGTGAGCCCTCGATGTCTCAGAACATGTTCTACCAACCGATCCCTTCTTCTAGTCGAAAAAAATTCTTTGTTGGTCCTGGGGAAGCATGGTCAGACAGACATACATGACAGATTCACGGGTTTAAAATTAGTGTAGACACATTTAGGAAACCTAAGGTATTGAGAGTCTCTAACTGGATAGAAATGTCTGTGTGAATCGCTGTTAGACGCTGTAAACGCGCCACGCCGTATGCCAACGTAATCTGGCCGCTGTTATCGTCTGCAGGTCGCGCACTATGTCACTGTTGCTGCTGCGTGTCGCACGCTTACGCCTCAGCAGTGCGCGTGAACGGCTCGTACTCAAGGACAAAGTGAACATGGAGTTACTTTAGCTTATTAAAGACCATTAAAGCTTGCGTGCCAGACACGGTTTTTGGTAATTATTACAAGGAAAGCTCTGAGCTAGTTCAATATATAATAAATTTTGTTTCTTACTGATGAAAAGCGATAATGGTCTACATTATCTGAGTTGCGTCACCGTTGTTGTTGCTTAACTGATATTTCAGTATTTTCATGCCTGTGGGATGTGTCGTGTAAAACGAATATAGTGTGAGTAATTTTAGCACACAATAAATCAATCCTGAAGACGAGATATTGAATGACTACATGATGGTTCTCAAGTATTTCCACAATACTGGGACCTCTCAGGTGGAGGTCGCAACTCGATATGCTCAGAGGACGATCGCATACAGCTTACTGAGATCTTCCTGGACTCCAGAAACATCAGCGTTCTTGTTTTGCATTTTGTAATCCCTGTTGCTATATGTTTAGTTATCGATTGCTGCAACGGGAATCTACGTACTATCATTTTGGCATTTGGAGGTAGTGAGACGAACTGTGGACGCTACAAAATAGAGTGACAAGTGATGAAATCGGGACGTTTATGACATGTTCTTCTGTTTGAGTTCAGCAGAGGTTGACAGCAGCTGAGACAACGAAGAAAGTTTGCGACGAACACACTGATACGCCAAAACATTATGACCACTGCCAACCGCGACGCCGGACCGCCTGGTGGCTTTGGTGGCACGTGGCGCGGTAACAAAAGCATGTTAGAGGGGCAGACACCGACGGGGAATCACCATAGCGAAGCTATGGGCTGCAGATTGGGAAATCCATTGAGATAAGCGACACTGACAAGGGACATATTATTATTACGCAGAAACTGTGAACAAGAATCTCAAAAACGGCGAAGCTGGTCGAATGTTCTCGTGCTACTGTCGTGTACGTCTACGAAAAGTGATAGAAGGAAGTGAAACTATAGCTAGGCGCTAAGTCGTTGAACTTCCACGTCTCTTCACAGAACGTGGGGTTCGGATGATTCCCTGTTCTGTAAAGTAGGATACATGTTGAGTTGTGGCACCTGCAGAAAGAGCACAATGCCGGTGCACTCACAAATGTTTCGGAACATCCCGTTCGTCGTACAATGTTGGACGTGGATCTCGGCAGAAGACCATCCCTACCTGTTCGCATGTTGACCCAACGACATTGTCAATTACGGTTGCAGTGGGCACAGAACCACCGGGGTTTGACCGTCGATCAATGCGAACGTGTCGGCTCTTCCGCTGAATCACATTTTTGTTGGATCGAGGGTTGTCTCAACAAACGCTGTCATCGAGGTGTACGGCGGCTCAAAACGTGCAGCGCGCCAAGAATACAGGCTGGTGGGAGCAGTATTACGCTACGGGAGCCATTCTCCTGCGCTTTTTTGGCACTAATCGAAGACACGCTGACACTTGCGAACTACCTGCCTCCCTTCGTGCTTCATGTCTTCCCCGACGGCGATGTCACCTTTCAGAAGTATGATTGCCCGTGCCTCGGAGCCAGAACCATGCTACAGCAGTTTGAGGAGCACTGTAGCTAACTCACGTTTATATCATAACGAGCAGATTCGCCTGATGTAACTCCTGTGGAACCTATCTGTATCGCTATGGGGTGCCATCGCCGAGTACGCAAGTCAGCGGCCCATTATTTATGCGAATTACATGACCTAGGCGTAGACATGTTTTGCCCCAGACCTCCACAAACCTACCAGCACACTATCGGATACCTGATACATACAATCAGCGACGTATATCGTTCCAAAGACGGACAAACGAGCTATTAAGCAGGTGTTCATATTGGTTTGGCTCATCAGTGTATGGGGATATTGCCATTGGACAGAGTCCGGCAAGAAAACGTTTTTCCCGTATTAGGGAGGATAGTTTTGACATTGGTAACTCTCCACCTTCAGGAAGACCAACCTTGTTTGATTAAGATCGTTTAAACGGATTAATCGACAATGGTCCGTGACAATGTACTCGAAAACTGGCAAATGTTGCTAACTGTGACCATTCCACCACCGTGCGCGGTTTTCATGCAGTGGATAAGATTCGAAAATCGAGTGTAAGTGTGCCGCATGTTCTAAGCCATAATAACAGAAATCAGCTGATGGCCATTCGTGCATCCTTGCCTGCTCGTTATCAGTTAGCTCGTGAGCAGCACAGACTATTCCTATCCTGTATCGTTAGTGGTGACGGCAAATCATTTCTTTATGCTAAGGTAAGGAAAAAATAGAAATAGACGAAGAAAATGTTATGCATTTGGTACAACAGTGACGGAATGATGTACTACGATATGCATCTCCATGCAGACATTTACTGTTAGCAGCTGAGATGTCTTGCATTTGCAAGCCAGGACCAACGGCAACGAATACTCAGTCAAGTGATGCTGTTCCACGATAACTAACACACGCCAACATTTTGCTGGTGTGACAAAAACGGTAGACAGGAGTTAGGTTGGGAATCATTTCGCATTCACCTCATTCCCATGCCTTTGAGCTCTCAGATTTTCACCTTTTCTGTTTTCTATCGAAGAATCTTAAAGAAGTTCCTTTTTGAATTAAAACGCTCTCCGAACGTTACTCACCGAGTTCTTCGCCTCAAAACAAGCTGATTTCTACAGTCGCGGAAATGGAAAAGCTAGCCCAAAAAAATGCTTCAAATGGCTCTGAGCACTATGGGACTTAACTTCTGAGGTCATCAGTCCCCTAGAACTTAGAACTACTTAAACCTAACTAACCTAAGGACATCACACACATCCATGCCCGAGGCAGGATTCGAACCTGCGACCGTAGCGGTCACGCGGTTCCAAACTGAAGCGCCTAGAACCGCACGGCCACACCGGCCGAAAAGCTAGCCCAGCGTTGGTAGATTGGTATATATAGTGAAGGAGAACATATTACTGAAGACTGAAGTCTCTCTTACGTCTATGTGTTGTGTATATGAAACTTACCGAAAAACGCTACGAACTTACGCACCAACGTAATAGTAAAGGCACCACTGCTGTAGTGCAGTGAGTGAAGAGCGACTGGTGACTAAATGGACACAGAACAACAGTGTTGGAAAAATAGCAGGCACAAGACTGTACAACGAGCAGATCGTAGAGTTGTTCGATCGTCTACTCAACATCTGCAGTTCCGGAGGAGCCCTCAGGCGGACTGTTACCGTACACATCAATACAAACCATCGGGAACACGTTACGGCATGATGATAGAGATTTGGAGTTGACATAAGTTGTTTCTATTAACACCGTACCACGAACAACAGACACTTGCACTGTGTAGAGCCAGATTCAGCTAGGTAATTGAGTGGTATTTTCTAATGTTTAGACAAAAGTCTTGTCAGGTCGATTCCAACGCGTCTTCAGACGATCTGGTGAAATGCAGCAACTCTTCAATTCATGGCGTACGTATCGGTAGCTATGATTGGTCTGGTAATACTTGCTTCAAAGTACGCTACTAGAAGTGTAAAGCTTTTTGTGATACCCTCCTGACCATGGTTCCAGCTGTATAACTGAAAATCTTACGTTGAAGTTCCCATCAAACTGCTTTGAGGTTGGTGCTGGTACTGTGGCTGGCCATCCTGGACTCTGATTTGTCATACACAGACAAAATTTTGGACTTGATGGAAAAAGCACACTCACACCAGTTTCCAGCCAGCAGCCTTCATGAAATAACACGCCATTTGTTTCCTGTATGGCATGGAATATATACATATTATAAATATGGACGTATGTATGAGTATGTGTGTGTGTGTGAGTGTGTGTGTGTGTGTGTATGACTGTATGTGTGCGTGTGTATGTATGTATGTTCCACGTCTTCTACTAAACCAATGGATTAATTTCAATCAAACATGGTACACATCTACGTTACTCTCAGGTGACAATCGCTGTGGCAGTAAGAACCACCTACCAGCCAAAGTCTCGGAGTGGGGCGGAATAGGAGAGTAGCCCGCGACGCGTGGATTCGAGATTTCATTCATCCAGTCCTTCAGAATGAGAGCACTTCGCAACTTTCAACATACTTTGCACAAAATTTCAAACCTGTACGAAATTTATTTGATCGTTGACAACACCTACAAAATGAAAGGAAAAAATTTTTCTCGCTTATTACTTTTCAGCTGTCCATACAGTAAAAGCTCCACATGAGGGACGATGTTATAATTTGTTACTTTCCTTACTACTAACTGTATTCGCGACACGTTTTACATACAGTATGCACATATACCACCGAATGTAGGTGCAAAACTATATCATTGTACGTCACACAGTGCAGGACATATGACATCATAAACAATGAGATGCGTGAAAAACTGCCACATCCTGCATTAACTTTGTTCCTACCAACTCCGTCTGCAATACATTTTTCACATAGTATCCACTTATGCTGCTGGATGTACCTATATCATTGTACGACACATAGTTCTGGAGATGTGACGTCATAAACATTAAGCACAAGGCCAGGGTCTGTTTGGTGTGAGCGTGCACGCACAGCTATAAATAAATACCTGGGCAACTCCGGTTTTCTCCGCTGGTTCTTTTGTATAACCTTAGTAGCCATTTTGCTTCTATTGAATTTATTCGTGCCCATGAGAGCCACATCTCAAAATTGTGTTGACTGTGGATGTCAGTCCCGAGCGGAATGAAATTTTGGTCATTTCACACACATTAAATGACGAACATGTAAACAAAATTTCATGAATATCATACTGGTGCTTTGTTGTGTAACACTTTCAGTTTTTTGTGCAGAATATATAAGCTATAAGCCGGTGGGACGGTACAACACAAGCTGTGTATTAAATTGCCCAAGCAGCTGTGAGAGTAGTTACAGGCACTAACACCCTTGGTGCACATTCAATACTTCATAACGCTTGAAAACATTTGAAATAGTGTATGTAAACGTCGTTGCTCCTGTCATCACCAGCAATGTTGATTAGATTGAGTTCTCCTTATGTACCATCTACCATCTCCTGTTCAGCAAACTGCCACAGCCTAGATCATTAGCGATCTGTCATAAATTCACATATCCAGGCCTGTCTCAAGAAATTTCACAATCCTCCTTTCTGATTAGAACATTTAACCAGAAAGAAACTGAGCACACCATTTACCATCCACGCAAAGAGAACTTCACAGCAGGTTTATCATACTAATCGTGGGAACAAGGTGACAAAATCCGATGGTCATTACTGATCCGTACAAGACTCACATCTGACACATCCTTGTCTACGCAAAATGAATGATGCATTACCCCCAACAGTCTCAAGTATTACTGTTACCTTCATATGACACTCCTTTCTCAGTATCTGACTATCTTCTTTCATTCATAAAATTCCGGCACTTACTCAACACCCTGTAACGCCTTCAGGTGTCCTATATTTCACGAAAATTTGTTTCATACCACACTCTCGTATCTCCGATCCTGGAAAACCTTGCTGCCTCTGTCAACACATTTCACCTTCGTTTCGTCTATAAACATGTTATTTTCCTCTCTATTCTCCTCTTCCTACTAAAATATGGAAACATCCCTGAGATCTGGTGTTATCAGCCATAACGTTCCTAGCCCCCCCCCCCCTCCCCCCATACCATCGTTGGGTATACAATTGGTGGGGTAGCTTGCGTGCCCCAGATACACATATAGCCAGCCGTACTGCTGGTGCAAACACAACGAGGGAGTGTCTGTTGAGAGGCCAGACAAAACGTGTTATTCTTGAAGAGGGGCAGCAGTCATATCTGTAGTTGCATGGTCTACAGTATGAATAGTGACTGATTCGGTCTTCTAACACCAACCAAAACACTCTAGCTCAACTGGTACTGCAGACCGCTGAAAACAAGATAAAACTGAAGCCGCAATTTTTCCCGAGGACAAGTAGCACAGCTAGGTGGTTAAATGATGATTGCTTCCTCTTAGGTAAAATATTTCGGAGGCAAAATAGTCCCCATTTCGGTTCTCCGGGAGGGAACGTCTTAGGAGGATGTCGTCATCAGGAGAAACAAAACTGGCTTCTACGGATCGGAATGTGGAATCTTAAATCCCTTAATCGGGCAGGAATATTAGAAAATTTAAAAAGGGAATTGCATAGATTGGTGTTAGATGTAGTGGTAATTAATGAATTTCGGTGGCAGGATTTCTGGTCAAGTGAATACATAGTTATCAGTATAGAGTCAGAGGGGTAATGCTGGAGTAGGTTTAATAATGAATAAGAAAATACGAAAGTGGTTAAACTCTTATAAACAGTAAGATGTTGCACGGATCGTGATTTAATCATCGCTGAAAGTAGGCTGTATCCGTGAAAGAGACCTGGAGACACTGGAAAGTTTCAGGCTGATTTTATAACGGTAAAAAAGAGATTTCAGACCCATATTTTTTAATTATAAGACATTTACATGGGCAAATGTGTACTCTGACCGCAATTTATAGGTTATCAGCAGTAGACTATATCTGAAGACACTGCAAAAAATCAAATGGCTCTGAGCACTATGGGACTCAACTACTGAGGTTATTAGTCCCCTAGAACTTAGAACTAGTTAAACCTAACTAACCTAAGGACATCACAAACATCCATGCCCGAGGCAGGATTCGAACCTGCGACCGTAGCGGTCTTGCGGTTCCAGACTGCATCGCCTTTAACCGCACGACCACTTCGGCCGGCCACACTGCAAAAAGGTAGGAAATTAAGGAGGTGAGACCTCAATGATTTGGAAGAACGAGAGTTTGTTGAGAGTTTCAGAGGAAGCATTAGGTAACGGTTGACTAGAACAGAAGAAAGGGTTACAGCAGAAAACGAATTGGTAGCTTTGAGACATCAAATAGTGATGGCAGCACAGAATCAAACCAGGTAAGAAGACAAGGCTTAGTAGAAATCCTTGAATAACACAGGAGGTACTGAATTTATTTGATGACTGGAGAAAATAAAAAAATGCAGCAAATGAAGCAGGTGAAATGGAATACAACCGTCTAAAAAATGAAACTGATGTGAAGTGCTAAATGGCTAACAGGAATAGCTAGAGGACAAATGTAAGGATTTAGAGTCGTATTTTCAAGGGTAAAAGTAGATACCACCTACAGGAAAATGAGACTTTTTGAGGAAAAAGAAGTAGTGGCCTGAATATCAAAAGCTCAGATGGAAAACCAATCTTAAGCAATGAAGGAAAAGCTGAAATACGGAAAAAGTACGTAGAGAACCGACGCCAGGGAGATGAATTTGATGGCAATGTTATAGAAATGGAAGAGGACGTAGATGAAGATGAGATGGGAAATATGCGAGAAGAATTTCAGAGAGCACTAACGGTCTATGTCGCCGGGAACTACTGATAGCCTTGGGAGAGCCAATCATGACAAATCTCATACATCTGGTGTGCAAGATATATGAGGCAGGTGAAATACCCTCAGACTTTAAGAAGAATGTAGTAATTGCAATTGGAGACAATTGGAGACAGGTGTAAAAATCATCGAACTATCTGTTTAGTAAGTGATGGTTGCAAAATATTAACACGAATTCTTCACAGAAGAATGGAAAAAGTAGTAGAAACTGTCCTCGAGGGAGATCGGTTAGGATTTCAGGGAATTGAAGGAAATTGTGAATAAATACTGACCCTACGGCTTCTTGTAGAAGAAAGGTTAGTCTTATAGCAACTGTAGAGTTAAAGCTTTTGACATTGTTGGCTGGTATACATTCCTTGAAATTCTCAAGTTAGCAGAGACAAAATACTGGGTGCGAAAGCCTTTTTACAACCTGTGTAGAAACCTGTTGAGGGGCATGAAACGGAAGCAGTGGTTGAGAAGGGAATGGGATTGGTTTGTAGACTATCCCTGATGTTATTCAATCTGTACATTGAGCAAGCAGTAAAGGAAACCAAAAACGAATTTTGAGTGGGTACTAATGTTCAGGGAGAAGAAATAAAAATTTTGAAGTTAGGCAATTACACTGTAATTTGGCCAGAGACAGCAAAAGACTGCAAGTGCAGTTGAACGGAATGGACTGTGTCTTAAGAGGAGGATATAAGATGAACATCAAGAAAGGAAAGACAAGGATAATGGAACGTAGCCGAATGAGGGAGTTAGATTAGGAAATGGGAAACTTGAAGTAGTAGACAGCGTTTGCTATTTCCGGAGCAAATAACTGATGGTGGGCAAAGTAAAGACGACATAAAATGTAGATGGCTTGGCAAGAAAAGTTTTTCTGGAGACGAGAAATTTGTTAACGTTGAATATAATGTTTTAGGAAGTCTTTTCTAAAGGTATTTGTCACAATTGTACTCATATACAGAAGTGAAACATGGAAAATAAACAGTTTAGACAGGAAGAGAATAGAGGCTTAAAATGTGGTGCTACAAAAAATACTGAAGATTAGATGCGTGGATCACATAACTAATGATGTATTGAATAGAATGGGACAGACGTGAAATTTGTGGCACAACTTGAATAATAGGAAGGATTGGTTGATAGCACACATTCTGAGACACCAAGGGGTCACCAATTTAGTACTGCTAGGAAGTGGGTGGGGGAGGGGGATAAAATCCTTAGGGAGAGATCAAGCGATAAAAACAGTAAGCCGATTCAGAAGTATGTAGGTGTCAGTAGTTAATCGGAAATGGAGAGGCTTACAGGACAGATTAGTATGGAGACCTGCGTCAAATTAGTCTTCTGACTGAGGGTCACAACAATAAGAACAACAGCAACAAGTACCCTGATACAAATGTTTTTCTTAACGGGACCAGGACGTCATGGTTTATATCTTTTACTAACACTTGCAAATATAATAATACAAAAACTTTAATAGATATTGAACTGAAAATTTAAGCAAATAATTAACAGATTTGACCTCTATGTGAAAAAAATCAAATACTTTGGTATCCATAACAGAGTGAAAATTGATTTCTATCTTACTTGCTGAATTATCTTTCAATTTAATTTTACATATATTTTACATCCACACTATTAAAAATAAAAGGTGAAGAGAAGTTTTATTTTTTAATTATTAATTGGTTAAGGGGATAATGGAGGGATATTCGTCCATTTCCTGTTTTGTGTATTTGAAACATGTTTCTGTGAAGTCAATTATTTCTCATAATTTTTTCGTATGTATGATGTGCTCCAGCTTTAAATATTGAACACCCTTTTGAATAATCTGATTCATTGTGTATTACCAGGTTAGTGTATAAGCTACGTTTTATATTTTGCGTATTGGTATTCCGGTTGCTAAGGGGTTGTCATTTTCTCCTTATAGTTCATGTAGTTCCGAACATGGCTCCACAAGTTGTTCGCTTCAAAACCGAGTAGTTTCTACAGTTTCGGAATCGAAATTTATCCCGGCGTTGGGAGACTATTGTAAATAACGAAGGAGAATATATTTTTGATGACTAAAGTGTCTATTATGTGTATCTGTTGTGCCTATTAAGCATATATAAATACGAACTTATGCGTGACCCCAATATTTTTCAAGCAATAAATTTTGTAAGTTTATTATGGAATTAGATATCTGAGCTGTGTGTGTTCCATGTCGCGGCGGTTCGCTTACATCAGTTGTAGCCCTTCACGGCGAATGCCTCTGACGTGAGTTGTTGGGACAGGGAGGTGACGCCGAGAGGCAATATATGGACATGGGTGGCATACCCGCGTGTCTCGTCGGAGGAACTGTGCGTAGTTCGGGATCCGCCATTACCGCGGACATGTTCGCAGCCCTCGCGTGAAACGTGCAGCCTTGCTTGAGTTGTGTGTTGTTGGCGGCGATACACTGGCTGGAATTAAAATCGTCAGTCATTCAACAATTTGGAGGAAGCGAATTTGGCCTGGGAATCTATCTCATCTGAGGCAGATGAATTTTATGTTTGCCGGCTATGTCCAGCTAAGGACAGCAATTTTGAATTTGATAAACAAGTGTTATGGCCTCGGGCATCTTAGTTTGTATATGATTTTTCAACGGTTGGAGTGATATACTGTGGGGCGTATACGCGCTTGTTTGATTCTGTGCTGGGTTATCTGGAGACGTTTTCAGCACGTTACGTGATTTGTGGCAAACGTGTGTTAGTTATTAAGTTTACTATCGGCAGTTTTGGGATACTGTTGTCATTTCACTGAGAGGTTTGGCTTGTTTGGCTTGTTTGTATATTGATTGGGAGCCACATGCTCTAGTAATTGCTCTAAAACTTTTCTAGCGTTTGTATTTCTGGTGCTCACCGATTTTTTCACACTTACTGGTGCACGTGCTTTCTTGTTTGAGTAGTACTTGGAGTAATGCATTTGGTATGAGTCAGAGGAGCTAATGGTCATTTCTTAATAATTATTGTAGCGAATTCAAGAGGGAACCAGGAAGCGGGTATTGCTGTATTGTTCCGTGTGTCTCCGATAGCAGCCAAGTTCACAGCTCATTAAAAAAAAAAAAAGAGAGAACAAGAGGGGCCTCAGGATTCTAATAAATCCTTGGTTTTAGCTCGTGTCTGCGTAAAAAAGCTGGCCAGCTAATTTCAAGTAGGTACTTTACTATAAACTGTTTATTGTTCTACTGCATTTGAGTGTGCTCGCTTCTTGTGGTGCTATCGCGTCGCGAGTTTGTCTCCCTCTTCTGCCCCAGTGGTCTTAAGCTGATAAGTTTAGGGTTTACATCGCTGACTGTAAACAGCCGTTAACTGTTTCAACTGTTCGTTACTGAAATTAAGCATTTAACTTAATTTAGTCACCTCAAGGCGATTCTATCTTCATTTAACTGTTGTGCTGGCAGAAAATCTTTTACTACATTACCTGGTAGTGCTCAAATTTACTTATATACTACCTTAATAATCTGAATGCCTATACTAAGCTTAATTATTCATGGACGTTGATGTCAAATCCTTTTGCTAAAGCTATTTCTGAAAATCTTTTGTAGCGCTGTCGAGAAGTGGCTTTTCATACACACTGAAGCGCCAAAGAAACTGGTATAAGTATGCGTATTCAAATACGAAGATTTTTAAACAGGCAGAATACGGCGCTGCGGTCAACAACGCCAATATAAGACAACAAGTGTCTGTCGCAGTTATTAGAGCGGGTACTGCTGCTACAGTGGCAGGTTATCAATAATGAAGTGGGTTTAGACGTGGTGCTACAGTCGGCGCAAGGGCATTGAGACAGCATATTCAAGGTAGCGATGAAGTGGGGATTTTCACGTGCGAAAATTTCACGAGTTTACCGTGAATATCAGGAATCTGGTAAAACACCAAATCTCCGACATCGATGCGGCCGGAGAAAGATCCTGCAAGAACGGAACAAGCGACGACTGAAGAGAATCGTTCAACGTGTAACCGTTCCACAATTTTTCTGCAGATTTCAATGCTGCACCATCAACAAGCGTCTGCGTGCCAACCATTCAACGAAGCATCATCGATATGGGTTTTCGGAGACAAAGGCACACTCGTGTACCCTCGATGACTGCATGACACAAAGCTTTACGCCTCGCCTGGGCCCGTCAACACCGACATCGCCCTGTTGATGACTGGACACGTTTTGCCTGGTCAAACGAGTCTCGTTTCAAACTGTATCGAACAGATGTACGGGCATGGAGAGAACTTCATGAGTCCACGGATCCTGCATGTGAGCGTGGGACTGTTCAATCTGGTAGAGGCTCTGTAATGCTGTGAGTCTAGTGAAGTTGGAGTGATATGGGACCACTGATACCCGTAGATACGACTCTGACAGGTGATTCGTTCGTAAACATCCTGTCTGATCACCTGCATCCATTTACGTCCATCGTGCATTCTGACGGACTTGGGCAATTCAACCAGGATAATGCGACATCCCACACGTCCAGAATTGCAGGATTCATGGTGTCACTTCCCTCCAGCACTACTTCCGGCATTAGTCGAGTCCACGCCAAGTCGTGTTGCGGCAGTTCTGCCTACTCGTGGGGGCCTTACACGATATTAGGCAGGTGTACCCATTTCTTTTGCTCTTCACTGTATTACTGCATATTCCGACGGCAGATTATTTTAAAATTTAAAGTAGCTTTCGCGTTCACAGTGGGCCTCACCTGTTTGTATTTTCAGTACCTGATGTAAGTTTAATAATCGGAGGTCTCACTTATTTTAAAAATTTAGTTAGCCATAGTCCAAGAATTCATTCGTGTTAAAAAAAATTGTACCCTGTTTGCTTGTGGAGCTTCTTGCATTGTAGTGAAACATGTTGTAACAACATGATTGTGTCTAGTCCACTATTTTAGTGATTCAAGATTCATACTATTATTGCTGTTGTTGTCATCTGACTGGAAGCTATTGTTTGCAGATTGGTACTATTGTCTTGGATCCTTTTTGGTATTTATTTGACGCACTGATGTACAAATCTTCTGTGCTTTTAAAATTTTGAAAATTGTAGTTGATTTTTTTTTGAGGTAATATTTTTCTATGGGGTCACTCCCACCTGAGTTGTTATCCATTACCGTTAAGAGATTGCTTTACTGAAGTCATCATAAATTGTTATTTACAGAAATACCGGTATCATTTAATTTGCCCAGCACCTTAGCACTAATGGTGGGAGAGTTTATTTTCTGATAGAATTTGCTGACTCAGCATTTGTCTGCACTTTCTAATCTTCAATCTTATGACACTCGGTCCTTAGTCTGTTTTCCATGTTATACCCTTTCACTGAAATCAATTTCAAAGCTTTTGATATGTTAGTGCTTTGAAGTATAAAGTAATGCCTGGGTGTTTACAAATATTTCTGATAACGATACGAAATGAATCACCGTTCAAGTAGGACTTCCTATTTTCATACGTTCATCCATTTGTATTATTGACTGGTTGAACTACGAAATGTCAAAAACGTAACACACTTAAGACATGAAATCTCGTAGGAGGCAGGCAATCATGATTATATTATAATTAAGTGCTATATTGGAGCTGAAGAGGTCGCTTCAAAAAAGTCATACGGGCGGTGAAAAGTAACTTTATTACCCAAATTACCCACATGATGCATTCCAGATTCATTTCCATCATTAAATATCTGTTATACTAGCGTAAACTTGGACTCTTATGCAAAGTGAATCTCAGTTTCTACGCGTAGTGGCTTACACTTGACCTTAACACTGTCTGCACTCGTAGTTAAAGAATTAAATTTACGACTGGCGTAATTTGGAACATATCGTTAACTGAACACTTCTCGTCAAAAACACTAGTCTAAGTTGATATGCCCAGCTTGGCATGAAACAGTATAGTTGAGACATGAAGTCCCATTGGAGGCAGGCAAAGATGTTTATACTGTAGGACTGTATTGGAACTGTACAGGTCTTTTTAAAAAAACTCGTACAGCCTGTAAAAATGGCTATTAGTCAAATTGCTCACTTGATGTTTTTCGGATCTTTTCTTTGGGGATTTAATTCTTTAGCTCCGGGTGCAAGCAGTGTTAAGAGCAAGAGTGGATGTTTAAACATAACGTTAGATCCGCTTAGCACATAGATCCAAGCATTACCCTGAAGTAACTGATATCTGATGACGGAAATAATCCCGAAACGCGGCAAATGAGCAATCTGAGTAACAAAGTCATTTTTCACCGGCTGTATGATTTTTTTGAAGTAACGTATTCAGCTCCAGTACAGTACTACGGTACATTATAAATGGAAGAGTATTGATGGACGTTATCCACTGTCTGCCTGTACGTTACCAATCATTTGGGGTCATCCTTTGAGACTGGAAAAAATATTTTCATGACTACCATCACTGTCGAACGTGATATACAGATGATGATTTGGAGGGATTTAAGAGTCGTGAAATCTTAATAAAGCGGACAACTATTATTACCGTTTTTGTGATTTTAGACTGTCACCCCTACTGATAACTTTCCTGATGGAAAATGGAAATGAGCGTTTGGCGTCATTCGTCGGGAGGCCCCTTGCGTGTCAGGTCCGGCCGCCTTGGTGCTGGTCTTATTACATTCGACACCACATTGGGCGACCTGCGCACCGGGTGGAGACGAAATGATGAAGAAGAAATCACAACACCCAGTCCCTGAGCGGAGAAAAATCTCCGAGCCAGCTGCTGGGAATCGAACCCAGGCCCGTAGGACGGCAATCCGTCACGCTGACCACTCAGCTATCTTTTTTTTAAATTCATTTTTGTTCGATTTTGTTCGTTGCATCTGCTCGGGGCGGACGCCGTAAGACAACCGTTTAAGTTCGTTGTTGATCGATTAACTCAGTTCTTTTATTACAAAGGGAGCTAAACCTCTGACCGAACACGCTGAGCTACCGTGCCGACATCTACCAGGGCGGACTCTTTCCTAATATTCTCATTTCAATAGATCCTGTAATTAAATTTTTCTAGCCATTTTTAACTCGTATAACGATACTTGTCTTTTCTAATATCATATTTTTATGCAATTTATCAGGTCCTATGCGTGCAAGTGAGCCATAGCTACTTGGTCATGGAACGAGTCAGTACATAGCTTCCAGAATGTTGGTTAGAAAATTGTTAAAGAAGGAATTAAAGATTTAGTGAAACAGGAAAAGACAGAACATAAGAGGAAATAACAGATTACAAAGAAAAGTTCCCAGCTACTGCAACTAATCTCCAGGGAATGGCTGGCGACAGTTCGTTTGCTAAGCTGCTTAGCCTTTACGTTTCGCTGCCATTGCTCGCACCTCTCTTCATATGGTCTAGCATTTGTGTTGTGATCAGGTTAAATTACTCTAGTCCGCCTACAACTGTGTGTTCTTTGTTTGCTCGGTGAGGTGGCACATCAAACTAGAGCACATCAAACATTAGTTCACTTTATTACATAACTGAATAAGAGACTTACATAACTTTGACATACTGCTTTGTCACAAGTGTACTGAATCATTTACAAGTGTTATTGACGATTAAAGCTTCACATGATGCACAAATCAACCATTAACTCATGAGGTGACTTTTCTGTAACATGTAATGTGAGGTGGGGTCTAGGGGACCCATATGTTCGACTCGAGAATTACGGTACAAATTGCATGAATTTTTTAATTTAATTATAAAGGATTATTTTTACAATTATTTAAGAATTGTTCGAATACTTCTTGCTGATTCTGTTGCTCTACATAAGACCTACAATATTTTATTCTTATCACATAAAATCACAGACTTTGCTGCATTGTTTAAATGAAACATATAAACGAACTCTAGAGAACTGTATTCCACATACTGAAATATTGTAGTACCTTTGAAGCAAGTAAATGTTGACATGAAACTAAATTCCAGGTTTTAAACTTGCACACAAAAATTGCCTCGTTACTTGTGGAAAGAAAGTCTGCAAGACTGACATCGAATGCTGAGATCTAAAGTTTTTCTTTTCTCGCCACTCAGAACAAATTTGATTTTGACTAACACTTCAAGTACTTTACTCGAGAAGCAGAGATGTCTTCATCACAACACTTTTTCCTCTGAATCACCGGACTGTTTGCTAAAAGAACTGTGATCGCTAGCTATTGTAAAATCGTATTTTCGTCTGTTTCTTTATCTATGTCACTGACATATTCAACCATCGATCGATTAACAGTTCTATCAAACTTACGACAGTTAAAACTGACATGATCCTGCGAACACATTTTGTACTATACTGAAGAAAACTAAGTACGTAGTTCATGAGCCGCGGTCCAGGAGACCATAGCAAGTGCCAGTAACACAGACAAGTGAGTACTGCAACCGACAACGAAACGTTATAGAGTTGCCAATATAGAAGCCTTCCGCAAGAACTGACCTTGGAGAGCGAGTTCGATTATTTTTGCGTGGTCTGAGAGACCTCACCTCACAAGTTAATGGTTAACATACTGTTCATTAGAAACTATAGCTATCACTATCGTCCTATGCCTTGACGTCGATTCCTTCGGATGAGATCAAAAACTGAAGGGAGCTCCTGGTAGCTCAAAACTATATTGACCTCAGTGGAAGGGCGCTGCTGTGCTTAGAGTGGAGGCGTAATCTAAACGAGCCTCGCTACAATTGGAGCGAGCCCTCGCTAATGTCTATGGTATCGATTCTCGATGCGAACTTTGGTATGGCAACATAGTTTCTGTACGACACCCCATTTCGTTCCGTAGTTTTCTTGCCAAATTCTCACACAGTGCAATGTACAAATGTAGGCAGCCATTACTTTGTAATTACGACCACTAGTCTCCACTTTGAACTTCTTTATAGCAGCTGTTTTCACTGTCGTTCAGATATTCCCATTGTGGTAATCAAACTTAACATCCTTAACTCTACATTAGTAGCCAGTGCGGGAATCATATGTGGAGTGTCTGCTTACATGCTGTGCAAATTACCTTCCCAATTACACATAACTGAAATGTGACAATTAAAAAATATTTTTCAGACTTTCCTTTTCATTCTGACTCAATTTACAAAATGGTAAGTGCCACACTATCAGAAATGGACAACACATTCATTTACAATTTACCGTTACCGTGCCGTTATCCCAGGGTAGAGATATAAACTGGGAGCCGTTCAATTTTAAAAATAAATAAATTTGGTTTTTAACGGAATATGAAAATGTTTTATGAAATACCTGACTTTGGAAGCCATCGGCATATAGTTGTCGTATTTGCAATTATTCAAGCCCTGACGTCGTCACACAGAAGCCATCTGGCTGACGTGGGACCACTAAAAGCAAGCTCTCACCATCGTGTATACGTTGCATTAAAGAGAGGCAATTTCAGATAACGAAGGCCTATCAGAGCAAATTCTGCTCCAGCCATAACAAAGGGTGTTCCTCAGAGTTGTGGCTACTCTCATCAGGCCTTCGTCAGTTTTCTTAATTCTTAACTCTTGCGTTTGATCACTGGCCCATAACTAATTTTGTTTTGGTCCTACGCCCCCTCCGGAAAGAGAAGGCCACCATTCTGTAAGAGCGGTTACCACCCGTCTGCCAGTAACGAGTTGCTGATGAGAACTGCTGTTGTTATTCTAATGAACGTTATTTTCAGACGAGAACTTTGATTAAAATGGACTCTTCGAAATATCCAAAGAAAACTGTACAGTGAGAGTAATCCATGTGCGTGAAAGAAACGTCTTTTTTAAATTAAATTCACATGTGTGTAAAAAAGACGCTTGGAGAGAAAAAAAATGGCTCTGAGCACTATGGGACTTAACTTCTGAGGTCATTAGTCCCCTAGAACTTAGAACTACTTAAACCTAACTAACCTAAGGACATCACATACATCCATGCCCGAGGCAGGATTCGAACCTGCGACCGTAGTGGTCACGCTGTTCCAGAATGTAGCGCCTAGAACCGCTCGGCCACCCCGGCCGGCGGACATATTTTGTATGGTATTTTACACATTTCTTCACGCAATGCCACAAACAGGAATGGTGAGTGGGAACAAGGAGCATCGATAAGCTCTGATTTCTTTGATATTCCCACTAGTCATTTCATACGTAAGAGAAATATTTTAGTGTCATGTGGCATGAGCTGCATGCACAGTAAATACAAATAATGGTAATTTCCGCTCACAGGTGTAAAATGTTTATTTATTGTACATTACATTGGGAGTATACCTCATTCCCAAGCAAATAATCACAGATATAAGTATCTGCATAGCCATGATTGCAGTCTCTATTACAACGAACAGCCGAGTACCAACACAAAGAGGGCTGTAAACAGGTGAGCACGTAAGCACACTAAAACAACAGCAGCAACATTTTTGTATTGTATCGTTTGTGTTGTTACGCTTCACAGAAGATCTTGATTCACGAAGATGGTGAATTAAGTGAGATGTATGTAACATCTTACGGCGCACTTGGCGTTTTTGTGAGGTGCTTGAATACAGTTATCTGGATAAAGCACTTATTTTAAAACTTTAAATTCGTCGCCGACTCTTCAAGCCTCGGTTTGGCTGTCTGTGTTATAAATATGTCAAACTGAAACAAGTTATATTCCTTTATGGGTTTACTTTACGTTTAATTTTTAAAAGTTACAATCTGACTTCATACTGGAGGTGCGAAAATATTCATTGGGAGGACAGGAACAAATGAAGAGAAAACAGCTTGCAGAAGGTAAGAAAAGAAAAGAAAAGCCACTGACGTTATTGCAGTAAACAAAGAAATTAGTCTGTATGTGAATTCTAAGTTACGTCGAGAAACTACACACAAACCGGAGTGCCGTTTGTACTTATTGCACAAGCGTCTTTAAACTGAGGCTACTGAGGAACGTACTTATCGACTTCATTTAGCACAGAAAGGGTTAATAAATGCAATTTTTGAACAAAACGTCCACACATTAACAATGGAGCGAACCTGTAATAGGCGATACTCGGGAACAAAACATATGACGAGGGAAATAACGTTTTAATGTATCAGACTGAAGCATTTAAATGTCTGATATCTTATGATGATTAAGCTTTCAAATCAGCAACCAATTTGTCATTTTTTCTTGCTTGATGTTCGAGAAAACATTACACCAAAGAATGTTGTGAAATATTTTAGTAGATAACTAAGGTTCTTTGCTACCATGAGATTTGTCAGACTTTGTAGAATATTATCCACAATCTAATAATGCAGTATACTCTGACAGTTTGACGCATTCACTTTAGGAAACAATGAACCGTCTTCATCTTATTTGTGTTTTTTTTAAATGTGTGTAAAACATACAAAATTAATCATGAAATTGACATGGATTCTACCGATCGTTGATATATGAATGAATACAGGTAGAGCCTGAAAGTTACGACTTTCCTGTCAATTACGGGCCGCTTGATTGTGGGTGTAGAACTGGTGCCCCACAGGGTCCCAGATGTGATGCTTCTGCTTCAGACCATTCGAATTTGCGGCCAAGACATCATTTTGAGTTTGCATTGATGTACCACGATTCTGGTCGTGCGACACGGACAGTGATCCTGCTGCAATATGCCGTCAGAATGGATGACAGATCAAGCACGAACGGATGCAGGTGCTCCGCAATAATGTTCATCAAGATCACAGCTGCCATGGTGCCCTCAATTACCGCCACAAGATCTATGGAAGCCCTGGTGAATGTTTCCATAGCGTTATAGTGTCACCACGGGCATACGCTGAGGCGCAGTGCATATTTCGAGCATCGATCCAATGTATCAAGAAACATGACGTATTTCCGTTGACCTAGCCAAATCATCCGTGCCCATAGCAGTCGTAATTGACAGTGTCGTTTAGTCTAAATCGGATCAGGTAGGGATGTTCAACAAAGAACGGTATGTTCCGAAAGACTTGTGCCTGCAGCAGCGTTGCAGTGTCTAGTCCGATGTTCCACAGCTCGTCACCTATCCTGATTTATTGACCGGGTAAACCTCCGTCCTCACTGATCAGTGGAGACACGGTTTTCGAACATCTTGACGCCGCTCGTGCTTTCACATTCCTTCCATCGCTTTCTATAGTTTCTCACGACAGTAGCACGGAAGCAAACAATCGCCTACGGGGTTGCCGAGGTGCTCGCTTTCAGGTGCAGGGGGACAGAAATTTGCCCTTCGTAAGGTGGCATCCAGTCTCGTGATGGACAAAGACGTTATGCCTCATCAGTGTACGTAATACACCCACCCGAAAGAAAGCCAAATCATAAAACTCATAAGCGAACTTGATTTTACATATCCGAACAGTTCGAGTTAAGGTAGTGACAACAAGAGAAGAAATCGACAATACCGTGTTTCCATACGTTGAATCTATGCCGAGTAATGCTAAAAGTGAAAAAAATTAACAACCTTGCATGACTGAAACGAAAGGAGATGGTAAAACGTACAATGAGGAAATAATAAAGGTTACAGGATGAAGTCAGAGAATTGTACATGTTGATACCAGCTGGTTGCGCAGAAAGACTGTCCATGCTTCGATAACATCGAAACGTCTCTCTTAGAAATGTTTCACGTAATCTTTCTCGATTTAATGGTACTTCCACTTAATTCTGACACTTCTAATTATCGGTGGCTTTCTCAGCGCAATCCTTGAGAAATCTGACCAGTGGGACATGCATATTTCATGATAAATTAACTTAACGATGCAGACAAATTGTGATCTGTCTCTGTCTACGGCATTTATATATGCATATTCATGTTCCTGAAAGCCCTCAGTATATTTATATTTTGATTTTCCATATTTTCCTTCCTTCCTTACCGTGGTTTTTTCCTAAGGACAAATACCTTCGTGTCTCTAAGAAAGCATTTTGTACAGTGTCTAGGGTTAACTTCCCACAGTCATGGACTGTGCGGCTGGTCCCGGCGGAGGTTCGAGTCCTCCCTCGGGCATTGGTGTGTGTTTGTCGTTCGGATACTTTAAATTAAGTAGTGTGTAAGCTTAGGGATTGATGACCTTAGCAGTTATGTCCCATAAGATTTCACACACATTTGAACATTAGATTAAGTTCCCGTTACCTTTCACTTGGAAAGGATGTAGTTCATGAATAA
Source organism: Schistocerca nitens (assembly GCF_023898315.1). NCBI lineage: Eukaryota > Metazoa > Arthropoda > Insecta > Orthoptera > Acrididae > Schistocerca > Schistocerca nitens. The sequence continues at coordinate 301,012,651 of NC_064620.1, forward strand.
TTTGAATTCCATTGATCAACTGATGAAGACAATTAAGGATATATAATTACTGCTGATCTAATCAGTGATTAATTATCTTTTTTGTAATTAAATTGTCCGAAATCAGTTGGGTGGCGGTCGCAGGTTCTAATCCTGCCTCGGGCATGGATGTGTGTGATATCCTTAGGTTAGTTAGGTTTAAGTAGTTCTAACTTCTATGGGACTGATGACCACAGATGTTAAGTCCCATAGTGCTCAGAGCCATTTAGAGCCAGTTGGGTGGGGACCTGAATAATGTGGAATGAGCTGAGCGCATCTCAGAATTCCCAGTTTATACTTCCATCCAGTAAGCATCACAGGTTTATGTGCCATGATATTGACCAATTTTTGTATGTCCATCCTTTTTACAGGAGGTCTTGGGGACGATGGCCGTTTATTACTGTGAGAAAATGAGACACCTACAGCCGTTCTTATGATTTTGTTTATTTTGTTGCAGCCAGTTTCAGCGCTTCAATGCGCAAATTCAGGCTGTAGTTGATGCTGAAGAGGTTGACACTATCTTTATGTGTACAGTATCAGTGGCCAGCATAACTGGATACGCAGACTATCTGAAACCTTTGGTGTCAGTTCTCCAGCCATCAACTGCTTCTTTTCATCAGAATCAACCTCAAGCGCGATAAGTGTAACGTTGACCATGACACTTAACCTGATGGAGAATGGCATATAGAGTGGGAATAATATGAGTTGTGAACAGATACAAGGGTTCAGTGATAATGACTGCTTAGCTGAAATATGTTATAGTGTCTACTGAAATATTTAAGAGATCCAATTGACATCCAAGTATACGTACAGCATAAGATCAGTATCAAACCTGCGTTCTGCAGAACATCTGTAAACGATATGTGCCCCGGGAGACCGATATACGGAGATACATTTCCGACCTAACAGACCTAGAAACATTACCGGACACACAGGAAAGTTCTATTCGTCTATGATCTATTTATAATACTTTCGACGCGAGCACTAGTGTTAGTGAAGCTGTCGTTGGGCTAAAACCAGCTCCTACGTCAACCATTCCTTATAAGTGCAACAAACGTTTGTCTTTCTCAAACTAAACAGCAGTATAAGATGTGGTGATATTGCACACAGTGTACAAAACCTCATATTTTGAACTACGTTACATCCAGCACATTGCCTACCATTAAGCCGTCGGCACACGGACCGTGCTGTCGAATGTTAACGTTGGGCGAGCCAAGTTCAACGTGCTGCTGAACGCTCAGGAACGATGTTACTTGTGCATACGGTACTTGGTATACGCGATCTCAACACACTCCAGCGGCAGTTCAGGTATGTTTATAGTTCGTAAATCACACTGTTTACTCAAGTGGCACGCGTAAAATTCCCACGTTAGCTGTAGTAAAACACACATTTCCTCCATCGTCCACGAAAAGGAAAGTACCATGTCTAATAAATAAGGTCACAGGCTTATAAAAGTTCCATTACAAACAGCGCGGTTCAAATTTCGAATACTTCTCTGCATAAGATAAACATTACCAGTATTTCGTCATTTCCACATTTTAGTAAAACCCCAAGGTCAGTCTTACTTGGTCACTGTTCCTACACAGTAGCAGAATCTTTGCAACAAGTGAATTACAAAGCTTTAAAGAAAAAGGAGCAAAATATCTTTACACAAGTAGCGCAAGCTGTCCTGTTGATTAAGCCAATCGATCAAAGTCACCCCTCAAAAAAAGGCGAACTTCTATGCATATAACATCAAATATTATAGAATATACTTATATTAAACTATTAATAAAGTATCAGAACCTAATAAAAACGCGAATGTTAGAAAAAAAAATTTGGAAGTGTTAAGACGTGAACGACCACCCCAACAAAATGTCATACATGTACACAGATTAGATTAGATTAGATTAGATTAATACTAGTTCCATGGATCATGAATACGATATTTCGTAATTATGTGGAACGGGTCAAATTTTCCAATACATGAAATAATTAAGTTAATTTATCAACATACTTAAGTTAATGTAACAACTTCTTTATTTTTTGTGTTTTTTATTTATTTATCTTTTTTATTTTTTATTTTTTAAATACTTTTTTGTTTTTTTCTTAATTTGTATCTAAAAATTCCTTTATGGAGTAGAAGGAGCTGTCATTCAGAAATTCTTTTAATTTCTTCTTAAATACTTGTTGGTTATCTGTCAGACTTTTGATACTATTTGGTAAGTGACGAAAGGCTTTAGTGCCAGTGTAATTCACCCCTTTCTGTGCAAAAGTTAGATTTAATCTTGAATAGTGAAGATCATCCTTTCTCCTAGTATTGTAGTTATGCACACTGCTATTACTTTTGAATTGGGTTTGGTTGTTAATAACAAATTTCATAAGAGAGTATATATACTGAGAAGCTACTGTGAATATCCCTAGATCCTTAAATAAATGTCTGCAGGATGGTCTTGAGTGGACTCCAGCTATTATTCTGATTACACGCTTTTGTGCAATAAATACTTTATTCCTCAGTGATGAATTACCCCAAAATATGATGCCATATGAAAGCAATGAGTGAAAATAGGCGTAGTAAGCTAATTTACTAAGATGTTTATCACCAAAATTTGCAATGACCCTTATTGCATAAGTAGCTGAACTCAAACGTTTCAGCAGATCATCAATGTGTTTCTTCCAATTTAATCTCTCATCAATGGACACACCTAAAATTTTGGAATATTCTACCTTAGCTATATGCTTCTGACTAAGGTCTATATTTATTAATGGCGTCATACCATTCACTGTACGGAACTGTATGTACTGTGTCTTATCAAAATTCAGTGAGAGTCCATTTACAAGGAACCACTTAGTAATTTTCTGAAAGACAGTATTGACAATTTCATCAGTTAATTCTTGTTTCTCAGGTGTGATTACTATACGTGTATCATCAGCAAAGAGAACTAACTTTGCCTCTTAATGAATATAGAATGGCAAGTCATTAATATATATTAAGAACAACAAAGGACCCAAGACTGACCCTTGTGGAACCCCATCCTCGATAGTTCCCCAGTTTGAGGAATGTGCTGATCTTTGCATGTTATGAGAACTACATATTTCAACTTTCTGCACTCTTCCAGTTAGGTACGAATTAAACCATTTGCGCACTATCCCACTCATGCCACAATACTTGAGCTTTTCTGGCAGAATTTCATGATTTACACAATCAAAAGCCTTGGAGAGATCACAAAAAATCCCAATGGGTGGTGTTCGGTTATTCAGATCATTCAAAATTTGATTGGTGAAAGCATATATGGCATTTTCTGTTGAAAAACCTTTCTGGAAACCAAACTGACATTTTGTTAGTACTTCATTTTTACAGATATGTGAAGCTACTCTTGAATACATTACTTTCTCAAAAATTTAGATAAAGCTGTTAGAAGGGATATTGGGCGGTAATTGTTGACATCAGATCTATCCCCCTTTTTACGCAAAGGTATAACAATAGCATATTCCAGTCTATCAGGGAAAATGCCCTGTTCCAGAGAGCTATTACACAGGTGGCTGAGAATCTTACTTATCTGTTGAGAACAAGCTTTTAGTATTTTGCTGGAAATGCCATTAATTCCATGTGGGTTTTTGCTTTTAAGCAAGTTTATTATTTTCCTAATTTCAGAGGGAGAAGTGGGTGAGATTTCAATTGTATCAAATTGCATAGGTATGGCCTCTTCCATTAACAGCCTAGCATCTTCTAATGAACACCTGGATCCTACTATATCCACAACATTTAGAAAATGATTATTAAAAATATTTTCAACTTCTGACTTTTTGTTCGTAATGTTTTCATTCAATTTTATGGTAATACTGTCTTCCTCTGCTCTTGGTTGACCTGTTTCTCTTTTAATAATATTCCAAATTGTTTTAATTTTATTATCAGAGTTGCTGATTTCAGACATGATACACATACTCCTGGATTTTTTAATAACTTTTCTTAATATAACACAGTAGTTTTTATAATGTTTGATAGTTTGTGGGTCAATACTCTTTCTTGCTGTCAGATACATTTCCCTTTTCCGGTTACAAGATATTTTTATACCCTTAGTAAGCCATGGTTTGTTACAAGGTTTCTTACGAGTATATGTAACTATTTTCTTGGGGAAGCAGTTTTCAAATGCATTTACAAAAATGTCATGAAATAAACTATATTTTAAATTGGCATCAGGTTCATGGTACACCTCATCCCAGTCTAACTGCTGTAGGCTTTCCCTGAAATTTGCAACTGTTAAATCGTTGACTGAACGTACTACTTTGCAGGACTGTTTAGTATTGCTGAATGGAGCTGTGTCATATATTGTAACTAGCTGCGCACCATGATCAGAAAGACCATTCTCAACAGGCTGAGCATTTATCTGGTTAAACATATCTTGGTCTATAAAGAAGTTATCTATCAGTGAGCTGCTATCCTTTACCACCCGAGTAGGAAAATCAATAACGGGTGTCAAATTGAAAGAACCGAGTAATACTTCAAGGTCATTTTTCCTATTACCCTCTTTCAGAGAATCTACATTGAAGTCCCCACAAATAATAATATGCTTCCCTCTGTCTGACAGATACCACAACAAGGAGTCCAAATTTTTCAGAAATAGATGAAAATTTCCTGATGGGGACCTATATACAGTTACAATTATAAATGTAAATGTAACAGACGCTACTCATTACGCTAAACCAACAGTTCTCTCAGTTTGCGTAACCATATGTGTTACCACTTGCTAAAAAAGTTAATGTGGATAATTATGTTACTAATTGAAATTTAATTATATGAAATTGTACCAAGAACAACGCGTTTTTGGTGGATCTTCAGTGTGTCACTGCCTCCAAATAGCCTACTCTCATAATACGCAAGTTACAATAATTCTTTTGCCACGAATATGATGTTTCTCATTATTTTATTGGAACGAATCACACAACTATCAACGGGTGTTCCAGTGATTGTCAATTTGCTGGTGCTCAGAAAGATCATATATACATATAGGCTTGAAATGAACCCCAACATGGCGCCTCACAACTCTGTACTGAAGGGAGACGGCGTGCGTGTGACGTAGGTGGCATTGTGCCATCTCATTGGTCAACGCTAAGACGCTCGCTCAGAATATCTGACATGCCAGATATTGCTCTGCACGTTCGGAAAGACTCCCGAACGTGCTATTCCACGCTATGACGTCAGAAACTCGGTACGCTCAACGCTCAACGTTCGGATGCACGGTCCGTGTGCCGACGGCTTTAGGGTTGAATGCAATTCGCAAATTCTGTACGGCGAGAATAATAATATCCGCTGCATCCGACAAGGCTAGCATAAGGGGCGATGAAAAAGTTTCCGTTTAAATTTCGTACAATCAAGAATAGGTATTCTGACACTCCACTCCTCACATTCGTCAGATCAGCAAAAACACCCTGTGAGTGCGTTAGCGTCACTAGAATAAATTACTTGGGGTACAAGTGGATCCTTATTCTACGACAGAGCACATCGTTGTTTAGCCGTACTAAATTTGTTAATTTTTGTATTGTTCTACGAAACACGCTGGTTTACATAGATTTCAGGACAATTATCCAGATAACTTATTACGAAGTAACTCTGAACAGAACAATATCAAATTTAAAGACACACATCAAAAAACGTCTTGCATCACCTCGGTTCCGACAGTTCCGGAACCTGTACAGAAAACTGGAATATAGATCAATGTAAACAGCATTTCCACACTTTTTATTACTCATTAAAACCACACAGTATATGTCGTACCGCCATACAGCGAGACCTTCAGAGGTGGTGATACACATTGATGTAAACACCTGTACCTCTAATATGCACGTCTTCCTGCACTGATGCATGCCTGTGTTCGTCGTGGCATACTCTCCACAAGTTCATCAAGGCACTATTGGTCCAGATTGTCCCACTCCTCAACAGCGATTTGGCGTAGATCCCTCAGACTGGTTGGTGAGTCACGCAGACCATAAACAGCCCTTTTCAATCCATCCCAGGCATGTTCGATAAGGTTCATGTCTGGAGAACATGCTGGCCACTCTAGTCGAGCGATGTCGTTATCCTAAAGGAAGTCATTCACAAGATGTGCACAATGGGGGCACGAATTGTCGTCCATGAAGACCAATGTCTCGTCAATGTGTTGCCGATACGGTTGCACTATCGGTAGCAGGACGTATGATACAGCCGTTACAGCTCCTTCCATTACCAGCAGTGGCGCACGTCAGTCCCACATAAGGCCACCTCAAAACAGCAGTTAACATCCACCTTGCTGCACTCGCTGGACAGTTTATTTAAGTCGTTCAACCTGGCCGGGTTGCCTCTAAACACGTCTCCAAAAGGTGAAGGCATATGCGACACTGATCGGTGAAGAGAACATGATGGCAATCCTGCGCGGTCCATTCGGCATGTTGTTGTGCTCATTTGGACCGCTCTGCATGGCGTTGTGGTTGCAAGGATGGACCTCGTCATAGACGTCAGGAGTGAACTTGCGCATCATGCACCCTTTTGCGCGCAATTTGAGTCTTATCACGTCGTCCTGTGGCTGCTCGAAAAGCATTATTCAAAATGGTTGCGTTGCTGTCAGGGTTTCCTTTGAGCCATAATCCATAGGTAGCTTTCATCCACTGCAGTAGTAGCCCTTGGGCGGCCTGAGCGAGGCATGTCATCGATAGTTCCTGTCTCTCTGTATCTCCTCCATGACCGATCAACACGCTTTGGTTCACTCCGAGATGCCGGCCCTTCCCTTGTTGCCGGCCGGAGTGGCCGAGAGGCGCTTCAGTCTGGAACCGCGCAACCGCTACGGTCGCAGGTTCGAATCCTGCCTCGGGCATGGATGTGTGTGCTGTCCATAGGTTAGTTAGGTTTAAGTAGTTCTAAGTTCTAGGGGACTGATGACCTCCGCTGTTAAGTCCCATAGTGCTCAGAGCCATTTGAACCATTTTGAACTTTCCTTGTTGAGAGCCCTCCCTAACACAAAATTACAATGCGGACGCGATCGAACCGCTGTATTGACGGTCTAGGCATGGTTGAACCACAGACAACACGAGCCATGTACCTCCTTCCTGGTGGAATGACTAGAACTGATCGGCTGTTTGCCCCCGTCTGTCTAATAGGCGCTGCTTATGCATGATTGTTTACATCTTTAGGCGGGTTTAGTGACATCTCTGAACATTCAAGGGGACTGTGATACAATATCCAAAGTCAACGTCTATCTTCAGGAGGTATAGGAACCGGGGTCATTTAAAACTTTTTTCGATGTGTGTAGAAGGTTCTCTACAAGGTTTTTCTTACATACAGACAGTGAAACACTGTCTGAGTTGGTCAATATTACGTCAAATCATCCGATTCCGGTTCTAAGTTCGGTTCTGTTTAGGATGACAATCATGTCTACGGAGGATGATTAGTTATTGGGACAAGATATGCAAAAGTTTACTCAGTGTTGCTCATAGTGGACAGTCGACCGCGGTGGCCGAGCGGTTCTAGGCGCTTCAGTCCAGAACCGCGCAACTGCTACGGTCGCAGGTTCGAATCCTGCCTTGGGCATGGATGTGTGTGATGTCCTTAGGTTGGTTAGGTTTAAGTAGTTCTAAGTCTAGGGGACAGATGACCTGAGATGTTAAGTCCCATAGTGTTCAGAACCATTTGAACCATTTTTCATAGTGGACGCAAGCTGGTGATCCACTAATTTTACAACTCTGCCAGCGGCATTTATCATTAGCTGCGACGTGTTGACAGCTGCATGGCTGCTCTCGACCTCTGAAAACCTTATAAAAAACTAATCAAAATCTTTACTGATTTTATCAGCTGAAACTGCCCTATTTTTCTCGTTAGGCAAGAAAACATGCACTCGTGCCTAGTCTGGAAAATATAGCGTTATAGACGTGCACAGATTGAGCAGTGTGTGTATTTCAGTGCCCTCTCAGGTCTCGCAATAACAGTTAATTAAGGGGCTGTTTCGTTTCTCCGCTATCAGAGCTCAACGACTCTTCAGCTAATTTATAGCTGAATGTTTGCCAAAGTGAACGCAGTGTTCACACAAAATTCCTCTTTTTGCGTCGTGCAGAGCGTGGTGGGCCCGGTTCTACATTTGACGCTGGTTCAGAGGAGAGGCCCCAAAGTATTCGGTATTCAGTCTTTCGTGGCAAACTTTCCCCCACCTGTGTCCTTTCGAACTTTGCGTCATGTCCATTACAGGCTAATGGGAGCATTCCTTTCATCTCGTGGAAACTACCCCCGCCAATCGCAAAGGACATACCTTCAAACTGCTTCATAGTATCACCACTTCTACTCCTTCTGAGTTTATTTCAGCCAATCGGACATTTTGTGCCCTCTCCTGACGCCTAAAAGTTACACGTGCATCACGAGAGCACCAAGGACCTTTCCCGTGTTCAGTAAATGCGACTCTTTGAACTGCATTTCAGACCTGTTTGTATCCATCTGGAAATTCCCCAATACAATTTTCTGAAGAATATCTATGTCTCAGGCAGCGCTGGGCTGCTACCCGCTCCCTACCTGGTGCGTTCGTTGTCTCCCTTGCTACAGGTGACCGACCCCTGTTAGGAACCTTTCGTTGTATGCGGGCTGTGGCTGCGAAACTCTAATCTGTGCCAAACTAAAGCGTTTCTTCCAGCAGCTTCCTTCACCTTCTGCTCATTGACATGCAGGATTTGGGTTCATTGTGTTAATATCATCGAATGGAGTGTCATACAATTTAGCATTACATACTGTACATCTTGACAGGCAAATCTGCTCACTGTCACTGAAGTATGTCTGGTGACACATGCATCTACTTGTTATGACGTATAAAATATCATGTGAGGTGCGAAATTAATATTCATTCAAGCTGTCACCTCATAGTATGTCAATCAGGCAAAATCTCTGTCAGCATTGAGGCAATTGTGCCAACGACGCACTATGTTGGATATAGCCGTTTGGTAAAACATCGTGTCCTGGTGCTTGAAGAATTCCGTAACTCCATGCTGCACATCCTCATCCGACAGAAGCCGTCGATCTTGCAGGGCCTTTTTTAAAGTGCCAAAGGCGTGAGTGGCATTGGGAAAGCTGAAGACTCTTGGGCAGGTGTCCGAGTGTGTCCCAGTTGATGTAACTTTCTCGTTACGACATTTGCGGTATGGGGATGTGCATCTTGTGTAGAATCATGACCGCGACTGCTACGGTCGCAGGTTCGAATCCTGCCTCGGGCATGGATGTGTGTGATGTCCTTAGGTTAGTTACGTTTAAGTAGGTCTATGTTCTAGGGGACTGATGACCACAGATGTTAAGTCCCATAGTGCTCAGAGCCAGAATCATGACAAGCACAGAACTTGGCGCATCATTCCATAACGAAGGTTTTCGCTGACATGCTCCCCCGTACACAGTCTCCATTCTCCGATGGCTGACTGTCGGCGTTCTTCCTTTGGCACCTAAGGAAAGAATAACCACACTTGATCCTGTTTGGAGGCATTCGGTAATAACCTCTCATACCTCATGTTCCCGCATTTACCACACACACGTCACAAAGTTATGAATGCCACATTAATCCATTGCCTATGTGTTGGTCCTTATATTTATGCGTTGAAGTAGCGCTGTGTTGCATATACATGGCAGCAACGCCCTCAAAGACTTTGAGCGCATATCGTAATTTTCGAGAATGCTCTCACCCCTTCAGTGGTCAGTGCTGCTGAGATCACTGGAGTTCTTAATTCTTCACACAAAGAGGACCGTTCTCTTTGTCCCATCAACTGTCGCACTACTTCGTCATGTCACTTCTAGGTGCCTAAGACGTGTTCATGGAAGACGAGATGGTCATAGTTCCATAGCTTACCGTGGAATATATACACCAAACAGCCAAAACATTATGACTACTACTCCCCATGATGTTGCATGCCGCCTGGTTGCGTCATGGGCACATGACACAGTGAAAAAAGTATGTAAACGAAGCAGAGATTGATGGAGAATCACCCTAGCAAAGATAAGGACGACAAATGGGGAAATCCACTAAGATAAGCGACTCTGACCAAGTGCAGGTTATTATTACGCAGAGGCTGTGAACGAGTATCTTGAAAACAGCGAAGCTGGTCGAATGTTCGATTAATGCTGTGCTGAGCATGGTAGAAGAATAGTGAAACTATTAGTAGGCACTAATTGGTTAGATGTCCAGGACTCTGCACAGAATATGGCATTCGGAGGCTTGTCTGATCAGTAAAGTAGGACAGATGGTGATGTGTGGTATCTCTGCCGAAAGAGCAGAATTATGGGTCACACACAAGTGTTTCAGAGCACTCCATTCACGTACATTGCAGAACATGGAACTCCGCAGCAGACAATCCAGACATGTTCCCATGTTGATCCAACGACATCGACAATAACGACTGCAACGGGCTCAGAACCATCGGAATTCGACCGTGGAGCATTGAAACGTGTCGATTCTTCAGATGAATCATGTTTTTTACTACATCAGGCCGATAGTCAGCTTCAAAGTAAGCGGTGACTCCAGAGATGCACCGCGCCACGGGCGCAGGCTGGTGGCAGCAGTATTATGCTATAGAAAACATTCTCCTCCGCTTGCTTCGGACTTACGGTAGTAACCGAAGACATCATTTCAGTTGCGGACTACTTACATCCCATCACGCTTGATGTCGTCCCCAACGGTGATGTTATCTTTCAGCATAATACTGTCTCGAAGCCAGAATCATGCTGTAGTGATTTGAAGAACATGATAGTCAAATCACATTGATTTCTTCGTCACCAAATTCGCCTGATGTGAATTCGATGTATCCCATGTGGCTCGCTACCGGGTACTATCACCATGTACATAAATCAGCAGTCCGTTATTAATACGAATTATATGTCTTGTGTGTAGACATCTGATGTTACATACCTCCACAGACCACCAACAAATTGTAAAATTGATGGTACGCAGAATCGGTGCTGTATTACGTTCCGAAGACGGACCATCAGGCTAGTTAGTGTAGATTTTTACATCTTCCTGGGGAAAGAATTGTATCATGAATTACAATTTCAGTCGGAAGTCCCACCTCCTGCAAAGTGAAAAAAAGTAAGGTAAAGTTTGCGAGATATTGAGTTCCCACCGTCGACGACGAGGTCACTAACGATGGAATGCTGGCTAGGTTTGGGGGAGTATGGGAAAATACATCGGCCGCCTGCTTTGTAACGGAACCATCCCGCCATTTACTTTGAGTGACTTAGGGAAGCCACGGAATACCTAAGTTTGACTTACGGGTGTAGGATTTGAACCGCCATTACTCTAATGTGAGGCCGGTGGCTGAAATACTGTATCATGTCACTCGATAGCATTCGTAAGTGCAAAGTTACAATACCAAAAATATGTATCTGAACACCCACCAGGAAGCTACCTATGTAGCAATATGGACTCCAGATGAGCAGAGAGCTGTACCACACATGAATAGTCGTGGGTTCAAAATATCAACATCGAATTTGGCATAAATCTTTTGTTTTCGACTGTGAACAAGGCAAACTCAAAAACAGAGACGTACGTCAAAGACTCCCAACTATAGCTACACATCGGGAGGATGGTTGAGAAAGTGAACATGAAAACACTCCCTTTCCTATTAATCATTGTTGTTGTTGTTGTTGTGGTCTTCAGTCCTGAGACTGGTTTGATGCATCTCTCAATGCTACTCAATCCTGTGCAAGTTCCTTCATCTCCCAATACGTACTGCAGCCTACATCCTTCTGAATCTGTTTAGTGTATTCATCTCTTGGTCTCCCTCTACGATTTTTACCCTCCACGCTGCCCTCCAATGCTAAATTTGTGATCCCTTGATGCCTCAGAACATGACCTACCAACCGATCCCTTCTTCTTGTCAAGTTGTGCCACAAACTCCTCTTCTCTCCAATCCTACTCAATACTTCCTCATTAGTTACGTGATCTACCCATCTAATCTTCAGCATTCTTCTGCAGCACCACATTTCAAAGGCTTCTATTCTCTTGTCCAAACTATTTATCGTCCATGTTTCACTTCCATACATGGCTTCACTCCTTACAAATACTTTCAGAAACAACTTCCTGACATTTAAATCTATACTCGATGTTAACAAATTTCTCTTCTTCAGTAACGCTTTCCTTGCCATTGCCAGTCTTTATTTTATATCCTCTCTACTTCGACCATCACCAGTTATTTTGCTCCCCAAATAGCAAAACTCATTTACTACTTTAAGTGTCTCATTTCCTAATCTAATTCCCTCAGCATCGCCCGACTTAATTCGACTACATTCCATTATCCTCGTTTTGCTTTTGTTGATGTTCATCTTATGTCCTCCCTTCAAGACACTGTCCATTCCGTTCAACTGCTCTTCCAAGTCCTTTGCTGTCTCTGACAGAATTACAATGTCATCGGCGAACCTTAAAGTTTTTATTTCTTCTCCGTGGATTTTAATACCTACTACGAATTTTTCTTTTGTTTCCTTTACTGCTTGCTCAATATACAGATTGAATAACATCGGGGAGAGACTACAACCCTGTCTCACTCCCTTCTTAACCGCTGCTTCCCTGTCATGTCCCTCGACTCTTATAACTGCCATCTGGTTTCTGTACAAATTGTAAATAGCCTTTCGCTCCCTATATTTTACCCCTGTCACCTTCAGAATTTGAAAGAGATTATTCCAGTCAACATTGTCAAAAGCTTTCTCTAAGTCTACAAATGCTAGAAACGTAGGTTTGCCTTTTCTTAATCTAGCTTCTAAGATAAGTCGTAGGGTCAGTATTGCCTCATGTGTTCCCATATTTCTACGGAATCCAAACTGATCTTCCCCGAGGTCGGCTTCTATCAGTTTTTCCATTAGTCTGTACAGAATTCGTGTTAGTATTTTGCAGCCGTGACTTATTAAACTGACAGTTCGGTAATTTTCACATCTGTCAACGTCTGCTTTCTTTGGGATTGGAATTATTATATTCTTCTTGAAGTCTGAGGGTATTTCGCCTGTCTCATACATTTTGCTCACCAGATGGTAGAGTTTTGTCAGGACTGGCTCTCCCAAGGCTGTCATCTTCATCTACATCTTCTTCCATTTCGATAACATTGTCCTCAAGAACATCGCCCTTGTATAGTCCCTCTATATACCCCTTCCACCTTTCTGCTTTCCCTTCTTTGCTTACAACTGGGTTATCATTTGAGCCCTTGATATTCATACAAGTGGTTCTCTTTTCTTCAAAGGTCTCTTTAATTTTCCTGTAGGCAGTATCTATCTTACTCCTAGTGAGGTAAGCCTCTACATCCTTGCATTTGCCCTCTAGCCATGCCTGCTTAGCCATTTTGCACTTCCTGTCAATCTCATTTTTGATACGTTTGTATTCCTTTTTGCCTGCTTCATTTACTGCATTGTTATATTTTCTCCTTTCATCAATAAAATTCAGTATTTCTTCTGTCACCCAAGGATTTCTACTAGCCCTCGTCTTTTTACCTACTTGATCCTCTGCTGCCTTCACCTCTTCATCCCTCAAAGCTATCCATTCTTCTTCTACTGTATTTCTTTCCCCCATTCTTGCCAATTGTTCCTTTATGCTCTTCCTGAAACTCTCTACAACCTCTGGTGCTTTCAGTTTATCCAGGTCCCATCTCCTCAAATTCGCACCTTTTTTCAGTTTCTTCAGTTTTAATCTACAGTCTATAACCAATAGATTGAGCTCAGAGTCAACATCTGCCCTTGGAAATGTCTTACAATTTAAAAACTGGTTCCTAAATCTCTGTCTTACCATTATATAATCTATCTGATATCTTCTAGTATCTCCAGGGTTCTTCCATGTATACAACCTTCTTTCATGATTCTTGAACCAAGTGTTAGCTATGATTAAGTTATGCTCTGTGCAAAATTCTACAAGGCGGCTTCCTCTTTCATTTCCTCCCCCCAATCCATATTCACCTACTATGTTTCCTTCTCTCCCTTTTCCTACTCTCGAATTCCAGTCACCGATGACTATTAAATTTTCGTCTCCCTTCACTACCTGAATAATTTCTTTTATCTCATCATACATTTCATCAATTTCTTCGTCATCTGCAGAGCTAGTTGGCATATAAACTTGTACTACTATTGTAGGCGTGGGCTTCGTGTCTATCTTGGCCACAATAATGCGTTCACTATGTTGTTTGTAGTAACTTTCCCGAACTCCTATGTTTTTATTCATTATTAACCCTACTCCTGCATTACCCCTATTTGATTTTGTATTTGTAACCCTGTATTCACCTGACCAAAAGTCTTGTCCTTCCTGCCACCGAACTTCGCTAATTCCCACTATATCTAACTTTAACCTATCCATTTCCCGTTTTAAATTTTCTAACCTACCTGCCTGATTAAGGGATCTGACATTCCATGCTCCGATCCGTAGGACGCCAGTTTTCTTTCTCCTGACAACGACGTCCTCCTGAGTAGTCCCCGCCCGGAGATCCGAATGGGGGACTATTTTACCTCTGGAATATCTTACCCAAGAAGACGCCATCATCATTTATCCATATAGTAAAGCTACATGCCCTCGGGAAAAATTACGGCCGTAGTTTCCGCTTGCTTTCAGCCGTTCGCAGTACCAGCACAGCAAGGCCGTTTTGGTTAATGTTACAAAGTCATATCAGTCAATCATCCAGACTGTTGCCCCTGAAACTACTGAAAAGGCTGCTGGCCCTCTTCAGGAACAATACGTTTGTCTGGCCTCTTAACAGTTAGCACTCCGTTGTGGTTGTACCTACGGTACGGCTATCTGTGTCGCTGAGGCACGCAAGCCTCCCCACCAACGGCCAGGTCTATGGATCATGGGGGGGGGGGGGGGGGTATTAAGCATTATCTGTTTCATATGTAAATTAAGTACGCAAAGAGCAGTCATGGACTGTGCGGCTGGTCCCGGGGGAGGTTCGAGTCCTCCCTCGGGCATGGGTGTTTGTGTTTGTCCTTAGCATAATTTCGGTTAAGTAGTGTGTAAGCTTAGGGACTGATGACCTTAGCAGTTAAGTCCCATAAGATTTCACACACATCTGAACATTTTTTAAGTACGCAAAGTAATTCATAGTTGAAATAAAATAATGAAGAAATTCCTAATGTTTTTGGATTACAGGCAGTCTCGGTTGCAAAGCTATTTTTATTAATAGCATTTACGCGTTTAGCCTTTGTGAGGTATTACCAGATTACCAGAAGAGAAGAGAACAAAACAAAAAATTAATGTAAAAAACGGTAACATAATGAAGCATGATTCTGAAAAGTGGAGCCATGCATGTAGGAACAATAACATATGTGTAAACTAACATAAAAATGCAGAAGAAGACTTCATTCGTCAACTGCCACAACAGGCCATAAAATAATAAAAAAAGTCCACCGAATAACGCATCCTCACATGAGAAGTCTTATCGGAACCGAAAACAATCCAAACGGAAATGAAAATAAAACTTAAAATGTGGGTCAAACTATCACAGCCTATACTGAGTGAGTAGCGAAGGTGTTAAGATCGTGAGTCCATCAAAGTAAAATAAAATAAGCGAAAAAATCTTTTACGTATTGTGAAACCCTTCGTCTTCAGCATTTTTGTGAACGGAAATCCTTTTCCTGAATATTATTTTCCTGTAATCGTTAATTATTACACATGAATATTTTTTAAACCACTTACTATTTTAATAATTTGAGGTGACTCGTTTCGTAAAAGGGAGTAAGCTGCTGTTACTTTCTTCACATGGTTTTGTATTAACTAATATTGGTTATTTATAGACCCTTTTATGTATTTTATTGTGATAATCTCATAATCGTTCGTTACTCCAATTATTTGTGATAGCCTTAGGTTCTATTTAAGATACTTTTATATATCGGCATATTCTTAATTCTCAGCAGTTTTGTAAATGACAATATTTTATACCAGACTCCGCTTTTCGCTATCCCCAAATGTTATTAGCTAATTTTATAACCTTATATTATTTCATTAATTTAAGTGGCTTCCAAATGTAATTGAGCACATTTTAGTTAGTTTTCATGTTTCATGCGTTCGGTGTGTTCAGCTATGGTTGACCTACGCGTCATGTAGTTCACATCGGTAGTATTTGTACTGTACCTCTTGCAGCACACCTTTCGGTTAGCTTCTGCTGTCGTGCTTAGCAGATGTGTTTCACCGGAACGCTCCTTTGCAGCGTACATGTTGTACTCGTGTTTCTACGCTGTGTACACCATGCAAGGCCGGTCTTAACGCCTGTATCTTAATAGTTTTATGTTCTTGTTGCCCCCCAGTAAATTTATTTTTATTTTCACTTCCGTTTTGTTTCTTTTAGATCCCGATAGGAGTACTAACGTGTGATTGCCTTACCCAGGCGATTTTTTATTACTTTAAGCTCTGTTGCGGCGTTTGACGAATGAAGTTAATTTTGCTACACCTTTACGTGAGTTTACAATTACATTATTATCCCTGTATGCACGACTCCACAGTTTAGAATCATTTTTCATTACGTTATGATGTTTTAAAAGGGAATTTGTGGTAAGCTCCTATGGGACCAAACTGCGAAGGCCATCGGTGACTAGTCTTACACACTACATAATCTAACTTAAACTTACCTACACTAAAGACAACATACACACACCCATGCCCCAGGAAATACTCTAACCTCCGACAGGGCAGCCGCGCGAACCGTTGCAAGATTCCCGAGACCGCACGGCTACCCCGTTCGGCATATCGTGTGTTACACTAACTTTTTTTCCTCTTCTCTTCAGACAGTTTGAAGATGCCCTACAAGGGCGAAACGTGTAACTGGTACTAGTAAAAACAGTTTTGCAATCGAGACTGACTGTGTTCAGAAAACATCATAAAAAGTAGCTGTATGGGACAAGCCAACGATGGAATGGACCCATTAAAATCTCAACAGTTCATAACGTGCTGCTAGCAAACACAGTGCTATTATGGCGAATACTATTCTCACGGGTAAGGGTAAGACGAGTGTTTAAAACATGATCTCAAACTGAATTTCATACTCATCTTTTGCTGACGTTCTCTGCACAAAATGCCTCGTCGTTCAGGGGCGGCGCGATTGGTATTAATGCGAATCGATTTATATTTCTTGCTTCTTTGGTCACCAAGAACATTTTGAAGTTTTTCCACCTCGGCTGTTTTTCACACGTATGCTGTTTATTATATCTTACACGATTGGCCAGTTTAGACCTCACAGGACATTTTTAAGCGCAGTACGCGCGCTGTACAGTTTGTAAATCTATAAGGCCGAAATAAGTCAATCGTGCAAGACATAATAAATTCAATACTTGTGCAAAACAGCAGAGATGGATAGTTTCAATATGTCCATTAATATTTCTATTTCTTTTGTGTCAGTCTTGTGTTTGAAATAGCTGTGACAGTGCTCTCACACCTGTATTTAGACGAAGGAGTCGGCTACTAGGGAGTCAGTATACATGTAGGTAAGAGGAATAGTTTTGTCCGATAAGTGGAGGACAAATGTTTACCTATGTTCCTTATAATAATTCCTTGTCGATATCCCTGCGGTCTGACTCGTTAAGTCTCGGTGTGGTTCCAGAAGAAGAAATAATGTAAGTCGTCCGAATTCGCACTGTTGTATCGGGTGCAGGAAAAAGTTTGTAGTGTACTTTGTGTGTGAAGACACTCTCCAGTCGACATGGGTAGCTTCCTGAAATTAACCTGTAATACTGCACTCTCGACGATTCTCATCCCTGTCGATAAGCACATCCGCATTCAGGCTTTCACGTTTGACACAGGTTGCAATGCACACATTACTCCGATCGCCGTGTCTTCTGGGCGCGTGCTAAAACTCATTAAATCTTGTAATTTAGTGCTTCATTACTTGAATGATGGTTTGGACGGATCAAGATAGGAACCTGCTGTGTACGAGTTGGTCGCCGGAGGGCCCATTTATCTGATACGAGCGCCGCATGGAGTGCGTATTGCAGGCGGACAGCTGCAGCCACACGTGACAGCAGAGATGAATGGCGCGGGGCGCCCACTGGGCAGCGGTCCACAACTAACGGCGAGCGCTCGGCGACGTTATAGTCGCATACGTCACCGTATTCAGCTGTGCAAATCTGGACCCGTATTGTAAATCTCTTGTGAAAAAACTAGTCACGAATAATAGCAAGATTCGAGAGCAAAGATATTGTCGAACCTATTAATGCCAGGAGAACACTTTAAAATTGGTCACAAAAAGCATTGTATACATGCGAATTACATCAAAGTGGGAAACAATGAGTGAAATTGACATGTCTTGAAATCCTGTTTACACGAAAAGATGGGCATTAAATGTGAGACGATACTGGATACAAGTCTTGAAAAGAGGTATAAACTAATGGACTTACGATCCATTAAAGTATAGTGACATATGTCACGATAAAAAGATTCGTCACATTATATCAGATATTCTTTCATAAAGTAATATCTGTCGATCAGTATTTTGGAACTATTGATGCTAACACGTAGAATTAGTGAGAAGCAGAAATCATAAATGAGATTACCTCCAAATGGCTAGAATCTATGAAAGACGAGAAAGCAATAAATAAATGCATTAATAAATGTATTAATTAATACTTAGCATTTTATCAGCTAGAGGGAATATAAATAAAATCCAAATAAATGAAACTAAATTTATCCCTTAAAAACTGTAATACTGCAATTCACTTCCTCCTACGTTTCTGAATAATCGTCGACAACAATGTTGGCACAACGTCTTGCCTAACTCACGTACCGCCGGCACACGGTTAGTCCCGGGTTTCATGTAGTAACTACTTCTCATGCCACGTTGAGTATTGAGGTGTGCAATAATGCAAAGTTGAGTAGCATAGCATCAAAAAATAACATATTTCGTGGTATCAGTAGAGACAAAACAGCATCAGAAGTAAATGAACATAAGATATATAGAGGCTATATACAAAAAGGACACAAATTCTTATTATGTAAAAGAAGTGTATGAGTACAGTTTGCAGCGGTGAGACCACCCAAGGGATGTGATCTGCGGGACACTCATGAAAATAAATGGTGTCTCTTTCATTTGTTGTTTTCATGCACATGCGTATGAAAACAGAAAAATGTCAAAGCCTAAGCTTACGGTAAGAGAATGGACCTGCAACATTCTCTTTACTGGGCATGTCGCCTCATAATAAAATGATGAATAATCAAGGAATCTTGAAAACAAGCCACCAATAAAATTTGTATAAGCATGGGAAATGCCTCAGGTAAAATTATCTGTGATTTGTCATATTATGTCATATTATTATGTACACTCATACGTAAATCAGTATAAGCATATACGAAAGCTGGCACAACTGTAAAAAATTTGCCAATTAACATAGTTCCAGCAAAGTAGCAAAACAATTTATACAAAGCTGAAAGGCAGAAAAATAAATAATTGTGGTATGTGGTCATCAAAAGTTCTATCTAGTTAAGTGAAATGAACCAAAAACAAAACTTAATCTATAAAGTGCTTGACGTTGCCGATGTGCTGATTACCTAGCGATTTTCTCGTCCGTAAAGTTTCAATATGAACCGCATTGGGATAGGGAAGATTACGTATCCTAAAAGGTCCAGAATATAAACTTTCAAATTTACTGCATAGACGTTTTCCTTTATTGGAGAGGTAGTAAGTGCGTACCAACACTTTTTGTCCAACGCGGAATTCCTGGAGATTCCTCACCTATTTTTGTTGATGTCTGCGGCGCTGTGCTGCATTGTTGAGTGCGATGTCTATAAGGTCATGATGGCGTAATCTTCGTGTAGTAGGAAAAGAAAGAACTTCACGAATTTTGTTAGGTGGATCTATATTTTTCAACACAAGATACGGCGAAAGCATGGTGGAGTCGTTGGGTATGGATTTGATGACGTGCTGAAAATCTGAGATGTGCTTGTCCCAATCAATAGTTTTTTTGTGACAATAGGTACGACAAAGTTTTCCAATATCTTTCATGATGCGCTCTGATTGGTTGCAAGAAGCATGGTATCTGGAAACAAAAATGGGTGTAATATTTCTAGCTTGCAGTTGCGTTTCCATATTACTGATCGAAATTGTGGTCCATTGTCGGAGATTACCTTCTCAACATGTCCAACACGAAGCAAAAAATGTTTAGGGAAGCCGTTAGAAACAATTTTAGCAGCGGCTTTTCGTAACGGAATGAAAGATACAAATTTCGAAGTCATTTCTACAGCAACTAATGTGTAACAGAAACCTTTATTTATTCTTGGAATGGATCCAAATAGATCAACAGCTGTCACATGTCTTAATTTCATTGGTACAATGGGCTACAGACGGACAATGTAAGATATTGTAGAAGAATTCGCTTTTTGACAAATTTAGCAAGTCGCTGAGACTCGGCAGTACGCTTTTCCATATTTGTGTAATAACAGTTCTGTCGTAGTATCAAAATGCATTGGCGAGCACCATAATGGGCGTACCAGATTAATTTACTGACACGTTCTTCAGGTATGCAGAGAGTCCTATTATCGCTGTTAGGGCGAGTGCGGTGAAACAGAATATTATTGTGCACGGTATAGTAAGTTCTGATTGTTGTCTGGCTCGGGACACGCCACAGAAGTTTGCTCTTATTCCAGACATTGTCTTTGCTCTGCTCGGTGATGTCTCTTAATGATGCTGAAATAAAACTTTTAAAATCTACTTCTTTAATGTAGAGAATGCTGTAATTATTTTGACAGAAAATAGCAGCGATTTCTTGCTGGTTACTGTTCAGTGAGCCAGAAAGTGCATCTGCTACAGTATTCTGGGTTCCCGGGATGTGGACAATCGCAGAGTCAGATTCCTGCAAATAAAGTTTCCAACGACTAAGTCTGTCATGTATGAATTTAGCTGATAAAAGAAACTGAATAGCTCTGTGATCTGTGTATACTGACTGTTATGTGTCTGCCGTGTAGAAGGTGACGAAATTTAGTGTAAGTCCAAAAAACACATAATGTTTCGAGTTCAGTGGTAGAATAATTTGTTTCTGCCGATGTGAGGATGCGACTAGCAAATGCGATGTTCTTCTTAATAGCTGTACCATTTTCGTCTATTTTCTGAAATACATTGACACCAAGAGCAGTCTTGGAACTGTCTGTAGCAATCGAAAAATTCTTTGTCGGGTCAGGATGTGATAGAAGTTGAGCATTAAGTAAAGCATATTTCAGATTGAGAAACTCGGACTGGGCTTGGTCTTCCCACGACTAGATAGTATTTTTACCAGTTAGTTGACACAATCTGGGGGTATCTAGAGCTGAGTGATGTATGAACTGGCGAAAAAAATTGTTAAAACTGAGGAAGCTGCGAAGTTCACGGATGCCTTGTAGTTTGTCGGGATTAGGCGTAATGCCGTCTGTCGAAATTACCTGACCTATAAATTTTACGGATGTCTTGCCAAAATGAGAATTACTAAGGTTCACGGTAACACCTTCTGTAAAAGAAGTCTGCAATAGCGTGCGAAGCACAGAACTATGTTCCGACTAGGACGATTCTGGAGTTAGAATGTCGTCAATTTATGTGATGATTCTGTCTTTCAATTCATTTGGAAGAATAGTATTCATCGCACGGATGAAATCAGCAGAGTTAATTGTGAAACAAAAAGGTAATTTACAAAATTTATAGCAGTTACCGAAACAAAGGAAAGCAGTGTATTTTCTGCAATTTGGATGCAGTTGAATCAAGATTTTAGGTCCAGACTAGAACAGATTGACGTTCCATGAAATTTTTGCAAGAGGTCTTCCAGTGTTAGCGGACGATCGGTTTCAGGAATAATGATTTCGTTGATCTGACATGAATCCAACATAAGACGAAGTGACAATGTGAAGAGGGGTTAACATATTGACTAACGGCTGGTTCATTGAAAACTTGGTCTAACAGCCTGAAGTTCTTGCTTGACTTGATCTCTATAGATGAACGGAATGGAATATTGTTTTGCCTTAAATGTATCATGCGGTTTCATTTGGAATTCGTAAACAAAACTGGACATGGGTCCCGGTACATTGGTAAATACTTCAGAGTGCTGTAAAGGAATATTCGGTAACTGTTGGCGCTCGTCGTCGGTCGAAGCTTTACATTCACTTACCTTACTGTTGATCGTCTGCACAGTGTGGTAGTCACATTCATCAGGGATATTGTAACTGCGGAAATACGTGTCTGTAAAGAATGTTGTATGCCAATTAGTATTCTTAGATAGAATGAGATTTTCCCTCTGCAGCGGAGTGTGCGCTGATATGAAACTTCCTGGCAGATTAAAACTGTGTGCCCGACCGAGACTCGAACTCGGGACCTTTGCCTTTCGCGGGCAAGTGCAAAGGTCCCGAGTTCAAGTAACGGTCGGGCACACAGTTTTAATCTGCCAGGAAGTTTCAGTATTCTTAGATGCTAAAATGTCCTGCTCCCCAGCTGACAAAGAATTCTGAAAAGTGACTGATAGTCGTTGCGTATCGCATTTCAATACAAGCAATGACTTCTTAATGTTGATAACAGAGCCATGTTCAACAAAGAAATCCATACCAAGGATCGGTTGTTAAGAAGGGAACGATCCAGAAATTATCATGAAATGTGTGATCAGCACGTATAAAGGATATGTTTGTTTATAGTTTGACATCTGTTCCCTTGCTGGAGACTGCGCCTCGAACTTTCGTTTTACCAAATAGAAAAGTAGGATAGGTATTGCAGGCGTTACATTTTTGAAATGCTGTTTCATTTATCACCGTTGCAGGTGAGCTAGAGTCGACCACTGCAGAAAATAAATACAAGCCAATCTTAATTTCAGCTATGGGATGAGAAATATTCTTGTGAGTGTGGTGTCTCTACAGTCGTCGAAAGTTATGACGTTCTTTTGAACGGTATCATGAGTAGCAGGATAACAATGCGCGTTTTCCGAATGAACAGTGTCGGTAGTTTCTAGTCGTGCATTACTAATGGGCTGATTGGTGGCAGAAGATTGCTTTGATGGTTCAGTTACATGTACTGTACCGCTGTTTTGATCTGCAGAATGCCGCGGAGGATAGAAACAACATTAGGTTCATTAAGAATGAACTGAGACTGCTGGGGCTGATTATGATGAAAGCTGCTGTTGCCAAAATTAAGCTTAAATTGTTGATTAATCCCTCCATGCTTGTGGTGAAAATTTCCTTGCCGTAGATCGTTTCGCTGTGACTGCGACCACTGGTTTTTGCGGGAGAAGTTATTCCCTTACGGTGGCGTAAAAATACTAGACTGGGCTGTACTGG
This sequence comes from Schistocerca nitens, assembly GCF_023898315.1. Taxonomy (NCBI): domain Eukaryota; kingdom Metazoa; phylum Arthropoda; class Insecta; order Orthoptera; family Acrididae; genus Schistocerca; species Schistocerca nitens. Next base: position 301,035,864 of record NC_064620.1, read on the forward strand.
CCAAGTTGGGCGGTGACACATTGACCTTCGGTTGGGCTTGTAGACCGTATTGTTGTTGAATATTTCCGGGCTGATGCGGCTACGGCAAGAATTGCTGCTGGAAACTGTGAGTGTTGACGTCGAAATTCTGATATTGTTGCTGCTGGTGAACACACTGTTTACCAAAATGTTGTCTCTTATTAGCATGTCCATAAAAATCGTTATGGGAATCAAATCTTTTACTTCTCTTGTTATCGAGTGGGCGATTTTGCTCGTTGTAAGCGAATGAGTTATTTCCTTGATTGCCGTTATTAAAGTTCTTATTGACAAATGAGTAGCCAAATTGCTGAATTTAAAATAATTGTAAAAAGTCTCTGAAAGCTGAAATACTTTCCTTTTACTGTCCAGTAAGAAGGAAAACTCGTAATGAATGGATTCTCCAATTTGTATCACCTCTAATTTCTAAACTGACAGATTAATTCTACGAACAACCGGTGCGGCGTGAACGATGCATTCATGATTCAGCCGTCCTGTTCAAAAGCAGAGTTCTGTATTACATACATCCTTCAAGGTGAGTTGCCGCCAAACAAACGATCTTTCACGATCTAGTGTGCCGTCTCCTCCATGTTTCCTGCGCGTGTTTTAAAATACCACGGTATGTATACGAGCTTTCGATTAATGTCTGCTACAGCGGAAGAAACAATTTACACGGTGTCTCTCAGCGCAACATGGTGGTGTAAAGTATTTGACTAGAACACAGCGTGCTCAAACATCTCTAAGCACACGCATAAAATACCGTATCCTACTATCGCATTCCTACTAACCATTCATAGTAGCACAGATATTTCAGAAATCCGCATTATGAACGAAAGTGGTGCTTTCACCTTCTAGATATTACTCTGTACATAGAAATCGTCGAAAACAATTGCTAAAAACTTTCTTTTCAAGCACTTTACTAATATATGACTTATCAGACCTCGAAACGTGACATGAACCTTAACTTAATGTGACTGTAAGGAACGACTTCTTGTAATTATTTTTTATGTTTATTGTCACTAATTTTAATTTTGCCAGTGAGTAACAGTATGTCTGATTAATTTCCAGAACCGCCATATTAATGTGATTCATAATTGTACGATCTGTCAATGCGAGCAGGTTGAGATGGTGATGAGATTAATGATTAACGTACCTTACACAACGAGGTCATTACAGACAGCCGGCCGGAGTGGCCGAGCGGTTCTAGGCGCTACAGTCTGGAACCACGCGACCGCTACGGTCGCTGGTTCGAATCCTGCCTCGGGCATGGATGAGTGTGATGTCCTTAGGTTAATTAGGTTTAAGTAGTTCTAGGTTCTAGGGGACTGATGACCTCAGAAATTAAGTCCCATAGTGCTCTGGGCCATTTCAACCATTAGCGACAGCACAAACTCGGATTAGGGAAGAATGGAGAAGGAACCGGCTGCGCCCTTTCGAAGAAACCATCCATGCTTTTGCCTTAACCGATTTAGGGAAATTATGGAGAACTTAAATCAGGAAGGTCGGACGCGCATTTGAACCGTCGTCCTCCAGAATGCGAGTCCAGTGTGCTAGCCACTGCGCTACCCCACTTGGTGAGTACTGAGTGCGAGTACACTGAACGGGAGTATAACAACATATCTTAATGTTAGGACATGTAACGAGATGTGTGGACTGCTGTATTACCACCGACATGCAATCTTACACCAGGCATCATGTCTATAGTCCATTGTTGTAATCTCGCTTACCTTAATGCCACCGCTACCTTGCACCGCAGCTATTATCAACAAAGTGTGGCTGCATCGGATCGACAGCGACTAATTATTACCACTGCGACAGTTCAGAGACCTGCCAGGGCTGAACGACAGCAGCAACAAAGTTCCAGACGTAACATTTAGAAACTTTTGCTCGCGATTAGTAACGCTGCAGGTAGTCCCTCAGGACTACAAGTACTGGACGACACTAGAGGGTTAAAAATGATTGAACACACGTGGACGTCGGCAGATATGGTCCCAAGAATACAATCGTCGAATAATCGAGTGCCAAAGTAACCTGGAGTGAAGAAACGCCATACATACTAATCTGAGGGAGCTGAAATTAAGACACGACGTAGTTTTCAAGCTGTGAGTTACTTAATGATGAAATGGGAGTTCACAACGAGAAAACAGGAAACCGTGTTTTGCTCCGATCTCACTCATCTACAAGTTCGTACACAGCGCCTTATTGAAAACCTGAACCTTCAACGATGTAAAGTACCAACAACTGTTTTCGCATTAAATCTTTATGTATCAAATGCTGGGTGCTGGTGAAAAGATACTTCTGTTTTCCTTCATTAGTGAAAGATCATCTGTACTGTGGCATCTGATCGCGGTGACCGTGGAGATAGTTTTGTAAGAAGTATTTTCAACTATGCACGATTCGTTCGAAGACTTTATGGCCTATAATATCCAGTACGTCATTCTTGACGGCGGATGGTGATCAGCAACAAGGAAAGCGACTTCGCGTATGCTCAAACAACGTCTCTAGTGTCCTCAGCATTCTTCAGCGCTTTTCCTTGCAATATCAACGGCACTTTAGATTTCTCGTTGATGCTGCTGTGGTCTAAAGGAAAGTACCGTCGTTGCACGAATGTAAAGAAGTACAGAAAGCACTTGCAGAAACCTTTAATTAATTCTATTGACGGACAGCTGTCTTTAAACGCGGGCAAATGCAAGACCATGCCTATAACAAAGAGACAGATCCGTACAGAATCCTATTACCATATCAATAGCGATGACCTGCAGTATCTCATATCTTTCCAATATTAGTATATAATGCAAATGAACGATAAGAAATTTAACGAAATGTTCTATATTAGGGAAAGTGAATTAATGATTTTTGTTTGCTGGGACGTTCTGGGAGAGCGTGGTCATCTGTACAGCAAATTCCATACACGACATCAGCACAGTCACGAGCGCAGCAATGCTTCGCAATTGCTAAATGTGTGTGGGAACTGAATATATGTCATAATCTACTTCCCCTCCCCCCCCCCCCTCTGGCTGCCCATGTCCTCCTATTCCCTCTCTAGCTCCTCCTCTCTCTCTTTGTAACGCCTCCGTTCACTCTCTGTGTTCATCTCCTCCACCCACTGCCACTGATCCCTGTCACCTACCTCCCCCTCTCTATGTCAATTTCCTCCAACCCCACCCTCATTCATCATCCATCTTCTCCCTCTCTCTAGCTTTGAGCCTTGTTTATTGATATTGCCAATGGATTCTTGATTGGGAACTGAAGTCGTTAAAAACGAGCTTTCTCGCAGCACAGCATTTTCTTACTGCTAGTCAGTTTCAACGGAAAACCTGTACATTTTTGTTTAAAAAGATGTGTAGCCTGCGCCCATCTGAATAATTACTAGAATGTTGTGAAGAAATTCCACATACATTGATCCAGCACTTTTCGAAATTGTTGGTAATAATGTTCCCGCTTTATATATATAATCTATTGCAGACCATGCCAGTCCAACAGTTTATTAGGCTACCAGGTAAAAATTTGAAGCAAATCGGTAAGGAACTTTTCGAGATTATTGATAATAAACTTCGTCCAGTCCTCGGAATGCCAAACAGTACAGAAGAGCCGCCTTGTCATCCTCAGCCAATATGTGTCACTGGATGGAGGTATGGAGGTGCATGTGTTCAGCACACTGCTCACCTCGCTGCTGTTAGCTTTAGTGAGTGAAGCTGCTGAGATATGGAATGCCACTCTCCCACTTTAACAATATTGTCAGTCCCAAGTACTTCATTTACTATGAATTTTTACATAAGGAAATTGTGGGCAGAATGTTCATATGACCACATATCTAAACTGTAGAGAATTTGTAGTCGAGGGATCATAATGAGCCAGATAAATTGAGGCCATAAATGCTGAGTGCGGTGACTAGTCTGTGTCAGTGAGTCCTAGAAGCAGCGCTCAGTAGGTTGAAACTGCAGAGTGTCTTCTGTCCAAAGCCGCTCCTCCCTCCGCTTATGTCCAGAGAGATGGGCGCCGGTTAGCTGGGTGGCAGTCCATCCCAAATGTGCCCAGTTGACGAAAAGTGGATGGAGGAAGCCATTTGCGACAGTCTTCTGTAAATTGAGCCTCTCTGAAAATCGGGGGATGATCATAAGACTCCTTCATTCTCCACTTACAAGCTGGGACGATACAAACAGAGCAGCAGCTGGTGCACGTGTTTGGTAGAGGCAAGACTGTAACTCCCCTGGCGCCAGGAAGTCGCCAGATTCTTTAAGTGAGCGGTAACAACATACACACCTGGAAATTGAAATAAGAACACCGTGAATTCATTGTCCCAGGAAGGGGAAACTTTATTGACACATTCCTGGGGTCAGATACATCACATGATCACACTGACAGAACCACAGGCACATAGGCAACAGAGCATGCACAATGTCGGCACTAGTACAGTGTATATCCACCTTTCGCAGCAATGCAGGCTGCTATTCTCCCATGGAGACGATCGTAGAGATGCTGGATGTAGTCCTGTGGAACGGCTTGCCATGCCATTTCCACCTGGCGCCTCAGTTGGACCAGCGTTCGTGCTGGACGTGCAGACCGCGTGAGACGACGCTTCATCCAGTCCCAAACATGCTCAATGGGGGACACATCCGGAGATCTTGCTGGCCAGGGTAGTTGACTTACACCTTCTAGAGCACGTTGGGTGACATGGGATACATGCGGACGTGCATTGTCCTGTTGGAACAGCAAGTTCCCCTGCCGGTCTAGGAATGGTAGAACGATGGGTTCGATGACGGTTTGGATGTACCGTGCACTATTCAGTGTCCCCTCGACGATCACCAGTGGTGTACGGCCAGTGTAGGAGATCGCTCCCCACACCATGATGCCGGGTGTTGGCCCTGTGTGCCTCGGTCGTATGCAGTCCTGATTGTGGCGCTCACCTGCACGGCGCCAAACACGCATACGACCATCATTGGCACCAAGGCAGAAGCGACTCTCATCGCTGAAGACGACACGTCTCCATTCGTCCCTCCATTCACGCCTGTCGCGACACCACTGGAGGCGGGCTGCACGATGTTGGGGCATGAGCGGAAGACGGCGTAACGGTGTGCGGGACCGTAGCCCAGCTTCATGGAGACGGTTGCGAATGGTCCTCGCCGATACCCCAGGAGCAACAGTGTCCCTAATTTGCTGGGAAGTGGCGGTGCGGTCCCCTACGGCACTGCGTAGGATCCTACGGTCTTGGCGTGCATCCGTGCGTCGCTGCGGTCCGGTCCCAGGTCGACGGGCACGTGCACCTTCCGCCGACCACTGGCGACAACATCGATGTACTGTGGAGACCTCACGCCCCACGTGTTGAGCAATTCGGCGGTACGTCCACCCGGCCTCCCGCATGCCCACTATACGCCCTCGCTCAAAGTCAGTCAACTGCACATACGGTTCACGTCCACGCTGTCGCGGCATGCTACCAGTGTTAAAGACTGCGATGGAGCTCCGTATGCCACGGCAAACTGGCTGACACTGACGACGGCGGTGCACAAATGCTGCGCAGCTAGCGCCATTCGACGGCCAACACCGCGGTTCCTGGTGTGTCCGCTGTGCCGTGCGTGTGATCATTGCTTGTACAGCCCTCTCGCAGTGTCCGGAGCAAGTATGGTGGGTCTGACACACCGGTGTCAATGTGTTCTTTTTTCCATTTCCAGGAGTGTATATTTCATGGGCACGACTGTCTTCGAAGCTTAACGGCTTTCTTTCAGAAATTCCAAACGGTCGGTACGGAAAGACTAGATCTTCTGTGAATGTGGACTGTCATCCCGCCAAGATAAAGGAGCTTATTGCCAAGACATGGCATGCTCCTAGTCTCAAATCTTGTTTTTTCAGACGAGAGAAATTTGGAGTCGCTATTGACTCTCTCAGGATATGCAAAGTGGAGGTCTGCTCCCCAACGTGGGAACCCTAGTGGTGTACTTGGATTGGCTACCAGGCCAACAGAACAGTCAAAGGGGTAAGGGGGGGTGGGGGTGTTAGGGGATTGAATGAGTAGAGGATAGTTTAATTATGGTATATTGTGTAGTTTGGGGGTGGTTTCGTATTTGCTAATACGGCCCCTGTACCGAGGCGTGGTGAAAGTAGTTCTGATTCTTTGCTTTCTTTGCCTTCTGCTTCTCCCCTGGTGGAGAACTTGAGATGTTTCCCTAGTGGGCGAGACTTGCGGTCTGTATCTTGTGGACTAACAGCCAGTGGCAGTTTCCAACTGTACCGACAATTGAACTGCATATCATCTCCGACATATCATGTGTCACGAGGGTGAAATTATTCGTCCTGAGTCGGCTCTCTGATGTTCGACAATTCCAGCACGCACCGTCGTGCGTGTGAGTCAGATTGATCTGGTCAGACCAGTGACACCATACACAGAAATCTGTGGGTCTGCCGGGATTTCAGGGCTCTGATAGGGGATTTTTCCTCGTTCTGACTATCGGAACTCCAGAACGCGTAGTTTGAAAGTTTTCGTGGAGTGTCAGAAGATTACAGCTGCCGCAGCGCATCGCTCCACGCCTAGTCCATTTTCTGCTGCCGTCTGAATCAACGTGAAAAAGTCAAAATACTGCTGCACCGGCGTAGGGTTGTTAAACGATACTCACAGCTCGCTGTTCTCTTGTGAAACATAGTTTGTGGTATTGTATTATATTGTATTGAACTGGGGACCTAGAAACGATGAAGAGGCTTCGTCCCCGCCGTAGCCCTCACTGGTTGGTTCACAACCCCACAACAGGCTACACCAGTCCACTCATCCCACCGCCGCGCCACACCGAACCCAGGGTTATTGTGCGGTTCGTCCCCCAGTGGATTTCCCCCCCCCCCTCCCCGCCCAGGAACGTCACCCCCCGGGCGAGTGTATCCCCAATATAACCATCCACAGGCTGGCCGGATCACCGGACCTCGACACTAATCCGCCGGGCGGATTCGTGCCGGGGACCAGTACACCTTCCCGCCTGGAAAGCGTACTTTGTGATATACTCGGTAGTAGTTGATTCCCTCTGAACAGAATTGGACGTCATAGCGGTTCAAATGGCTCTGAGCACTATGGGACTTAACACATGAGGTCATCAGTCCCCTAGAACTTAGAACTACTTAAACCTAACTAACCTAAGGACATCACACACATCCATGCCCGAGGCAGGATTCGAACCTGCGACCGTAGCGGTCGCGCGGTACCAGACTGAAGCGCCTAGAACCGCTCGGCCACACCGCCCGGCCCGTCATAGCGGATTCACGTAAACAAAGTCATATTCCGTTTTAAAAAGGATTAATTCAGGAGAGGATCTGTATAACTTCTGCCCCAATGTATGTTTGCCTATCAAACGCTATTCTTTTTCTGATATGTGTTTGTCATTTTTGTGTAAGACTTATCAGCTAGTTGCAGTTAAAAAATGATTAACAAAGAAATTGGTCAATATTTTGTAAATTTATGTACTCCAGTTTTCTCATTTACACGCCATCAACTATCCACTGTTTTATTGTACTGTGGTGGTACATGGGTACACCAGCAATTTAAGGTTAAATCTCATTAAATTAATTAATTAGAGTATTAATTTGGGTTCTGAAAGCGACCACAGGAATAGGCAACAAAAGTGTCATGAGTAAATTCACCAATTCATAAATAAAAATTAAATGTGTAGCTCACGATTTGAAAGTCAGTGATAAGATAATTCTTTTCTTTAGGTAAAAATAAAAACATTTAGCATCACTCAGACATATATTTATGATTAAAGCAAGCGACGACTTTCAAATGGCGTCCCTTGGCCAGTATCTCGAATCATGGCACTTTTGACAGGTAGCTAGTGCGTTATCTTGAGTAACAGGCGCGTTTTCTTTTCTCTTCAAAGTGAAACTAAGGTGCACTGCGAACATTTATACTCGGATCTGCACTGTGCGTTGTGTCACCGCAGCCTGTAGTACGCTGCAGTCATTTTACTTCAGTGTATGTATTGAATGTGTCTGATTTCTTTGTTTCTCATTGTGATTTGCCAGTGACTTGTGCGTCACTTCTTGTCTGATGTTGCATCGTTGCTAACAGCATTGTTCAAGGTTTTACGAACAACTTTGTTTATGGGGATGTGTACGACATTTTACAGTAGGTTTTGTTTCATGGGCTGAGGCATAAGAGTGTGCATTATTTGAAAGAAGATCAGAGGCGAGTTCTACCGCGTGATGAGTTAGAACCATTGATGCAGGACAAGATATAACGTCGGAAGTGGTTCATTCAAATCAGTCTGCAAACAGAACAAAAATGTCAAATTCCGAATACTTGGATGATGAGGGTTAAGTTCACTGAGGGAATGAATGTGAAAACGATGCCGAGTACCGAGGTGGTACATCATTTAGGTTGTGTAAGTATTTAAAGAGGTACAGTATGGGAAAGTAACAGTCCGATTTTGCGGGCAAAGGTGAGTCGCGAGCGTCTAGTCCAGGGTACGTTATTCGAAGTACGCAATTAGAATCGATTTATGCAAGAGGCAGGATACAGACGACAGGAGGAGGAAAAACAGAGGAAGGAAAAGGAATAAAAGACTCGGCAAAAAGAAAACCAAAGTCAAGAGAATCTCATTAATGAAATTAGAGAAATTCAGAAGCGACAACACAAGGGAGAGAAAGAGACAAGAGGAAGTCATGAAAGAAAAAAAATGTTCAAATGTGTGTGAATTCCTAAGGGACCAAACTGCTGAGGTCATCAGTCCCTATACTTGCACTCTACTTAAACTAACTTATGGTAAGATCAAAACATACACCCATGCCGGAGGGAGGATGAAGAAACTAAGGAAGATTAAAAGAGGAGTGATGAATTTGTCGAAAACGTAAATCAGGTCAAGAATGAAGTTAAGGGGGTAAAAGGAGAGGTTGAAGACATTAGGAAAACATCAGATGAGACGCGAGAAATAGCGGCAGAGTCCACACATGAGGTCAGAACATCCAGATTAGAAGCACGAGATGTGCGATAAAATGACCAATTTGTGCGAGATCAGGAAACGCTGTCGAAGTGAGCGCAACCAAGAAGGGTGCTTCTGCTCTCAAAAACAGGAGTCCAGAGTAGTTGAAAATACACAGGAAGAAATGTTAGAAAACAAAAACGAACAAACACGTCCCACTCCCCAGCAGAATGAGGTGACGTATGAGATGAGACCAATGTGCGAACGGGTCGCTTGTGCAGAAATTCGGCCAGAACCTCGCCATGAGTTCGTTGGTCACCAGGTATGTCAAAGGCAAAATTTTGCAACACAACCTGGAGGCCCATCTCCTTCACAGGCCCACGCGGCGGGATCACCCACTTAACGGGGTACGACGTATAAATTTGAAGGAAATTGGGCGATAACTATTTGATGTTGCTGCTATATAGCCTTCGTGCAATCATATATGTATTCGTAGTAAATCGGTTAAGATCTTTTCCAGGTACATGATTCGCGTTCGCATTTGCGAATATGGGAAGCCGTCATCTGTATAATGGAATGATGACAAAAAGAATGTATACCGGCCGGGGTTCGAATCCGGATTTCCCGCTTATCACTAGTGGTCGCCTTATAATTAGGCTATCCTAGCATGCTCCATGGCCAGACCGGAACTTCCATATGCTGTCAAACATGTGTCCATAACTTGCACTCTCACATTCACATGTATATTCCCGTAGAGGAAGACATTTTAATTTCTCGTGTTCAGAAGTACGATGCAAAGTTCGTTCGGACATGCATACAGCTTATGTCCGTCCGGACGTTTATTAGTGATTCGTGTAAAAATTTGAAGTAGGTCAAGAACTTTTCGAGATTTTTGCTAACGACATTCATATGTGGAGGGAAGTGCAAAGGCGCACATATCCACATTTGAAAACAAATGAGATTCAAAATGGAATGGTACACAAAGGATAAGCAGAATGTTGCAATTTAAGCGAATTCGAACTTGTGAAAATACAGGTTCAGAGCAGATAGGATCCTGGCCACAAATACATTTCATATACCAGACGCAGACTGAAGTCACGTGATTTCCATTTCTGTCATGGGCAGACGGAAGAGCGAAACACGGGTAGCAGAAAGAGGAAGAAGTATGATTCTGATCCTATAACGGAGGAAAGAAAGCAGTATGTTACGCTAAGATGCTTTCATTCTTTCGATGCACGTTTAGTTATGAGACACACTAACGGTATGCACTGCACCGGAGACAGTTAATTTATAATTTTTAAGGCAACGTATTTCACGAGAGGACGGTACAACGAATTATGTCACTGAAAAGGATAAAGCCAAGGCAACTTCGTTTTAATTAAGTTCAAATCAAATTTGTGTGAATTCCTAAGGGACTAAACTGCTGAGGTCATCGGTCCCCAGACTTCCACTCTACTTAAACTGACTTAACGCTAAGGACAACACTCACACCCATGCCCGAGGGAGGACTCGAACCTCCAGCGGGAGACGCCGGACGATTAGTGACGTGGCGCCTCTAACCGCGCGGCCACTCCACGCGGCGATTTAAAGTAATTAATAGATATTTCCTTTTGAAAATCGTTCAAGGCCGAACATGTCTAAATGATTCATACGGAAGGCAATATGTCCTTATTTCAATTTACTTTTTAAAGGAAAATTATTTTTTGTTGTGTATTTTATTTACAGATATGAACTGCCTTTTGGTATAAAAGTAAAGGTGCTGGCACTGCCACATGTTATTTTCATTCATATGTATGCCTGAAATAAGTTCGATGCTGAATCTGAAAAACTGCATTTAGTGAACATGTTCGTCTTTGTGTGCCTCCTTCTAATATATATACAATTAATATTTAAAAAATTCGTAGCTTACGTCTGTCTGACCGTTTATTAGAGTAACGTGTAAAAATTTAAGTAGTATGGTCACGAACTTTTCAACAATTTTGACGACAACGTTAAACAACGAATTGTTTTTATGTAGGTTGATTCAAAATTGCTATTACAGGCTTCTGTGGGCTGTAGAGGGGACTTAGCTGATATAGTTTTGATAATCAACCCATGTATGGAAATGTACCGTTTGGATGTGAGATCAGTTTGACGACTGGATGACTTTCAAATCTCCCGCTCCCCAGTTCATATAAGGTGGATGCAATGAGCTGTGACCTGTGCGCTGTAAGAGCACATGGAATGGGCAGTGCTTTGAATACTTGCCCTCGGGTTCTCTTCTGCGTGACGAAGGACGTCCTCTTCAGTTCTTCATTGTGAAGAACAGCCATTTTGGGAGACTGTTGTACGCAACTCTTTTGGAGGCTTTTAATGGATAGAAGACGTGAAATCAGTAAAGACTCATTTATTTTCTTGATGATTTCCCGAAAAATAGTGTGTATACCAGTTTGCAAATTATCCAGCTAACCCGAATACAGTCTTGTCAACCAGTTATGTTTTTCTAAAGCAACAAGTATTTCATCATTAGCGCATGTATTTCCAGAACACATGAAGTGTGTTTCTCTTCAGGTAAATAAAAGAAACGAATAGAATTGTCCGTCCTTTCGTCCACTCGACGGAAAATCGCTTCGTCCACGCAGATAATTTTTGAAAGCAAATAGTGTCCTCAGAAAAGCGCGTTTCAAAATCGGTTGAGCGTTCACATGATAGTGAATATCGGAATATGGCGAATAAAACCGCATGCCCAAAGTAAACACTGCAGTGCTTACACGCCAAACAAGAAGCGGTCCTGGGAAATACTGTTTACGGGATACCCTGTTAGGAAGCCGCATGTAAACACAGGAAAAGTGGACCCTGCTGACCGACCATGTGATCTGTATCGTATTACACAGCCCAGTAGTCGCTCTCCGCGAAGTGTGACCTTCTAACAACAGATTCATAGCAACGCGTACGAGCCGAATGGTCACGAAACGTTAAATTCATTTCCAGGAGATACAGTTCCATTCCTAAAAAAACTCATCAAATGATTATGTTGCACGCTCTGACATAACAAGTACGTGCTCTGTTTCACGTTACGGTTTCCTTTGACAGCCATTTAGTGACTGATGTCTTTGGAGAAATTCGTTCTCTCCAGCCACACAACAGCGCCTGATGTTTGCGTAATCTTTCAAAAAACATAATCTTTTACTGAAGGTAGACTGTTCTAAACGTATTCCTATTATGTAGTCATTATCGATTGTTATTATTATTATTATGGCTATTATGATTTTGGATGATGCAGTTTTTATGAAGCTGCAATTAACACATTCTTCACGCCTGGATAGACCGAATTACACACATATCGTGACATCTTGTGTAGAAATGATACTGTGGTTACAGCCACTATGCCGTTGCATCCACTGATGGACATATACATTCAATGTTTCTAATATTTCTTTTGCACGAAACCAATATTATTGTTTGTTGTACGCAGTTTTCCGCAGTTATAATGTGACAGAGCGAAGCAATTAGCGCCGGCCGGGGTGGCCGAGCGCTTCTAGGCGCTACAGTCTGGAACCGCGCGACTGCTACGGTCGCAGGTTCGAATCCTGCCTCGGGCGTGGATGTGTGTGCTGTCCTTAGGTTAGTTAGGTTTAAGTAGTTCTAAGTTCTAGGGGACTGATAACCACAGCAGTTAAGTCCCATAGTGCTCAGAGCCATTTGAACCATTTTTGAAGCAACTAGCTGTCGATAGGGGTAACAGTTTAAACTCCCGTCCTTCACAAGGAAACTGAAAACTTAATGTACGCTGGAACATGCATGTATTTTATACCATCGTACTTTGGTAATATATGAATTTATAACATTGAGATCGACGACATACTGCTATAAAGCTCCCATTTCGCGTCTGTGTCTTGATATGTCCACATTGCTCTTTGTTTAGGGTGTACGCAAGTGAATGACAATGTAAGGTGTGAACCTCCAGTGCTGATTGAAACCGAGATCTCGGCATTTCCCGGGCAAGGGCTCCACCTGCAGAGCTAACCGAGAGCGACTCACGACAATTCCTCACAGCTTACTTCCGCCATGTTATCTCCCATCTTCCAAACTTCAGAGAAGTGCTCCTGCAAAACTTGGGAGGGTGGAGCCATAATGCGAAGATATGGCTCAGCAACCGCCGAGGGGATTATTTCCTGAATGAACTTTCACTCTGCAGTGGAACGAGCGCTGATATGAAATTCCCTGTCTTATTAAAACTGTTAGATGTTGTACATGCTGTTGACCATTGCCTAAGCTAGATGGTCTATTAGGTGAGATACTGGCGAAAATAAAGTTGTGAGGACAGGTTTGTGGGTCGTGGTCGGCTAGCTCAGTTGGTACAACATCTGCCTGTGAAAGACAGATGTCTCTTTTTCCCGGTCCGACACACAGTTTCAATCTGCCAGGAAGTTTCATATCACCATGCACTTCATTGCAAAGAAACATTTCTTCAGGATGTGACTGAGTCATCTCTCTGCAACAACCGTTCTTACAGGACCGTTGGTCCCACAGGTTTTTTGTCAAGTTTCCACTGCAGAGTGAAAATTCATTGTTAAATATCAGACATCTGAATCTGCGTAAAACAATATCTTTCTACTTGACTTAAAAACTCTGACTATGATTTCACGTAATTCTTTTTGCTGTGGAGAGAAAGAGCTTAGCGCTCGAAAGAAAGGGTATAAAACTGGGATGCTGTTTTTCGCCAATAGAGTGTAAACGTTTCATTGAAGAAGCAGTGCTGGAAATGCAAGAAACGGTCAGGAGCGGGAATAAAATTCAGGGTGAGATGACATAAATGACAAGTTTCGCTGATAACATTGTTAATCTAGTTGAAAGTAAGAAATATTTTACAGGGCTTGTGGAATGGAATGTACAGGAAATATTAATTGATGGTGAAAGAAAGGCGGAGGTAAAGAGGAGGTGGAAGCTAGTGCGACCTAATCTTGAGTTCTGATCGAGTGTTTGGTATCCGCACCAGTTTGGATTAAAGAAAGACATCAAGCAGATCAGAAGCGTGAAGCTATATCTGATAACGCAAGGTTCGACCAACATGTAAGTATTGCACAGATCCTTCGGAAACTCAAATGGAAATCCCTGCACGAAAGGCAGCGTTCTTTTCGAGGGACACTACTGAGAAAATTTAGAGAACAAAGCATTTTAAGCTGACTAAGGAACGATTCTACAGCTGTCAACATAAAATTCGCGTAAGGACCAAGAAGACAAACTGAGACTGGTACAGATACAGACAGTCATTTTTCCCTCTCTCTATTTTTGAGTGGAACACGAAAGGAAATGATTAGTACGGTACGATATACACTGCACCACTCATGTACTATGGTCTGCGAGTATGTATCCCAATGTAGATGTAGCAGAAATGAAATTAGCGATGAAGAAGCAAAAGGAAGCAAAATAATATATGATGGGTGTAGCGCAGGGTTTCACCGAAAGTGGTATTACGCTCGGGGCTGTCTAAGCGTGAGATTCTGACCAAATGCTTTGTTTTAATGACAACAAATGACACCAGAGAGCATTTGTAAGTAAATAGGCAAACACCTGCTCTGCATCTTGAAGCAAATTTGCTACAAAAGAAACAATAAATAAAAAGTTGCTCACTCGACAGCAATAAAACAACAAAGTCTTCAAAGAGGAATCTAAGCACGTATAATAGTACTGCACTTAAGATACATGAGTACAGCTCATTCATAAGAAAACTAACTTTACTAGCGGCACAGTGAAAGACAGCAGGCCTCTTCACATATTTTTATGTTCCATCAAACCAGTCAGTCTTGGGTTTCTAAAATCTGAATTTGCATACATGCAAATTAATGTCATTTCATACCGTATTATAGTGTCATGTAAAGAATGTAATAGGATGGTATACAGGGTGTTACAAAAAGGTACGGCCAAACTTTCAGGAAACATTCCTCACACACAAATAAAGAAAAGATGTTATGTGGACATGTGTCCGGAAAAGCTTAATTTCCATGTTAGAGCTCATTTTAGTTTCGTCAGTATGTACTGTACCTCCTCGATTCACCGCCAGTTGGCCCAAATGAAGGAAGGTAATGTTGACTTCGGTGCTTGTGTTGGCATGCGACTCATTGCTCTACAGTACTAGCATCAAGCACATCAGTACGTAGCATCAACAGGTTAGTGTTCATCACGAACGTGGTTTTGCAGTCAGTGCAATGTTTACAAATGCGGAGTTGGCAGATGCCCATTTGATGTATGGATTAGCATGGGGCAATAGCCGTGGCGCGGTACGTTTGTATCGAGACAGATTTCCAGAACGAAGGTGTCCCGACAAGAAGACATTCGAATCAATTGATCGGCATCTTAGGGAGCACGGAACATTCCAGCCTATGACTCGCGACTGTGGAAGACCTAGAACGACGAGGACACCTGCAATGGACGAGGCAATTCTTCATGCAGTTAACGATAACCCTAATGTCAGCGTCATAGCCTCCACGCTCTCCTGACCTCAACCCTCTTGACTTTCATTTATGGGGGCATTTGAAAGCTCTTGTCTACTCAACGCCGGTAGCAAATGTAGAGACTCTTCGTGCTCGTATTGTGGACGGCTGTGATACAATACGCCATTCTCCAGGTCTGCATCAGCGCATCAGGGATTCCATGCGACGGAGGGTGGATGCATGTATCCTTGCTAACGGAGGTCATTTTGAACATTTCCTGTAACAATGTGTTTGAAGTCACGCTGGTACGTTCTGTTGCTGTGTGTTACCATTCCATGATTAAAGTGATTTGAACAGAAGTAATAAAATGAGCTCTAACATGGAAAGTAAGCGTTTCCGGATACATGTCCACGTAACATATTTTCTTTCTTTGTGTGTGAGGAATGTTTCCTGAAAGTTTGGCCGTACCTTTTTGTAACACCCGGTATACCGGCATGTACGGGATCGGGAGTAGGATGCATGCACATCGTAATTCTGTTGCTCTCGCGTAGGAGACGAGCTGCAGCACCTGAGCAGAGAGGAGGTCAACCATCCTGCTTCAGTAACTGAAAATGTATTTGAATTATTTGCCTTCTGTTCCTTACACAGTACAGTACTTGATTCTTCGCGTATATCTCATACTTTTAATGCAACACGTGCCAAGACCACGAACTGTCTTCACCAAAGACTTCAGTACTTCATTACCATCTGTCCACATCACAGCTGGCAACCAAATGGACCATGTATTGGGATCTTCACCACACCGAGCATAAGTTGGCGCCTGTTCCCAGAGAGCTTGACGCGGAAAGTCCTGCCAGAAGCTGTAACAGGCTGCTCGACTGTTAAGTCAGCACACGTTTGCTGTCAACTTCGGGAATTGGTGGGAAGGAATGGTATTTGTGCTTAGATTGACAGAGTATAGTAGTGGCAGTCTCGAAGAATTTGTTGTAAGGCTATAATTGGCGAAAGCTCATTTTATGGTGACGATTGACCGAGCTGAGACACGACGGACCGGCCACTCTCTGGGAGAGAAATGTGAGGAGTAGGCTCCTGGCCACTCCGGGAGTCGATCACGTACTTTGCCCCCTTGCTGCAGAGTAATTTCATCCGCAGTCTCACTTGTCCGGGTGACCACACGCACGTCGGTCAGTCTCCTAGGCGGAGCCCGCCTCCGCCCAGCGGAGCCCACCACGAGTAGCAGCCGTCATCGGCACGCCGTTTGCCCCGTAATGTCGGTGATACAAGCAGCTCCAGTTCGCAGGGTTTCAGTTGTTTTTCAGCTGACCAGAATTCGAACTGAAGTTTCTCAGCGGTGACATCTGTAGAACCACTTTGCCTCCTCAGGTGATATTGTGGTACTGCATCCAGTTACCCACTTGTTTATCGATATTATACATTTCACCCGTTATGGTGCAAATGGCTCTGAGCACTTTGGGACTTAACAGCGGAGGTCATCAGTCCCCCAGAACTTAGAACAACGTAAACCTAACTAACCTAAGGATATCACACACATCCACGCCCGAGGC
The DNA here is from genome assembly GCF_023898315.1 of Schistocerca nitens. NCBI lineage: Eukaryota > Metazoa > Arthropoda > Insecta > Orthoptera > Acrididae > Schistocerca > Schistocerca nitens. The sequence continues at coordinate 301,052,751 of NC_064620.1, forward strand.
AGGATTCGAACCTGCGACCGTAGAGGTAGCGCGGTTCCAAAGTAAAGCGCCTAAAACCGCACGGCCACTCTGGCAGGCTCACCTGTTCTCTTTGCTCGCACATCTCTTAGTGGAGAAACACACTAGATCCTATGAACGTCGTTTGTACTGGGTTCTTGCCAACAAATCTATCAAGCGAGGAATATTTTCATGTTTGGCTTATATTAATACGCACGAGTGTTCCGTTTACATATTCTTGCTCAATTTTGTGTTCCCTATAAAAAAATAAACATAACTGTAAATTTTTAGGACGGTATTTCTCTGTTCAACCGTCACACCCACATGAATCCTTTCCAATCATCATTGTTGATGGGGAACCTTGGTCAGTCAGTTTATGGCACTCCACGTAGGATTTGTGAGGGTCATTGTAAGATTGCGTTACACGCCTTGTACAGATTCAGCATATTCCCACTTGGTCGTTATTTATACGACACCGTAATTCTGCCCCATAACTTGCATATCAGTTATGGTTCTCACGACAGCAAACACGCCGCTAGTTTCGAACAGAAATAAAACTGCACAACACTGCCAGCTTAAAATACAGTACGCTACTATAGGCAACAGGTTAACAATTACAGTACAATTACAATACAATAAGAGCTCACCATTGCTTTTCCAAGTACAACTATGGAAGTATTGCTCTGTTAAGCCAGATACAACACGACCGCACTGTTTTTTCACTGTTCAAATCCTGTCACGCACTAATGCCATCATACACGCAGTTGTAGCGATACTCAACGGCACAAGTGAGTCTCACGCACTGCCTTTATATCGTCCTAACACAAATTTTTCACCACAATACCTGTGTGACGTCCAGCTGTTGTTATCTTCTGGACGTGCAGAGGGAACACTATCTGCTGCCCCATCCAAACGACGCCTGCGTGACAAGGACCGTACCTTATGTCGACTGTTGCTGTCTCTGTGCTCTGCTGCCTTCAGCGACCTCTAAAAGTCCGCAATGCTGTTGTATCTCCAGCGTCCGTCTCGTTTCGTCGGCATCAAGCAACTGCACCCAAAGACAAGCATGCGCAATGCGCCATGCCAGATCCAGCCTCGAACCCATGGCTTGTCCACTGCTGACCCCGGCGCTGTTTCAAGTTGATGAGGATGCTTCCCTTCTGTACTGCAACGTGCAGCTGATACCGGCGGACAAGCTACTCCCTCCAGCCGTCCGCCCAGGATCTGATTGTCGGCTGCTAGCTCTCGGAGCCATTGACTCGGGGAGGTAAACCACACCTGGGAGCAGGCTCTACAAGGCCCAGCACAGCACACAAGGTCTTGTCCACCGCTGCGCGACATGAGTTCTCAAACTGATTCCATATTTCCAGTTTTCCAGAAACCCTTTGCCAACGTCTTTTAATCAAACTATGTGCCTACTGACTACATCAGGTGTGCTATTTGATTTTTGGTTTCCTGTCAGACAGTTCATAGTTGACACTTACTGACGCAAAGTCATCGAGTATAACAAAAGTGGTATCTGTCTTCCACAAGGTAGTGTAATAGGCCCCCTGATGTTCTTAACCTAGAAGGACTGATCAAAATGTTTCTGTCCGAGGGCTTTGCTACAGCGTATATGTAAACCACTGCGAGTCCGTTGGGCGTATATAAGCACTGACATAAGAAAATGGTTAACTGTGGTCTTCAAATGCAAACTTTTTGACCGCCCCTTACATATAAAAGATTAAGAAGACAATGTCAGTAGTCCTGTTACATTGTTTCCGGATGACTGTGTCATTTACTATTTTGTAAAGTCATTAGAAGATCAAAATAAGTTTTAAAATAGCTTAGGAAGGATACGTGTATGGTGCGGAATGTGGCAACTGACTCTAAATAATGAAAACTGGGAAGTTATCCACGCGAGTACTAAAGGGGATCCGTTAAATTTCGGTTAGACGATAAATCACACGAATGTAAAGGCTGTCAATTCGACTAAATGCCTAGGAATTACAGTTAAGAACATTTTGAACTGAAACGATCATATGAAAAATGTTCTGAGTAAGTTGGACCAAAAAGTACGATCTATTGGCAGGACACTAAGAAGCTGCAGCGAATCTACTAAATATACTGCATACGCCACGTTTGCACGATATAAGGTGCTTACCAGTTAGGATTGACAACGGACATCGTTTTGTTTTATCGTAAAGTAGGGTCGAAAGTGTCAGGGAAATAATCCTCAAGTTGGGGTGGCAATCATGAAAAAAGAGTAGCTTTCAGTTGCGGTAGCAACTTTTAACGAAATTTCAATCCATGAATTTGTCTTCCGTATGCGAAAACATTTTGTTGGCACCCACATTTCGTAGGGAGGAATGATCATCTGCAAGACAGCTTCCTCAAATTGCAGCGTTCTTACCGTGTGACGGCGTCCCTGTCCAGGTAATCTGCTAAATGACTCTGTCTCACGCAAACGTTGGTACACAGCAGCAAAGATAGTATGATGCGGGATACGGCGATTAGGATATTGTTATTGATAAACCCGCTGTGCAGCTCGTCCGTCGTGGTGCGCTACGTAGTACGCACCAGCCATATCATTGTACTCACTCCAGGTGTATCGCTCCATTAGTAAGCAGAGACAATGCCCTACTACACTGGTAGACAGCAGTTGCATACAACTGAAGAGCGTAATACGGCCTCCATCGGTTTAAATAATCTTCATATGAAAAAATGACATTAGGGAAAAATATTTGCTTTGATGTCCCCTACGACCTCCCAGAGTTTGTCGGTTTAAATACTTTTCACCCTGTATATGTGTATGTACCCTCCGACTTGTGTATCATCATCTTACAACTCTGCAAATTTTTCACTTTATTAGTTCAGATGTTATGCCTCACAAAAGTAGTTCAGGTTTAAATGGATCGCACTGTACATTTACCTTTCGTAGCTGCCACACACATGAGTTAATTAGCCGTCTTTTTAGTAAACCTTTAACTACTCTGCCTCAGAGAAGTAGAGGCAGCCAGGATTTACTTTCAAATTACCTCTTTTTGATTTTCTTATTCAGCAGTAGAAGTAAGGAAGGCTCTGAGCACTATGGGACTTAAAATCTGAGGTCATCAGTCCCCTAGAACTTAGAACTACTTAAACCTAACTAACCTAAGGACATCACACACATCCATTCCCGAGGCATGTAGATGTAGATGTAGGCAGGATTCTAACCTGCGACCGTAGCGGTCCCGCGGTTCCAGCCTGAAGCGCCTAGAGCCGCTCGGCCACATCGGCCGGCAGTAGAAGTAAAAGAGAGGCATTCTGCTGATCAGGCTTCATGACGGAACCGAAACAAGGCGGCGCGGCAGAAGCGGCGGATCGAATCGTCGACAAAGAGGCCGCCGCCTCTCTTCCCACGGGCGCCCCGCCCCGCACTCTGCCGCGGTCCGGTGCGTCGCAGAGGAGCGCTCCTCGGCGGATCGTGCGTTGCGGCCCTCCCGCGTGGCGCTGCCGCCCACTACAGACCGCCGGCCGAATGGTGGCGTGAGCAGCCGTGTGGGCGGCAATTCTAACAGGCCACGAAATTTCTGTTTCACGGCAAACGGCCGAAAAAAGGGGGATGTAAAGACTACCAAAGGAAGCTGAGACAAAAAAGTTTTCTTTAGCGTCCGGCTTAACGTGAGAAAGAAATTTCTGAGAATGTACGTTTGGCGCACAGCATTGTATATCAGTGAATCACGGACAGTGGGAAAACCGGAACAAAAGGGAATCGAAGCGTTTCAGACGTGCTGCCACAGAAGACTGTTGAATGTATGTTGTAAGGAGGTCCTCCGCAGAGCAGGCGAAGAAAGGAAAATAAGGGAAAAGCTGACCAGAAGAAGAGTCAGAGGATAAGACATATGTAAAGCATCAGGGAATTACCTCCACTCTACCAGAGCGAACTGTAGAGAGTAAAAACTAGGGGAAAATAGAGATTTGAATACATTCAACAAATAATAGAGAACATAGGGGCCGGCCGTAGTGGCCGAGCGGTTCTAGGAGCTACAGTCTGGAAACGCGCGACCGCAGGTTCGAATCCTGCCTCGGGCATGATGTGTGTGACGTCCTTAGGTTAGTTAGGTTTAATTAGTTCTAAGTTCTAGGGGACTGATGACCCCAAACGTTCAGTCCCATAGTGCTCAGAGCCATTTGAACCATTTTTTGAAGAACATAGGGTGCAGGTGCTAATCTGATATTAAGAAGTTAGCGTAGGAGAGGAATTCGTGGTGAGCCACATAAAACTAGTCAGAAGACAGATTACTCAAAAATAACGGAAAACACGAAGAAACGACCACCTCGATGAAAACTTAGGAAAGATCACCATGACGCTTATGAAAAGATATTTGTTTTTTATTTTCAATTACCGGTTTCGGGCTAACTGCCCATCTTCAGATCATACATTGCAGCTACAGAGTAACTTGTCCGTACGGCGTGGCGTTGTATACGTTCTGACGTATGGAAAATATTTAAAAAAATTAAATTTGGCGTTTCAGTCTTCGATCGCTATTCTTTATTTTCAATTACCGGTTTCGGGCTAGCTCCCCATCTTCAGATCATATATTGCAGTTACAGAGTAACTTGTCCGTACTATGTAACTGCAACATATGATCTGAAGATGGGCAGCTAGCCCGAAACCGATAATTTAAAATAAAGAATAGCGATCGAAGACTGAAACGCCGTATTTTATTTAATGAACGATCGCGGAATTCCCATTAAGACAATCATGTCTAGTTTTGATATTTGTTTCGTAAACAAAAATTTATTTTCATATGTGTTATTTGTAGATGCCAACTAAAACCACGAAGAACTGTCGGTAATCACTTATTTACATGAAAAGTGAGAAGTGAACTGTTTTATAATCTACAAATAACTCTTATCAAAAGTGCCTTGAAGTTCAAAAAGGCGAAACGCGGCTAGAAGGAGTAAAATACAGTGTAGCAAGACAAGGCATTTTTTTATTTACAGAAGAAATATTTCTGCCCTTGCCTCGAAGAATGGCCACAGAAACGAACTCGCTTTTGCAAACGTTTTCTATGGCGGTACTCCACCTCCGACGGCCTCGACGTCTACTGCATGTTACACCTTGAACTTCCTACCTACCTTCTTTTTCTTTCCTGCAAGTTCACTATACCGTTGTTTAGACCTTCTACATAAACTCGATAAATCACCGATAGGAGTTGCCATCATCTTTCAAAGATTAGTGCGAGGCATCAGTAGTACCACAGATACCAACACCTTTGTCCATTTCGTTGGCAATATGGCTATGGGAAATGCGTGAGATCACAAGGCAATTCCCAATTACCTATGACGTCATCATCACCACGTGACAAGTGAAGCTCACTTCAGCTGACGCTTAATTTGCAATCCAATAAACCATATCTCATTTTTTGGACTACTGGTGACCACTAAAATTGAAATAGGCAGTTAGATTCCAGTAATTTTTACGACCTTAAAATGAAAGAGTCACTCTCTATGTAAGACCAAAGAGCTACCACCTTGGTCATGTTCAAAAGCATTTGAAAGATAAGAATTTTTTGCACCATGTGCGAAAGTTGTTATAAAAAAAATATTTTTTGGACTTATAGGATGTCATTTGCAAAATCATCTGAAATTCGTCAGTAAAACACACACACACACACACACACACACACACACACAATACATATACAGGGTGATCAAAAAGTCAGTATAAATTTGAAAACTTAATAAACCACGGAATAATGTAGATAGAGAGGTAAAAATTGACACACATGTTTGGAATGGCATGGGGTTTTATTCAGAACTACAAAAAAAAAAAAAAAGGACTGCTAGATGCGTGAAAGATCTCTTGCGCGCCTCGTTTGGTGATGATCGTGTGCTCAGCCGCCACTTTCGTCATGCTTGGCCTCCCAGGTCCCCATACCTCAGTCCGTGCGATTATTGGCTCTGGGGTTACCTGAAGTCGCAAGTGAATCGTGATCGACCGACATCTCTAGGGATGCTGAAAGACAACATCCGACGCCAATGCCTCACCATAACTCCGGACATGCTTTACAGTGCTGTTCGCAACATTATTCCTCGACTACAGCTATTTTTGAGGAATGATGGTGGACATATTGAGCATTTCCTGTAAAGAACATCATCTTTGCTTTGTCTTACTTTGTTATGCTAATTATTGCTATTCTGATCAGATGAAGCGCCATCTGTCGGACATTTTTTGAACTTTTGTATTTTTTTGTTTCTAATAAAACCCCATGTCACTCCAAGCATGTGTGTCAATTTGTACCTCTCTATCTACATTATTCCGTGATTTATTCAGTTTTCAATTTTATACTGATTTTTTGATCATCCAGTATATCCGTAAAAATGAAGGACGACGTACTCTTTAACTTCTTAACTATTTTTCTCCATGTCTAAAAAGTTACAAATCGTAAGCGACTAAAAAAATAGTACCTTAAACATGTTGATGGGATTACATTTTTTGGCCTAATGAAGTCGATCTACAAAAATTGACCGACAGTGTCGTTCTCGGGCAATGGCGTCGTTCCGGTACGGTATGGAGATGCCTAGAGTCAGCCCTCCGCTCTGTAGACCTTTGTCTCAGACCTTGAAGCCGCGACTTCTCATCCTAGTGATTCCTCACAGTTGGCATCACTAGGCTGGCTACCAACGGCATATAGCTAGTAGTAATGCCAACTGAATCCAGATCTTTCGCAAATCAATCATCTGTGCTGACCACGTAGGTATTGAGAACACACACACACACACACACACACACACACCTTGGTACCGCATGTATTTGGAAGTGAGGGTTTATATTCTAGCTCAGTGCTGCCAGTAAAAAATCACCTTCTCTCAGTATTTGTCACACTCTTTCTTTCTTACCATATCGTTTTTAATTTCAGCTTCTAAATTACTTCCAGAAAAGGGTCTAGGACTAAATGGCGTTGGTACATGTAACAAATGAAAACTGTCCATGGACGTATTCATCTCGAGCACGGCACTAATTCAGATTCTGTGCGAGTGAAAACGCAGGCGTGACTGCGTGCGGCGCGAGGCGGGTGCACGGTGGCGCCGGCACAGCGAGTTAGCACGGCAGAAAACTAAAAAAGAACGGCGCTCCGGGCCGTGCCTCGCGGCGCGGCGAGCCGAGGCGAGGTGAAGCAGTGCTGCGTCGTGTTTTAGCGCTGCGGATGTTGTGGCAGGTAGCGGGGTGACTAGCGTGGCGCCGGGGGCGCCGCAGGGACGGACGGCTTCCTGGAAACAGCTGAACAGCGGCGCAGGTTGTGCGCGCGCAGCACACCTCGCCTGTGCCCGGGGCAGCCCGGCAGCCGGCCAGGTCCGCGATGGTGTGTCTCACAGACCCAAAGCGGATTTTTATCGCAACTCGATTCTAACGAGGTGCCACACAGTACCAATACTGAACGCCATATCGGCCAGATGAATCCCGTGAATGCCACATGAATCCACTAGGTACTCAACTACACAAAAAAAAAAAAAAAAAAAAAAAAATTTAGTCGCATCCACGAGAAAGAGTAGTGCGACTTAAACGATGGTTGGAAGGCATGCTTACACATCTGAAAGATAATGTCTATTAAAGTTTCGCGCCAGTCGCATAATAGTGGTGCCTGTAGCGCAACTACACCACTAGCCATTAAAATCGCTACACCACGAAGATGACGTGCTACAGACGCGAAATTCATCCGACAGGAAGAAGATGCTGTGATATGCAAATGATTAGCTTTTCAGAGCATTCACACAAAGTTGGCGCCGGTGGCGACACCTACAACGTGCTGACATGAGGAACGTTTCCAACCGATTTCTCATAGGCAAACAACAGTTGACCTGCGTTGCCTGGTGAAACATTGTTGTGATGCCTCGTGTGAGGAGGAGAAATGCGTACCATCACGTTTACGACTTTGATAAAGGTCGGATTGTACCCTATTGCGATTGCGGTATATCGTATCGCGACATTGCTGCTCGCTTTCGTCGAGATCCAATGACTGTTAGCAGAATATGGAATCGGTGGGTTCAGGAGGGTAATACGGAACCCCGTGATGGATCCCAACAGCCTCGTATCGCCAGCAGTCTAGATGACAGGCATCTTATCCGCAGGGCTCTAACGGATCATTCAGCCACGTTTCGATCCCTGAGTCAACAGATGTGGACGTTTGCTAGACAACAACCATCTGCACGAACAGTTCGACGACGTTTGCAGCAGCATGGACTCTGAGCTCGGAGACCATGGCTGCGATTACTCTTGACGCTGCATCACAGACAGGAGCGCCTGCGATGGTGTACTCGACGACGAACCTGGTTGCACGAATCGCAAAACGTCATTTTTACGTATGAATCCAGGTTCTGTTTACAGCATCATGATGGTCGCATCCGTGTTTGGCGACATCGCGGTGAACGCACATTTTAAGCGCGTATTCGTCATCGCCATACTGGCGTATCACCTGGCGTGATGGTATGGGGTGCCATTTGTTACACGCCTCAGTCACCTCTTTTTCGCATTGACGGCACTGTGAACAGTGGACGTTACATTTCGGATGTGTAACGACCCGTGGTTCTACCCTTCATTCGATCCCTGCGAAATTCTATATTTCAGCAGGATAATGCACGACCGCATGTTGCAGGTCCTGTACGGGCCTTTCTGGATACAGAAATTCTTCGACTGCTGCCCTGGCCAGCACATTCTCCAGATCTCTCACCAATTGAAAACGTCTTGTCAATGGTGGCCGAGCAACTGGCTCGTCACAATACGCCAGACACTACTCTTGATGAACTGTGGTATCGTGTTGAAGCTGCATGGGCAGCTGTACCTGTACACGCCATCCAAACTCTGTTTGACTCAATGCCCAGGCGTATCAAGGCCGTTATTACGGCCAGAGAAGGTTGTTCTGGGTACTGATTTCTCAGGATCTATGCACCCAAATTGCGTGAGAATGTAATAACATGTCAGTCCTAGTATAATATATTTGTCCAATGAATACACGTTTATCATCTGGATTTCTTATTGCTGTAGCAATTTTAATGCCCAGTACTGTATGAAGATACAAATTAAGTTTGTTTTAAATACACACATTAACGGTCGTGACTGTGGGTTACCTTTGACATAGGACGTGGAGAGTTGATGTTGATGAAGAATACCTTTAAGGTGGAAAAGACGATATTAACATCATAATTTAAAAGAGCTTTGCAGGACTCAAGATCAAATAAGGCAGATGGGATAGCTAACATTCCATCAGAATTTCTAAATTCATTGGGGGAATCGGCAAAAAAACGACTATTCACGTTGGTGTGTAGAATGTATGAGTGTGGTGGCATACCATCAGAGTTTCAAAAAAATAGCATCCACACAATTCCGAATACTGCAAGAGCTGACAAGTTCGAGAATTATCGCACAATTAGCTTAACAGCTCATGCATCCAAATTGCTGACAAGAATAATACACGGAGGAATGGAAAATAAAACTGAGGATGATAGATGACGATCAGTTTGGCTTTAGGAAAGGTAAAGGCTCCAGGGAGACATCTCTGACGTTGCGGTTGATAATGGAATCAAGAGTAAAAAAAATTAAGACACGTTCATTGTATTTGTCGAGCTGGAAAAAGCGTGCAACAGTGAAAAACTGTGCAAGAAATTCGAGAATCTGAGAAAAATAGGGCTGAGCTATAGGGAGAGACGTGTAGTACACAAAACATACAAGAGCTAAGAGGGAATAATAGGAGTGGGCGACTAAGGACGGTGTGCTCGGATTAAAAAGGGTGTAAGGTAGAAATGTAGTCTTTCGCCCCTACTGTTCAATATGTAAGTCGAAGAAGCAATCATGGAAATAATAATAATAATAAAAGACATTCAGGAATGGAATTGAAATTCAAGGTAAAGGGCTATCACTGATACGATTCGCTGATAACATTCCTAGCACGAGTGACATTGAAAAATAATTACATGATCTGTTGAATGGAATACACAATCTAATGAGTACAGAATACGGATTGAGAGTAAATCGAAGAAAGACGAAAGTAATGAGAAGTAGCAGAAATGAAAGGAGCGAGGGTTGATGGTCACGAAGTAGATGAAGTTAAGGGTTTCTGCTACCCAGACAGTAAATTAACCAATGATGGACGGAGCAAGGAGGACAGCAAAAGCAGTCTGGCAATGGCAAAAAGAGCATTTCTACTAGTATCAAGAATTTTTGAGAATGTACGTCTTGAGTATAGCATTGTATGGTAGTGAAACATGGACTGTGAAAAAACCGGAATAGAAGAGAATCGAAGCATTTGAGATTTGGTGCTACAGGCAATGTTGAAAATTAGATGGACTGATAACGAATGAGGACTTTTGCGCAAAATCGGAGATCAAAGGAATATGTGGAAAACACTGATAAGAAGATGGGATAGGATGATAGGACATCTGTTAAGACATCAGGGAATGACTTCCATGGTACTAGAGGGAGCTGTAGAGGGCAAAAACTGTAGGGGAAGACAGAGATTGGAATACATCCAGCAAATGATTAAGGACGTAGGTTGCTAGTGCTACTCTGAGATGAAGAGGTTGGCATAGGAAAGGAACTCGTGGCAGGCCGTATCATACCAGTCAGAAGACTGGTGACCTGAAAAAATGTCAACACTTGACTGAGTTTGAACGAGGTCGTGTAGCAGGGCTACGATATGCTTGATATTTCTTCTGTGATACTGCCGAAAGACTTGGCACCAATGTAGCCATTGTGTATTATTGCTGGCAGCGGTGATCATAACAACGTACAGTCGCAAGAAGACAAGGCTGTAGACGCAAACGTAACACCACCGAGGGAGAAGAGCATCCTGTTCGGTTTATGACCCTGGCGCATCGTACCGCGTCTGTACCTGCAATTTGAGCAGCAGTTGGCACCACAGGGATACAACGAACCGGTACAAATCGGTTACTTCAAAGGCAGCTCAGAGCCAGACGTCCTGTAGTGTGCATTCCACTAACTCCAAACTACCGCCATCTGCGACTTCAATGGTGTCTAATGAGAGCTCATTGGACGGCAGGGTATAGGTCGAACATGTTTTCTGATGAAATTTCCGTCTACCTCGGTGCCAGCGATGGCCGTGTGTTATTAGGAGGATGCCTGTTTGGGCCTTCTACATGCTAGATACACTTGACCTACGCCTGGAGTTACCGTCTGAGGTACGATTTCTTACAACAGCGGGAACACTTCTGTGGTTATCCCCAGCAACCTGACTGCAAATTTGCCCGTCAATCTCGTGATTCGACCAGTTGTGCTTCCAATCATGGACAGCAAGCCATGCGGTGTTTACCAACGGGATAACGCTCAACAACGTACCACTGTTTTAACCCAGCATACTCTACAGAATGTCCTCACGTTGCCTTAGTCTTCTCGACCACCAGATCTATCTCCAATCGAGAACATATGGGACATCATCGGACAAGAACTCCAGAGTTATCCACAACCAACATTAATCGTCCCTGCCTTGACCGTACAAGTGGCACTGAAGCAGAAAAAACTTCCTTGTTTGTGAGCGCTGTCTGGAGGCTGTTGTACGGAACTGAGAGACACCAGGGGACTGGCTGTACCTGTGTGACCTGGCAGCTTCTTCGACACGCTCGTAAATGTGTGAGTGGTAACAGTACAGGTGGCATTCGTAACAAACAAAGAGTGTCAACCTAGCTAGCAAACAGAATGCCCGAAATCGCTCTCAGAGACAAATACGAAGAATTCACACACGGATCCCCAGTAAAAAGTAAGACGCATAGGCTGAAGCTTGCAAAGAACTGACTCCGGAAACGGCGTGGCCGAACGACGAAGGTAGCGATTCCTAGGCAGTGCCGCTCATGTGGATCATTTCGACTCGACCGCGAACAATTCCTCGCCGGGTAAGCTTCTGGCTGGAGGCAATATCATAATATCAAAACGTCTGTAGGGAAAATTGTTTGCACCGTATGGGACAAAACAGACCGGTACGAAGTTTCATTCTGCAACGGAGTGTGCGCTGATTTCAAACTCGCTGGCAGATTAAAACTGTATGTAGGACCGCGACACGAAGGCAGAAGCCTTGCTTTCACGGGAAAATGCTCTATGGAAAGCTGGAATCAGGTAACTGGGGAAGTAAATCTATGAGGGTCGGTCGTAATTTGTTCTTGGGTAGTTCACTGGATAAAATACTTTTCCGTCAAACGTTCAGATTCCATGTTCGTATCCTAGTCCGACAACCATATTTTTTTGCCTGTTAATTTCGCCAAAGAAATGACTAAGAAGGTGCAGACCCAGGTGAATTTACGTCTTATTCACACTAAACCCTATAAATAATCACAATGATACCTGGAACATCTAAAGATTTGTGGTATCATTCTGCTGTTCCGCTCATTTACACTCCAGCTCAATAATAGCCTGCAGAGATGGTCATAGATTCACTTACGTACTCTGCGTCGGCAAAAGTCACGGAATACTTCCTAATGTCGTGTCGGTTCTGCTTTGCCCGGCATAGTGCACGTAGCGCAGTAATTCGACGTGAAATGGACTCAAGAAGACACTGGAAGACCGCTACAGAAATACTGAGCTATGCTGCTTCTGCATCCGTCCACAACGGCGAAAGTCTTTCCGGTACAGGATTTTGTGCACGAACTGACCTCTCGGCTATGTCCTATATACTTTCGATGGAATTCACGTCGGGGTATCTGTGTGGCCAAATTATTCGCTCAAACTGTTCAGAATGTTCTTCAAACCAATAGCGAACAACTGTAGCCCGATGACACGGCGCATTGTCATCCATAAAAATTCCATTGTTGTTTGGGGGCATAAAATTCATGAATCACTGCAGTTTTCAACCAGACGAACATAACCATTTCGAGTCAATGATCGGTTAATCTGCAAAGTGCCTTGTTGACAACCTGCGTCCATGACTCCGCAAGGTCTGTGCTATACTCGAACGATACCATCAACTCTTACTAACTGAAATCGGGATTTATCTAACCAACCACGGTTTTCCAGTTGTCTAGGGTCCAACCGATATTCTCAGCAGGCTATGAGAGGCACTGCAGTCGATGTCATGCTGCCAGCAATGGCACTGCGTCGGTCGTCTGCCCCAGTAGACGATTAATCTGCTGTTATTTCGTGCAGTGTTGCTTGTCTGTTAGCACTGACAACTCAGACGCAAACGCTGCTGCTCTCTGTCGTTTAGTAAACGCCTTCGGCAACTGCGTTGTCCGTTGTGAGAGGTAATGCCTGAAATTTCTGGGCAAACTCCTGACACAGTGGATTTCAGAATACTGATTTCCGTAACTATTTCCGAAATGGAAGTTCCCATACGTCTAGTCCCAACTGCCATTCCGCGTTCAAAGTCTATTAGTTCCAGTCGTGCGGCCGTAATCACTTGGGAAACCTTTTGACATGAATCGCCTGAGAACAAATGACAGCGGCGTCAATGTACTTCCCTTTTATACCTGATGTTTGCGATACTACCGCCATCTGTATATGCGCATGTCACTATGCTACATTGTCTTGGTTGGCGAAAACATTACTTCTGGTAATGCGGGCCAGATGAAGTGCTGCTGTACCATATGAAACGCTAGCTATACGAAGAAGATCAGGTAATCACAGTGGTAGAGTCATGGAACATTTTCGAGAGTACTTTGTGCAGTGCGAGAGATGAGTACAGGGACAAACTGGAGATGGTGCTATCTGGAAGGTCATGTATATGTTACATTGTAAGAACTGCTACCAAATGGCTGGATTACGTTCTAACAGCATACTACGCTGCTCTGTGTTCCGTCGATAAGGCCCAGACGCTTACGGTTCCATTCAAGCTTCATAATCCCTCGCTCTGCACACAAGGTCGTCAGGGGAAGTTGTCACCCTCCGATTATTGCCGATCTCTTTGTCGACATCGCAGTTACAAAAAAGTCACTGCATGCAAGTCCGAATGAGATCTAGTTACCGATGACAAGTTTAGACATGTTTCCAGTTAAGCATTCCACTGCACCAAAGGAAGCAAGACGCGTGGTGACAGAGCGCGCTAGCACTATGGCCACATCTGAGCTGATACAACAGATGCCTGATTAGGTCAAATTCATGCGGCGATAGCCGCGAAATTAGAGGTGGATGCTCCACTGCCGCACAGGGCAGGCAATGATTCACGTTCCACCGCCACCCTGAACACTCGTTCATTGGCTGCTACACAAAGCTGTAATGTCGATGACTTCTGGTATCTTTAAAATGTTAACTAGCCCAGGAAAATTTGCGGAATGAGGAAAAATTTATCGGTGATTTTACTGGACTTATTTTGGGACACGCCTTTTCGTTGTTAACGACATAGTTCTTAATGAGTCATCTTGAGGCCTTCGTCCTTTTTGGAGCCCAAAGCAAATACGTTATTTCTGTGTCACATACCCCAAAGTGTACATTTTTCCGATTTCTGCTAGAACAGATACTTAAGGAGAAATAGTAGCCTTACACCATCGTGCAGTATAACGTCATGCTGAGACAATATGGTAACTGACTTTTCTCCAACTGGAGTTTATGATACGCATGGTTTTTCACTTTCATTATACACCCTCCTCACCTATTTTACTTTGATCTTGGTTAATTTAGAGCCGCTGTGGCAAACTTCCGCTGCTTTTCAATAAATTGAAAACTGCACCACTCGCTGATAGTCCCTTTCTAAACCGACCTGTTTCTTCAGAAGCAAACATTGTGCTATTGTTTTAGTGCTGTGTTTAAAATTCTTACACACATCTGTTACGCTGCGCCGGTAAGCTTATCACTCTGTAGTTTCCACGTCATTTTTTTCTCCTTTCTTATTTGTCGGTATTACTTTTTCTGTTGTAATTTTCAGACTTCTGTTCCTTATATGTAAGTACATACAGTGTGTGACTATACGGCATTGCTTCAGCTACATCCATATTTGTGACCATTATGTTTTTACATCCAGTCAGCATGTGCTGTCACTATAAAGACTGATAATAAATAGACAATAGTCGTGCAATTTTCACAAAATTATCTCATCAGGAGAAAGGAAATTTACTTGTATTGCTCAATCTGGAGTTCTAAAACGAGAATGGTTCCAAATGCATTGATTTAAGAGATGGTACAGAAGTAGTTCGTGGATGAGACATATGCATAATTCAATATTCTTTTTTCTTCTTTCAATTTTGAAAGTTTGTTGCTTTGAAACACTAATTGAGACAAGACAGGGAACAATTAAAACTTAATTTTGTCCATCGAATGGGAAATATGACGAAACATCTGTTACATGTCGAGCTGAAGGAAGATGTACATTTAAGCTAACATCATATTTTATGCAAATGTTACACGACAGCCGCTAAGTGCTTGTAAGGACAATAGTTAGGGGAAAATATTCGTAAAATGTGTTCATTCCTTTTCTAATAAAGGAATATATGTGCTCACATTACAATTATTTGATATTGCCCGATACTGTCTGCTTCTGTGTGGAATATGCGGATCTACCTTCGGAAGCCAAGTGTTCGAACTATTTTGAAGTCCGTCATCAACAAGTAGAGGACTGGTCTTATCTTTCTTTCAACAAAGAAATGATTCGTTGAAACAGTTGTAGGGAAAAGCGCAATTTCAGGTGGAATTCTGACCGTTGCTGGCGGAAAGGTGAAATGAACGAAAGACGTAAGAGACAGACATCATCAGACATAAACATCTTTAGAGCAGTATTTGCTGAATGAAAAAACAGATCTCAACAAGGTGTTTTGTAGCAGTTGTATTAAAATCCCATCTACACTTATCATATATTGTCCACTGGATAGTGTCATAACTACATACATATTTTATATAATCACCAAAATAATACCTGCAGACAGCAAAATTAATAAGACGTTTATTCAGACATAAGACACCGAAGATGACTTTCCTCGCTCGATTGCTAATAACGTATCTGTACTTTAGAAGTGAATGCTTCTTTAAATTGTGATTTACAAAATATATACGGCTCATCCCCGGAACAATAATTTTTAATTGTTTGTGAACATTAGTGTTATCTCTTTAACGTAAATTAAACGTACAAAAATAACGACACTGCTACATAGGTTTCTGGAGAGTTATACAAAAATGTTCTGTTAAAAGGCCTATAAACAATAGGAAGCAGCATACGCTATGATTTTATATTCCAGTTTGCTAATACCCCTAATACCCATTCTACATTGACAATATTTTCAGGGCAAACCTTTACATCGTAGGTACATTGTTTTCAAGCAGCCAAGATACAAGTTTCAGCAAATAGACATATTGAATGATGCTGAGTTCCACAAAGAGAATGCTAAAGCGATTATCAAACATCCATAATTAATCACAGTAAAAGCTATTAAGTGATATCAATTTCATGCTTCACGCCACACATGCCAATATCATTCGTTGAACACGTGGCAATAGTTGTATACATTTTCAGCGAAAATATTAAGAACAAAAAGAAAAAGCAAAAGGTGAGCCCGGAAATGCTAACAGGAAATACGTCAGAAGAGTACCATCTATTGATCAACATTTGGCTCTGATACGGTAATGGCCTTCTATATAAATATCATTGCGAAGTGACAGGTTTCTTATTATACACTACACATTCGCAATTCAAATGATTTTGATGCAATTTTAGATTAGTTCTAAGTGGTGTCTAGATTCATATGTATCTCATCTATAGTTGATAATCCATACCTGCTTGTTTGCAACACGTATTCGCCGTTAGCGAAGTGTGTACGTATTTTATCGCTTCCCTGTCCGCTACGTATTCCGATGAATAATGTCCAAATTTCCATGTGAGCTAGCTCCACGCATCATGACGGTGAGATAGACCTTGCATACAAGATAAACGAGCGTTACCTTGTATGTAAGCCACCTTGTAATTAAACCGGGTACAGTAACCTAGCAATTGGCCCTATGTAAACTATGTTTACATTAATTACGAGAAGGTAAATGAAATTGCACTGTTATTTACCTAGTAAGAGCGGCTTTCATATATAATTAACTAAGGTAAACCACGCTACGTAACACATGAATGTGTTTACCGATAGAAACTATACAAAACATCTAATCACAGCAACTTCTTACTAAATTTTTATTATTTTGATTCATGGCACAGCTACACTATTTAAACATAAAGAAGGTAACATCTTTATTCTCTCTCTCTCTCTGTCTGTCTCTCTCTCTAATTCAAGTACAAAATGTGTGATCTACAGGAATCCTTGTACTTCAGTGTGTCCACATAAACGCCTAAGCCATGGATTACGTTAATTACGTTATTGATATTAGGTGACCATTTTCCGGAGAGGAATCAAGTTCATCTTCCGTTTACACGTGAACATATTTCATTATGACGTGTCATCTTCAGCATCATCATAATTCTGTTTGTGTCTTACTTCTTCAGTTGCCTAAAGCGTGGGATTGTACCAATTGAAATTATAGCTTCTTCCCTAGTGCTGTTTATATGATTCTAATCGCTGCTAGTCTTACGTTAAGTATTTTATCATAGACATATATGTTACGCCTCAATCTTCTTTTTACCCATATGTAGAAAGTTCTTAATGATGCTACCAGTTTTAATTTCTTCGAATGAATCACCCACCGAAATTAGTTTCTTATTTTCTCGATTTCGACAAGTTTCACTGGGTGCGACGTTTCTTGTTTTCCATTATTACTGACGCAGTCGCACTCTCTGAAATATTATAGTTGCATACGATGGTCCGGTATTACTGTACTATTTCAGTTTTCGATCCAGCAGCAAATGTTATTAGATACTAATACTGTCCATCTCAAGGATAGGAAGTAGCGGTTGTTGAGGTAAGTGTTATAAATTTTCTAGTATACAACCACTACTATCAGGAACATAATCCACAGCAACGCGGTTCGGGAGTCAGGCTCCCATCATCTGACTGTCTAGGCTAATCCTACACAAAATGCACTTCAAATGCATCAAGCTCAAAATTTAAAAACAAATAAAATTATTCCGACGTCGAGTCCCTGTATTACTTTAAAAATGTCCTAAGCAGAGTCCTTGCTCCGCTAATCCACTGCCGTCTATCAGAGCCGTACGTATCTTCAGGAACCAGTGGTGCACGGAGGGGCAACTGGTGTAAACGGTGTTTACCGCCTTACACAAGCAGAACTTTGCAGGATGTGCTGTAGCGTGTAAACGCGTAGCAGGGCATATGGTGTTGCCATTTTTAAAGTACGAGGAGTGTTTTTTAAGTAAGTACCGTTTTGAAATTAAAAAAAGACGAGCTAAGATATCTCAATAATTATATTTTTACATGAAAGCCTGTTGTGGGCTAGCAGGAGAGCCCACCCCGGATTACTAGAGGAAGCCGAATGGCACGCGTTTTAGCTCACGCCGGCTGGCGTGAGGTCTGGAACAGGAAAAGGAAATTAGAATATAGAAAAACGGACGTAGCTGGTGGAATACTTAACTTTAATCCGTAAAAGGTGATCGCCGGTCTGACGGTACATGATTAACAAGATCAATAGCAACTGATAATGGCGCCTTGCGAGGTCGTAGCAAATGACGTAGCTGAAGGCTATGCTAACTATCGTCTCGGCAAATGAGAACGTATTTTGTCAGTGAACCATCGCTATCAAAGTCGGTTGTACAACTGGGGCGAGTGCTAGGAAGTCTCTCTAGACCTGCCGTGTGGCGGCGGTCGTACTGCAATCCCTGATAGTGGCAACACGCGGGTCCGACGAATACTAACGGACCGCGGCCGATTTAAAGGCTACCACCTAGCAAGTGTGGTGTCTGCCGGTGACACCACATTCCTCCCCCGCAAATCGGCGGACGGTTGTGTTATAAGGCTTCCGCCCGCCGTGGGGAGGACCCCATGTTGACGTATGCGACGAGGTGGGGAGCATAACAACAGGCAAGGCTGTGCCACCCGCACCCTGCCATTCGGTCCGCGCGGAACTAGGAAACGCCTGAAAACCTGCACCAGGGTGCACGCCAACATGCGGTGTATGCGCCCGCAGAGAGACAGGAGGGCCCGAAGGGTCGACCTCCATCGGATCGGGGCACCCGACGGGCGAAGACGACATACGGTCCGGAGCGGGCAAGAGTTCCATTTCGGAGGACAACTGGTCACGGGAAGCGATCAGCGGCGCGTGACCCAGGGAGGCGCCCGGCGGTTGCAGCGACGCGTCCACTGCGGGCGTCGCCGGCGGGAGAACAGGCGGCGGCGGCAGCGCGTCGCCATGGGGCAACATGGAAGGCACCGTCGGTAACACCTGGGGCTGAGTCGAGCCAGTAGATGGGTCCCCGGGGCGCTGACCGGACGGCACCGTCGCTGAAAGCAGACGGCGAGCGGCAGATCCCATGCGACGACAGAGGCGCAGCTGACTGAGTTGCCGGCGCACCGCACCAGAGGCCCCCAAAACCAGATACATAGCGCGGCCGAGGCAGCGAAGAATGCGCCCTTCGAGCCAACGCCGTGAACCTCGATAGTGGCGATAGTAGACAACGTCACCTGGAGCAAAAGCAGGTGTCTGCCGCTGCACAGGAACCTGATGTGGCAGATGTAGCAAAGACATCAAGGTTCGATTATGACGACCGTGGAGCAACTCAGCCGGCGAGCGACCATCTCGGGGCTGAGAGCGATACAAGGACAAAAAGAGCAACAACGCATCCTCCCGAGAATGCGACTCTTTCAACTTCAACATCTGGGACTTGAAAGTCCTGACCAATCGTTCAGCGGCAGCGTTTGACTGTGGCGAAAATGGCGCGGATGTCAGATGTTGAATACCATTGGCCTTGCAGAATGACTGAAATTCTGCGGACATGAATTGTGGGCCATTGTCGGAATCAATAGTCTGTGGAAGACCTTCAATGCAAAAGATAGCAGATAACGCTTGTATGGTGGCAGATGACGTCGTGGAAGACATCCGGACAACAAAAGGAAAATTACTGAATGAATCTACCACAACCAACCATCGAGCATTCCAGAGTGGACCAGCAAATCGATGTGTAAGCGTTGCCAAGGGGAAGTGGCTTTTGGCCATGCAAAGAATTTCCGCGGTGGTGCTGATTGTTGTTCGGCACACACCATGCAAGAAGAGCACACTTTCCCAATCGCGGCATCGATTCCGAACCAAGTACAGTGCTGACAAGCAAGTTGTTTCGTTCTCACTATACCCCAATGTCATTGGTGGAGAAGCTGTAAGACAGAGGACTGTAACGAACGTGGGACCACGACACTGGACTGATCATTATCAGAACGCAACAGCAAAACACCACTTCGTACAAAAAGTCTCTCCTTGTGAGCAAAAAATCGACGTACCAACGGATCCCTGATCCGTGACTTTGACAAGGGCCATTGCGTAGCAACAAAACGCAAAACGGTAGCAAAGACAGGGTCGGCAGCTGTGGCTGTAGCTACACGACGAAAATCAATCGGAAACGATTCGACCACGTCATCGGTTTCCGCATCAATGAACATGCAAACAAGTTCAGACGAATCGAATGCCCTATCCTCAGCAACAGGCAAATGGGACAACGCATCGGCGTTTCCGTGCTTAGCAGTGGACCGATACAAGATATCGTAGCGGTACTGCGAGAGGAAAATAGACCAGCGAATGAATTTCTGCACTGTACGTGGAGGTACAGGCTTGTTCGAATGAAAAAGCGATGTCAAAGGTTTGTGGTCTATGATGATGGTAAAGTGACGACCATACAAGAAATCATGAAACTTTGTAACACAAAAGACGAGAGTCAATGCTTCTTTCTCGATCTGTGAATAATTTCTTTGCGCAGATGAGAGCAATTTGGACGCAAAGGCAATAGGGCGATCGTGCGATCCATCTTTGTGCGCAAGCACAGCACCGATCCCGAAATCCGATGCATCTACCATCAACAAAAGGGGTTTCGGGGGATCGAATGGCGTAAGGCAAGTATTGGAAAGCAACGCCGATTTCAACTGGCGAAAGGCGCGTTCGCATTCCGTCGTCCAGACGAACGGAACACCTTTACGGCGTAAGCGATGAAGCGGAGCTGAAGTGGAACAGGCGTGGCCCACATATTTATGGTAATAGTAGATTTTTCCCAGCACACTTTGTAGCTGCTTCAAATTCTGCGGCGAAGGCAAGTCTTGTATGGCACAGAGGTGCTCGGGACTGGGATGTATGCCTTGGGCATTGATGACATGTCCCAGGTAGGGTACGTCACGAGCAAAACACACACATTTGTCCTTCCGCAAGCGAAGACCATTTTGTCGCAAGACCAGAAATAATGTTCTGAGTTTGGCTAAATGTTCTTCTTCCGTCTTACTGGAGATCACAATATCGTCCAGATTGTTTGCTGCAGTAGGGACCGACGCACAAACAGTTTGTAGATATTACTGAAACAATGCAGGGGCGGATGCACACCTGAATGGCATTCATTTGAATCGATACAAACCAAGATGCGTGTTAACCACCAAAACGCGCTGTGAGTCTTCGTCCACCGGTATTTGCAAAGACGCATCTGCTAGGTCCTACTTCGAAAAATATTTACCCGGGCACAGTTTGTCAAAAAGATCTTCTGGGCGGGGTAAAGGAAAAGTTGCAATCACTAGTTGTGGATTCACTGTTGCCTTGAAGTCCACACAAAGTCTCAATTTTCCTGAAGGTTTTGGAAAATTACTAAGGGTGATGCCCAGAGAGACGCCTGCACACGTTCAATCACACCTTGTGATTCCAAATCGTGTAATGTTTTTGCGACCTCATCACGCAATGCGTGGGGTACATTGCGTGCTCTGAAAAATTTCGGTTGCGTATTGACTTTCAGTTCCAAATGTGCATTATAGTTCGTAGCGCAACCAAGGCCCGGGGCAAACATGTCTGCAAATTCTTCACATAGACGAGAAACACTGTCTGAAGGCACAGTCTGGTTCACTGATAGAACCTGATTTCCTATAGACAAGTTAAACAACTGAAATAAATCGAAACCAAACAAGTTCACTGCAGAAGAAGAATGAAGGACGTAAATTGACACAAGTTTTGTTTGTCCTTTGTATGTTGCAAGAAGGCTGCACTGTCCTAACACAGGGAGATGGTGACCGGAATAGGTACTTAACATTTTCGGCACGCAACGGAGGTGTGCCCAGCTGTTTGTACGTGTCTTGATTGATCAGTGAAACTGCAGCTCTGGTATCGAGCTGGAATGGTATCACATGCCGTTAATGTCCAAGTCGACAAAAAGTTTATTGTCCTGCTGACGACAAGAGCGACTGTCTCGTGCAACGTGAACTGACACTGGTACAGAATCACTTGCGACTTGACGGGATTTCCGGCGATGTCGATGCACACTTTTTGTGGGACGAACACAGCCACTGTGAGGGAGAGTAGCACTGGGCAGAGCGGAATGAACTACATGAATTTCTATGGGCGAAGTTTCACGAGTCTGCGTATCCTTGGTTCGAATTCGGCGCAAAGCAAAGGGCCTGGAAAGGCTGTGAGTGTCCTATCCAAGCTCTTTCTGGCAAACACTCTGAACATGGCCTTTTTTATTACAGAAAAATCAAATAGCCTGGCGTGATGGGCAGTTCTCACGTGAATGTCTAGTTGCACACTGCGGGCATGATTTTAGCACTGAATTTGCTTGCCAGCGCGGCACACGTGGTTGAGAGCCTGGCTGCCACGGCGCGGCCATGCGCGAGGACTGTTTACTGTTTCGTGCAGCTCGCCCGACAGGCCGGTTAACCTGACACACTGGTGGCGAAGTTTCAAATGATTCCTGAGCAAAGTCAAGTGTGTCCTGCCGATCCAATATGTCCATCACTTGTTGAAGGGAGGGATTGACTAGTTTAAAAATCTGTTCCCTTATATGAACATCAGAAACGTTCTGCGCAATGGCATCACAGACCATAGTATCTGAATAAGGGAGTCCACATTGGCACTCAAAAGCACAATCCCCAGTAAGGCCTTGCAAAGTGGCAACCCACTCCCAATTAGTTTGACCTGCCGTACGTTTTGTACGAAAGAAGGTATACCGTTTGCCAACTACATTGACTGATTATTTGCAATATGCATCTAATGCAGACAAAATTTCGTCGTAGGACAGAGTTGCTACGTCGCGTCGGGGAAATAATTTGACTATCACACGGTACGTGTGCACCCCTATGGAGGAAAGGAGAAAAGGCTGCTGCTCATTACCTTGAATTCTGTAGGCGGCGAAATGGAATTCAAATAGGCGTGACCACTCCGTCTAGCTTTCCAGTGCAGCATCAAAAGGTCGAAAAGTTGGTGCAACAGCGTGTTGTGGCTGCGTTAGCAGTGGAGCGGCGACTGCTGCATCGTTTTGCAGTGCACGTTGACCCTGGACGAACTGTCCAAGGGCATCCAGTAAGGCCTGCATCTGCTGATTCTGTAAGCGATAAAATTCGGACAGTACATCTGGAGATTGTGGCGAAGCCATTACACAAGTAAATCAGGCAATATCAATAAGAACGCGGTTTGGCCTCGTCGCCAAATGTTGTGGATTGGCAGAAGAGCCCACCCCGGATTACTATAGGAAGCCGAAAGGCACGCGTTTTAGCTCACGCAGGCCGGCGTGAGGTCTGGAACAGGACAAGGAAATTAGAATATAGAAAAACGGACGTAGCTGGTGGAATACTTAACTTTAATCCGTTAAAGGTGAACGTCGGTCTGACAGTACATGATTAACAAGATCAATAGCAACTGATAATGGCGCCTTGCTAGGTCACAGCAAATGACGTAGCTGAAGGCTATGCTAACTATCGTCTCGGCAAATGAGAACGTATTTTGTCAGTGAACCACCGCTAGCAAAGTCGGTTGTACAACTGGGGCGAGTGCTAGGATGTCTCTCTAGATCTGCTGTGTGGCGGCCCTCGTTCTGCAATCACTGATAGTGACGACACGCGGGTCCGACGTATACTAACGGACCGCGGCCGGTTTAAAGGCTACCACCTAGCAAGTGTGGTGTCTGGCGGTGACACCTCAAAGCCTGTACCTTAATCTACTTTCCTACATAATTTCCGTCAATATTGAGGCACTTGTCATAACGTTGTACCTGTTTCTGAATACCCTCCTCAAAGAAGTCTACCGCCTGACTTGTTAACCAATGCATCACCACTGTTTTGACTTCGTCATTGTCTTGAAGACGCTGACCGCCCAGGTATTTCTTCAAGTGCAGGAACAGATGGTAGTCACTGGGCGCAAGATCGAGGCTGTACGGACGATTATCTAGAGTTTTCCATCGAAAAGATGTGATGAGATCTTTGATCTGATTCGCCACATGCGGACGGGCATTGTCTTGCAGCAAAATGATGCCCTTGCTCAACTTCCATGGACTGTTGCTTTGATTCTGGTGTGACGTGAGCCACCAATGTTTCATCGTCCGTAACGGTTTGGCTTAAGAAATCATCACCGTCGTTGTTGTACCACTCAAGGAAAGTCAATGCATTGTCTAAACGTTTGGTTTTGTGCACATCCGTCAACATTTTCGGTACTCACCGTGCGCACAATTTTCGCTAATTCAAGTGCTCGGTCACAATGCCATACAAAACACTACGAGAAACATTAGGAAAGTCGTCCCGCGAGGAGGAAATCGTAAAGCGTCTGTTTTCTCTCACCTTATTGTCCACTTCCTGCACCAATCTTTCATTAACTACCGTAGGAGCCTACTCCTTTGTTCATCATGCACATTTGTGCGGCCATCTTAAATGCTCTCACCCACTTTCTTACCACTCCATCACTTATAATGTTTTCTCCGTAAACTACACAGATCTCACGATGAATATCGATCGCTTTTAGGCCTTTAGCACTAAGAAGTCTTATAACAGCCCGTACTTCACAGTCGGCGAGACTCACGATTATCGGAAGCATCTTAAACACTCAGTACACAACGTAAACAAGGAAGGATAAGACCGTAATGGCGTCAGTGGGTAGATTAAGGTACAGGCTTTTATGTAACAATAAAATTATTGAGATATCTTAGCACGTCTTTTATTAATTTCAAAACGGTACTTACCTAAAAAACACACCTCGTAAGACGAGGACTTCATATCCATACCATTTTTATTTGGTTTTCTATTTTGACACTGAATGCTTTTGAAGGGGTTTGTGTGTACTGTAAACTTAGCCAGACGATGGGAGCTTGACTTCGAGAAACGCATTACTGTGGATTATGTTCCAAACATTAATTGTTGTACGCTGAAATATTTATAACGGCTGTTGGTTACATTAACCCTGTCGCTGCTTTGTACGTGTACACACGTCCTGCTGCGCCGTTCCCCAGATGCTGTGGACGTGTATACGATGGCCGCTCGGGTTTTCCTACAGTGCTATGAACGTCTGAATGCGCCCTGAACTGACAACCCCTCACTGCTGCGGACGAAACACTTCCATACCTCGGTGGATAAAAATGTTTTGTCGTCTTGTCAAGCGACGTAATTGTCTCTCATAGCGTGGTATCATTTGCAAAAATTCTCGTTTCGATACCTCGAATCATTTATGAGACACGATTGTTATGACGACATAATTCCCGATGTGCAAGGACTTGACGGGCGGGTCGCTCGCATCCATCCATCGGATATAAAACTCAATAACTCGAGAACGAAATGACATATCCCTCTGCTCTCAATTTTAAATAGATTTTCGATACATATACACATTTCATCCACTGCGATAAATGAGCTGATGTCAGCATACGTAAAGTTCCGGCAATGAGTTTTTACCTCTGCAAAACTTTACAAGTTCGCGCCATATTTCACTTAATATCATGCAGCACAGTAACTACAGCAGATATCGAAAATGAATTCAGTCCTTTATGAAACGCAGATATCAGGCAGTCCGACGTGCAAAAATTAATTTTTTCACGAAATAATTTCCAAAAAATCGGATGATAAGTATTCCACATAGGTCGCAACGCCGTCCGTCAATACGGATGCCAGTATTTGGCCAGCGGTACATCCAAAACACAAATCAAAGAGCACGTCTGTAGCAGCGAAAGCGTTAAGAAGAACCCGATGTGTTATTGAGCCAAAAGCTTTTAGGAAGAGCTGAACCATTGAAGTAATGTATTTCGCGAGTTGATTTTCGAACGGTCTTTGTTACTTTTTTCCATGGAGAACGTTGTTTTATTTAATACAGGTTAGAATTTAAAGTATTTTCTGAGATTCTGCTGCAAACAGATGTCCCTCATATAGGATGGTACTTCCCTAGATCAGTTAAACTTTCTGTTTTGTAGATGAGACATCCTCTTTCATAATTACTAGGAACAGATTTGTGATGAAGCGAACTATTATATAATAGTCATCTGTTGAATTAAATGTCGCAAGCCCTGTATACAAATTGAAAGGGAGTTAACTGAACTAGGAGCTTTCGTCAGAAGCTATTGCCAGAAGCTGCTGTCAGAATTCAGTAATTAATATGTCGTAGTAGAGAGAAAATCACGACGTGGACAGAAGAAAACCAGTAACTCAGTTCTCCGTGCGACGCTCTTATCGAGAAAAGAGAGAGGTTTGTCTGCAGGGAAGTGTAGTTATTGAATGAGCGAACGAAAATGCAGAAATGCTTGGTAGGCACTTTTACTTGGCATACCGAATGAGAACTCTCTTTCAAGATTGAAAACTTCGAAGGGAGGTAGGTTAGAGTTTAAAGTCTAGTCGTCAGCGCGATCATTAGACACGGATCTCAAGCTCGGATCACGAAAGGGTAAGGATGATGAATGGTCGTCATTTAATCCCAGTATGATAGACGTACGGACAGGCGTGAATGTAACCGAACCATCAGTTTAATGAGTCTTGGCTGCAAAATACTAACACAAATTCTTTACAGAAGAATGAAAAAACTGGCAGAACCTGACCTGGCGGAACATTGGTTTGAATTCCGGGGAAATGATGTAACACTCGATACAATGTCGATACTATATCATAGAAGACAGGTTAAGGAAAGGCAAACCTACGTTTATAGCATTTGTAGATATAGAGAAAGCTTTTGACAATATTGACTTGAATATCCTCTTTGAAATTATGAAGATAGTAGGTTTAAATCCAGGGAGTGAAGGGCTATTTACAACTTGCACAGTAACCAGACGGTAGTTACAAGGGTTGAGGGGCAAGAAATGGAAGCAATGGTTGAGAAGGGAGTGAGACAGGGCTGTAGCCTGTAGCCATTGTTATTCATTCTGTACAATGAGGAAGCAGTAAAAGAGGCAGAAGTAAAATTTGCGGTGGGAATTAAATTTAAGGGACAACAAATATAAACACTGAGACGGGCAAGAAAGGCAAGTAGTGATAAGGCCAGTATTGATTGACAAGGGAATGTGACAGCGTTGTAGCCTATCGCCAATGTTATTCAATCTGTACATTGATCAAGCAATAAAGGAAACAAAAGTAAAATTTAGAGTAGGAATTAGAGTTGAAGGATAACGAATATAAACTTCGTGGTTGGCCGATGCTGTTGTAGTTCTATTAGAGATAGCAAAGGACTTGGAAGAGCAGTTTTTGTGTGGAGTGTAGCTATTTGTGGAAGTGAAACATTGACAAAAAGCAGTTTAGAGAAGAAGAGAATAGAGGATTTCGAAATGCAGTGCTACAGAAGAGGGTTGAGGATAAGATAGGTAGATCACGTAACTAATGAGGAAGTACTGAATGGAAGAGGGGAGAAAAGAAATTAATGGCACAACCGGAACAGAAGAAGGGACTGGTTAATACGACACATTCTGAAACATCAAGGGATCACCAATTTAGTACTGGAGGGAAGTGTAAGAGGTAAGAATTGTAGACAGAGACCAAGAGATGAATACAGCAAGCAGATTCGGAAGAGTGTAAGTTGCGGTAGTTATTCGGAGTTGAAGAGGCCTACACAGTATAGAGAAGAATGGAGAGATACATCAAACTAGTCTTCGGACTAAAGACCACAACAGAACATTGATGGACGATGAGGAATTATGAGCAGAGTTTAAACAAACTGTAAATCGCGTTCTGCAGAGGTATATGCCGACTGACGGGATCAAAAACAGAAAAAAACAGCGTGGTTTAATGAAAAGGATTCGGAAAATGTTGAGTAGCGAATGGCTGTTGAATTCTGCTTCAAAAGAGAACGTGAAATGACGACAGATGAAAGTTCTTAGAGAATCGTGCGTCAGCAAAAAGACCGATGCACGAGTCATACAACAGTTACCACTGCCATATCTTAACAGGTATTGCCGAGACCTGTGAAAGTTCAGGTCCGATGTAAAATGGCTAAATGTATCTGAGGCCTCTATCTCGTCATTCGTTGACCAGTCTGATGTGGCAACCGAAGACAGCAAAAAGAAAATTGAAGTTTCGAATTTGACCGTCTCACAGACACCCGTTTGGAGGAAATAGTAAAAGGCTACCTGGCGTTGAGAAGCGCCTGAAAGAGTTGAAATCAAATAAGTCACCAGATCCAGTTAGAGACTCAGTTGGGTTTAACACAGAGTAGTACGCGGCACTGGCTCCTTACTTAGCGTGCATTTATCGCGAATTTCTCGCCTAGTGCTAAGTTCCAAGTCACTGGAAAAAACGCAGATGAATATTGTAATGTAAGAAGGGTAAAAGAACGGATCCGCAAAATTAGAGGGAAATATCCTTAACGTCGCTTTAGTGCAGTGTTCTTGAACATATTTTCAGCTCGAATATAATGAATATACTTGAAGTGGAAAAGTTTCTGTCAACATACCAGCACGGTTTTAAAAAACATCACTCGTGCAAAGCTCAGTTTGCCCTCTTCTCACATGGTATCCTACGAACTGTGGATGAAGGACAAATCCCCAGATTTGGGATAAGCGTTTGACATGGTTCGGCACTGTAGATTGTTAACGAAGGTGCGAGCATACGGAACGGCTTCCAAGTTATCTGAGTGGCTCGTAGACTTGTTGTATAACAGAACCCAGTACTTTCTCCTCAGTGGCGAGTGTTCATCTGAGACAAGCATATCGTAAAGAATGCCCGAGGCAAGTGTGATGGGACTGCTGTTATTTTCTGTAAATATAAATGATCTGGCGAACAGGATAGGCAGGAAACTGCTACTGCTTGCTGATAATGCTATGGTGTATAGGAAGGTGCCATCATTGAGTGATTACAGGAGGATAGATGATGACTTAAACAAAAATTCTACTTGATGTCATAAATCGAGACTAATACTAAATCTAGAAAAATTCAAGATAGTGCAAATGAGTAGGAAAAACAATCACGTAATATTCCAGTACTGCATTAGTGGTGTCACGTCGATTATACCATACATCTAGGCGAAACGTTGTAAATAGGTATGAAGTGGAACGAGCGTGTAAGGATTGTAGTAGCCAAGGCGAAAGGTCGACTTCTGTTTATTGAGAGAATTTCGGGGAAGTGTGGTTCATCTGTAAAGGACGCCGGGCATTCAACGCTAGTGCGATATATTCTTCAGCACTGATCAAGTGTTTGGGGACGCTACAGGTCGGATTAAAGGAAGACATCGAAGCAGTTCACAGACGGGCTGCTAGAAATGTTGCCGGTGGGGTCAATCAACACTCTAGTATTACGGAGTTTTTCAGGAACTCAAATGAGATTTTTTTAGGAACACTATTTAGAAACTTTAGATAAATGACATTTGAAAGTGAGTGCAGAACGATTCTTCTGGCGCCAACATACATTTTGTGTAAGGATCGGAGAGCTGAGGTAAGAGAAATTAGGCCTCATACGGAGTCTTAGTCTTTTTCCACTCGCTCTGTTTGAGAGTGGAACAGGAAAGCAAAAGGCTAGCAGTTATACAAGGTACCCTCCTCAACGCACCATACGGTGACTCTCGGAATATATGTGTACGAGGGTCTGCTGAAAAGTAATGTGTCCAAATTTTATATGTGAAAACTCTTAAAGCTTTTTAAACAAAACAAGTGCTATAACATTCTACATGTTTATTCTTCATGTCTACATGCTTATTTCTCAACATTGTCTCCCTGGCGACGAACACATTTCTCCAAAAGAGAGACCAGTTTGCAGATACCGGCACGGAGAATGTTTGTTGAAGGAACTACAACGTCACCCTTGCTTGCACTCTTTCGTGACTATCAAAGTGGTCTTCAAAACAATTCTGTAACTTCTGGAAACAGATGAAAATCGGATAGCCCAAGTCGGGACTGTATGGAGGATAAAACTCAACAGTGAACTCAAGGAGAATTGTTGTAGCGGCGGTTGTGTGTGGACCAACATTGGCATGCTGAACTCTTCGAATTCTAAACCCTGTTACATCACGATGTTTCTCATGCACCGACATAGTCTTCTTACAGACTGTCATGTCATACGCTACAGTTCGGATCCCTCTAGTGGTAGAGGACTGCAAATACGTATACATGAAGAATAAAGGTGTAGGATGGTAACAACGTTTGTTATATTTTAAAGGTTTTAAGAATTTTCACGAAACAAATCGGAGGCATTACTTTGCAGAACGCTATCGTAGATGCATTTGGAGAAGGATACTTTTCTTTTCCAAAGGAACCATGCCAACATTTTTTCGGAGCGATTTAGGGAAATCACGGAAAACTGAAATCCGGGTAGCCGGACAAGGATTCTGAACCGTCTTCTTCCCGAATGCGAGTGTACTGCGCTAACCACTGTGCCACATCGCTCGGTGAAAACGTCAGCAGTGTTCAGCCATCCAGGGGAACCGGTGGAGTCCTGAAGAAGGTTCCAGCGGATGTATCGTAAAATCAGACAGTGAGAGTCATGAGAAAGACACAGTATCCGATTACAAGAATCGTTCTGAACATCTGGGGCATGTCGCATCGTGAAAGTGTGTAGGGGTAATAATAAGAAGCGATATGAAGTGGGACAACGTAAAGAAGACAAATGGAAGACATGGCTTGATGAAAGGGTTCTGCGAAGGTGTAGTGCCTCTGTAAGGAAAATGACTTGCAAGACGACAATGCGGCCAATTCTAGAGGACCGTTCCAGCATTATGAGTACTTCTCAGGTAAACATGATATCAGAAACCGGACGATTTTGGAAACGCACTGATTAGATTGTAACTGGTAGTTGTAACTAATACGAAACTATAACGAAGATACATGACTGCATCTGTTGTGGCCATTGCCATTGACGATAAATTATTGTGAGCAGTTAGGCCGCATCACATTCCTCCCAGAACTTCTTCACTGTTTGATGATTCGATATATCCACTGGAACCTTCATCAGGATTCCACCGGTGTCCCCGGATGGCTGAACACTGTTGAAATACAGTGTGCGTTCAGCTACAAAACGCTTTTTCCCGCAATTCGTGGAACCTCTGACATTAATCTAGTACAATGAGTTTGTAGGAAACAGGTATCGAGACGTAGCTTGGCGTAACCACCCAGCCCAAAACCAAACTTCTTCCAGCACTGTTTTCTCGTGCATACCGTATCACTGGCAGTATAGGTCTGCGGTCAGAGCTAGATTTGACGGTCAACGGTTATGATGAACTTTCTATGAACAGGGCTTTTAAAGGAAGTGGTAATATAAATAATGTAACCAAGAAGAACGAAGAGCCCTCTGTACATTCTCTAAGCTTAACGTTTGTGTCTAGAATAGCATAATGCAGAAGCAGAATCATTCCGAAGAGTCGTTTAAGGACAAAGTTTTTCAGTCAACAAAAGGTAAATGACTTCTTCCGGCATGCAACAGACGTGCCTGACCACCTCCACAGTGCGAAAGTACATGAAGTGAGATAAGTTTGCGGTAGAGCATGTATACTGAAACTGGAAAGGCATTAGAAGAACGCATTAAAGAGCACGAAAGCGACACACTTTTAAGACAGAAGGTTAAATAAGCGGTGGCGGTGCAGCAAAAATAATGTGAACAAGTTGTGAATTTGAAGAATATACGCTTGCTAGCCAGGGAAAATAATATTTTCAGGAGCTAAGTCAAAGAAACAGTCATAATATCGAAGAGTAAATACAGTTTATATAGGGATGACGACTGCAGGATTCCGTCTTCGTGGCTAACCACTAACACAGGAGTCAACACCCAGCCACCAAGAGGCTGTGGAGCACAACACAAAGGAACATTGTTTTTTTTTAATTTTTTTATTTGATATGGTACACGACGGCAAAGCTTACAATAAAACGGAACTACACTCAAAGGCGATACATATAGCTAGTACAACAACATATCTACATCTGGATGGCTGCACGAAA
Organism: Schistocerca nitens; assembly: GCF_023898315.1. Lineage (NCBI taxonomy): Eukaryota > Metazoa > Arthropoda > Insecta > Orthoptera > Acrididae > Schistocerca > Schistocerca nitens. The sequence goes on from NC_064620.1 coordinate 301,084,850, forward strand.
ACTAACAGTTAACGGCATGTCGTAGACTGATCCCAGGGTGCACGAGTCGACGTCACCGGCGCCAGTGGTGCTGTGGGTTGGCACTGGAGGACGATGGTGGGGTCTCTTATGTCGGTCCCCACATCAGTAGCTAGCGAGCCATAGTTCAGCATATGAAGTAATATCTGGTGCGCCGGCGCGACGACTTGCTCGTGCAGCCCCCGCAGCGTACCGATCTGTAGCGAAAGGTAATGGTAAGTGTAGGATTACCACCAGGAACAATCGAGGCGCCACACCAACAATAATATTTTGAATGACTCATCTCTGTCAGTATCAGCTTTTAATATTTACTCAGCCACGATCACCCACAAACAGCAGCCTGGAGATATTTACACAGCACCTCCAGTTGTCTGGTAAAAATAAAAATAAAACGCGGAAAAGAGCCTTTCATAAGCTAACCAGAGGTTTGCATATTGTCTTTCCAGCCTGTCTGCGCCAACGTCCGCCGCAACCATTAAAGCACATCAACCCGCCGCAAAGGGGACATAGAGTACTGGACTGAAGCACAGTAGTCAAAGCAGGTTGAGGCAGCTAACAGTAAGACAGACCACCCCAGATAAATCGAGGATGAATAAATGTATCGAGTTGCGATTTCCGCATCACGGAATCCGTTCAGACTGCTGCACCTGACAGCAGGCTGCGCTGTCAAAACAACATGACTAAAAACCAGACATACTTTAGTTGGTGTTGTAGTTTCGAAGAAATCTTCAGGTCCTTAGGTGGAGAGGACCTCGACTTTAAAGAGATGATTCTCATTGCTACAGAATACATGTATTCATCTGATGATGGTTCGATTTGAGAATAGTCAGTACTAGCCGAAAGGCGGTGAAGTTGCAGAGACAACCGTTCATATCAAAATAAATAAATAAGCCAAGAAAGGATAAAAGGACAACTAAAAGCCATCATTTTCCGACCAAAATTGACTATACACAAAATTGCCGAAGAAACTGGGACAGGCTTTCCGTATTCAAATACAGAGATACGTAGACAGGCAGAATACGGCGCTGCGGTCAACAACGAATATGTAACGCAAAAAGAGTCTGGCGCAGTTCGTAGATCGGTTACTGCTGCTGTAGTGGCAGGTTAAGATTTAAAGGAGTGTGAACGTGGTGTTATAGTCGAAGCAAGAGCGATGGGACACAGCATTTCCGAGGTAGCGATGAAGTGGGGATTTTCCCGTACGACCATATCATAGGTGTGCCATGAATATCAGGGATCCGGTAACACATAAAATTTCTGACATCGCGACATCGCTGTGGCCGGAGAAAGATCCAGCAAGAACAGAACCAATGACCACCTAAGAGAATCTTTCAGCGTGACGGAAGTGAAACCCTCCGGCAAATTGTTACAGCTTTCAATGCTGGGTCATCAACAGGTGTCAGCGTGCGAACCATTCAAAGAAACGTCATCGATGTGGGCTATCGGAACCGGAGCCCCACTCGTGTACCCATGATGACTGCACGACACAAAGCTTTACGCCTCGCCTGAGCCTATCAACACCGACACTAAACTGTCGATAACTTCAAACATGTTGCCTGGTCGGACGAGTCCCGTTTCAAATTGTACCGAGCGGATGGACGTGTACGGGTATGGAGACAACCTAATGTATCCATGAACCTGCATGTCAACATGGGATTTAGGGGTACCACACACCACCACATCCTTGCCGTTATAGTTCGTACGTGTTTTCCACTGCACTCTCTTTCCTGACACACGCCTTTGCTTTCATGTCTCACAATATTTCCAGACATTCATCTCTTTATGGTTCATTGAGCAGTCCTCAGTTTTTTAATTAATTTGGCGTTTTAGATGAATATCTCAATGCCATATACAAACATATAAATACACAGTGATTGTAAAGTTTCTGTATCTGACGCATCATAAACTTTGATTTCAAATCAATATTCACTTTATAAGTTGAATTAAAAGTTATTTTCATTTTTCTCAGAGTAGTGGAATGTGGTGCTAATAAATGTTGTTCTTAACTGGTTTCCTGATCTTGAAAAGTGACAAGTGCACTGTCTGATCAAACGTTCTAGACACATGTTAGTAGACATGAATATGTGTTGCGCCCGCCCTTCACCTTTATGAAGGCTTCAGCTCAGCTGAGGACACTTTCTTTGTGATACTTGAATGTCTTTGGGGAAATGGCAGCTCATTCTTCCTCAGAAGGTGAAACCAGAGTAGATAGTGATGTAGGACTGTGGGATAGGGAGCGAAATCGACGTTCTAAGTCATCCCAGTGGTGTGCAATTGGGTCAGGTCGGGACTCACGGCAGGCAAGTAGATTTGAGGTATGGTATTGCTCACAGAAAATTGCCTTACAGATACTACTTTACCACAAGGCCCATTCTCAACCTGATACAATCTGTGTCTCCGAACTATTCCTCTATTCCACAGTGCTCAAAGACCCCTGTCCGTCGGTCTACTAGATATGTCTGGTCTTCTTAAGGCCGTGATTATCCTTTCGCGTTTCCACATCACAACCGTAGTCGGCGTGACCAGTTGTAGAAGGTAAACAGCGTCCCTCATGGATCTGTTACTCAGGTGACAGCAAGCGAGTAGTCCACTTACGGAGTCATGGTGTTCTCCTGCCCGATCCATTCAACTGATTCCGCTTCTCTACTGACAACAGCACTTCGCGCCTCCTTTTGTACTGGCGGGTCCACCTCTTTAGCGTTCATATTCGCATGACATGAGGTATCTCGATACTTTTGATTAGATAATGTGAAGCAGTCGGTTCTAAGATCGTTGCAAGTGACTGAAGGAATGTTTTCAAATAGTGAATGTCGAACCACACTAAATCTTGATCTCCGGGAAGATGAAACACTACTGTAAACTGACATTGCTGATGTTGTGTCGATTCCCTAAGGTCTCGACACAATGAGTGGCTAGGTGCACGCGAAACTAACGCAGACGGGCGTAAATTCTGAAACAGGAGACTGGATGAAAAACTATAAAGAAAAGAACGTATTGGGTAGATTACTTAACTTTTAATGATGTTCTTCTTGTTGAAATACATCTCTTGCATAGTAGTAAGCAATTAGCAATGATACACATGGCGCCTTGCTAGGTAGTAGCGATGGACTAGCTGAAGGCTATTTAATCTGTCTCTCGGCAAATGAGAGGAATACTTGGTAGGTCTAGTCGCAAGCTATGTCGTCCGTACAACTGGGGCGAGGTCAAGTCCGTGTCTTGTGACCTGCCCTGTGGTGGCGCTACGTTTGCGAATACACAGTGGCGACACGCGGGTCCGACATGTACTACAGGACCGCGGCCGATTTAAGTTACCACCTAGCAAGTGTGGTGTCTAGCGGTGACACCACAGCTGATACAGAACTGTAACAGCGCTTGGAGGCAGGGACCACCATTATATGACTATGGATACCTTTCCATTTGCCACAAGCTGCATCATGAAAAGTAAAGTGAAAGAAAAGTGCTGAGTCAAAAATCTCTTTACGAAGTGTAGTAATCTAGACAACATACGAAAGTTACAAGTAAAGGGGTCGTTTGATTAACTGATTATATCTTGATTTGATATAAAAACTAAGAATCGTTAACGTTTTGCCAGTTTGAAAGTAGAAGTGCTTTTTCGTTTACTTTGAAGTCTGGTTTGGTACTTAAATTTATTGGGAATATTTGAAATAGAGAACTTTTAACATTGCAGTGCGTCAGCAATCGCGCATTATGTAATGATTATAAAGAATCCGCCTCGATTGCAAATATAAATCGGATGTTGACCTAGGTTTCGGCGCGAATAACCACGCCTTCTTCGGAGCTCACTAAAACTACAAACTGCCTAAAGAGGCATGGTGCAACTTTAATACAGAACCATTTTGTTTTAGTGTGTTCCGAAGAAGGCGTGGTTATCCGAGCCGAAATCTAGGCCAACATCCGGTTTCTATTTGCAATCGAGGCGGACTCTTTATAATCATTATATTGGAAATACTTCATTCTTTTCAGAGCTAATAGTCTTCGAAAGTTGACAACCACTGTTGTATAACTTAGACTACAGCTCGTAATTTCACTGAAGTTCACATTAATTGAAGTAGTAAAGCCGTACAGATGACTGTCAGCCTTTGTTGTAGTCGCCGCACACATTTCTGAGAATTAAAGGTATGTTAACGATGTAGGGTAGAATGGGGTATCTTAAACTATAAAAGTAGTTCTACTGCCGTAATCAGCGGCTGATGATGTTCGCAGGTGACACCAGTAATAATGCAACAGGTGCTACTGCCTGCGGTCGCTCTGTGATTTTCCGAGGCTGCTGCGATAATGCGGCGGTGAGGCGGTGGATCAATGTGTCGCTGTTCAGAACAAAAGCGAGTGATCCTCTGCGGTGGTTAGCACACATGAACAGTATTGGGGAAGACTCAGATTTAAGCTACACGTGGGCACGATAAATCACCTAACGCAAATTCACTTCTGATTCCCCTGGAAAGCAGATGCCGATTTCACTCCTCATTTTTTTTTCTTTTCTCTTGCGTCATCCGTCTTCTGACTGGTGACTGAAGTGGTCCTCCACAGATTCCTCTTCTGTGCTAATCTCTTCATATCCGGGTAGCATTTGCTCCTTACTTTCTGAATTACCTGTTAGCTGTATTTGAATCTCTATCTTCCCCTGCAGTTTTTACCCTCTACAGCTCCCTGTAGTACCACAGACGTTAATCCCTGATGTCGTAACACATGTCCTATCATCCTGTGGCTTCTTCTTTCAGTGTTTTCCGTATATTCCTTTCCTCGCCAGTTCTCCATAGAAACCACTCATTCCTTATTTTATCAGTCCACCTAATTTTCAACCTTCTTCTGTAGCACCACATCTCAAATGCTTCGATTCTCTTCTGCTCCGGCCTTCTCACTGTCCATGGTTCACTACCATAGAGTGATGCCCTCTAAACATATATTTTCAGAAACTTCTTCATCAAATTAAAGTCTATGTTTGATACGAGTACCTTTCTCTGGGCCAGCAATGACCTACTTCGCCTGCCTTGGCTGCTTTCTATGTCGTCCTTGCTTCGTCCGTCACAGGTAATTTTCCTTCCAAGGTAGCTTCAGGATGACCAGTTTTGGTACAAAGTTAGTTGCTATATTCATTCCTCCTTTATCTCAATACTTTTGTCCTTTCTCCGATTTTCTCTGAAGCCATATTCTGTATGCACAAGACTGTACACTCCATCAAATACAGTAGATCCTCTATTTCTCCATCACATTCACTGACGATAGCATTGTCATCGGCGAATCTTAACATAATGTCTTTCACCCTGAATTTAAATTCCACCCTTGAATCTTTTATCAATTTCCCTCAGTGCTTTTTTGAAGTATAGAGTGAACGATAGATGCGAAGCACTATATCCGCGTCTTACATCCTTACTAATTCGAGCACTTCGTTCTTGGTCTTCCAGCCATGTTGTTCCCTCTTGCTTCTTGTACGCAATACATATTACCCACCTTTCCCTACAGCCTACTCCTAGTTTTTTCAGAGTTTCGAACATCTTGCACCATTTTCAATAGCCGATCGCTTTTTCTAGGTACACGAATCTTATGGGCGTGTATTTTTCTTAAGTCTGGCGTTCATTATCGAGCACAATGTAAGAACTGCCTCTCTGGTACCTTTCTCTCATCTCAGCGATCACGGGCCCTGTAGACCACGCCCTGCATCAACGATCTGCTTCCACTGCCTTCTGTCTCTCGCAGTCTCTCTCCACCCTGCGGAATTTCCTTATGCTGCGATGTCCTTCTCTATGTCCTCTTTTCACCTTGTTCGTGGTCGTCCCAGTGGTCTTGTTGCCTGGAGTTCCTTCAAATGCTTTCTTGGCGATTCGGTTGTTTCTCATTGTAGCCGCATGTCCAGCACATTTCAGTCTCCTACTTTTGAATTTCTGGATGATAGTGGGTTGATTCATTAACTAATAAATTTCATTGTTCTTTCGAATTCTCCATACGCCATTCCCCAACGCAGGTCACCAGATTTTTTTCATTATTTTTATTTTGAAAACATTCAGTTTTTCTCTTTCATTCCTTGTAAGCGTCCAGCTTTCTGAAAGGTACGGTACTATGGGGCAGATGATAGTATTGTATATCTTCATCTATGTCCCCCCCCATGAGCCATGGACCTTGCCGTTGGTGGGGAGGCTTGCGTGCCTCAGCGATACAGATGGCCGTACCGTAGGTGCAACCACAACGGAGGGGTATCTGTTGAGAGGCCAGACAAACATGTGGTTCCTGAAGAGGGGCAGCAGCCTTTTCAGTAGTTGCAGGGGCAACAGTCTGGATGATTGACTGATCTGGCCTTGTAACATTAACCAAAACGGCCTTGCTGTGCTGGTACTGCGAACGGCTGAAAGCAAGGGGAAACTACAGCCGTAATTTTTCCCGAGGACATGCAGCTCTACTGTATGATTAGATGATGATGGCGCCCTCTTGGGTAAAATATTCCGGAGGTAAAATAGTCCCCCATTCGGATCTCCGGGCGGGGACTACTTAAGAGGACGTCGTTATCAGGAGAAAGAAAACTGGCGTTCTACGGATCGGAGCGTGGAATGTCAGATCACTTAATCGGGCAGGTAGGTTAGAAAATTTGAAAAGGGAAATGGATAGGTTAAAGTTAGATATAGTGGGAATTAGTGAAGTTCGGTGGCAGGAGGAACAAGACTTTTGGTCAGGTGATTACAGGGTTATAAATACAAAATCAAATAGGCGTAATGCAGGAGTAGGTTTAATAATGAATAAAAAAATAGGAGTGCGGGTTAGCTACTACAAACAGCATAGTGAACGCATTATTGTGGCCAAGATAGACACAAAGCCCATGCCTACTACAGTAGTACAAGTTTGTATGCCAACTAGCTCTGCAGATGATGAAGAAATAGATGAAATGTATGACGAGATAAAAGAAATTATTCAGGTAGTGAAGGGAGACGAAAATTTAATAGTCATGGGTGACTGGAATTCGTCAGTAGGAAAAGGGAGAGAAGGAAACATAGTAGGTGAATATGGATTGGGGGGAAGGAATGAAAGAGGAAGCCGCCTTGTAGAATTTTGCACAGAGCGTAACTTAATCATAGCTAACACTTGGTTCAAGAATCATGAAAGGAGGCTGTATACATGGAAGAAGCCAGGAGATACTGACAGGTTTCAGATAGATTATATAATGGTAAGACAGAGATTTAGGAACCAGGTTTTAAACTGTAAGACATTTCCTGGGGCAGATGTGGATTCTGACCACAATCTATTGGTTATGAACTGCAGATTGAAACTGAAGAAACTGCAAAAAGGTGGGAATTTAAGGAGATGGGACCTGGATAAACTGAAAGAACCAGAGGTTGTAGAGAGTTTCAGGGAGAGCATAAGGGGACAATTGACAGGAATGGGGGAAAGAAATACAGTAGAAGAAGAATGGGTAGCTCTGAGGGATGAAGTGGTGAAGGCAGCAGACGATCAAGTAGGTAAAAAGACGAGGGCTAATAGAAATCCTTGGGTAACAGAAGAAATATTAAATTTAATTGATGAAAGGAGAAAATATAAAAATGCAGTAAATGAAGCAGGCAAAAAGGAATACTGACGTCTCAAAAATGAAATCGACAGGAAGTGCAAAATGGCTAAGCAGGGATGGCTAGAGGACAAATGTAAGGATGTAGAGGCTTGTCTCACTAGGGGTAAGATAGATACTGCCTACAGGAAAATTAAAGAGACCTTTGGAGAGAAGAGAACCACTTGTATGAATATCAAGAGCTCAGATGGAAACCCAGTTCTAAGCAAAGAAGGGAAGGCAGAAAGGTGGAAGGAGTATATAGAGGGTTTATACAAGGGAGATGTACTCGAGGACAATATTATGGAAATGGAAGAGGATGTAGATGAAGACGAAATGGGAGATAAGATACTGCGTGAAGAGTTTGACAGAGCACTGAAAGACCTGAGTCGAAACAAGGCCCCGGGAGTAGACAACATTCCACTAGAACTACTGATGGCCTCGGGAGAGCCAGTCATGACAAAACTCTACCATCTAGTGAGCACGATGTATGAGACAGGTGAAATACCCTCAGACTTCAAGAAGAATATAATAATTCCAATCCCAAAGAAAGCAGGTGTTGACAGATGTGAAAATTACCGAAAAATCAGTTTAATAAGTCACAGCTGCAAAATACTAACGCGAATTCTTTACAGACGAATGGAAAAACTGGTAGAAGCCGACCTCGGGGAAGATCAGTTTGGATTCCGTAGAAATGTTGGAACACGTGAGGCAATACTGACCTTACGACTTATCTTGGAAGAAAGATTAAGAAAAGGAAAACCTACGTTTCTAGCATTTGTAGACTTAGAGAAAGCTTTTGACAATGTTGACTGGAATACTCTCTTTCAAATTCTGAAGGTGGCAGGGGTAAAATACAGGGAGCGAAAGGCTATTTACAATTTGTACAGAAACCAGATGGCAGTTATAAGAGTCGAGGGGCATGAAAGGGAAGCAGTGGTTGGGAAAGGAGTGAGACAGGGTTGTAGCCTCTCCCCGATGTTATTCAATCTGTATATTGAGCAAGCAGTAAAGGAAACAAAAGAAAAGTTCGGAGTAGGTATTAAAATTCATGGAGAAGAAGTAAAAACTTTGAGGTTCGCCGATGACATTGTAATTCTGTCAGAGACAGCAAAGGACTTGGAAGAGCAGTTGAACAGAATGGACAATGTCTTGAAAGGAGGATATAAGTTGAACATCAACAAAAGCAAAACGAGGATAATGGAATGTAGTCAAATTAAGTCGGGTGATGCTGAGGGAATTAGATTAGGAAATGAGACCCTTAAAGTAGTAAAGGAGTTTTGCTATTTAGGGAGTAAAATAACCGATGATGGTCGAAGTAGAGAGGATATAAAATGTAGACTGGCAATGGCAAGGAAAGCGTTTCTCAAGAAGAGAAATTTGTTAACATCGAGTATAGATTTAGGTGTCAGGAAGTCGTTTCTGAAAGTATTTGTATGGAGTGTAGCCATGTATGGAAGTGAGACATGGACGATAACTAGTTTGGACAAGAAGAGAATAGAAGCTTTCGAAATGTGGTGCTACAGAAGAATGCTGAAGATAAGGTGGGTAGATCACGTAACTAATGAGGAGGTATTGAATAGGATTGGGGAGAAGAGAAGTTTGTGGCACAACTTGACTAAAAGAAGGGATCGGTTGGTAGGACATGTTTTGAGGCATCAAGGGATCACAACTTTAGCATTGGAGGGCAGCGTGGAGGGTAAAAATCGTAGAGGGAGACCAAGAGATCAATACACTAAGCAGATTCAGAAGGATGTAGGTTGCAGTAGGTACTGGGAGATGAAGAAGCTTGCACAGGATACAGTAGCATGGAGAGCTGCATCAAACCAGTCTCAGGACTGAAGACCACAACAAACAACAACATCTATGTGGTGACGGTAAAAGCTTTACTTTTGAGTGGATTGCTTAGTGACTACAGACATCTTGACCCTGAGGCTATTCTTTCGTTTATATTCATTGTTATGATATTTTTACTGTTGAAACGTGATTCAAGGTATTTAAACTGAAGAACGTTTTTGAATTTAGAATTTTGGTAAATTTCAAAACAAGGATTTGAGTTTATGACTCGACCTATTTCCATATATTCTCTTTTCCCTTGGCTGTTCAAAAGCTCTATTTTTCTGGCGCTGAGCCTGAGAGATCTGTACATGTACACTCCTGGAAATGGAAAAAAGAACACATTGACACCGGTGTGTCAGACCCACCATACTTGCTCCGGACACTGCGAGAGGGCTGTACAAGCAATGATCACACGCACGGCACAGCGGACACACCAGGAACCGCGGTGTTGGCCGTCGAATGGCGCTAGCTGCGCAGCATTTGTGCACCGCCACCGTCAGTGTCAGCCAGTTTGCCGTGGCATACGGAGCTCCATCGCAGTCTTTAACACTGGTAGCATGCCGCGACAGCGTGGACGTGAACCGTATGTGCAGTTGACGGACTTTGAGCGAGGGCGTATAGTGGGCATGCGGGAGGCCGGGTGGACGTACCGCCGAACTGCTCAACACGTGGGGCGTGAGGTCTCCACAGTACATCGATGTTGTCGCCAGTGGTCGGCGGAAGGTGCACGTGCCCGTCGACCTGCGACCGGACCGCAGCGACGCACGGTTGCACGCCAAGACCGTAGGATCCTACGCAGTGCCGTAGGGGACCGCACCGCCACTTCCCAGCAAATTAGGGACACTGTTGCTCCTGGGGTATCGGCGATGACCATTCGCAACCGTCTCCATGAAGCTGGGCTACGGTCCCGCACACCGTTAGGCCGTCTTCCGCTCACGCCCCAACATCGTGCAGCCCGCCTCCAGTGGTGTCGCGACAGGCGTGAATGGAGGGACGAATGGAGACGTGTCGTCTTCAGCGATGAGAGTCGCTTCTGCCTTGGTGCCAATGATGGTCGTATGCGTGTTTGGCGCCGTGCAGGTGAGCGCCACAATGAGGACTGCATACGACCGAGGCACACAGGGCCAACACCCGGCATCATGGTGTGGGGAGCGATCTCCTACACTGGCCGTACACCACTGGTGATCGTCGAGGGGACACTGAATAGTGCACGGTATATCCAAACCGTCATCGAACCCATCGTTCTACCATTCCTAGACCGGCAAGGGAACTTGCTGTTCCAACAGGACAATGCACGTTCGCATGTATCCCGTGCCACCCAACGTGCTCTAGAAGGTGTAAGTCAACTACCCTGGCCAGCAAGATCTCCGGATCTGTCCCCCATTGAGCATGTTTGGGACTGGATGAAGCGTCGTCTCACGCGGTCTGCACGTCCAGCACGAACGCTGGTCCAACTGAGGCGCCAGGTGGAAATGGCATGGCAAGCCGTTCCACAGGACTACATCCAGCATCTCTACGATCGTCTCCATGGGAGAATAGCAGCCTGCATTGCTGCGAAAGGTGGATATACACTGTACTAGTGCCGACATTGTGCATGCTCTGTTGCCTATGTGCCTGTGGTTCTGTCAGTGTGATCATGTGATGTATCTGACCCCAGGAATGTGTCAATAAAGTTTCCCCTTCCTGGGACAATGAATTCACGGTGTTCTTATTTCAATTTCCAGGAGTGTATTTCAGTTCTTCTTCAGTTTCACTCAGCAACACTATATCATCTGTGTTTCATTGTATAGCTGTAAATTACTCTGCAGAACTACTTTCTCTAATGCAAGGTTGAAGAGGACACATGAGAGAGTGTCTCCTTGTCGTAAACCTCTTTTAATTGGAAGGGTGGGGGATATGGATCCTCTGAACTTCACTGCTGCCCGGGAGCCATCCATGCGCAGTTGTATCATCCTAACGATTTTATTGGGTATACTAAATTCTCTTTATGTGTTGTAGAAGCTGCTTCTATGGATGCCTTCATAGGATCGCTGGAAGTCAATGAAGAGACAGTGGATGTTTTTGCTAAATTTTGAGTATTTCTCAAAGATCTGTCGTATAGTAAACGAATTATCACTTGTGGAACGAAATCCAGCCTGGTAAATTTGAATAATGGTTTCTGCGTAAGGTTTAAGTTTTTCCAGAATGATCATTGACAGGATTTTGTATGTTATGATCAGCAAACTGATTTCTCTGTAGTTTCCACATTTCATTCTGTTTCCTTTCTTGCGTATGGGACAAATTATTACGGTTTTCCAATATTCAGGCAGTGTTTCACTTTTTCACTTCATTGTGATAAGGCTATAAATTTCTTTGTGTAGTTTGCTTCCGTCCTCTTTTAACATCTCTGCTGATATCTGGTCCTCACTTGCTGCCTTGTTGTTTTTCAGCTTTTGAATGGTGTGGATCACTTCCTTTTCTGTGATTTTACATTCGTCATTATTATTCAAATGGTTCAAATGGCTCTGAGCACTATGGGACTTAAATTCTAAGGTCATCAGTCCCCTATAACTTAGAACTACTTAAACCTAACTAACCTAAGGACATCACAGACATCCATGCCCGAGGGAGGATTCGAACCTGCGACCGTAGCGGTGGCGTGGTTTCCGACTGTAGCGCCTGGAACGGCTCGGCCACCTCGGCCAGCCATTATTATTCCTGTCACTCTCAGACATTGTGTAATTCAAGGTTATGTGCGGATCAGTGCAATTTAACATTTCTGAGAAATACTCTTTCCATCTTTCTGGGATATCTTCCAGCTGCGTTAGTGTATTTTGATTTTTATCTTTTATGAATATGTTTTTTATACTGAAACAAGTTCTTGGAGTTTCCATTCCTGCTTTCCACTTCTATAGATTCTAGGACTCCAGTTAGATATTTCCTGTTCTCTGTTCGTAGAATTCTTGCTGTTTCTCTTCTTACAGCCTTGAAGGTCTCTCTCCTGTCCTCACTCTCCTTATTATGCAGCCACAGCATCCTGGCTCCTTTCCTCTTTTCCAGTGCTCTCTGACACTTTCCGCTGAACCATTTCTGTTTGTTTGTTTTCTTTTTCCTGCCCAGTCTTTTTTCTGCTTCATCTGTTACTACAGTCTTTATTCTTTCCCAAGCCTTCTCAACACTATTTTCCTCCTCAGCTTCTTGCAATGCTGTGAATGGGTTATTTATTTCAATCGCATATGTTTCTTTAACAGACAGTTCTTTCAATCGTTCGATGTCTAAATTAGGTTTTGCTGTGGCTTTTGGTTGTTGATTCCAAATCATCTTGATTTTGATATTTCCTACCACTAGGAAATGATCTGAGCCAATTTCAACTCCTCTGTACGTTCTGACATCTCTTACAAATTAAATCAAACGTTGATCTGTCATAACATGGTCAATCTGATTTACTGTTTTGACATCTGGAGAGCATCATATACCACTGTGTATCTCTTTGTGAGGGAATATCGTCGGGCAACTTCTTATATTGTTTGACAGTGCAAAGTTGATCATATTTAAGCCATTTTCGTTTGTGGTCGAGTGCTTGCTATGTTTTCCTGTGGTGACGATGAACATAACCTCTTTACCTATTTCTCCATTAAAGTTCAATAAGATAATTATCATATTTCTTGTTGGAATACTCTCGAATACTCTCTCTAATTCTTCATAGTACTCATCTTTCTCATCCTCAGTTGAATCTTCATTCGGTGCCTGGACATTTATGAATGTTATATCGTACCACTCGTGTTTGATTGTTATGTAAGACATTATTTTGTTAATGGAATGGAATTCCTTAACCCGATTCCCAATCCTGTTTTTAACAGCAAAACCAGTACCAATTTCATGACGATTTTCATCTCCCCCATAAAAAATGACAATTTTCCTCTGTGTGTATCCCTTCTGCAAGCCAACTAACTTCCTGTAGAGCTGCAATGTCTGTCTTGTATGTTATTCAGAAATCAAATTCGCTGCAGCAGTTGGTTTATTAAGACTACGAACGTTCCATGTCCCAAATGTGAAGCAGTGTTTCTTGTCTCCATCTCGCGAATTCCTTTTCCATAGCCTATGTCTGTTTCCTTTGAATCCATTATCCGAAGCAAATCGTTGACGTGAGCCAGCAGAGCCCTGGCCGCATTACGAGCGATGCGCAGGTTAAGCTTTGTGATGGAGCTGCCACCTCATAGCATCCAATCTCGCTGAGTAACATTTTGGGTTACCATTTCTTAGGCAGATTGCATTTCCCAGGCTCGGAGCTCTGCCTGCCCCGTAGAGATGCCTTCCGCCTCTTCTACCGTTGGAATGCTATAAAAACATTCTCTCCCGGCATCCGAGCCGTTGACTTCCTCTTCACTGGTTTTCGTCCACCCTCGGATATTTTATTACCCCGGTACCCAGCACACCTGATGAGCATTTCCCTATCTGCAACGAGGGGAGGCGCCCGATGGGGGACCAGCAACCCTCACAGGCCCTGGTACCTTTACCTTTCCTAAAACCAGTCTGATGATCATCTAACTGATCCTCAGTTTTCTTTTCCATTTATCTGCTTATTATCCTGGTCAGCAGCTAGGGATCACAGGCTGTTAAACTGATGGTTCTCCCACTTACCAGCCCTTGCTATCATCGGGATTGGGTGTATGATATTTTTGCGAAAGACTGATGGTGCGTGGCCAGTCTCATAGATTCTACACACCTACCTGAATAGTCATCTCGTTGCCACTTACTCGAATAATTTAGTAATTTCGATAGAATATTATCTATCCCTTCTGCCTTATTTGATCTCAAGTTTTCCAGAGATCATTTAAATTCTGACTGTAGTGTTGGTTCCCGTATGTCATCCGTATCAAACCCAATTTCTTTTTCTAACACCGTAGAGTCCTTCAATGTAATGTTTCCACCTATATGCTCTCTCTTCTGCATTTAACGTGACATTCCTATTGTCCTCTTAACGTTACAACCCTTCCTTTTAATTTCACCGAAAGTTGTTTCGAGTATTTTGTGTGCTGAGCCAGTCCTCGCGACGGTCATTCCTTCTCGATTTCCTTACGACTTTACTGTAGCCATTTCGCCTCGCCTATCCCGTATTTACTATTTATTTCATTCGTAAAGGATTTATATTGCTGTATTCACGTTTTTTCCTTAACGTTTTTGTACTGCGTTCATTCGTCTTTCAACTGAGGTACTTCTTCTGTTACTCGAGTTTTCATCACAGTTGCCTTTCTTGTATCTCTGTTTGGCTGTCCAATATCTATAATTGCCATTTTTAAAGATGTCCATCCTCTTCAAATGCACTGCGTACTGTGGTGTTCCCTGTCGCATTATCCACATCCTTAGCCAACTTCAGAAGCGTCTCGTTATTGCTCAGTACTTCAGTATCCCACCTCCCTCCGTACTGATTCTGGCGGACGGCCTTCCTAAACGTAAGTGTACACTTCATCATTACTAAATTGTGACCTACGTCTAAATCTAAACCTAATTATGCTTTACAATCCAGTGTCTGGCTTCTGAATCTCTGTCTGACCATAACGTTATCCAGCAGGAATCTCGCTGTCCTTATTTAAATCAGAGCATGTTCTCTAGCTCTAACTACATCGTCAACAGTACACCAAAGCTTAATGTGTCTCCCTTTTAATAGGATATAAATGGTTGAAGATTCTGCTTCAACTGATTTTGACTGAAAACAGAGTTCTGTACAACGTTGTAGGCTGTGTCAACCTACTTTTAACCGCCTGGTGACAATGAACGAATATCAGAGAAACGGAGAGACCGACACGAAGTCGACTCCATTTCAAGTACTGTAAATACAATGTGCTAATCTGCTCAACTGTTGCGTTCTTTCCCCACTCTTTTCTGTTTCGATGTTTAGCGCTTTTATATATAGGTAGTCATTTTTAAATGGTCTCTGTCTACGGCTATAGATGCTGATAATAGTAATTGTGGTATTATTTTTTGGTTGAGACTTCGTACACTATTCGATGCAAGGTGTGCGGACACCCTTGTGCGGAAATGAGCAACAGACGTTAGGAGATACGAATCCGCCAGTATGAAAGGAAGTGGAGAATACTGTGTTGTCCCTAGAGAACCTGTTACAGTAGAATGGGGCAGAGAGGTCACTGACTTCAATCGTAGATTATTCATTTGAAATCACCCGAGTAACGAATCCCGAATCCATCAGGAACATTTCAGCTCTTCTCAAGCTGCCCAAGTAGACTAGTGGCGGTCTAACTGTGAAGCAGAAATGCGAAACTAAAACCGCAGCTAGAGTAATACCGTGCATACTGCGGTACAGGGATGGTCAAGCATTGCCGATGATGGCTAAGGAAACCGCTTGAGATCAGCGGAGTGGTCGCTCGTGAGTTGCGAAGTGCTACCAGCAGTCGAGTAAACGCAATGACCGTGCGTAGCAAGCTGAGAAGGTGATGTACAGCGGTCGAACCACACACTTCCATGGTCAATGGTAACTGGACACAAGTGATTTGGAATGATGAATCTCGCTACTCCCTATGACAGACTGACGGAACGGTTTTGGGTTTGGTGAACGCCTGGACAGTTTACCTGACATATGGTGTGCCGACAGTTAAGTACGGAGGCTGTGATGTGGCGATATGAGCGTTTCTTCGTGGTTAGAATGTGGTCCCCTCAGTGAGCTTAACAAAACGGAAATTATGGAAGAAAAAAGACAGTTTTTACAGCACTGTATACTGCGAACATTAGAGGCGCAGTTCGCAGACCATAATTGTAATAGCGTTTCAAAACACCCCGTAATAAAGCAGCTTTTGTGAGGCAATGGTCTGTTCGGATGCAGCGTCAAACATCATCACATTATCCAGTTTCGGTTCTTGAGGATCAATGTGCAGCCAGTCCTCCACAGACATTCAGACACCGTTTTTTGAAAGTCTCTTCAGCACAATTAAAGCGTTCTAAAGGCAAAGTACTGACACACTCCATATTAATTTCCAATAATAGGTTTCTGGATACCACTGACTAGGTACTATATTTGTTCTCTTATTGTTTTACATCTAATGTTGACAGATTTCACATAGTTCCTCACTCTACTAAGAAATCTTTCTTGTGCCTGTGTTCTGTTTTTTATTTCTCGGTAAGCTCACTGAATTCATTTTCGTGTGAGCTCAGGTACAGCCACCACCATATACAGATCCATTAATACATCTCTCATTCCAACAGTTTCTCGTATTTGTTATGGGGAATGGATTTGCTTTCTTTTTCTTTTTTTTCGGTATGTTACTTGGTGCCTCAAATACGTGGAACATTTAACTTGCTTTGTTATTAACGATTGATATTTTTGGCTGAATCTTACAAAGCCACTGACTTTTGTTTTATTGAAGAAAAACCTACATCTACATCTACATCTACAGGGATACTCAGCATATCACATTTAAGTGCCTGGCAGAGAGTTCATCCAACGACCTTCAGAATTCTCTATCATTCCAATCTCGTACAGCGCGCGAAAGAAAGAAGACATATATCTTTCCGTACGAGCTCTGATTTCACTTATTTTATCGTGGTGATCGTTTCTCCCTATGTAGTTTGGTGTCAACAAAATATTTTCGCATTCGGAGGAGAAAGTTGGTGATTGCAATTTCGTGATAAGATTCCCTCGCAACGAAAAACGCCATTCTTTTAATGATGTCCACCCCAAATCCTGTATCATTTCTGTGACACTCTCTCCCATATTTCGCGATAAGACAAAACGTGCTGCCCTTCTTTGTACTTTTTCGATGTACTCCGTCAGTCCTATCTGGTAAGTATCCCACACCGCGCAGCAGTATTCTAAAAGGGGACGGACATGCGTAGTGTAGGCAGTCTCGTTACTAGATCTGTTGCATTTTCTAGGTGTCCTGCCAATAAAACGCAGTCTTCTGTTAGCCTTCCCCACAACATTTTCTATGTGTTCCTTCCAATTTAAGTTGTTCGTAATTGTAATTCCTAGGTATTTAGTTGAATTTATGACTTTTACATTAGACTGATTTATCGTGTAACCGAAGTTTAATGAATTCCTTTTAGCACTCATGTGGATGACCTCACACTTTTCGTTATTTAGGGTCAACTGCCAATTTTTGCACCATTCAGATATCATTTGTAAATCGCTTTCCAATTTGTTTTGATCTTCTGATGACTTTAGTTGTCGATAAACGACAGCGTCATCTGCAAGCAACCTAAGACGGCTGCTAAGATTGTCTCCCAAATCGTTTATATAGATAAGGAACAGCAAAGGGCCTATATCACTACCTTGGTGAACACCAAAAATCACTTCCGTTTTACTCGATGACTTTCCGTCAATTACTACGAACTGTGAGCTCTCTGACAGGAAATCACAAATCCAGTCACATAACTGAGAAGATATTCCATGACAACGTAATTTCACTACAAGCCACTTGTGTGGTACAGTGTCAAAAGTCTTCCGTAAATCCATAAGTACGGAATCGATCTGAAATCACTTGTCAATAGCATTCAGCACTTCATGTGAATAAACAGCGAGTTGTGTTTCAGAAGAACGATGTTTTCTAAAGCCATGCTGACTGTGTGTCAACAGACCATTTTCTTCGAGGTAATTCATAATGTTCGAACACAATATATGTTCAAAAATACTGCTCCGAATCGACGAGAACGATGATGGGCCTGTCATTAAGTGGATTACTCCTACTACCTTTCTTGAATATTGGTGTGACCTGTGCAACTTTCCAGTCTTTGGGTACGGATCTTTCGTCGAGTGAACGGTTGTATATGATTGTAAAGTATGGAGCTAATTCATCAGCATACTCCGAAAGGAACCTAATTAGTATACAGTCTGGACCAGAAGACTTGCTTTTATTAAATGATTTAAGTTGTTGCACTTCTCCGAGGATATTTACTTCTACGTTACTCATGTTGGCAGCTGTTCTCGATTCGAATTCTAGAATATTTACTTCGCCTTCTTTTGTGAAGGCATTTCGGAATGCTGTGTTTAGTAATTCTGCTTTGGCAGCACTGTCTTCGATAGTATCTCCATTGCTATCGCGCAGAGAAGGCATTGATTGTTTCTTACTGCTAACATACTTCACATACGGCCAGAACCTCTTTGGATTTTCTGCCAGGTTTCGAGACAATGTTTCGTTGTGGAAACGGTTATAAGCATCTCGCATTGAAGACCGCGCTAAATTTCGAGTTTCTGTAAAGGATTGCCAATCTTTTGCGTGTGTTTGAATTTGGCTTGTTATTTTCGTTGTTTCTGCAACTATTTTCTGTCAAGTTTTGTGTACCAAGGAGGATCAGACCCGTCGTCTGTTATTTGGTATAAATATCTCAATTGCTGCCGATACTACTTCTTTGAATTCAAGCCACATCTGGTCTACACTTATATTATTAATCTGGAATGAGTAGAGATTATCTCTTAGGAAGGCGTCAAGTGAATTTTTACATGCTTTTTGGAATAGGTAAATTTTCCTTTATTTTTGAGGATTTGGAGATTACAATATTCAATCTCGCTACGACTAACCTGTGTTCACTAATCTCTGTATCGGTTTTGATGCACATTATTAACTCTGGATTATTTGTTGCTAAGAGGTCAAGTTTGTTTCCACAACCGTTTACTACTCGCTTGGGCTCATGAACCAACTGCTCGAAATAATTTTCTGAGAATGCGTTTAGCACAATTTAGGATGATATTTTATGCGTACCCCTGGAATTAAACATGTATTTCCACCAACATATCGAGTGTAAATTAAAGTCACATCGAACTATAATCGTATGAGTCGGGTACGTGTTTGAAATCAAACTCAAGTTTTCTTTGAACCTTTCAGTAAGTGTATCATGTGAATTGGGATGCCGGTAAAAGAATCCAATTATTATTTTATTCCGGTTTCCAACAATGATGTCTGCTCATACTAACTCACAGGAAGTATGTACTTCAATTGCGCTAAAAGTTAAACTACTGCTAACAGCAACAAACACGTCACCGCCAACCGTATTTTGCCCATCTTTTCGGACCACCGTTTGGTTCTTCGTAAGAATTTCGCCTGAGCTTATATCCGGCTTTAGCCAGCTTTCAGTGTCTTTAACGATTTGAGCATCAGTGCTATCTATTAGCTCTAAGAGCACTGGTACTATTCGAACACAGCTACAATTGTTATACCGATGGTTTCTGTATCTACGTTCTTCCAGTGTTCGGCCTGCACCATTTGTCATGATGTTTTCTTCTAGTACAATCGCAGATGTTCGCATTCTGATTGGTATCGATAAAAATGCAATAACGATGAAACCACTACTAGGCGATAGTGTCGGTAAAACAGTCAATGGAAGAACACCGCAAGTTCCTGCTACGAATAAAGCGAGTACACCGTTTGTTTATTACATATTTTTACGAGTATGAATGGGCACTGTGATCGCTGTGTACAGGTGCGAGCTGAGTTGGTGGCCCTTCGCTCACAGCTCTAGGCAGCATTGGCTTCCGTCACACAGATTGAGGCTGCTGCCAAGGGGCATCACTTGGTGGAGGGGGGGGGCGGTGGGGGGCGGGGTCGGACGCGGAGGTGCGAGGGAAGTCGAGCACCACCCACGTATCCCCCGATCGGTCCACTGCTGTGCTGTGCCCGCCCCGGGAACTGCCTGCACTGAGGTTGACCCCCCACCCGTTGTCAAGTGGGAAATCATTCCAAAGTCTGGCAGGCAGTGAAATACTTTCCAAGGGGCCGATCGTAGGGCCTTCACAGTTTGTTTGACGAACAGGTTTCGGGTGTTATCTGTGGCTGACCAAGTCTCTTAGACGAATGCAGTCGTCCACCCTGTTCCTGAGGAAGCTTCTCGACCCGCAAGTTCAGGACATTCACAGAGGGTGGGTTTGCTGGTAGTTGGGAGCTCTAACGTTAAGCGCGTAATGGGGCCGCTTAGGAACATGGCTGCCTAGGAGGGGAAGGAGGGGCCAATGTGCATCCCATGTGCATGCCGGGGGGAGTCATTGCGGATGTGGAAAGGGTACTTCCGGAAGCTATGAAGAGTACAGGGCGCAGCCAACTGTCGGTACCAATCACGTTTGTCGCTTTGGATCGGAGGAGATTCTCTCTGTTTTCGGGCGGCTAGAGGAATTGGAAAAGACTCCCAGTCTTACTTGCGCGATTAAGGTGAAGCTCACCATCTGCAGCATCTTCTAAAGAACCGACTGTGGTCCTTTGGTGCAGAGCCGAGTGGAGTGTCTGAATCAGAGGCTCAGGCGGTTCTGTGACCCGTGCAGGCTGCAGATTCCTTGACTTGCGCCACCGGGTGGTGGGTTTCTGGGTTCCGCTTAGTAGGTCAGGAGTCCACTACACACAGGAAGCGGCTACATGAGTAATGGAGGCTGTGTATAAGGGACTGGGCAGTTTTTAGGTTAGGGGGTCTCAGGAAACCAGAGAAAGGGAGTCCGTCTCAAGGGGGGCAGATAAAACACAGTAAGGTAATTGTCAAAACTATCGGTATTGTAGTTGTAATTTTTCGTAGCTGTGTTGGGAAAGAACAAGAGCTCCAAGCCCAAATGGAAACCACTGAAGCTCAAATAGTTATAGGTACAGAAAGCTGGCTAAGGCCGGAAATAAGTTCAGCCGAAATTCTTCAAACGATCTAACAGTGTTTAGAAATGATAGATGAAATACAGTTCGTGGTAGAGTATGTATTGCTGTCAGAAGTAGTTTGCCTTGTAGTGAAATTGAAGTAGATAGTTCCTGTGAAATAGTATGGATAGAGGTTATAGTTAACAGTTAACTGGATTGTTTTACCGACCCCCCGACTCAGAAGATATAGTTGCTGAACATTTCCAAGAAAACTTGACTCTCATTTGAAATAGGTACCCCTCTCATACAATTATATTGGTGGAGACTTCAATCTACCCTCGATATGCTGGAAAATAATAAGTTTAAAGCTGGCGGCAGGCATAAAGCGTCATCCGAAATTTTACTGAATGCTTTCTCAGAAAATTATTTGAATAATTAGTTCGTGTGCCCACTCGAAGCGTAAATGGTTGCGAAAGCGTACTTGACCTCTTAGCAAAAAACAATCCCGAACAAATAGGGAGTATCATGACGAATACAGGGATTAGCGACCACAAGTCAGTTGCTGCTAGGCTGGATACTGTAACACCCACAATCATGAAAAAGAAATGCAAAGTACATCTTTTTAAAAAAAGAACCTGATAAAAATGCTCTTAACGCCTTTCTTAGACAAAGTCTCCACTCCTTCCGATCTGATTATGTAAGCGTAGAAAAGATGTGGAATGATTTCAAAGAGATAATATCGACGGCAACTGAGAGATATATACCACATAAATTAATAAGTGATGGTACTGACCCCCCATGGTACACTAAACGGGTGAGATAGCTGTAGCAGAAGCATCGAAAAAAGCATGCCAAATTTAAAAAAAATGCAAAATCCCCAATATTGGCAGAGTTTTGCAGAAGTTAGAAATATAGCGCGTGCTTCAATTTGAGATGCTTTTAGTAATTTTCACAACGAAACTTTGTCTCGGAATCTGGTAGAAAACCCAAAGAAATTCTGGCCACATATAAAGCACATCAGTGGCAAGACGCAATCAATACCTTCACTGCGCGATAACAACGGTAAAGTCACTAATGACAATGCCACCAAAGCAGAGTTATTAAACACGGTTTTCCGAAACTGCTTCACCAAAGAAGACGAAGTAGACATTCCCGATTTCCAATCAAGAACAACTGCCAAGATGAAAAACATAGAAGTAGATATCCTCAGTGTGGCAAAGCAGCTTACATCACTTAATAAAGGCAAGGCCTCCGGTCCAGATGGTATACGAGTCAGGTTCTTTTCAGAGTATGCTGATGCAATAGCTCCACATTTAGCAATTGTATACAAACACTCGCTCAAAGAAAGTTCAATACCTAAAGACTGGAAAAGTGCTCAAGTCACACCAATACCCAAAAAGGGAAATAGGAGTAATCCGCTGAATTACAGGCCCATATCACTAACTTCGATTTGCAGTAGGGTTTTGGCACATAGACTGTGTTTGATCATTATGAATTACCTCGAAGAAAATGATTTACTGACAAATAGCACGGATTGAGAAAATATTGGTCTTGCGGAACACAAGAAGCTCCTTATACTCATGAAGTAATTAGTGCTATCGACAGGAGATGTCAAATTGATTCCATACTCTTAGAATTTCAGGAGGCTTTCGATACCGTTCCTCACAAGCGGCTTTTAACCAAACTATGGAATATCGCCTCAGTTGTGCGACTGGATTCGTGATTCCCTGTCAGAAGCGTCACAGTTCGTAGTAATAGACGGAAAGTGTTGGAGTAAAACAGTAGTAATATCCGGCGTTCCCAAAGGAAGTGTTACAGGCCCTCTATGGATCCTGATCTACGTATATTAACGACATGGGAGACAACCTGAGTAGCCCTCTTAGATTATTTGCAGATGATGCTGTCATTAACCGTCTTGTTAAGTCATCAGATGACCAAAACGATTTGCAAAATGATTTATATAAGATATCTGTGTGGTGCGAAATGTGGCAATTGACCCTTACTAAAGAAAAGTGTGAACTTATTCACATGACTACTAAACGAAATCCGATGAATTTCGATTACGCGATAAGTCACACAAATATGAAGGCTGTAAATTCAACTAAATACTTAGTGATTACAATTACAAATAACCTAAATCGGAACGATCACATAGATAACGTTGTGGGTAGAGCAAATCAAAGACTGCCATTCACTGGCGGAACTCTAAGAAGGTGCAGGAGATCTACTAAAGAAACTGCTTACACTACACTCGTCCGCCCTATTCTGGAGTATTGCTGTGCGGTGTGGGATACGCATCAGGTGGGACGGACGGATGCCATCGAAAAAGTTCAAAGAAGGGCGGCTCGTTTTGTATTATCGCTAACTAATGGAGCTAGTGTCACAGACGTGATACGTGAATTGGAATGGCAATCATTAAAACAAAGACGTTTTTCATTGCGACGGGATCTTCTCACGAAATTTCAATCACCAGTTTTCTCCTACGATTGCGTAAACATTCTGTTGGCACCCACCTATATTGGGAGAAATGATCATCACGATAAAATGAGAGAAATCTGGGCTCGTCCAGAACAATTTAAGTGCTCGTTTTTCCCGGGCGCCATTCGAGAGTGGAACGGTAGAGAGACAGCATGAAGGTTGTTCATTGAACCCTCTGCCAGGCACTTAGTTGTGAACAGCAGAGTTATCACATTGATGTGGGTTGCGCGATCGTCTGGTGGAAATTCGCTATCTATCTTTGGTCACACACCAAAGAATTATATTCGTACGTGCATGTGGTGACAAGATGAAGCTGTCTTGTGTTAGAGTGGTCACTGTGTTCTGATTGAGACTAGTATCCACCTTGCAGTCTGGTTGACATCGACGGCACCGTAGAGAACAAACAGCAGAGAACCAATTCCGGTAACTGTGTGGGTAAATGTAACATAATTTACATTCAAACGAGGGTCGTAGTCGGCCTATCCGGAGTTGAATACTGCAGTCTCTGTCAGTAGCCAGTTCATGCCCCACCTTTCACAACCGGACGCGCAAAGATTGTAAAACCCGGTCGAGCTGCAACGCCAACAAAAAGGGCCTACGATCAGTGCGCCGAGAATGCGCAAAGATTGAGTTTGGTCTGGTGAAAGGTTCATCTAACTGCCTTCGAGTTAAAGCTCGTACCGTAACTGCTGACAAATGAAAGTTCAATACACAAGGAGATTTTAGCACGTTCATGGAATAAATATTTCACTACAAAGTCGCCGGCCAGAGTGGCCGAGCGTTTCTAGGCGCTACAGTCTGGAACCGCGCGACCGCTACGGTCGCAGGTTCGAATCCTGCCTCGGGCATGGATGTGTGTGATGTCCTTAGGTTAGTTAGGTTTAAGTAGTTCTAAGTTCTAGGGGACTGATGACCTCAGAAGTTAAGTCCCATAGTGCTCAGAGCCATTTGAACCATTTCACTACAAAGTCATCTAACTGTTCACAGTTAAACTGCAATACGCAGTCACAGTAAAATTCATTTCAATAAATATCTAAAAATCACGAAGTCACGAATGCTGTAACTCAAGAACTATGTTCTCCATAATTCATTACAAAAATCTTACTGCGCCTCTGGAGATACAGGCTGTTTTTTAGTTTCTGCAATTAATGTAAATTGAATGTTAATTCAGTTAAAGTCTTGACCTGGTGCAATGCTGTCTTTAGTACACCATTTAACAGAAAACTATTCCTGTATAACCATCATTTCAAAAACTTCATACCGTCGCATTTTTCCAGGAGGCCTTTCCAGAGCATGCCCACTCTTATCGAAAGTACACAAGTTGTGACATAGCCAAGATGAAGTTTTCAGCGATTCAGGAAAATATATACGTTATTATAATTCCAGTCTACGATCACAAAGTTTATTTGTAATCAGGTTATTAATATCGGTCGGTAATGGCCATCTTCAGACCTGACTAGAAATGCGTTATATTATTCGTATGGCGTGATATGTATAATGCAGTACGTTTCTCCTTATGTCTGAAAATGGTCATTACGGACCGAAATTAATAACCTGATTACATATAAACATTTTGTCCCAACATTGGAATTACAAAAAAAAAAAAAAAAAAAAAAAAAAAAAAAAAAAAAAACACAGAAACATCCAAACCAATTAATAATGTTACACAGAAAACATTTGGCTCAATAAAAAATAGCGTAAAAGGAAAATACAGTGGAATGAAACATTCAAAGATACCATAGCAGAGAGGGCTAAAAATGGGAAAAATGGAAAAGCTAAATAAAATTGAACATTTTAATCAATTTAAACAACAAAGAAAGCAAGCAGCTAGGTTAATTAGAAATACCTAACGAGCCTTTGCAAAGGAGAAACTCTAGGAAATAGGTAATAACTTAGTAAGAAAATAATATCTGTGACTGTTACCAATAATTAAACGTGGAATCAAACTATAAATGTCTGTTTCAAAAATGAAAAAGGCAAAATTGGGTTAAGCAATACTGAAAATTGTGAAATACTAGCAAGATATTTTCATCAACTTCTGAACTGTCCTGAAACAAGTCACAAACTGGAATCTTAGATATTTATAAAAATTTGAAAGAAGGTTTACAATGAACTACAGAAGAAGTGGAAGAAGTAATTAAAACCATCAAAAACAAAAAGCTTGTGGAGAAGATTCTATTACAGCTGAACTTTAGAAGTGGTCCTTGCCAAATATAGCAAATCATCTTCATTTACTCTTTGAAGAAATCTGGAAAGCAGAAAAAAATCCCAGAGAAATGGAAAGTTGAGTTGATGCATCCACTCCACAAAGGTAATAAAAATGGAGTAAAAAACTATATAAGAATCTCTTTACTGCCAGTAGTGTATAAATTATTCTCCAATATTTTATTAAGAAGAATAGAACAAGAACAGAAGCAGAACTGGTTTAAGAATATCCGCAGAAAAAACAAAATTTGTAACAAACTTGAAGGATGCTCGAATATTCCTGAAAACAGATGTTGGTCAAATAGACAGGGTAAAAGAATTCAAATATCTAGGGGAGGTAATCCGAGAAAAGGCTCTGGAAAATCGGCGGTAAAGGAAAGGTTGCATAAAATTGGGACAGAATTTGGTATTACCAAAGACCTCTTCAATAAATAGCGCCTGTCCTAAAACAGAAAAACAAGGCGATACAACAAAGGAGTGAAGCCAGAATACCTGTATGCAAGCGAATGCCGGCCACTAAACTATAATTTAGAGAAATTAGAAGTACTAGAAAGGCGAATTATGAGGAAAATACTACGACCACAAAGCACAGCAGTAATGCTGAAATATACCAAAATGTAGCAAATGTTTCAAATATAGTGAGAAGAAAAGACTCATGGTTTTGGACATTTATTTCAAATGTAATGCAGTAAAATAATTAATAATATTTTCAAAAATTTTTGGGGTAAGAAGTTCACAACAAGCTCGGTCAACAAAGTAAAAAAGTATTTAGAAAGAAGGAATATAAAAACAGAAGATATAAACAACAGAGAAGCCTTTCGGGAAAAAGTACTGAAAATGGAAGGATTCTAAGGCAGGGTAGCTAAAAAGACTGGTTCAAATGGCCCGAAGACAGATAGAAGAGACAAAATGAACAGATCAAAGAATACCGGAAGAAAAAGAATGAGCAAGGAACGAAGAACTGAAATTGGAACGTGGTCCTCGGATGACCTATTCGCAGAAAAAAAGCTGTTGCGTTAAGGATTAATCATCACGTGTTTAAAAAAATGTTTGAAGTGTTGTCTTATATTTTAGACTCGAACGTCACTCACGTTTTATCGCTGAAAGACAATGAGAGCACCAAATCCACCGTCGGACATTCCCTATGTCATCTTCAGGTAAATGAGGAAACTCTGAACCAGTAACATGTCCGCGGCTGAATTCTCGTCTGTATGTTTGTCGGCCCCTGCACTTAGTATCCAAACATCGATAATTTCCAATACGTTGTTTGAAGAGAGTAAGGCCAATGTAATCCCTTGGGATTAATAGCGTGACACGTGTATGCTTTGTGAAATCAGTACATAGCAGATATCGAAAAAATGCGTGTTTTCGTTGATCGATGTTTATTGGTTACCTATGCAGTGTCGTGTCAGCGTTAATCTGGATAATCGGGAGCTTGTATGCAAGTAACTCTAATCAGCCCGATGTAGCTCCACCCATTAATTATTCAAATTGCACGTTTAAGTCAGCTCTGAGAATATGTATGCAAATGTCAACATTAAAATATTTACAATGAAAAGTGATTTAATATTCCTATTGAGGTAGTGAGCCCGTTTCCATACTCCAGAGAATAAAATTGTTCGGGGGCTATTCCGAAAGGATGGTCCGATGGGTCGCGAAATGGAAACCAGAGTGAAAATCATAAATGTTTTATTCACAACAGTGTGTTACACCTTCTAGCTGCTTCTCTACGTAGTCGCTTCACCTACTTGCACATTCGTCGTAGCATTGTATTTAACTTACCAATACCCTCGTCGTAGAAGGCAGCCGCCTGTGGTTTACACCACTTCTCTACGCTGGTGCCAAAATGTTGCATTCATAGGCAGCAGTTCTTGTGGGCAGAGGTAAACATTAGAGGGAGCTAGTCTGGGCTGTATGACGGATGATCAAATGATTCCCATCGGAAACGGTTGAGGTGCGTCCTCATTACCCCTGAAGTCTGGGCCTAGAATTGTTATGAAGAAAGAATGCATGACTTGGACGTTATGTGGAGTTGCACTAAATCAGGCGAAACATCGCTGCGGGCACTCATATGTGGCGGGAGACGCTATTGTTCCAGGCGTCTTGACATGCTCACTGTGTGCTCAGAACTAAAAAGGGCGACGAGACGCGATCTATAGGCGTACTAGACCGTTGCCCAATACATAAGTGCAAAGGTTCATATGATTTTCACTGTGGTTTCCATTTCGCGACCTATCGGACCTTAGTTTCTGAATAGCCCTGTTATAGACAGGGTGTCGACGAGAATTGTTTAGAGTGTAGCACAGCGATGTAGAGATAATTGAGGTGAATAATTTGATTAGGACACTTGTGGTCAAACACGTCGGGAAACTACCTCAAATTGACCTAAAAAACTCACCTAAGTTTCTATTTAAGGAAAAGAAAGTGTCTGCCCCCAAACTACCGGTCCTAGAGAAAAACATGAATAGCCCATTTCTGCGGTTTTCTATTCATTTGAGGAAAAAATACATCAGTGACCTTCGAACGGAGCCCAACTTCCACACTCATCCCACACTGGTCAGAATTTATAGTATGTTGTTCACGACACTTCTTCTAAAACAGTACACAAATTTACGACAAAAATAATTGTTACCACATTCGACTTCTCTTGGTCTTCATTGACTGGGCTAGTATTACTCCACCAGGTTATTCGTACACTTACAAATTGTAAAACTGACGTGGTTGTACATTTAACCTCTCAAATTAGTGAATTTTAACAACTAAATGGGCCTTCTTACAACCAGTGCGCTTGCTGGGGCTTAATCATCAAATTGTAAACGTAATTAGTTATTGTATAATATTTACAAAGGTTTTTTCTGTCAGTACCTTCACTGGACTGTTAAAATTGATAACGATAACAAAATAGCCAACGAAGCATATTTTTTTAAAAAGTGACTGTTTGGTGATTAACTTACTTCGATTTTACCTGTAAAACTTTATTTGATGCAACCGTATACAAGTCTTATGTTGTTAACACTATCGGCTCCCGTTGGTCCATCATCAGAACGACTGACGGAAGCATCAGATGGTGACCAACTCAGTCTCACTTGGATAATGTAGACATCAAGCAACCCTTATAAAAAGGTGTATGCACTTCACCTGTGTTCTACGAAGTTCTCAGGGCATCCAGACACCAAACGTCATTAACACGCCTGTATCAATGTATAAAAATGCCAATCCTACATGGAAATAGGGTAAGGTAATTGAACAGAAGGAATACAAAAATAAAATATTAGTTTAGAATGTTCTTTTACTAATGATTTTAGCCAACCGGATTGCAGATGTAGTTTCTCTCTCAACTCAGGCTCATCTCTTCATCATATGCGGACTAGGGTTTGTTTGTTCGGCAGTGGGAAGAGAAGAAACACAAACAGAGCAGCTTTAGCTCGGCTGTGGTCGACGTGGTGTGAATTACATTCCTAAATATTTTTATTTCTCCAATTTTTACGTGTTTCCAAAACCCTCCCTTGCTCTACATTAGTTTCACGTTAAAGATTGATGCTAGTGCTTTGGTAGTAGCTTTTTTTTATGCGTGTAGTGGAAGTTCCGGAGTGATTGCGTACACAGCTTGAATACGAGTATATCAGTCACAAAACGCCGTAAGCAAACACACACTAATTTGTACAGAAATATGGATGATAAATACGGAGACCGCCGAAAGACAGCTGCTTCGTAATGCGCAGGTCTCCTCCGAGTGACTACTGTTGGTCGCTTCCTAGTGCGACGGCAATTACTGAGCTCTAGAGAAGAGAACCTCAAATAGTGAAGTAAAAACTACTTTCCATAAAGTTTCAGCCGGGACTTTGTAAGTACATACTTTCAAGCTTCCGATGGAATTTTTCTCAGCGGTACCACAGTCTGTCATATGTTCGTTCGATTGTTTGCAACGAGTCTACATTACTGCTTGACTATTTGTCGACGTTGAGGTATTCGGTACGGTATTTTAGAGTCAGTAGGATTCTTGTGTTGGCAGATGGTTCGTTTAAAAACCATGCCGGTGCCCACCACAAGCGATGTAGTAAATCCTTCGCTATGCGTATATATCTAGTGTATGTATTGTCGTATGTGGTGCTTAGATTAGCCTTCCACCACCCTCACTTCAGCAGAAAAACGTCCATTATAGACGCATGGACGGCAGCGGGTGGTCATATCTATTGAAATTCTCCTTACCAACTTTAACTAAAAGGGCCTCTTTGTTGCTACTACCGCAACGCCAGTTCGTTCGAAATGCAAGTTGTGAGATTCTATCTACTACTCGAAATTACTT
Source organism: Schistocerca nitens (assembly GCF_023898315.1). NCBI lineage: Eukaryota > Metazoa > Arthropoda > Insecta > Orthoptera > Acrididae > Schistocerca > Schistocerca nitens. The sequence continues at coordinate 301,114,776 of NC_064620.1, forward strand.
AAGCTACTCGACGCAAGCAGGTCGACATAACTATGTTCTGGCGTCGCTTCGAACTTATCTAACTATCTAAGGTGATTTTTTAAACTCTGTAAACCTCTCGTGTAGATATCTAGTGTTCTCTACATTACACTGTAGAAAGTTACTATTTCACGGAATAAACACTGAAGCGCCAAAAAAATTGGTACAGGTATGCGTGTTCAAATACAGAGGTATGTAAATGGTTCATCAGTCGCCTAGAACTTAGAACTATTTAAACCTAACTAACCTAAGGACATCACACACATCCATTCCCGAGGCAGGATCCGAACCTGCGACCGTAGCGGTCGCTCGGCTCCAGACTGTAGCGCGTAGAACCGCACGGCCACTCCGGCCGGCAGAGGTATGTAAACAGGCAGAACATGGTGCCGCGGTCGGCAACGCCTATATAAGACAACAAGTACGTGGCGCAGTTTTTAGATCATTTACTGCTGGTACTATAACATGTTATCAAGATTTAAGTGAGTCTGAAAGTGGTGTTATAGTTGGCGAACGGTCGATAGGACACAGCATCTCTGATATAGCGATGAAGTGTGGATTTTTCCGTATGACCATTCCACGCGTGTACCGTGAATATCAAGAATCCGGTAAAACAATAGATCTCCAACATTTCTGCGGCCTGAAAAAGATCCTGCAAGAACGGGACCAACGACAACTGAAGAGAACCGTTCAAAAAATGGTTCAAAAGGCTCTGAGCACTTTGGGACTTAACAGCTGAGGTCATCAGTCCCCTAGAACTTAGAACTACTTAAACCTAACTAACCTCAGGACATCACACACATCCATGCCCGCGGCAGGATTCGAACCTGCTACCGTAGCGGTCGCACGGTTCCAGACTGAAGCGCCTAGAACCGCTAGGCCACCAGCGGCCGGCTAGATCCGTTCAACGCGACTGAGGTGCAAACTGCTGCAGACTTAAATTCTGGGCCACCATCGTCAGCGTGCGAACCATTCAACGAAACATCATCGACATGGGCTTTTGGAGCCGAAGGCCCACTCGTGGACCCTTGATCATCGCACGACACAAAGCTTTACGCCTCCCCTTGGCTCGTCAACACCGACATTGAACTGTCGATGACTGGAAAAATGTTGCCTGATCGGACGAGTCTCGTTTCAAATTGTATCGAGCGGATGGATATGTACGGGTATGGAGACAATCTCATGAATTCATGAACCCGGCATGTCAGGAAGCTGACGAGGTCTCTGTAATGATGGGAGTGTGCAGTTGGAGTGATACGGGACCCCTGGTACATCTAGATCGTGACATCTACATAAGCATCCTGTCTGATCACCTGCATCCATTTATGTCTATTGTGCATTCCGATGGACTTGGGCAAATCTAGCAGGACAATGCGACACCCCACACGTCCATAATTTCTACAGAGTGGCTCCAGGAACACCCTTTGAATTTAAACTCTTCCGCTGGCCACCAAACTACCAAGATATGAACATCACTGAGCATATCTGGGATGCCTTGTAACGTGTGGTTCAAAAGAGATCTCAACCCCCTCGTCCTCTTACGGATTTATGGACAACCATGCCTGATTCATGGTGTCAGTTCCCTCTAGCACTACTTCAGACATTAGACGAGTCAATGCCACGTCGGGTTGCAGCACTTCTGCGTGAGAGTGGGGGCCCTACACGATATTAGGCTGGTGTATCAGTTTCTCTGGCTCTTCAGTGTATTTCTCTGAAGGATGATTAAGGTGGTTTTTGCTAAACTTTGTGCCACAGTACGTTGGGTTTGGTGGATATAATGAGATAATAATGGGTGCTCTTTCATTTCTCATTGATGTTAAGTTTGTCTAAAACTGACATGAGTCATTTTATACAAATGTTTTAGGAATTACGCAGATGATTACGAAAATCTGGTAAGAGAGACAGAGGAAAAGATACAAAGAGGCAATGTCAGCACGTTGCCCACTCCTACTGAGAAACCGCCAATGGAGACATGGAATGTGTTGTTCCCATGCGACACTGATCAACCTCAGTAATGTCAGACACAGTTTTCCTCCCGTACAAGCTCCACTAAAGGTTAGAAACTCCGATATGAAAGCTAAACAACATTAAAATAGACGAAAAGAAATTTAGTTGCGCTGGTTCTAATACCCGACGTTGCTAAATAACCCTTCGATTCCAGTTTTGCTTCATTTCACAATGAACTGCGCATAGCTGAAAAAGCTGATACTAAGAAACGTGAAGAGCCAGTAATACCATTTTTAGCTCTACCATTCATAGGAATTCACCGCACAAGTGATCAAGTGGGCACTACGAACATACCTTTCTCCGTTCTGCGCACACTAGACAGTGTTCAGCTAGCTAGTGCGTTTTATCTTCTGGCCAAGGGAAAACGGCCGCAATGATGTGACGCTATTCCAGTCGGCAACAGTCGACGCAAGCAGGTCGACATAAGTAACAATGTTCTGGCGTCGCTTCGAACTTATCCTGTGGATGATATTTATCGTATCATAGCTGACCGCGATATTAAACTGTGTTCACAATGCATGGAGACAGCCGCTCAAAGTTGTCCGAACTTATTGTACTTACTGGTTCATGACACGTATTGTGCTGCTCTGCAGAAGATGAAATATCATGATACGACATAACACATTTCTGCACACCGAACATTTTGCCTCATTGGTACTCACGTCTTTCTATTACGCCGATTTACTACGTTACTTATTCTCGAATTGCAACATCGTTTGCCTGGGGTGTCGCCAACATTTCTCTTCCTACAAGATCAATATGTAAGCCACATCTCTGCAGGCTTAATCACAAACAACTCTTATGCATTATAACAGATGTTCGGTTCTTTCCGATCACTATTCTATCTAAAATATTTCAAAAGATAATGTTTTCCGTAATGGATGTCTCAGATCTCGAAATTTATTCGCTACGTGGATTTAAATGAGATACAGTCAACCGCAAAATCGACGCAAAGGTAATAGGTAGGCATCGTGGGAAGAAAAAGCAATGTTTGGAGTAACTCAGGTAGTGTGATATGGCCGCTAGTGTTCACTATACATCCTAATGAGATTTTTGAGAGAACTAGCGTAAGAACATAATTTACTTTAGTGCTCTGTTAATTTATTTACTACTGTACGTTTCTTACTGTTGAAAACGTAAAGTACTGCGGAAGAGGAACCGCTGATAACACTATTTTTAGAGTAGAAATTTTAAAACGTAACTAGAAAAAATATGAAAATCTACCGTTATTGCGTAGATACAGGCAAAGCTATGGCCAAGCTAAATAGAACAAACTGTTCAAAATAATGAAGATAATAGGGATGAAATAAAGGGAGCTAATGTTAAATGGATATGATAGGGAGGTAGCAATTGAGAAGTAAAAAAATGTAAATGTCGTGTGATTAGGGCCTCCCGTCGGGTAGACCGTTCGCCGGGTGCACGTCTTTCGATTTGACGCCACTTCGGCGACTTGCGCGTCGATGGGGATGAAGTGATGATGATTAGGACAACACAACATCCAGTGCATGAGCGGAGAAAATCTCCGACCCAGTCGGGAATCGAACCCGAGCCCTTAGCATTGACATTCTGTCGCGCTGGCCACCTTTATTTTTTTTAAATCTATTTTGTTGGTTTTCGTTCGCTGCATCTGCTAGTGGCGGACGTCGTAAGACATCCGATTAAGTTCGTCGTTGATCCATTAACAAAGTTTTTTTTTTTAATTACAGAGGGCAGTTAACCCTCTGACCGAACACACATTCTGTAGGTTTGGAAATGGAATTAAATTTCATGTAAATGATATATATATATATATATATATATATATATATATATATATATATATATATATATATCCGAGCAGTCCTCTTAGACTTTTTGCACACTATGCTGTCATTTACCGTCTTTTGCAATCGTGAGAAGCTGAAAAGCAATTGCAAAATCATTTAGATCAGGTGTATGTTTGGTGGAAAATTTGGTAATTGCCTCTAAATAATGAGAAGTGTGAAATCATCTACAAGAGTACCAAGGAATCCGCAAAATTTTTCTAAGGTGATAACTCACTTAAATAAAAAGGCTGTGAATTCAGCTAAATACTTAGTGATTACAATTACGAATAACTTACATTGGAACGACCACAAAGATAAGTTGTGAGGAAAGCGAACCAAAGACCGCTATTTAATGGCAGAACACTTAGAAAATGCTACTCTTCTACTAAAGAGACAGGCTACACTACGCTTGTCCGCCCTCTTCTGGAGTATTGCTGGGGGGAGTGGGATCCGAATCAGATATGATTGACGGAGGACATCGAAAAATTTCGCAGAAGGCAGAGCGTTTTGTATTATCTCGAAACAGCAATAGAGTGCCGCGGATATGACTGTGATTTGGTGTGGTTACCTTTAAAAAAAGGGTTTTTTTGTTGCGGCAGAAGCTTCTCAGGAAATCGTCAACTTTCTCCTCTGGAGGCGAAAATATTTTGTTGGTGCCTACCGACATGGGGATAAATGATCAATCTAATAAAATAAGAGAAATCAGAGATCCCGCGGAAAGATTTAAACCTTAGCTCTTCGTGCTCACTGTTCGATAGCATATCAGTAGAGAAGTATCTTGAAGGTGGTTCGAAGTAGATGGACAGTGTCTTGAAAATAGGTTATAAGACTAACATCAACAAAAGGAAAACGAGGATAGTAGAATGTTGGTGAATCACTCGGTTCTAAGGAAACTGGTCTAGGAAATGGGGCACGGAAAGCTGTGCATGTTTTTTTTTGTCATTTGGGCAGAGAAATAAGTTATTGCGCGAAAAGCGAAGAAGATGCAAACGGCAGTGGGGCAACAGAAAGAAAAGATGCCCCCAGGAAGACAAACATGCTAAGATCGAATATAAATTTAACCGTTAGGAAGTCTTCACCGAAAGTATGAATGTAGAGTGTATACGTATTCGGAAGTGAAACAATAGATAAAGAAGAGTAAAAGCTTTATTAACGTGTTTCTTTAGAAATATGCTGAAGATTGACAGAATGGATAACTAGTAAAGCGCTACTGAATCGATAAGAGAAGGAAAGAAATTTGTGATGTAACTTGTGTACAAGAATGGACAGGTTGATATGACACATTACAAGGCATCAACGAATAGTTGATTTAGTAACGGAGCGAAATATTCAGGGAAACACTGTAGAGGGATTCAAAGGCGTGACTAAAGTAAGGGCATTCGTGTGGATGTACATAGCTATGCAGATAAGAAGAGATTCGCACAGGGCTAAAGCGGAGGGTTTTATCAGACCGCTCAAGCGGCGGATGACCACGAGATCGGCGTAAGGCAATATTGTTGTACATAAAAAGCAGAATGATCTATTAATCGATAAATGATGTAAGTTTCTATTATAAAATATCTGCAACTCCAGATGCAACCAAAACATTACTGGCATATCATCACACTAATACAAGGTACGCATATCGCTGTTCTTGTGACAGGTGGAGAATGGCGATGTGCGATCTGTCTCAGTACTAGTAGTAAGGCTCAGTTTCATTCAAACAGACGGGAAAACCTTCGTATTAAATGATATTTCTATAACTGTACTCCTATGGAACAGTTTACTTTTTTAAACACTACAAATGAATTCGCAGTTGTGAATAATGACAACCATCGGCTGCAGAATGGAAAGTTGTCAGTGAAAATTTACCATTTTATCATTTGGCTATCCACGCAACGACTCACGGCCCGACCCAAACTTCCATACGTCATCAAGCTGACCACTCGCGACAAGCGGGAAGTCTAGGTTCGAGTCCCTGTCCGCCACAAATTTTCACTGTCGCCTTTCCATTCTGCAGCTGATGGAAGTCATTATTCGCAACCGCGAATTCATCTGATATGATTAGTAACGGCTGTGGTCGCCGCAGTGCATTGTCAACAGAATAACACCGGCACTGCAATATCGTTTATTTTATTGTTTTTGTATCTACATATTGTAATATTTTTGGCTTAATCAGCCATCATGTTAGACTCAAAAAAGCTGTTTCCAGAGCAGTGGAGATGCAAGAAGTACATAGATGACGAAATGTGGTATGAGGTACCTGTGAAAGATGTTACATTCGGTACCATTCGCGTGAGAAAGACCGCCAGCATTATGCTACTGCTCTGTGATTGGCTGCTGGGTTCGGAGCAAGGGCCCCAAAACGTTAAAGTATAGTTATTATTATTAGTTAAACTACTCATTGGAATGATTTCGTGGCCGAGTGGTTCTAGGTGCTCTTCGTATTCCATACAGTGCAGTGGAAACAACTAGGCGCCTCCCGTGTACTGCATGCACAGAACAAATGTGCTCAGTGACACGTCATGTGCAGTAATGCAGAAGAGGTAAAGGAGGATGATCGTTATTAACACCAACAATCAATTCATTTTTCCTTTCTTGCCGTAATACTCATGTACATGTACATACACACTCCGCAAGCCAACGTATGTGCGTGTCGGAGGGTACCCTGCACCACCACCAGTCGTTTCCTCTCCTATTGGTGGAAGTACAACAGCTCTGAAGTCAGCCTCAGATGCCGGTTTTCTCAATTGTATCAATAGTGCTCCTCCAAAAGTACTTCGTCTTCCTTTCAGCGATTCCCGTTTGACATACCGAAGCATTTCCGTAATTCTTGTGTGTTGTTCGAACATACTGGTAATAAACCCAGCAGGCCGCCTCTTAAATGGTTCGATGTCATCCTTTAATCTGTCGTGTAGAGTCCTCAAACACACGAGCAATGTTCAAGGATTGGTCGCACTAGTATTCTGTACATCGTCTTCTTTGCATATGAAACACACTTTACTAAAATTCTCCTAATTAACCGAAGTCGTCCATTCGGCTTCTCTACTACAATTCTACTCGATTTCATATTGCTTTGCAACGTCACCACTAGGTATTTAATCGACGTGACCGTGTCAAGCTGCGCACTACTAATGCTGTCCCGGATCATTATGGATTTATTTATCCTACTCATCAGCATTAACTTACATTTTTCTACATTATGGGCTAGTTGTCATTTATCGTACCAAATAGAAATTTTGTGTAAGTCATCTTGTACCTTACTGCAGCCACTCAGCGACGACACCTTCCCATACAGAACATCATTATCAGCAAACAGCCGGACAAAGGAGTAGACTGCTGCTTACCTTGTCCGCTTGTTCATTTACGCAAACAAAAAATAACAGCGGTAATATCACACTTCCTTGGGACACTCCGGACTATACTCTTGTCTCTGACGAACACCCGTTCTCGAGGACAACATACTACGCTCTGTTACTTAAGAAGTCTTCGAGCAACTCACTTATCTGGCGACCTATTCTGTATGCTTGTACCTTCGTTAAGAGTCGGAAGTGCAGCTCTGTGTCGGATGCTTTACGGAAATCTAGGAATAAGGAATACCTTTTCTGTTGGTGCTGTCCAAGTGCCTTTTTGTGAAAAAGACACGTTAGAAATCTTCTAAGCTGCCATCCTAGTGCCAGAAGATTATGGTAAAATAACCATTTCTAGAGAGCACCAAATGATATGCAGAAATTTTCATGTCGTTTGGTGCCAGTAGAAGAAGCGACAATAATAAAAGTATAGATCCCTGACATAAATTATTGGATTCCGTATAGCTGTACACCTGCCACATTTTCTTTAGTTCGTAGACATGCCGATATTATGTCTGTCTCAATATGTTTGTAATGGCAGTATAATTGCACGTGTTCCTCAGGAGAAACAAGTTGTACGGTCTTCCCAATGTTACAAATTCGAAATAGCAAACATTCCATCTATGCTGGAAGAAAGATGTCTAATTAGGGACCCAATTTATTAGCATTTCAGAGTTGAAAACTGTGCTAACCGTAATATACACCTCGTACTAAAATTCAGGGTGAACATCGGGGATTCTTTTGTAACATAATGACTGGAAAAAGAAATGTTTACCAATGAAACTCATGATGAAAAGGCAACTGAATTTCAGGAGCGAAGTGCGCGCTTCTCAATTGCACGTTCATTACGTATCCGGTAGACGGTACTGCAGATTTTGTGAAGCATCGTCTACAGAGAAAACAAATGTAACATGAAGCGAATGAAATGCCGAGCCAAACCGTGAAAATCTTCAAAATTTATTAAATATCCTCTACGGCTTGTGTAGCTACGGAGTTTTAATAACATCTTTACCAGTAAATATTTGCTCTGCAGCGCACTTAGAGTGCTGCCGTTCTCTCATTTCACGACGCTGCGTGTTTCCACCGTGAACTCTTGAGTTTAAGGCGCAGGAACATTCGTAATATATTACACAAACATCACATGAGTTATTACAGCCAAGACCCTATTCCATTCCACTGTCTTCGACTGATCAACACTGTAGTCTTTAGTTGAAAAACGTAAACTTTCGAAATACTTGGTTCAGCGTCGGGGGAAATCTCGGACAAAATCTAACAGACAGTGCCATAAAGAGACTTGTTTGCGTTGTAGGCGTACATAATTTTTGCAAACTGACAGAAAATAACAAACGAGTAAATTACGACAGTAGGTCACAATCCATATTATTCATTTAATCATGTTTTAAATGATTAATGAGATTTTTGTATTCTCTCTGACGTGTTTAACACGTTCTACATTAATATACAACTGACGAGTAAATTACCAATTATTAAGATTCCGTCGTTTCTGACGAAAGCACATATTCCACAGTTAGGTATTGGTCTCTACAATGACGAATTATTCCCTGTAATCAGTAGTCATAGTTCACCTGTGGTGTTATCATCGTTCAATCGAGGTGGACTCCCGTCCCTTTGCACCACGAAGAACCGTTAAGCAGGGTAAGTGATGTCTGGATGGTATTTTCTGTATGATTTCGTTTCAGTACCCTTGATAAACCATGTTTCGCAGACATTTACATCTTGGTTCACAAAAGTCACTAAGGAATAAAACTTATTGTCTCCTGTTTTTTTTTTTTTTTTTTTTTTTTTTTTTTTTTTTTTTTTTTTTTTGACTGCTTTGATGCGGCCCGGCACAAATTCGTCCTCTGTGCCAACCTCTTGTTCCCAGAGTAGAACTTGCACCTAAAGTCCGCCGTATTCTAATCTCTGTCGCCCACTACAGTATTACTCTCAACAATTCCCTCTGGTACCACTGAAGTAATTCCTTACGTTTTTACACATGTCCTGTCATCCTGACCCTGTCTTCATTTCAGTGTTTTCCATATAAATCATTGGTGGTCGATTCTGCGGAGAACCACCTCATTCATTACCTTATCAGTCCACCTAACTGTCAATATCCTTCTACAGCACCTCGTGTCACTCTCTCGCCGGCCGGTGTGGCCAAGCGGTTCTAGGCGCTTCAGTCTGGAACCGCGCGACCGGTACGGTCGTAGGTTCGAATCCTGCCTCAGGCATGGATGTGTGTGATGTCCTTAGGTTAGTTAGGTTTAAGCAGTTCTAAGTTCTAGGGGACTGATGACCTCAGATGTTAAGTCCCATAGTGCTCAGAGCCATTTGAACCATTTATTGTCACCCTCTCGATGCTCTTCTTTTCCACTTTTCCCACAATCAATGCTTCACCAGCGCGTAATTCCGTGCTCCAAACGTTCATTTTCAGAAACTTCTTCCTCAAAGTAAGGCCAATTTTGATATTATTGACATTTTTCCGGTCATGAACGCCCTCATTGCCTCAGCTTGACTGCTTCCTATTCCTTTTCTGCTTCGGCCATGATGTATTCCTTAGCTTCCAGGTAGTGGAATTCCTTCACTTTGTATACTTCCTTGTCTCCAATTTTAGAATAAAATTTATTGCTCACCTGATTTCTGATAGTTGTCGTTATATTTGTCTTTCTTCTGATTACTGTAAATGCATAGTGTGTCCATTTAAACGATCCTACAAATTTTCCTCACTGTCGCTTAGGGTAGCAGAGTCATCAACGTGTCTTGGCAGTGTTATCTTTTCAACTCGAATTTTAATCTCACTCCACAAATTTCCATTTATTTGCATCATTGGTTATTCGCTATATAGGTTGAGCAACACGAGCGAAAGACTGCAATCTTGTCTTAAACCTTCGTAATCGGATCAATTTGTTCTTGAGCTTTCATTCTTTTTTTTCCCTCTTGGTTCCTTTACACAGTGAATGCTACCCGTCTTCTCCAGAGTGACACCTGTTTTCTTGACAATTTCTAACATTTTACATTATTTTACATTCTCAATTATTTTTCTACGTCAGGTAATCCTGTGACCATGGCTTGATTTTTCTGAATTCTTTCTTCTACTACCTTATGTGCTACCGTTGGACTGTTGTACGGAACTGTGACTGTCTATGAAAATAAAAGTTGAAATAAAAGAGTTACCTGCGTCACTCTTTTTATTTCATTCCACGATGCGTTTCGAGAGTTTATACTCTCATGTTCAAGTGGAATGACATTGTGTTACACATTTGTTATCTGGATGCGGCCAGTTCTTTGTTGTGGTTTCACTTTTCTACTAAAATGTCTAACAGGCATTTCTTAACGTAATGTGCCACTAAGATTATAAATTTTAAGTAGTCATAATAACTTATCATCTGTTCCAGCATACAAAAATCACGAAGCGATAACATAAATAAACAGCAGATTACGACGTTGTAAAGATATAGTGCCTGGTCTCAGAGATGATTCATTACTAAATTACTTTATGAATCAGAAACATATACAAATTATACAAATATACAAATTATCAAACTGTTTTATTTTCGACAACAACAGTTGCAAATACATGAAAGTAAAGGAACAAATGAAAAACTTAAGAAACTAAAAGACAAGAATAAAAGTGCTGTTTGTATCAATATAGTTTAATTCTTACTGTCTCTGTACAGTGCTTTGGGAATTATATTTTATAAGTCACTCAGGTAGTAGAATATGGAAAATTTATATTGTATTATCTAGCATATATTAGAAGCTCATAAAGAAGCCCATTTCCACTGCCTCGTTCATTTAGTGTGTTCTCTCCATGTATTCTACTGTGAATGAAAATTTCAGTTCTTCATAGAGACTGAGTTTGTAGTGTTTATTTTGTGAAGTGTTCTTAGATTATTCTCTGTGTTATCAAAGGAATGTCCTTTGTCCTGAATGTGTGTAGCTCTGGCAGGTTTATTGGTTGTGTCACATCTAAATGCATTAATGTGTCCTTTCAGTCTAGTTTGAAAGCTTCGTCTGGTCTGGGCAACATACTGTAAGGGGCATTGGTAGAATTTTATCTTATATACACCTGAGCTGCAGAATTTATCTTTACTGGTTTCTGTATTACGTGGCAGTCTATTACCTAATTTATTGTTGGTGGAGAAATTAGCTTTTATATTGCGTAGTCTCAATTCATTATCAAAAATTTGCGAAAAGGTACCAACATAGGGAAAACATACTATCCTAGTGACTGTCTCCTAATTATTCTTATTGATATTTCTGTCTGTTCCTTTCTTGACATTCTTAGATACCATTTGCCGTTGTTGTCTCTTTGATGGCCTCAGTTTCATTTTGGAGCTTCTCATTCATTAATGGTATTTTGTGTGGCCTGTGCGACATGGATCAGTAAACTGCTAATTCGTGTGAGTACCACTGGTTCGAAGGAGGGTGGATATTGACATACATCTGTAGTTGTTGGTTTTCTGTCAATACTAAGAACATGTTCACTGTCATATCTTGTGATGATGAGGTGCAAATATTTTATTGAATTCTCACTGTCATATGGCCAAGCGAGCAGAGTGTTCTTATTCATGCTGCTGAATGCTTGAATTATTTACTCAACACCTCGTTTGTTCTTCCCATCGTTTGTAATGTCATCCCCATAGCCTTTGTAAAACTTAATACCTTGTATAATGGGCTGTTGCTATTCAATAATCTTTGTTCAATGTAGTTAATGAATAAGTCAGTTATAGTCACTGATATTCTGGAGACCATTGCTAGACCATTTGGTAGTCTGTATTCTTTATTATCGAAAATGAAATAGTTGCAATTACGTACTAGTTGAAGCAAGTCAATGAATCAGACTAATTCAGGTACTGATTGCTATCATGTTTCATGAGATTGCGTGTAACAACTCTTGAACAAAATTAACTTCTTACTTACTGAGAAGGAGAAATACAGATGTATGGAACCCAGATCATCACAGTGAAGGTTATAGTTAAAGATTTACAAGAAAGATTGTATTGTGAGACCTACTGTTAACTGTAGAAACAGCTCAGGCTATAATTTGACACGTAAACTAAATGAGATTCTTATGAACAACTACACTTTTGAAGTGAACTACTCTGCAGGAAACACTTATACCCTACAACATGATCTACTAAATACTCCAGTTCCAGACAAGTGGCAGATGTTATCAATAGATGTTGCCAATTTATATACAAACATCTTCATACATGAAGTAGTGGAGGTTATTAAACAGTATTTCATAAAACAAGAAGTCTATCAGTATTCGAAATAATGAAGTTCATTGATTTGTCTAAACTGATAATTAATTACAACTATTTCACTTTCACAAATAAGGTATACAGACAACCAAATGGTCTAGCAATGGAGTCCAGAATATCTGCCATAGCTTTCGTTTTTAAATCTAAGACTTTCTACTACCTCTAATACACTCCTGGAGATGGAAAAAAGAACACATTGACACCGGTGTGTCAGACCAACCATACTTGCTCCGGACACTGCGAGAGGGCTGTACAAGCAATGATCACACGCACGGCACAGCGGACACACCAGGAACCGCAGTGTTGGCCGTCGAATGGCGCTAGCTGCGCAGCATTTGTGCACCGCCGCCGTCAGTGTCAGCCAGTTTGCCGTGGCATACGGAGCTCCATCGCAGTCTTTAACACTGGTAGCATGCCGCGACAGCGTGGACGTGAACCGTATGTGCAGTTGACGGACTTTGAGCGAGGGCGTATAGTGGGCATGCGGGAGGCCGGGTGGACGTACCGCCGAATTGCTCAACACGTGGGGCGTGAGGTCTCCACAGTACATCGATGTTGTCGCCAGTGGTCTGCGGAAGGTGCACGTGCCCGTCGACCTGGGACCGGACCGCAGCGACGCACGGATGCACGCCAAGACCGTAGGATCCTACGCAGTGCCGTAGGGGACCGCACCGCCACTTCCCAGCAAATTAGGGACACTGTTGCTCCTGGGGTATCGGCGAGGACCATTCGCAACCGTCTCCATGAAGCTGAGCTACGGTCCCGCACACCGTTAGGCCGTCTTCCGCTCACGCCCCAACATCGTGCAGCCCGCCTCCAGTGGTGTCGCGACAGGCGTGAATGGAGGGACGAATGGAGACGTGTCGTCTTCAGCGATGAGAGTCGCTTCTGCCTTGGTGCCAATGATGGTCGTATGCGTGTTTGGCGCCGTGCAGGTGAGCGCCACAATCAGGACTGCATACGACCGAGGCACACAGGGCCAACACCCGGCATCATGGTGTGGGGAGCGATCTCCTACACTGGCCGTACACCACTGGTGATCGTCGAGGGGACACTGAATAGTGCACGGTACATCCAAACCGTCATCGAACCCATCGTTCTACCATTCCTAGACCGGCAAGGGAACTTGCTGTTCCAACAGGACAATGCACGTACGCATGTATCCCGTGCCACCCAACGTGCTCTAGAAGGTGTAAGTCAACTACCCTGGCCAGCAAGATCTCCGGATCTGTCCCCCATTGAGCATGTTTGGGACTGGATGAAGCGTCGTCTCACGCGGTCTGCACGTCCAGCACGAACGCTGGTCCAACTGAGGCGCCAGGTGGAAATGGCATGGCAAGCCGTTCCACAGGACTACATCCAGCATCTCTACGATCGTCTCCATGGGAGAATAGCAGCCTGCATTGCTGCGAAAGGTGGATATACACTGTACTAATGCCGACATTGTGCATGCTCTGTTGCCTGTGTCTATGTGCCTGTGGTTCTGTCAGTGTGATCATGTGATGTATCTGACCCCAGGAATGTGTCAATAAAGTTTCCCCTTCCTGGGACAATGAATTCACGGTGTTCTTATTTCAATTTCCAGGAGTGTATATTCTAAATATTGCTTCTTTTCTGTTTTGTGAACTATTTTTTTTTTTATTTTTGAAGGCCGTGTGAGTCTGTGCCCCTCTTTGCGTAAGTGAGCTGTCAGTGCAGATGGCGGGTTATTTAAGTTAAGGTGTTCTTGATATCTTATCCGAAATGACCTACTGGGTTACCCTACATACTTCTTAGGGCAATCATTGCATGTAGCAGCATACACTGCTTCATTATATTTATTTACCACAGCTTTTTACTTGTGCCTAAGTTTTCTGCCTTTATCCGAAAATGTAAAAGACGCTGAAGTAATGTTCTTGGATCTCATATTTCTGCTAATTTTTTCGGATAATGCTCCCAGATGTGGTTTTCAAGAAAATATAGAGCTCTCCTTTGTCTGCTCGGTTGGTCTAAGCGTTATAAAATCTGCATGTTATCCGCTATGAGAAGGAAGATATTTCTTTTTCAATATACCTCTATTAAATGTATTAAAATTTCTGGAGCGTAACCGTTTTCATACGCCATATAGTACATCACATTCAGTAAGCGGCACTTCATAAATACGGTTTAACACGGCTGGGAATGCCGCGGATTTATATTTCATGCCGGCCGCGGTGGTCTCACGGTTCTAGGCGCGCAGTCCGGAACCGTGCGACTGCTACAGTCGCAGGTTCGAATCCTGCCTCGGGCATGGATGTGTGTGATGTCCTTAGGTTACTTACGTTTAAGTACTTCTAAGTTCTAGGGGACTGATGACCACAGCAGTTTAGTGCTCAGAGCCATTTGAACCATTTATATTTCATTAATGACATCTTAGCATAATGTGCTGTAAACTGTGTTTTTTGGTTCAAACTGTTTAGATCCCGGACAATCTCTTTCAACATTATTACCATCACATAATGTGAAATATATGTATTTCATGAACCATCGTCAAATTTCAAATGACTGGGTTCGATTCCCGGCGGGGTCAGGGATTTTCTCTGCCTCGTGATGGCTGGGTGTTGTGTGATGTCCTTAGGTTAGTTAGGTTTAAGTAGTTCTAAGTTCTAGGGGACTGATGACCATAGATGTTAAGTCCCATAGTGCTCAGAGCCATTCAAATGACTAAAAGCTTATACAATTTTTAATAAAGCCAGCATTTCTTCCACATTCTTAGATGGCCTCTTTGGAAAGGCATGCAGATTCCCTGCGATAATACTTTGCATCTGAACTATAGGAGCATTAGCTTACATATTGACATCACATGTCATCATATGTGTGGCTGGTGGTATGAATACACCCTGCAAATTGTTTATGAACTGTTTCCTATTTTTATACTGAAATTAGTACGGTGTCGAAAATGTTTATTCAAATATTCAGCGAGCAGCTTTTCTACTTCGTAACATGCGCCCCCTTAAGCATTCACAATCGGACGTAATGGTTGACCCATTCTGTAAACTCTACAGTACCACGTGATTTTGATGCAGTTGGGTACATTGGTAAAAGTCGTTTCTTTTGAGTTTTATTAGGTAACATTTCCGATATACGAAAAACGTTTCTTAAGCAGCTAACTCTGATATAATTTTCATTGTATTATTCTGCTGAAAAAATTTTGAAATTTTGCTTCTGTAGTTTGCCGCTTAAGATTCCTACCGCTGACTTACTTTTGTCAGACCGTACTATGAGTGCTTAATGTTCTGGTAACTTACTATTATTTGATTTTATAATGACACTGTCCGGGTTTTATTCTCTACTTTTGGTTTTCACTCCTACTCCTGCTTACATACAACCGGGTTAAATATAGGCTTGAATATTTACCGAAAGCCAAACTTGATGGATCTTGTTATACACAGGCAGTCAAGCCATCCAATGAAAAATAAACGGCGGCATTCCGAGCCATGTTAAATCACATGTATGAATGTCACTTACTTGTGTAGCTCAAGTGTAAATATGATGTAATGCAGTTCATCGCGTACCAAAACTATTACGATGCAGAGTTTGTTAACAACATTAATAGAAATATAATGAAAAATATCTTTCTTTCCATAGATGATCAGATGCAGATTTTATAACGCTTAGACCAGGCGAGTAGGCAAAAGAACGCTCTATTTCTTGTAGAATACCATATCTGGGTGCAGTATCAGAAAAATTTGGCAGACGTATGAGACCTAAAACATTATCGCAGCGTATTTTACATTTTCGGATCGAGGCAGAAATGCAGAAGGAAATAGCTGTGGTGAATAAATATAATGAATCAGGTGTATACCGCATTACATGCAGTGATTGTCCTAAGATACGTATAGGGCAAACCAGTAAGTCATTACGAATTAGATATCAGGAACATATTAAATAACTCACGATCTGCATTATGAAAGCAGTTACTCGAAAAGGGGCACAGCATAACAAACCCTTCAAAAGCTTTGAGAATACTTCATAAAAAAGAAATAAGCCATATTTTTAATATATTAGAGGAAGTGGGAATTCTAAGACACAAAAACGAAAACACGACAAATAATCAATTGGAACTAAAGCATCGTAGCATTCTGGCTAATTTTGACTGTTTATACGATTAGGTATTAGCACGTAATAAAATTCTGTATTATTCTCGCACGTAAAAGTAGCAACCCGGCGTTCCTAGTCCTGAATGTACGGTATCACGCTGTCGACGTGGACAGCTTCCGTTCCTACAGCCAGCTGGTTTCTCTGAGCCATTCGTGCGACGGCAGTCACACCGGTAATACACTGCCATCTAATACATTACACATGGTACCGTGCGTAGTCACCCGACTAATCATGATAGCAGCGACAACTTTTTTATCTCCAATATGACCCCTGTTTAAAAAATTTTAGCTTCCGCTCATTATAAAACATTTTTCTTTTTGCTTTCTAGATGGAGGCAAATTTTAAAGAATGGAGAAAAATCTTCGATACATTTCGCTCACAGTAATATTGACGATGTTCACTGAATAGTAAATCTTTTAAAGTTGTGAGTATATTTTAGACATTCCTGTATTAATTTTTATATCCAAAAAATATGGTGACAACGTACTTTGTTTTTTACCATATAGGACGCAGTTGATGATGCGGCCTCTGGCCACGAAACCGGTTGTGCTTTAATAAACAACAGTTTTATCAACTGGTAGCAGGGTTCGTCCTAACATCATACCCTTCAACACATGCGGTTGCCCGGAATATAGAGTATTTTGTGTACAGAAGCAGTAAGAATTACTCTGTGTTGGTACTAACATCAGGTTTTGTATTCCTTTTTTTTATATTTTAATTTCTGGCTTTACTGTCATGTACTTACAATAGTAATACTTTTAACAGGTTGTTGTAAGATATGAAACAGCTTTATAATTTTTATACGTATCTATGGTCCGCAGTGAACTTAGTAATGAGACAAGGCATTATATTTTTACATTGTTATAATCTTTGAGGTGTTTATGTTATTTCTTCTTGCTCTCTGACAAAAAGTAACTTAACACGTATTTATGCGAAGAACCGTCCGTTCTGTGCACTGGAACAGATTGTAGCTCTGTCATACACTCCTGGAAATTGAAATAAGAACACCGTGAATTCATTGTCCCAGGAAGGGGAAACTTTATTGACACATTCCTGGGGTCAGATACATCACATGATCACACTGACAGAACCACAGGCACATAGACAAAGGCAACAGAGCATGCACAATGTCGGCACTAGTACAGTGTATATCCACCTTTCGCAGCAATTCAGGCTGCTATTCTCCCATGGAGACGATCGTAGAGATGCTGGATGTAGTCCTGCGGAACGGCTTGCCATGCCATTTCCACCTGGCGCCTCAGTTGGACCAGCGTTCGTGCTGGACGTGCAGACCGCGTGAGACGACGCTTTATCCAGTCCCAAACATGCTCAATGGGGGACACATCCGGAGAGCTTGCTGGCCAGGGTAGTTGACTTACACCTTCTAGAGCACGTTGGGTGGCACGGGATACATGCGGACGTGCATTGTCCTGTTGGAACAGCAAGTTCCCCTGCCGGTCTAGGAATGGTAGAACGATGGGTTCGATGACGGTTTGGATGTACCGTGCACTATTCAGTGTCCCCTCGACGATCACCAGTGGTGTACGGCCAGTGTAGGAGATCGCTCCCCACACCATGATGCCGGGTGTTGGCCCTGTGTGCCTCGGCCGTATGCAGTCCTGATTGTGGCGCTCACCTGCACGGCGCCAAACACGCATACGACCATCATTGGCACCAAGGCAGAAGCGACTCTCATCGCTGAAGACGACACGTCTCCATTCGTCCCTCCATTCACGCCTGTCGCGACACCACTGGAGGCGGGCTGCACGATGTTGGGGCGTGAGCGGAAGACGGCCTAACGGTGTGCGGGACCGTAGCTCAGCTTCATGGAGACGGTTGCGAATGGTCCTCGCCGATACCCCAGGAGCAACAGTGTCCCTAATTTGCTGGGAAGTGGCGGTGCGGTCCCCTACGGCACTGCGTAGGATCCTACGGTCTTGGCGTGCATCCGTGCGTCGCTGCGGTCCGGTCCCAGGTCGACGGGCACGTGCACCTTCCGCCGACCACTGGCGACAACATCGATGTACTGTGGAGACCTCACGCCCCACGTGTTGAGCAATTCGGCGGTACGTCCACCCGGCCTCCCGCATGCCCACTATACGCCCTCGCTCAAAGTCCGTCAACTGCACATACGGTTCACGTCCACGCTGTCGCGGCATGCTACCAGTGTTAAAGACTGCGATGGAGCTCCGTATGCCACGGCAAACTGGCTGACACTGACGGCGGCGGTGCACAAATGCTGCGCAGCTAGCGCCATTCGACGGCCAACACCGCGGTTCCTGGTGTGTCCGCTGTGCCGTGCGTGTGATCATTGCTTGTACAGCCCTCTAGCAGTGTCCGGAGCAAGTATGGTGGGTCTGACCCACCGGTGTCAATGTGTTCTTTTTTCCATTTCCAGGAGTGTAGTTTAAATTTAATATTTTTAGTGCCATATCACGCTAAGAAATACTTGTAGCAAAATGTAACCACAACAAAGAACTGGCTGCATCCAGCTAGCAAATGAGGAACACAGTATCCTTGTTCCACCTGAAGGTTAGAGTGTAAAGTCTCGAAACGCGTAATGGGATGAAATAATGCATCAGCAAAACTGTCTCTCTGGTGCCTTTAGGAAAGGCAATTTGGTCGTCATCTAAGTACTAAGAAACTCTCACTTTTACATTCCATTCCTTTGCATATTCTTCTTGTAGGGAATTACATTGCATAAACTGCTGCGCTCTTTGTGCGAAAGTTCTCGTAGTCATCTGCCCTTGCTACATTGGGATTGGGTGGATGATATTTTCCCCAAAATCCGGTGACGACTCATCGATTCTACGATTTAAGTTGAATAGTCATCTGATTGACATTTTCCTCATCGGATTTAGGAATTCATCCTGTGGAGAACATCCGTTTCCTTTGAAAACTGAGTGCATACCTTCATCGTGGAGACTGTACTCGCCAGCAATGTGAACGAAAATTCTGAGGACTGCTACCGTCTGACAAGGACGGTGTCAGCTACACTGGTGTGCTAAATTCAAATGGGAGTAACCTGCCACGGTGTGTCACACCTATGTCCTCCATAATTCTGAACGTGGTACACTCACCGGTCAATGTGGTTGTTGCACTGTGTTCCTCCCCCATGTTTGTCTTTTGACTGCTGAATTCGGCTCTGTCTTCATTTCTATAGATGACAATGCACGACTGCATAGAACTGAGCGAGTGGAAGATACCTCTGAACGAGATGATATTCACCGAATGGACTGGCCTGCTGGTTCCGCAGACTTAAATCCATGGAGTACGTATGGATGCGTTGAGGAGACGTTTCATGGAATGCCCACATTTGCCACTGACCTTCCAGCAGTTGTCAACCGTCCTGATGGGGTAATAGAAAGCTGTACCACAAGAACTCCATACCAACATTGTGACCATCATGGGACGATGTTACAGAGCACGTGTTGCCGTCCCTGGTTATCACACACACTATTAAGATCCATGGCCCACTTCCTGTAAAGTGCAGTCGACCTTGATTAATCGCGGTGACTTCAGTGCAATTATTGTCTTTCAATTGCTATTTCCGTTCGTCCCATTGCATATTTCTTTTAGTTCCCTTCTGTACTATTCTGTAGCAGATCGTTAAGGATAGGTCGGATCCTGACCAGTTCTAAAGTGTAATTAATTTTTCGCCTTCCATCGAAGACAGCAGCACTTTTGCGCACTGTCAATGATGAACTGATGCTCCGCTGCACTGGGCTTAGCAAAATCTTTTGCGAGTGTAGTCTTCCCAATATCGGGCAGACATAGCCACGGCAAAATGTCTCTTGCGAATTTGTTGATATCGTCACTGTAGAATGTCTTGACTTTTCTGACGCATCGATAACCTGAACTCTGTTTGCACGACTTCATCACGAACGTAATGAACTTCTCGATGGTATTCCTAAGGTTTTGGTAACAGATGAAAAATGGATGGCTACAAGTTGGGCCTGTAAGAAGGATGATCGATGGCAGTAACCTAAGAAGTCCGACTGCTGCAGATGTCTCAGTGCTCGTTTGTGGTCGGGCATTGTCATCCTGAAGGATACACTGCTCCATATGTGGAAGAACATTTCGAATTCGTGCTTTCAGTTTTCTGAGGGTGTCGCAGTATCCTGCAGAGTGCTTTGCTTCCTTCGATGGAAGGCGAAAAATTAATTTCACTTTAGAATTGTCAGGGTCCGACCTATCTTTAACGAACTGCTACAGAAAAGTACAGAAGGGAACTAAAAGAAATATGCAATGGGACGAAAAATTGAGAGTCGATAATTATACTGAAGTGACCGCGATTAATCAAGGTCCCCTGGATATTACACAAGGTTCTAAATCAACCACACCTTGAACATCCCAGAACATTGTGAGCCTTACTTTGCCTCCTGATCCTTTGTAGCGAAACGCCATTTATGCTCTCTTGTTTTCGTGGCCAAAATGGTGAACACAGCTTTCATCACCTGCCCCATTGACGTTCAGGAACCCGTTGCGCTCACGCTCACAACGCCTCTATTCTTCTACGGATTTCAGTTGGAGACTCTTTTTCTGCCGTTACAAACTCTATACAGAACACTGTTTCTCACGGGCTGATATAATTAAGTTACACACTGCCGTGTTAAATGTTATAGTTCGGAGCCATCTAGCGGAAGATGATTGCAACTTGCGTCAGCAAACTGGGAGACTCGACCGAGTAGTGTGCACGATATGAAATACCTCAACGGGTATTGAGAGACATCACTTTTCAGTATGCCCTCGTATAGACTGAAGAGCCAAAAAAACTGGTACACCTGCCTAATATCGTGTAGGGCCCCAGCGGGCACGCAGAAATGCCGCTGCACGATGTGGTATGGATTAAACTAATGTGTGAAGTAGAGCTGAGGGGAATTGAAACCATGAATCCTGCAGGGTTGTCCATAAATCCGTACGAATACGACGGGGTGGAGATCTCTGCTCAGAACTTCACGTTGCAAGTCATCCCAGATATCTTCAATATTGTTCGTGTCTGGGGAGTTTGGTGGTCAGTGGAAAAGTTTAAACTCAGAAGAGTGTTCATGGTACCAAACTGAAGCACTTCTGGATGTGTGGTGTATCGCATTATCCTGCCGGAACTGCCCAAGTTCGTCTGAACACACAATGAACGTGAATGCATGCACTTGATCAGACAGGATGCTTACGTACGTGTCACCTGTTTGAGTCGTATCGAGACGTATCAGGGATTCCATATCAGTCCAGCTGCACACGCCCCACACCATTCCAGAACCTCCAACAGCTTGAAAAGCTCCTGCTGACAAGCAGGGTCCATGGATTCTTGAGGTTGTCTCTATACCAGTACATGTCCATCCTCTCGATACAATTTGAAACGAGACTCGGCCCCGAAAGCCCACATCGATGATGTTCCGTTGAATGATTTCCACGCTGGCACTTGTTGATGCCGGCCGGGGTGGCCGAGCGGTTCTAGGCGCTACAGTCTGGAACCACGCGACCGCTACGGTCGCAGGTTCGAATCCTGCCTCGGGCATCGATGTGTGTAATGTCCTTAGGTTGGTTAGGTTTAAGTAGTTCTAAGTTCTAGGGGACTGATGACCTCAGATGTTAAGTCGCATAGTGCTCAGAGCCATTTGAACCATTTTGAACTTGTTGGCGCATAATTGAAATCTGCAGCAATTTGCGGAAGAGTTGCACTTCTGTCAAGTCGAACGACTCTCTCCAGTCGTCGTTGGTCCTCTTCTTGAAGGATCCTTTTTCCGGCCGCAGTGATGTCGGAGATTTGATGTTTTAGCAGATTCCTGACATTCACGGTATACCAGTGATATCCCCGCTTCATCGCTACCTCTGAGGTGCTGTGTCCTATTGCACATCACGGCCAGCCTCACTTAAGGGGCTCCGGAACGCCCTATACTTGCAATGTTAAAATAACGCTTATAAATTACATCTTTCCTCACAAAGTATTTGAGGTAGAAAGTTGAACTTTTTACAGATTATTTATTGGAATATGGGCTACAACTTAACACAGGGATTTTACAAAATTTTAGTTCAGTTATTAAAGATGATTTTTTTCAATTGTAAAGAAAATTCACAACATTTTTTTGCAATTTTTTATTTATATATTCAAAAATATACAGTTTTTTGGAAAAAGGCTGTGTTAAATTATGCAGAAGATACTGTGTAACATTTACTGAAAGTTTGAAACAAATATGTTTGGAAGATCCTTAGAAAACATGTAATTAGTATGAGAAAATAAAAGTTTTGGGAATCGAGCGACAAAGATTGGATTAACTTTTTAGTGCATTCCAGGTCCATAGGATGGATTATCTTCATCTTCTGCAAACTCCTCCACCAGCTTCCTCTTCTTCCTCCTCCTGTTTACTCTTGCTTGTATTTCTAGACTCTTTACAGCCCTGTCTGCAGCCCGAAGGCGTTCCTTGTCTAAAGCAAGCATCGCTCGTACCATGTTAGAACCTATCTTCATTCCCATATTTCTAAATACCTTGCACCTTACAATGTTGCCATCATTGAAAGTCGCAACAGCATCATACACACCAAAGTGAAGTTTTTCTGTTCCAACAAATACAGTCTTGGGGATTCTCGACCATATAACACTATTTACTCTTTCATTGGGGTTTTGAGTTTTTCTGTGAATACACTTTTTCAACAGTTCAGGTGCTGCTAAGTCTCTGAAAATAGGTTTTATCACCTCCATTATTGCATGAGGCAGACTATGCTTATGAGTGTACACTTCACCAGTTAGCAATCCTTTGTTATATTTACACCAACTGTCTTCTTCTTTGGGACACAAGCTATGTTGGGGATTTTCATTGTCTTTATTGTTTATAGTAATAACACATACCTTTGGCTTTCCAAAATTTCTCCTTTTCTTAAAAGCCTTCAGAGGATTTCTAATAACTTTACTTTTACTCATTATTATACTTCAACAAAACAGAGACTCAAGAAACAGAATTAATTACGAATATTTTCGAGATAACGACAGAGTAAATAAACATGAAACAATCGACAATCACACCAGCGACATATATTGAACCATCACAGGTTAGCCACAACACATACTTTATCTCACATCACTAAAATGTACCTGATGAACACGGACGTTAATAATAACACCACTTGACAGCAGTTTAACAGCGCCACAGTGGGTCACGCCCATGTAGAACACATTTCAAAAATAATTTAAAACTAGTTGTAGTCTTCGGAATTGAATAAATTATATATCTATTAAAAGGTAAAAGTCTGCAGATTCAGAAAACGCAAAAAAGTAAAAATTGAACTTCTCATGATTTTGAGCCATTCCGGAGCCTAAGTCTTGATAACCTGCCATTTTAGCAGCAGTAACCGATGCAACAACTGCCCCAGACATTTGTTGTCTCATGTAGGCGTTGCCGATCGCAGAGCCGTTTTCTGTCTGTTTACATATTTCTGTATTTGAATACGCAAGCCTACACCTGTTTCTTTGGCGCTGCAGTGCATATGGCAGGCATTGATATCATGTTCGATCCTGTAACACTAAATCGGCGTTTGAGGACACGGGTATTACTCCATATGAACATCTGTCCTAGATAAACTGGATGGTCGCAAGGACAGTTTCTGATTATGCTGTACATGCAGCTTTACAGGAATTAGAAACTGAAGCACGTCGGCAGCTGTACCATTACACATGACTGTTCACTTTTGTTGAAAATCACCTACAGTGCACCGTAAAGCGGACTGCCACGCACCCTCATTTGGAATTCCGAGGAGAGAACCACGTTGAGTTCTCAGCTGCAGAGTGCCGCATAGGGGAATTTCGGCACCACGTATGTGCTTTCGGCGAGCCTGGTTGGCGTAAATGTTAACGATATTACCAACTCCCAACGGGGATAAGCCGCTACCCCGGGCAGAGTGGCAAAATTGAATTAGCTGCCGGATCGCGGAAACAGACTCTTCCAGATCCCAGAGGACGAAGAGGCTAAATAGTGTCAGGCCACAAGTGAGTAGAGGATTTAGCACCTTTCTCTGCCAGGGATTTTCAATGGTAACGTGCCACAAGGACTCACACATGAAGAGCCCAAGGAAATAACGGGGAAGTCACATTTTGTACATTATTCACGAGAAAAAACTTAAAATTACAGGATTGCAGAAAAATACTTAAACACTGCAGTCGAGTGTAAAGAGTAAAACTACGATGTCAAATTTCATAACTGTAGAGGAAGTACCTAAGAAAAAAAATAACAGTTGAAATTATATGATAGAAAAGACAATACAGGAGAAGAACGCACATCTTCGCCACGAAAAGAACGTGGTAAGCCCATCACTTTTGGTAGGCTTTCGTCCCATCTTTGTGTTGTTTAGCATTGAAAATTTCGTTTTGTTGGTCTTGAACCTTGGTTCGTTGTTTAGTAGATTGGAACAAAGATTTCTTGTGTCTTGACCACAAAAATACAGATTTCTTGCGGCTTGGCTTCAAAACTGTTTATGTACTTGAAGGTCTGCATATTTTTCGTAAAATGTTGGCAGAAACTGAGAAAGTATATCCCATAGAATTAGTTATCTCGAAAACTGTCTTCCTTCACCTTACATAAAGTTCATATTACAAAGCACATATCATTAAATCCTCGATGAGGTCGTAAAAATTCAGGTGCCGGCATTTGATACTCAGGCTAGACCTGTATGTGTAAACCACTAGAAAATTCCAAATCTGTTCGTGGCTAGGTTTCATTGTAAGTAATCCTGTATTTGAACAACTTATCTTCCACTACAACCAGAGTTTCTCTGAGCGGTCGTGTCTTCGGAGAACCCTTCACTTTGTAGCATGCCTTTAAAAACATCGTCCAATCTCTTATAATTTCTTGTTGAACAGGAATGAGTTTCTAAGGCCTGGGATTCACTCTTCTGGTTCCAAAAGCCTTAAACGAGTCTTTTGGTATTTCTGCAGTAGTTCCTATCGTAAACCTTGTAAGAGTGTCCTCTTATTGGGAATACTGTTTTGGTACTATCTAACCTCTTGTGATGATACACACATCTAGAAAATCCTTTCTCACTTCAAACTAAATACTTTTCCTGTGAGGAAACAACCAAGAGTAAGAAACTCAGTCGGTCACCTTAGCAGTCACAACCCAGATCACCTAACAGAAGAGAAGAAGCATACTTAAGACTTGAACCATTCTTTCCGTTATCACTAAAAACGAAATCCTTTGTATATCAGTGACTTGCCGCCTTACTTCAACATTATTTTAACTGCATTGTAGTACGGATGATTATCCATCAAAATGTGCCGTAAATCCACTTCCTGATTAAATGGACTTACCCCGTGGTTTCCTTGGGGTTCAAATGGTTCAAATGGCTCTCAGCATTATGCGACTTAACTTCTGAGGTCATTAGTCGCCTAGAACTTAGAACTAATTAAACCTAACTAACCTAAGGACATCACACACATCCATGCCCGAGGCAGGATTCGAACCTGCGACCGTAGAGGTCGCTCGGTTCCAGACTGTAGCGCCTAGAACCGCACGGCCACTCCGGCCGGCTTCCTTGGGGCTCTTCAGATGAAATTATACTAGATAAAGTAATTAGGCAAGCATACTCATTAAGCCCAATCCTGTTCAAATTAATAATGGACAATTCTTTGATACACTAAGAAAGAAACAGGGTTGTAAAACGACAAATACAGTATCAAACCATATATATTATGCTGACGATTCTGTATGATAGCAGATAATGATAATTTACAAAGGTTACTTCACCAATTTAATAAACCGGATCGGCAATACAAAACACAAATGTGATCTAAAAAACGTAAAGAGATTGGTAGCATCATAAATACCTGTACGACGTAAATTACTAGTAAATGGTATGTCAACTGAACAGGTGATGAGCTTTACCTAGGGTCTATTATGATCAGCTACAAAGACTTAATCACGGAAGTGTAAAATCAAGTGGAAAAGACAGCAAAGGTAACCAGATGCCTGCAAAATACTGTATGGACACACAAGTGTATTACAAATTCAAGGGAAAATAAAAAAAATTAAACAATGGTCCGCTCTGTAACGATATATTCAGCCGAAACTAGAGCAGAAACGAAAAAGCTGAAACAAATACTAACTGCAGTGGAAACGAAGGTACTAAGACAGACCTAAGTCATAACCTTGAGGGACAAAAGAAGAAATGGATCGATAGTGTACAATGTGGAACACAAGATATAAATAAATGGATAATACACTCCTGGAAATGGAAAAAAGAACACATTGACACCGGTGTGTCAGACCCACCATACTTGCTCCGGACACTGCGAGAGGGCTGTACAAGCAATGATCACACGCACGGCACAGCGGACACACCAGGAACCGCGGTGTTGGCCGTCGAATGGCGCTAGCTGCGCAGCATTTGTGCACCGCCGCCGTCAGTGTCAGCCAGTTTGCCGTGGCATACGGAGCTCCATCGCAGTCTTTAACACTGGTAGCATGCCGCGACAGCGTGGACGTGAACCGTATGTGCAGTTGACGGACTTTGAGCGAGGGCGTATAGTGGGCATGCGGGAGGCCGCGTGGACGTACCGCCGAATTGCTCAACACGTGGGGCGTGAGGTCTCCACAGTACGTCGATGTTGTCGCCAGTGGTCGGCGGAAGGTGCACGTGCCCGTCGACCTGGGACCGGACCGCAGCGACACACGGATGCACGCCAAGACCGTAGGATCCTACGCAGTGCCGTAGGGGACCGCACCGCCACTTCCCAGCAAATTAGGGACACTGTTGCTCCTGGGGTATCGGCGAGGACCATTCGCAACCGTCTCCATGAAGCTGGGCTACGGTCCCGCACACCGTTAGGCCGTCTTCCGCTCATGCCCCAACATCGTGCAGCCCGCCTCCAGTGGTGTCGCGACAGGCGTGAATGGAGGGACGAATGGAGACGTGTCGTCTTCAGCGATGAGAGTCGCTTCTGCCTTGGTGCCAATGATGGTCGTATGCGTGTTTGGCGCCGTGCAGGACTGCATACGACCGAGGCACACAGGGCCAACACCCGGCATCATGGTGTGGGGAGCGATCTCCTACACTGGCCGTACACCACTGGTGATCGTCGAGGGGACACTGAATAGTGCACGGTACATCCAAACCGTCATCGAACCCATCGTTCTACCATTCCTAGACCGGCAAGGGAACTTGCTGTTCCAACAGGACAATGCACGTCCGCATGTATCCCGTGCCACCCAACGTGCTCCAGAAGGTGTAAGTCAACTACCCTGGCCAGGAAGATCTCCGGATCTGTCCCCCATTGAGCATGTTTGGGACTGGATGAAGCGTCGTCTCACGCGGTCTGCACGTCCAGCACGAACGCTGGTCCAACTGAGGCGCCAGGTGGAAATGGTATGGCAAGCCGTTCCACAGGACTACATCCAGCATCTCTACGATCGTCTCCATGGGAGAATAGCAGCCTGCATTGCTGCGAAAGGTGGATATACACTGTACTAGTGCCGACATTGTGCATGCTCTGTTGCCTGTGTCTATGTGCCTGTGGTTCAGTCAGTGTGATCATGTGATGTATCTGACCCCAGGAATGTGTCAATAAAGTTTCCCCTTCCTGGGACAATGAATTCACGGTGTTCTTATTTCAATTTCCAGGAGTGTATAAGCAAAAGAAATTGGAAAGATCATGGGAGAAGAATTGACCCCTTAAGAGTAACTACAGTTTTTAAACGTGGACTACCGCGAGGAAAACCTCTACCCGGACGACTACCCCAGAGATGGGACAGCATTTGGTCCAGTACACCCATGAAATGAGACAGACAAACACGGGAAACCCCAGTTAGCAGCAGCAGCAGCAGAAGAAGAAGAAGAAGAAGAAGCATTTGAAGACCAAAGACGCTGCAACATCCGACGCTGAGTTGGAGGAACAGTAAGGCAACAACGCACCATCATAGGATTAATTGTTTAGGTGGTTCACACGCGCGCATTGTTGTCAGAATGAAGAACATCGCGAATCGATACTAAGTTGAGGACGATAATGGGAAAAGCGATAGGAAGTAATTGGCCAGTTTTCAACATATGAAATGATAGTTTGATCATGACAAAGGTCGCCGTCTGCGAGGTTTCGATACAGTTTCCACACAGACAGCCTGTAGAACTGAGACAAGAGGGGATAACATTTTTAACTGCCTAATCATCATGGACGGTCTGTGTCCCGTATGAGCGATAGGTAATTTTCGAGGTAGAGCGTTTCGTATACAGCCGTAATACAGGTTTCTACAAGTAAAGACTCTACCATATAAACCGTCGTCCAGAAGAAATGTGTCTCGTTGGAGGTTGATTATGTTGAGAAGCATTTAAAAAATTGTCAGGTAGTGTGGCTACACGAGAATTTAAACTTTGCGACTAGTCCCATCCCCTCCCTCCCTTCTTCGTGTTTTACTGGTTTTGGAGGGATATCTGTGGTTAATTAGCGCTGTGATGACGTAATATCGACATTACGTCCATGTGGCTAAGGCCTCCAATCGGGTGGACCGGTCGCCAGGTGCAAGTCTTTTTAGTTGACGCCATTTTGCTGACGTGCGCATCTATGAGGATGAAACGATGATCAAGACAATACAACTCCCAGTCCCCGAGCGGAGAAATTCTCCGACCCGGCCGGGAATCCAACCCCTGCCCTTCGCATGGCATTCTGCGGCACTGTCCACTCAGCTATGGAGGCGGACATCAACATTGTGAATGAATGTGATAAAATGGCGGTAAGTTGGTATGGCTTTGTTAAGAGATCTGCTTGTGAGACGAGTAAGAACATACTGCTTAAAAGATACAGTTGTTCTCAAGTTCGCGCTTTGGTACTGATAGCCATCTACTACCGCACAAAACTAACCCACCCTCAGAATAATGAACCTATGTAGTCAGGAGGAAATGCCTCGTGTGTCAGGCGAATTCAGTCTTAGGTTTCACTTATATTACACATTTATTTTCCAACATGACAATAGCTTAATTAATACAGGGTGTTTCAAAAAGAATGACCTGACTTCAAATCTTCATGTTTGTTGATAAATGCATACCACAAACATGGGATGCAGTGAAGAATAGTAACCAAGTCTTAAGGTTTAAGCTATGTTCTTCCAAATGCTCTATGTGTCTAGCAGCAGCAGCAGGAACAACATCTGGACGATAGCTAAATTCAAAAGCTTTACGCAATGCATCTACTTTTACGGAATTTGCGGCGGGTGTTATACCGTTCTACACTTTTCCTATGCCATGAGGTAAAGGGGAGATGAACACACTTTCCCTCACATATCCCCGCAAGAAAAATCGCGTGAGGTCACGTCTGATGATCTTGGTGGCCAATAATTCAGGGCTGTGCGTCTGTGTCTCGCGCGCTCTATTCAGCTATCTCGAAACACTGCAGAACTGTCCTTTTCCACAACTTCAGGAGGACTCCGATTACTTAACTATCCAACACGATGGAACTCCACCAGGCTGGCACAACAACGTATGTCAGTGTCTCAATGACACTGCCTCACCGCTGTATAGGGTGCACAGAAACACTGCCCAACATTCTTGGCCTCTTACATCGCCAGACACGAACCTATCCGATTTTTTCTAGTGGGGATATATGACGGAAAGTATGTTCATCTCTCTTTTACCTCGTGGCATAGAAGAACGAAGAAAAGAATAGCAGCCTTCATAGTTTTTGTAATAGCAGATACAGTATATAAAGTTTATGACGGATTTAGCTATCGTCTGGATGTTATAGGTACTGCTGCTGGTAGACATATGACTATTTGTAATAGCGTAGGTAAAACTTGAAGAATTTGTATTTTTAAATTCATCCCGTTTTTGTGACATGTTTTATCTATGAATTAGGTTTGAAATCTGGTCATTCTTTCTGACACAGCAAGTATTTTTCACAGACACAAGGCACTAAGAATTTATTACCGGAGCCAAAATTTATTTTGGATTCAAAATACGTAAATACTTAATAGTTTGACCAACTGACAACAGAACTAACTCTATTACAAATCATTATTTCTGTCTTTTTGCCTCTGCTTACCAGAAGATCTGTATAATGTCACATATCAGTCGTGCTCCTCAGCCCTGTGTTGCTTACATTGACATAAACTGGCATTAATATGACCCTTTATGTCGTGAACCACCTTTAAGGTATAAATACTTTTAGAATAATTCTGTTTATTTAACGTTTACATTTGAAAAAACAAAATGTCCGTACTTTTGTTGGTGGCTTCTACACCAAGTGTTTTTAAAATATACTTCTTGTTGTGAGGTGCACAGCCCGTCCACAGGCAAAAGCAGAATGTACAGAGTATACAGTTTTGGTGCACTTACAACGTTTAACATGATTTTTTTCTCTCTTCCGTCTCTACACAATATGCACAGCTTCTCTTCTTATCTTGAGCAGGCCGGTCTGGCCGAGCGGTTCTAGGCGTTTCAGTCTGGAACCGCGCGACCGCTACGTTCGCAGGTTCGAATCCTGCCTCGGGCATGGATGTGTGTGACGTCCTAAGGTTGGTTAGGTTTAAGTAGTTCTAAGTTCTAGGGGACTGATGATCTCAGAAGTTAAGTCCAATAGTGCTCAGAGCCATTTGAACCATCTTATCTTCAGGTTTCGCTGTACTTCCTAGATCCGCTGCTACTATCGAATTAATTGACTTTTTGCCCCTTGCTAGTTGAGATCCCAAATTGATGATGGAAGCCCAACATCTCATTATGATGCATGCATGATGTTGAAGAATAGCACTAGTGGCCAGCGAATTGTTTTTCTCTTTATACTATAGCATCACGTCTTACTAGTCCATAGTGTCAACGGCACCTTTCGTGATACTCTATGGCATTACAGTTTCAGGCCTCTTTACTGTTGATGGTGATACCATTGGTTGGCCATGAAGAGCCGGTAGTAGCTTCGTTCTTATTTGGAACATAAGATGGTATCACACGTCGCTGAAAACCGAACATCACGTCCTTTAGGTTTATTAAAATCAGGAGTCAGTTCAAATTTCTGTTTTCGGATAGTACCAACTAGTGTCAGACCTTTTGACTGGAAATAACGAGCTAAAAGGAGACGTGTAAAAAAATTATTGCAGGTGGTATTACGTCCAGGCTTTTCTAGCTCAGTCGCCTGGGTTTTCTCAACATTCTATCCAAGTCGCCAGGCTCTGATTTTTCTTCCTTCTCCAAATACACTTTCATCTTCGGGTATAGCTTGTTGCACTGGCACAGATTACCCAGACCTTCATCTAGTATCTACCAGGTTTCCATGGCATGTATTGTTGAAATGAACAGCGACCTGTAAATGTTGCCAACTGTTCATCCACGGTCATGCACCATCCTAGTAGATGGCATCCCTCAGGGTAGTTTCCCACATATCAACATCTTCTCTTTTTTATTTCCTGTTTGTCATTTGACCTTTGCTCATTTCGGGTTGCAGCACTGTCAAAGCGTGACATCCTCAGAATAGGATGGAAACGGTTGTGAGACATAATTTCATTGAACAGTGGTCAGACACTCTCAAAACTCCAAAGCTGAGTGGTGCCTACATTCCTTGTAAACATGAGTCAGCATCAGAAAACAAGAAACTTTTTCAGTTCATAAAAATCTGTATCCACACAGTTCGTGTAAGCGATTCCACCTTCCTTGTTGGTCTACATACACACTATACCAATGATACGCGAAAGAACAATATAAAACAAGACACTACATTATTACGGTTCGTAAGCGAATAGCCGTAAGGTTCCTGGTCTTTCAATAAATCATAGTTGCTCCACCTGTCAGAAATTCCAGTCTTAGGGACAGTAGGATAAAACCATGTCTTACTTAACAGAGTTTGCACTAGATTGTTCTCCTTCCTAAGCGGACTCTCCTTGATCATCGTAATATTCCTGTTGTTCTAAGTTTCAGCGATGTCTACCTCACTGTCGTCATTCTTGGAAAATTCGAATTCACTAGACAGGTTTTCAGAATCAGAAGAATGCTGCGACAGTTCCCGTAACTCATCTTATCAGCCATTTCTGTATAATGTTTTCAGTTTGTATAACAGACAGCTGTTATGGAATAATGTACCAAAGTAAAACACGTGCTTAGTATACCGTGAGTGAACAATAGCAACTGACGTAACAGGCGCCTCGCAGACAGACTTCTGGGTTGTTAATCAACTGCTTCTAACTGCTCGGGCTTGAGAGCCCCGTAAAGGAGGAAATGTGAACCAGTACTTTAAGATGTAGGTAATTTTTTTGTAACTATTTCCTAAATTATGACTAGCAAGGCAAATTAGTAAAAAACCTAAAATTCCCTTAAAATAAAATGTGTAGTTACCGATAGAGAATATAAAAAAAGTCACAGATAGGTCTCTGAGGCCCTATGGTAGTTAAAAATAAGAAAACATTTTAAAACTTTTTAAAAGGTAAATTTGCTAAGTCTTACAGGTTCCAAAATCATTTAGAAACAAGATGGATCTTGGGATGGCTTCGCATCTCAAACTTGTGCTGCATGTTATCCAATAAGAACAGTTTTAAATTATTGTCCAGGGCATAGTTCATCTTGGTCCGTCTCTTTACAAGACAAGACGGATTAACATTAGACAGAATCCGCAAAAGAACTCGCAGTGATGTTACATTAGTCATATTGGCCTTTACTGGAGAAAGCTGATGTGACTGTAAATTAATGATTCACCAAGTAAACCCATTTAAGCCAGTAATGTACTAAATGAAACATCCAGTAATTGTGCTAAAAGCACCCCAGGAGCTTTTCCTTGTTTCCCAAATTACCTGCTCACTCACAGTAAAGTAACGCCACCCAGTATGTGCATGTTACAATTAATTCAAGGAAGGCATTGTAGTACTACCTCTCTCGTACGAGTGCCATTTTTTAAACGTTTGAAAAGAGGAAAAAAATGTTCACAATGGAAGGTCTCATCACATTAACGACAACGACAACAAGAGAAAAATGAGAAGCATATAAACATAGGTTTTAGAATTAATGAGTTGAAACTAATGAAAATTCTCCTTCTGCGTGTATCGCTTTAAATTAATTAATTACCTGTTCTTTTTGTGAAGCTAAAGCATCAGGAAGTCGTTTACGGAAAATGGGAAGCTCCGTGACCCGAAACCGTGTTTTGTGTTAGGTTTCAATGCAAAGAAAAGATCTGCAGCAATAACGAACGGACTTTGGTGAAAATGTGGATTGCAGGCTCAACTTATAAATCTTGAACTGTGAACCGTTGCGAGCTTATTGCGCGCAATCGGTGCGTCACGCAACCGATCACCTCCAACCAATTTATCAGGGTGAAAATACAAAGGGCGTTCAGAAAGTTATGAACAGTCGTCTCTATTTTTCTCATTTTTTGTAGGAGGAGAATGAAATATTGCGTGAACATACTTGGAACATTTATCTATAACTTGGTATATAAAAGTATTTTCTTTTATTTACCGTTGAGCCATAATGGACCGTGAAGTAGTTGTCAGGTTGCGACAACTATCGGTGATGGAGTTCCTCTTCAGGACCGGCGATGACTCTGCCACATAGATTCACAGGAAGTTGCTCCCTGTTTATGGGGAGGACACAGTGGATCGCAGCAGTATCCAGCGGTGGTTGCAGAGTTTTAAATAAGGTGATTTCTCTCTACTGCACAATCCACGATGCGGTAGACCATCGACGACAGTGAGTGATGTGAATAAGGAGACCATCGATCAAATCATCCAAAATGACAGATTTGTGACGACACGAAAGCTTGCTGAAATGATTCGTTTGTCATTGGGAAGTGTGGTATGACTGGTACAGTCACTAGGTTACAGAAAAATCTGTGCACGTTAGGTGCCTAGATTATTGACAAGAGAAATTAAAACGATGAGGAAGAATGTGTGCGATGGTCTCATGAACACCTATACTGAAGACTGGAAACAATGTTTTGACGACTTCATTACCCAGGACGAAACATGGTGGTTTTTGTCCGAACCTGAGAGCAAAACCCAATCCATGGAGTGGCGTTATCCGGGTTGCCCTCGGAAGAAGAGACCAAGACCTTCAAGAACAGTAGGCCGAAAGGGGATGGCCTCCTTCTTCTGGGATTATTTTGGCGTCATTTTCATTGACTTTTTGGAACCTGGCTCCAGAATTAACCGGGACCGTTACTGTTTGTCATTGGACAAGCTGCGACGTGCCGTCAAGACCCACAGACCTCAGCTTCAGAGTCAGCTCATCAGACTAAACCGTGACAATGCCAATCCCCATACAGCCCTTATGACGCGGAAGAAAATCAGGAATATGGGTTGGAAAATTGTTCCTTATCCTCCCTACAGTCAGGACCTGGTTCCGTCTGACTTTTACCTCTTTTGTTGTCTGAAGGGCCACCTGCTAGAAAAACCTTTGATAGTGAGGAAGACCTTTTTTCCTGTGTCAAGCGATGGTGTAAAAGTCGGTCCCCAGAAATTTACCAAAGTGCATTTACTTTAAGGAAAGAACGCTGGGCCAGATGCGTCACAGCTTATGGAGGCTACATTGAGTAGGCTTAGTGTTTAGCTAAATGTTCCAAGTATGTTCACAAAATATTTCATTCACCTCCTGCAAAAAATTAAAAAATTAGAAAGACAGTGCAAAACATTTTGAACGCCCTTTGTACATAAAAGATGTCATCGTTCAGAGAATCCGAGCATACAGATAGTATGCCTTGATAGTCCAGTGTGTTGCGCGGGGTAGCCGCGCAGTCCGTGCCGCTGCCCACGTCACAGGTTCGAGTCCTCCTTCGGGCATGGGAGTGTGTCTTGTCCATACAGTAAGTTAGTTTAAGTTAGATTAAGTAGTATATAAGCTTAGGGACCGATTACCTCAGCAGTTTGGTCCCATAAGACCTTACCACAAATTTCCAAATTTTTAGCCCCGTGGCTCCAGGAGGAAAGGTGTTTCTACAGTATACAGTGAAAAAGTGGAAAAAAATATTAATTCGTTACATAGATATAAACTCTGTCACAGACATAGCGAAATACAAAGGTATGCATTACACTCAAATGACGTACTAGCCATTCGCTTCGAAGATACTCTTGGGGCCTCTTGTACGTCACAAAGGCGGTGGCGAAGTAAACTCCGAACTATGGGCTGAAAGGCTTACCGATGCGATAAGACACGTCATTATGCAAGGCATGAATATAACTTCAGTCAAGATCCATTATTCGAAGCGCAATTCCGTAGCGGTTCACACCAAGAGAAGGTAGTTTTTTTATTTCAAGTTGGTAGACTGCTGTCATTATTCAGTGCCTCATAACTCTCTGCTGATGAACACACAACGTTTGTCACACTTCATGAACAACAACCACTGTTCGCACTGTCCACTCCTTTAGTCTCCCGCAACTAAATTCCTGACAACAACAAACGGCTTCAAGCCTCACCGTCCAATGGCACCATGTAGTGGTTTCCAAACGGCTGTCTCCTCTTCACAGACCACAACTGTCTATCATGATGCTGTAAGTAAAGGTTATTAGTACCTGCAACTGCTAAGCAAAACCATGAGCCGGCCGAGATGGCTGAGCGGTTCTAGGTGCCACAGTCTGGAACCGCGCGACCGCTACGGTCGCAAGTTCGAATCCTGCCTCGGGCATGGATGTGTGTGATGTCCTTAAGTTAGTTAGGTTTAAGTAGTTCTAAGTTCTAAGGGACTGATGAACATAGAAGTTAAGTCCCATAGTGCTCAGAGCCATTTGAACCATTAGGACCAAAACTATGAAGCACTGTGGTAAGAGTAGACTACATTAAGACAATCAAAGGAATGCCTCTTTTCACGCGACAACATATCCAGTCCCATAGTTTTGAGTCTCGGAAGATTTTAGCTGAACGCACTACAGTTTTGCTCCCATGCTTGTCAGTGGACCTGATGCCCAGAATGAAAAAGAATCTAAAGGGGAAGCGTTTTCATCACTTAGCTAGCGCCAGTAAAGGGAAAAACATCGGTTGACTCCGTAAATAATTTCCTTAACAAGTAAAATTTTGGGATGAAAGCTAGAAACTTTACTTCTAAGGCGATGCTTGTCGTTAAATGTCCTATGAAACACGCACTGGTAAATGAATTATTCTTGTTAGTTTAAAAGCAATTTCTCCACCCTCAAGACAAATCTGTATAACGAAATATGTGCGTGCTCTGTACGGTCCGTAGTTAATAAATCGTAATGAATAGCATTTTCACCATTGAGCACGAATGTTTTCAATCCGGAAATTTCGAATTTTTACACGTACAGGTTTAAAGAGGCTCATACACAGTCAGTAAATGTTATACACAGAGCGTGAGGAATTATTACTGGCCATGATTCTGTTAAATTTCACAATTTGTACCACATTTCCAAACTACGTCCTGCTCATTTAATAGGACTATACGCAATAATAGGCCGTAATACGGGCCTGTAACAGACAATCCCGCAAAATCCATATGAAAATAGATTTCTCAACCTCACATTTCCTGAGGCTGCTTTTTGTAGACGTTCTACCAATTAGAAATCTCAGAGAGGGTGAAGTGTTTCTATTCCTAAACTTAACATGTGGTAAGCCATTTAGTCGCAGATCTATACATATTATAAAGTCCTACACCGCAGTTTCTGTTGAATGATCAGTCTAATCTCAGAAACTACTGAAGATCAACTAATACATGAGTAAGATTCGCGTGTGTAATTTATTATCACTGAGTCCCATAAGATTTCACACACATTTGAACACAATTCGCATTTGTTGTGACATCTGGTGGTAATGATCGGATTTACGAGCTGGTCATCTGCAGAGCAGTAAAGAGCCGACGGAATCCAGAGAGCAACGAAACTACACCAGAACCTATGGCACGTGTGGTGGTCCAGCTGTGAGGCATGTTACTCGAAACAGAACGGTCGCAGGATCAAGTACTGGTCAAGCCATGAATTTTTCAGTGTGCCTTATAATCTAGCATTCGCCTTCCAACGACGTGGAGATACAGCAGAAACGACACATGGTTCAGATTCCACATTAAACTGTGTCCACTTTCCCCATTTGAGTAACTGGGATAGATTCGTGACACGCAAACAGCTGAAGTGGAGTCCGACTTAAAGGCATGATCAAGGTTATTTAGCTACATGATATTATTAGTACCAGACGACAGACATATCTTTTTGTGCTACACATATTATAATCTGAAGTCCTCCGCCGCGTTTTTCTGTCTATATGAGCAGGAAACTGTAGAGATTTGAATACAGTTTTCACTGATAAACTGATTCACTAGGCAGTTGTACGGATATCTATACCTAGAATGCTGTCTTCTGAAAGTATCTTTCGCATGATCTGTCACTGGAACGTACCGCAGCTCGATTAATTTTGGACCATACAAGGAAAGAATTTCTACAGTTAAGTACAGGAGGCAACTGAGACAAACGGAAACGAAACTTGAATTCAATTACACTAACGTCACAGCGATTTACGTCTGTCTACTGAACATTACAAAAGGCGTGACATGTGTGGCCATCAAGAACTGCAACACGCCCGGGTTCCCGGGTTCGATTCCCGGCGGGGTCAGGGACTTTCTCTGCCTCGTGATGGCTGGGTGTTGGGTGGTGTCCTTAGGTTAGTTAGGTTTAAGTAGTTCTAAGTTCAAGGGGACTGATGACCATAGATGTTAAGTCCCATAGTGCTCAGAGCCAAAGAGCCAAGAACTGCAATGGGTGCTGTGAAACGTTCTTGCACGCTGGTCACGATGTAGGCCAGGAGCTCTTGTGGTTGGGCTTTCCATTCATCCATCAGCGCAATTAGCAACTGCTCGATAATCTTTGGTGCATTTGGACGTTCTGCAAACTTCTCCCCAATGCATCCCACACGTGTTCGGTGGGGTTTAATTCGGAGAAACGGATAGGTCACTCCAATTCACCGAATATCCTCGCGCTGCAGGAGCTCTTCCAGCTCAGGGCCGAGTGGAATGCTGAAAAGTCGCTCAGGGGTTACAAGTACGGTGTCACAATAACGCTGGTAGGTGAGCGCCCTGTTCAATGATTTGGATGTCAGTGCGTCCATACAACGTTATGCCTCTCTACACCTCAACACCTGGAACGCAAAAATGATCATTTTCGACAATGCCAGACATACCTTAATATGATGGTAGGTAGGAACGTATTTGTCGAAGATGATCGTTTTGGTGGTCCACGTGTCCCATGGCGTGGTGAGACTTAATGCTTCACGGCCGTACTGTCTTCCAAATCTCACCGGGCATCGTTCCTGTGACACTGTCTTCCTTCCCCATGAGCGTATTTTCAGGGAGTGCATCGTTCCTGACTTCACTTTTGTGGAATTCGACGCACGAGCACATAGAGCTGCGAAAGTAGAGGAGCTCTTGGATCGAGAGTATATCTGTTGAGTGAACTGGTTTGCCCATTCCCCGACTTATATCCCATCGAGCACGTGTGTATGCGTTGGGGACACGTTTTGCAGCTCTTATACATAGATCAGTGA
Organism: Schistocerca nitens; assembly: GCF_023898315.1. NCBI lineage: Eukaryota > Metazoa > Arthropoda > Insecta > Orthoptera > Acrididae > Schistocerca > Schistocerca nitens. Next base: position 301,153,734 of record NC_064620.1, read on the forward strand.
CCATCAAGAAGATGTTAACCACGCTGATGGAGCAATGAAACACCCCACCATAAGAACTCTTACCCAACCTTGTGACCAGCCCTTCACAAGGCTGCCAGGTAAAGTTGATCACACGTCATGTTAAGAATCACGTTCCATCTTTTACAATGACTATGGGACCATCAGATACCGCGGTAACTTCAGTATTATTACTGTCTTTAAAAAAAAATCTCGTTTGTGTTCGTCTCATTGTGCATTTCTATTTGCATTATACTGCAGCGGGTCTTTCTACGTTTGGTGTTTATTTAATCTAGCTGTGTAACTTGTCAGTGACAGATCGTGCGAAAGCTACTCTCTCGTCCTTAAGTTTTGCACGTCAGTGTATCATAAGTTAGGCACCAGCTGCGGTTTCACTCTGTACGTTTGAGCTAATCACAGGGACTGCTGTAGCATTTGGATACCGTTATCAGCAATACAGTGATTCAGCAAGAAGCTTTGTGTGTGCAGCTTATAATCACTGCGTTAGACAAGTCGTCCGGACGTACAGTCATACTCAAAAGTATCCGAACGACCTGAATTGAATTTCGCCTGATTCGCATGCAACCGGTATAACGCGGCTGTCTAGCAGGTCCTCTAATCGCTCCTTGGTACAGTCGTTTGACTACTGAAATTGGTTCCAACAAGTCACCACCAGAAAACACTGCTCTGTATCGCAGTAACTCATGATGTAAATCAATACCACGATGCTACAAATATCAGGGAACACCTTATCACAGATAAGACTGTCCTTAAGGCTTGTAAGCTCACATTTCTTGCAATAAATGACATACCTGAAACGTTACCACTCTCAATATTACGTCAGATAGGTAATGCACGTTGTAAGTTCGTCGTATCCATGATTTTCTCTTCAAAGTATCATATAGTACTTATTATTAAACACAAAATGACATTAAAAATTTAAGTTATCCATGAGCTGCTAGTTGAGAATATGTATGAATTTCAAAAGACACGACGAACCGTCTCGTTCTGCATATGAATACATACCCAGGTCAGGCAGACTAAGCAAAGGTTTCGTGACTGACGCAAACTAACAGTCATTTCCCGATTAGGCACACAGAGAGATATATATCTCGATTTTAGACAGTGTCAGTTAGCAAATATCAGCTTTAAATTACATAACACAAACATTTTTAACGGACGAGAATTCCTCCCCAGCATCTCTTGTCCCTGTTAACGAACTACGAGAGATGTTAAATATTGCTTCTTCACATGTAACTTACTTGAAATGCCGTGAGGTAAATCTTTGTGTTGGACAGGGATTCGAACCCAGAACCTAATAGGATTGATATCGAAGCACAATCAACTGTGACATATCGGATTTCCTTGCCAGTAGCTAGCTGTTTTAACTGAAATGGCGAGAAGAAACATTAATTTTTTCCTTCCCAGGACTCCAACCCGGCACCTATCGCTGTTATATCCTAGAGAAAATGAACGTTAAATACGGGTTTGTTGCACCAGCAGCGACATGTGAGCATGTTTGAACTAGAAATAATATGACGAAGAGTTCAGTGCTCACTGGGAATAGAGTCGCACACATATCGTTGTTGACTACACACAAAGACACGTCAGCTACCGAATTTTTCTCCACCGGCAGCTCGGAATAACATCTTGAATTTACAGTGATCTCGCAAATAGTTCTGTGTCCCACTGGGAGTCAAAAACGTCAGATATCGTTAGTGTTGACAACGAATGAAAAAACATTAAAATTCAAAATTATTATCCACCAGCAGATAGGTGTTCTCATGCTAGAGCTTGATAATACATAATGAAATCTTAAGTGCCGGGCCATGATTCGAACCCATTCACACGCAATATGTGGAGATGTTGAGGAATCTGCAGTTTTGAACAAACAACATATTGTAGCCGAGCTGTATTGCCACGAAGGAATCAAATTTCGGGTTAAGGGCGGTCTGAGTCGCATTCTCAGTTCAGAACGAATTTTATCGATATACAGAAGCTCAGATATGAGATGGAATAAGTGTCCTGTGACTCTACATAGCGTTTGTTTCGTCACTAGAAATAAATAACTAGTATAAGAAAGGTTACTGGTGATAGAGTCTCTACATGTCGCCACTCTTCATGACTCCTCATGGCTAGTCATCAATATGATGTGATTAGATTAGATTAGATTAATTCTTGTTCCATAGATCATGAATACGACATTTCGTAATGATGTGGAACGTGTCATTTTAAATGAAATATTTCTTTACATACCATGATTCAATTTCTTTACAACTATTTTTTACACACACTCTCTCTCATTCTTTTTTACTTCTCTCTCTCTCCTCTCTCTCTCTCTCTCTCTCTCTCTCTCTCTCTCTCTCTGTGTCGCACACACACACACACACACACACACAAACACATTATTTTCTTTTATTTGTTTGTTGTGTTCGACTATCGGCGAGGCATGAAAACGGCTGTGAATGAGTTTCTTAGTTTTGAGTACTCTTGCGAAAGAAATATAAGAACAACTATGAGAGTTACTGATTGATGACGCTTAGTTTGCAGTCAATTCTGAGTATTTTTAGTAACTACGCTCCAGTCCCTAAACCTAGTTACAGAAATGCGAATCAGTCGCATAATGTATTCCACGCCGCAGCAGCTGCGACTTGGAGGCACCAGCTATAGTCACTTCCCAGCCCGCTGTAGTATCACATCGGTTTGTCTTCTTCCTGCTGGTACTGTAACTGAGATTTGGCAACAAGGCAACGAATGTTTGGCAACTCTGTAATCGACGAGTTACTTCCTTGTATGCACGGAATTAAGCCTCAAAGTTCACTTGATTTTACCTGTCATTTCCATTGAATAATCTCAGTTATTATCGCTTGAGGTGTGACAAAAGATTGTAAACTTACGGTTTTCAGCCCAGGAAAGTCATTACAGGTGGAATTCGCAACTAATCTCGTCCTTTAAATAGCGGTTTATGAGTTCTAGCCACCATTGGCCTCGTAAGAGGAAGCTCTCACACACACTCACACCTGTTCGCCAGCTCTGTGGTAACGTGCTGCCCTGTGAAAAGCTTCTGTTATGGTTCGCAGTTCCAGTCTCACTGACTCCAACGTTTTTACCCCTACTGTGAAAGAGCTACAAGCACTCAGATCAAACATCAATAAGGAAATCGCAAGAAAATACTTTCGGCTCATACTGCAACGGTGAAAAACTTACAATGCTGCCCAACAGGTAGTGCCTCTTTCCGCTACTGACAAGCAAATTTTGGGTTTGTAGAAATACATAACTATATTTATGAAATGATACATTTGCATACCTCTTGAGTATGACTCAGCATACCAATTAAACACAGACCCAATCAAAATCTAAGTGAGTAGTATTTTACTAATTCGTGTCGATAGAGGCATGCTTTTATTAAAACAGACTTTCGTCGTAAGGTTATTGTGGGTAGTTTTATTTCATTTCTTATAATACAGTGCACAGTTTTCGTAAGGTTTCCTTTAGTGTTGTTGAAACAATAGTAAACATGAGAGCGACATTAATCATCAACGATATATGCGAATTCTCTGACGTTATCTATAACAGTCTGATGATGCACATGCAGTTTATTGATTACATGCATGTAGAAAACTTGTTCTGAGTTAAAGCTGTCAAACAATGTATGAAGAAGAATAAAATGCCACTACCACACGACAGCTAATGTAGAAAATACTTTTCTGACGTATTTGGGCACGATGCACTCTCCCCATACATAGTACAAAAGCTTCGAGATGCATCTGCTGCCTGGCTGTCTATTAAACCTGAAAAGAACAAAATGTCACAGAAGTTAGCCCTTTTTCCACAAGCGACTATTTTAGGTTGAGAAGTGAAGGGAATTATGTTCAAAGTTCCATTAGGCTGGTTACTTCAGCAGACAGCAGAATTACGTTTTTTAAAAAAAAATTGTAGTATATATATCCGAACTCGCGACGTCTTATCTATGATGCACGACACTTACCATCACGCTACTAGCTAACACATAGCTACAACCACTCCAGAGCTGAAGAACAATTCCTCCAGAACTTCTGCATACCACAGCGCTGCAAGATAATGCAAATGGCCAGGTCTAGACTTCTGAGAGTAACAGTTACAGCTTTTCTTTTGCGCTGCACGGCGTTTTTTTACAAACAGATAGCGCAATAGAATAGCTCAAGTGGAAAGGAACACTTCCTATTTAAATTTCTGCATTCTACACTGTTGGCAGTTCGGTGATTACAAAATAGAGTTGAATGTATGCACTGGGTAGCCGAGGCAGCTAGTTAATGGGGATTCGGTCAACCAAGTTCATGAATTTACTGAACACGCTGCAATTTACTACAGGGAGCTTGTGTGTCAGAATTCTCATCAAGTGTGGCGCAACGGTGTTATGATAGAAAAAGGAGTCACAGGTAAGAGGGATTCGTGGTCTGTTGGACTAATGGTAGGTTCTTATACCTATGGTCTGGGTTCGATTCCCACTTATATCAATGATTTTAGATATGGAGAGAAAGATTCCATTCTCTTCTGACTACACCAAGTGAAGAAGTTATAATGGCAGTGTGGTCTGAAATTCACATTAAAGATGATATTCCTTCTCTGTCTGGAGTGGCGACATTTAGAAACTCTACCACCAGTAACCTTTCTTGTACTAGTTATTTATTTCTAGTGACGAAACAAACGCATTCGGAAGAGAAAGTTGGTAACTGAAATTTCGTAAATAGATCTCGTCGCGACGAAAAAGTCTTTGCTTTAATGACTTCCATCCCAACTCGCGTATTATATCTGCCACACTCTCTCGCCTATTACGTGATAATACAAAACGAGCTGACCTCTTCTGCGCCCTTTCGATGTCCTCTGTCAATCGCACCTGGTAAGGTTCCCACACCGCGCAGCAATATTCTAACAGAGGACGAACGAGTGTAGTGTAAGCTGTCTCTTTAGTGGACTTGTTGCATCTTCTAAGTATCCTGCCAATGAAACGCAATCTTTGGCTCACCTTCCCCACAATATTATCTACGTGGTCTTTCCAATGAAGTTGTTCGTAATTTTAACACCCAGTTACTTAGTTGCATTGACAGCCTTGAGAATTGTACTATTTATAGAGTAATCGAATTCCAACGGATTTCTTTTGGAACTCATGTGGATCACCTCACACTTTTCGTTATTTAGCGTCAACTGCCACCTGCCACACCATACAGCAATCTTTTCTAAATCGCTTTGCAACTGATACTGGTCTTCGGATGACCTTACTAGACGGTAAATTACAGCATCATCTGCGAACAACCTAAGAGAACTGCTCAGATTGTCACCCAGGTCATTTATACAGATCAGAAACAGCAGAGGCCCCAGGACGCTTCCCTGGGGAACACCTCATATCACTTCAGTTTTACTCGAATATTTGCCGTCTATTACTACGAACTGCGACCTTCCTGACAGGAAATCACGAATCCAGTCGCACAACTGAGACGATACCCCATAGGCCCGCAGCTTGATTAGAAGTCGCTTGTGAGGAACGGTGTCAAAAGCTTTCCGGAAATCTAGAAATACGGAAAACTTGAGATCCCCTGTCGATAGCGGCCATTACTTCGTGCGAATAAAGAGCTAGCTGCGTTGCACAAGAACGATGTTTCCTGAAACCATGCTGATTACGTATCAATAGATCGTTCCCTTCGAGGTGATTCATAATGTTTGAATACAGTATATGCTCCAAAACCCTACTGCAAATCGACGTCAAGAATTCTATACGTCAGTAAAGTTTGCCAGTTTGCATACATACTTCCACACATTCACATACTTCGACACATATAAACAACAAATAAGTACGCATAATATAAAGTCAATACAAAATCGTTTGCTTCAAATTTCTACCGGATACTTGGCTCATCGATCGCAAGTTATCAATTAGCCCAGCTTATAACTTGCATCTTAAGAAAGTGAAAATGTCATTACAAATATTTTAAAGAATTTGCAATCTCTTCAGTTTTACATAATTTTTGGCAGTCATTTCTGGTTCTTTCCAGGCATGTGAAGAGACTTCTTAGCCCAGTTTTGGACACTGCAGTAACACTTTTGGCATATTTGTATAGCCGTGATGTGTCCATTATACAGAGACAGCATGGCCCAAAAATTTATTGTTGAATGATAGACCGCACGGCTACACCACGCTGCTAATTTTACATTTAAGACCGGATTTTACGTGCACAAAAATTCTGCATGTGCTTCAACACTACAACACGGGGTTCGCAGAACCCTTATGATAGTAATGAAGACACTTTAGAGCATATTTCTCCGTTCTACGACACTTTGTAAACTATGTTTTCACCTCACACTGGATTTTGGTAACGAGAAAGCATGTTCTTGAGTGTTTCTCGGTAGTACCTGACGATTGGATAGCTTTGAACCTCTGTATCTGTGAAATGGATAAACATATCCAGTAAATTTTCATGGTTCTTCTAGATCTTAGCAATATATCGTAAAAATGTCAACGATTTGCTATGCACAGCCCTCTTGCAATCCGCGGCTCTGTTTTGGTACTGCAACGTGATAAGAATCCCCTTTATTTCAGGTTTTGTGAGGAACCGTCCATGAACTAATGCTGCCCTCACAAGCCCCGTAGGGCCCATGGTAGACCATAAAAAATGCAAAAAGAACCGATTTGCTCCATTTGCCTAAGCTGGAGGGAGTGTGTAATATTCATACTTCGACCCTGAACAGTAGGATAGTGACACTCAGATGATCCTTGGTCAAGGGCTATGCAGAACATTCGATCCGACGTATGAACCCCGGGAAAATCCCGCTTTTCTGTGCGGCGTTTTGGAACACATTGTTGCACGACCTGTACTGTACGATAGTTATGGTATTCCCGTTCTTCCTGTAGGATGCAAATGGTCGCTACGTTAATGGCTGTCCCAAACACTTGACCCCTTATCTCTGTGACTGATACAACCCGAGATGCGACCCACAGAAAAATAAAATCTTTACCCGAGGTTTTCTGGAACTTATTCGTACCGTGCAACTTCGTGCGCGGATCGATTAGTAGTATCAACGGTCAAAAGAAAGTACATACGACGTGTTTCTTAAAAGCAGTACGCTGAGTTGTTGTAAGAGGCATTCCATTCAGGTTCTGTAAAATAATTTGACAAGTAGCGGCAGCCCTTAGTCTCAGATTGCAAAAGAAATATAATCAAGAAACTAATATTTTCTATAGGTTAAACTATCGTTCTGCACTTATTGAAATAGCCGACACGGATTTCATTTAGGTAAAGCAGCCATCAGAATCTTTAATGCAGTTATGAATAAACATCACATTCAAAAGAACACTGATTAACAACTCGTGAGTGTTGTAATGAGTAGTAACATCATTCTGGAACATTGTAAGTCATACGTTAATGTACTCTCCATTGTCCTGTATGATTAACACTCAGTAAGATAGATTCTGAACCATTACGATCTTACATTCAAGTGCACACTGAGTACCCAAAATAATTAATTGAAAGTCGTCCGGTTACGAGCTCTTAGTCTCAGAGAGCTGGAAGACGATGTGGAGAATCAGACTGGACGGTACTGACGAAGTTAGGCGGATCCACTCAAAAGTTGAGAAACAGAAGACAGCAGTCACGGCCGCTGCCGGGACTCTGATGGCGACTTCAAGGGACTGCCGCTGGCAGAGTAGAGTGCAATAAGGAGAGTCCTGTCCATCAGAAAGTTCCGGAACTAGCAGACCACTCAGACCCGAGCTAGAAGGGGACGACAGCCAATTCCTCTTTCAGTTTTAATTTTTACTGCTACATTAGCTACTGGAAACGAAAAAATAAGATTTTTTAAAATTTCTATAACATGAAGTAATCACTAAAGTTAATAACGGTAAATACACATACGATGGACAGAGAAAAAGCAATGTACAAAAACGTGAATGAAATAAGGCATCTCGTAATCGATTTTAGATAACAACACTGTACACAGCTATAAAAGTATATAGATGAAAAGGATGAATCCTCAGGGAAAGATACTCGAAGTTAGTTGAAAATGGGAATATTCTAGATTATTTTCTATTAGCTGTTCCCGCAGATGCGCTCGCGTGTCACTAGTTAAAAGTATGACAAGTGGTAGTGAGAAAGTATGTTAGTAATTTATTAATGCCTTAATATATAGTGGTGTAGACATGTATGTGTGTGTGTGAATAAGTGGTTTTAGTGCTGGTATACGAGCATTCGGGAAATTCTCTTTACAAAATTCCGGGACTTGTAGAGGGGAGTGAGTACATAATATTTTGAAGTATCAACTGCAGCTTGAGAACTGAATTATGCGTGACGCAATTCTATTACTAGGTAAAAATTCGAAAGGAAACTTGATGAAACATCCATTTATCGTTTGAGCACATTTATTTTTAGTAACACTTAAGCATTAAGTTCTGTGCGTACAATATGCTGGGTGCTTTTTTTTTGAGTAATTAAAAGGCGTAATGTTTGAGTGTTAATACAGGAAAAGGTGCTTAAGTGACAAATGGATGTTTATCTATTATTACTTTAGAATTATTACCTAATAATTTACTGCGTCATGCCTAATTCAGTTTCTCAAGTAGAAGTGGGTGAGTTAAACATCTGAATTGAAACCGTCGTAGAACAGATACAGTACGTTCCCGGACACAGGTTCCTATTAATACACTACTGGCCATTAAAATTGCTACACCACGAAGATGACGTGCTACAGACGCGAAATTTAACCGACAGGAACAAGATGCTGTGATATGCAAATGATTAGCTTTTCAGAGCATTCACACAAGGTTGGCGACGGTGGCGACAACTACAACGTGCTGACATGAGGAACGTTAACAACCGATTTCTCATACACAAATTGCAGTTGACCGGCGTTGCCCGGTGAAACGTTGTTGTGATGCCTCGTTTAAGGAGGAGTAATGCGTACCATCACGTTTCCGACTTTCATAAAGGTCGGATTGTAGCCTATCGTGATTGCGGTTTATCGTATCGCGACATTGCTGCTCGCGTTGGTCGAGATCCAGTGACTGTTAGCAGAATATGGAATCGGTGGGTTCAGGAGGGTAATACGGAACGCCGTGATGGATCCCAACGGCCTCGTATCACTAGAAGTCAAGATGACAGGCATCTTATCCGCATGGCCATAACGGATCGTGCAGCCACGTCTCGATCCCTGACACGTTTGCAAGACAACAACCATCTGCACGAAAAGTTCGTCGACATTTGCAGCAGCATGGACTATCAGCTCGGAGACCATGTCTGCGGTTAACCTTGACGCTGCATCACAGACAGGAGCGCCTGCGATGGTGTACTCTACGACGAAAATGGGTGCACGTATGGCAAAATGTCATTTTTTCGCATGAATCCAGGTTCTGTTTACAGCATCATGATGGTCGAATCCGTGTTTGGCGACATCGCGGTTTTTTTTAACTCAGTTTTTCCATTGTCATGTAAAAAAAATGAAACATTTGAGAAATGATAATAATAATAATAATGAGCGTATGGCACTTTTTTTTGTAATTTTTTTTAACAAAATGAAAAAAAGGAAAAATGGTTTTGGAAGGATTGTTTTTCTGCTTTTTTATTTCATTTTATTTTATTTTTATACAAATGGATAAAAGGAAGGCCGTTCCTCTTCGGCTACATAAACAGAATAATAGGAAGTCGTCCCGTTACGACAAAGGATGCTCCATACTATAGTCCGCTGCGAATTTTTCGATGACTGTCTTCTCGTTGCTGTGTTGTTTCCGTTGTTTGTTCAATCTTAGAAAAAAAAAAAGAAAAAAAAAGAGAAGAAGGAACTGGGAAGAGGTGCTATGGTTATCTTCTCATGTCATCGATAATCCAGCTGCGAGGCGGATTATGGAATGCGCTCCAAAGAAAATTAGAAAAATATTGCCTATATTTAGGGTTCTTGACGATCGCACAATGTCGTTCGTTGAGGTAATACCAAAAATCGGGTACCGTCTTTTCGCCATTACCGAAGAGGTAGTGAACAGCGTGGCCGCTGATCCACGTCACGGAGTTCGTTTTTGCTCTTGGGAAATAAATCTTATAGGGGAAAAGAAGTGATCGGGTAGTTATCCTGTCGGGAGTCGTGCGTGTGAGAAAAGCCAATATCTGACGCACCAAATACCAAACGTCCTTTGCCGACCCGCATTCGAAACGATGTTCATCCGTGTCAATCACTTGGCATGTGGCACACAAGGGTGAAGCAGCTAGGTGGATGTGATGTAGGCGGGACTGGCACAACTGTTTCCCATTAACAGTTACGTACCATGCAGATTGCACGTTAGTATCAAGGGTGGTGGCATTCACTGCCTGCCACACCGCGCGCCACTTGGTGTTGGGGTGTTTGCTTTCAATCACATTCGGCATCCTGTTCATTTGCATGGCAGCATATACCGCCCTCTTCATCATCAAGCGTGTGGGTAGTAGTGCGGTGCGGATGTAGCTTAATTCAAGGAAGAACTGGCTAATGTAGAAGAAAGGTGCTGGGATGTCCGATATCATCACAGGGGGGGGCGAGTGAGATTGGTCGTAAGGCTTCCAGTAAGAGACTTGTGAGGCACGTCGGACTTCGTCGCCACAGTTGCAGGTGACAGCTGACGAACAGGGCCTTCGCTCTGTTCTGAAAATGACAAAGGCCTAAACCCCATCTGCTCCTCGGGAGGGTTAGGGACTCGTAACGAATCTTAAATAACATGCCCGTATTAACAAAGGATCCCAAAACCGCCAACTTGCGGTGAGCCAGGGTAGATGGTACGGGGAGTATCTGTGCAAAATGGGGGATACGTGACGCCAAATAGACGTTAGCATATCGTGTCCGTTGCAGGAGGTCTAGATGTCGCAGACGGTGGTCACTTATTCCTGCTCTCATCTGATTCAATAAACGCCTGTAGTTAAGGGCTGTTGAACGCTTCATGTCAGATGTGAAATCAATGGCAAGACAGCGGATTGTGTCACTGATTCTTAGCGGTGCGACACTCTCGTCGGGTAGGCCTCTGCCTATAGACAGGGCGTGTGATTTGCGGAGATTGAGATGGCTCCCCGATGCCACGCCGTAGGTCGCCACCCACGCCAGTGCTGCACGAACTTCGTCATTATTGCGAAGAAGGAGTACCAGATCATCCGCATAGGCAGTGCAGCAAAAAGTGTGTCCACCAAGGGATATTCCAGTCAGGCGTTGTCGGAGGCCGCAGAGGAGTGGTTCCAAGACGAGGGCGTACAATATCGCCGAAAGAGGGCAGCCTTGTCGCACCGATCGCTGGATCTGTATCGGCGGCGTAAGACGGCCATTATATAACACCTTGGACGTCACGCCGCGTAGGAGACGCATCAGTACATTAACTATGACGTCCGGATACCCCATGTGTCGCAGTACCTCCATCAAAAATGTGTGGTCGACTCTGTCAAAGGCCTGGCTAAAGTCGAGTGAGGCCAAAACTCCTGGCAGTTGGCGAGCTTTGGCTAGCGCGATCATATCTCTATATCGGCACAATTAAGTGCGAATATTATGGTCACCACCTAACGATGCCTGGTCCTGCGACACAACACATCGTACTGATCGCTTTAGGCGTGCCGCCAGAAGCCGGGTGAAAATCTTCAAGTCACTGTTGAGTAAGGTCAAGGGCCGATAGTCGCTGATCCTGGATCCGCCTCGTGGTTTGTGTATAGGCACAATCAGTCCTTCTAGGAAGGCCCCAGGTATCTGCGTCGTGGGAGACATAAGATCGCGGCAAATATCAGTCCATGCTGGTGCCAGCAATTGTTGATACGTCCGGTAAAATTCCAGAGGAAGGCCATCAGGTCCCGGGGACTTATGAGCAGCCCCAGCCTGTATTGCTTCAATGATTTCCTCTTCCGTTACATCTGCAGTCAAATCCGCCGCCGCTGTCGGAGAGATCGAGCCATAAGTGAGTTGAGAGACTTCGGCGATCACCTCTGGGGGATGTCGATGTTCCGAGTACAGCCTAGTGTAGTGAGCATGAAGGGCGTTTCCTATGTCGCGCTGGGTATCAAGGCGTCGTCCGTCTTCCGTCGTGATAGCGTGGATCAGTGCCCTGCGTCGGCGCCGTCGTTCTGCAATGACGTGGTACATAGACGGTTCCTCCTGGGCCACTCTGTCGTGAGTGCGCGCTCTGACGATCGCACCCTCAAGGTGGCAACGTGTTAATCTGATGATGTGTGCCTTGGCACGGTTCATCGTCATCTGCCGTGCAGGTGAGTACGGCAGTGTTGTACATTCCCTTAAGATGCTGTAGTAAAAGTCCATGGTATGTCTCTTCCATGCTGCAACATCTCGGCCGTAGCCTATCAAGGTCTTCCGGTGGGCTGGTTTGGCGCAGAGTAACCACCACGACAGTGTAGACCGGTAGGTACCACGCCGGCGGCTACAAGAGTCCCACGTGTGCTCTATAAGGCGGCGGCATTCCTGAGAAGCGAGGTGGGCGGCGTTCAACTTCCAAGGACCACGGCTGTGCCATACCTTCTGGCGGCCGAGGGTAATAGCGCAGATGTAGGCCTCGTGGTCAGAAAAAGCTGTGGGCCAAACTTCGGCAGCTCTTGTCCCCACCGCTATGGAGCGCGAGATGTAAACCCGGTCGATGCGGCTGGAGGAATGGCTGGTGTAGTGAGTAAATCCGGGCCGATCGCCACAAACATGTTCCCACGAGTCCACCAATTGAAGATTATTAATAATTGTCGTAAGTTCTGCGCAGGGAGAATGATGTGGTACCTGATCCTTAGGTGCTTGGCTACAGTTAAAGTCCCCTCCCATTATCAAGGCGTCCTGACGGCCCATAAAGAGGGGCGTGATTGTATGAGCGAAAAAGGTGGATCGTTCCCGACGCCGACCAGATCCTGACGGTGCATAGATGTTAATAAGTTTGACTCCTTGGATAGTAAGAGCCATGCCTCTGGCGTCAGGGAGATACTCGACGTCGTCTGCGGATATTCCTTCGCGGAGGAGGATCGCCACACCACTGCCATTTGCAGACGCATGTGAGACCCAAGTCTTGTAGCCATTGGGTCCCTTGAAGTCTGTGACATACACCTCTTGAAGGAGCGCAATGTCGATGTCTGCTGCGTTGAGCAGGTCCTGTAGCATCTTTAGTTTTTGTCGGTCACGTATGTTGTTGATGTTAATCGTCGCTAGACGGTACGTTTGGTCAGCCAGGTCGGCAACTGGGTTGTGCAGGAGGCCAGGTGTGGGTGGCAGGGGCGGCCCCACAGAGGCTGACGATACAGTCACTGTTGTTGGTCGGTGCTGGGTACAGCCGCGGGAGCATCTCTGCCTTCGGCATCCTCCTGGTGCTGTGGCTCATCCTCGACATCATCCGCCCAAGAATCAGATGCAGCAATTGGTAACTGTTGATGAGTGCTGTCAGTAGAGCACTCGCGCGCATGTTCAGAAGCAGAAGTGATGTTGTCAGACTGAGGCTCAGAAATTGTATCCGCCGTAGCATCGTGACGGGAAGGGTGAGTTGTGGTGGTAGAGTCCTGATTGACGTCCGACGCCGGATGTTCGTCCGAGTCACACATCCGAAGCAGGCAATCATCGGATGGCGTATGGCACCGTTTCTTGCGTTTGCGAGGGGACCGTTGTTTCCGGACATGTTGTTCTGTGTCAGAGTGCGGGCGACAATCATCTGATGCGGTCTCCATTGGTAGGAAGGCAGAGGTCGGGACAATTTCAGTTTCTACTTCCATCTTCTCTTTAGGCTCGTCTTGGAGGCACAATTGATCACCGTCTTGAGGCAAGTCTGCCGATGACGTCGTAGAGGGGGATATGCTGTCCGCCACACTGTCATCGACCACTGACTGCAATAAGGTGTTACGATCCTGGGCAGGAACAGCTGTTGCGGTTGCAGCCGCTGCATAAGTGATGGGGAGTGAAGTAGGCGTCGCCGGGGATGGAACTTCACCAACCGGTGTCTGAGTCAGTCGGCGTTGAATGCAGGCCGATCGAACATGTCCTACCTGGCCACAGCCGGCGCAAGTACGCGGTTGTCCGTCGTACATGACAATGGCTCTGCAGCCGCCAATTACTAAATAGGATGGCACATGCTTCGTCAGTGCAATCTTAATTTGTCGCACTCCATTTAAGACGGGGTACGTTTCAAACGTTTGTCATTTTTCAGCCAAGTGGCTTAGCACGTTGCCGTATGGTTTGAAAGCTGTCACCACAACATCTGGCGGGACTTCGAATGACAGCTCGAAGACCCTCAGAGTGCGAAGGCCTAATCCAGCGTGGTCGATCGTGACAGTTCCTATGTGACCATCAGAATGCTTGAATTTAAGTCCATGAGCGTGTCGACACACAACATCAGTGCACGCCGTTTCATTGATCATTTTTATGTAGACGACACTTTGTGTTATAGAAAAGTGGATCCCAATGATGTCGTGAGGTGCAATATGAAGTTCTTCCCGGATGAAACGTTCAATGTCAAGTGCTCGAGGTCTTGCATAGTCCGCTTGAAATGTGATCTTAATGGTGGACTTGCGATACGAGTGCGCCATGGCGCTACCGAGACACGGACGCGTGACACTCGCCCCAGCGGAAGGTAAACGTAAACACTCGCGCGCGCGGTGCGCTAACAGGGGGACACAGGCACGACGACCTTGCCCCACCGCTGCTAACAGCGGACTGCGCGCGGTGAACGCACATTGGAAGCGTGTATTCAAATAAATGGTTCAAATGGCTCTGAGCACTATGGGACTTAACATCTATGGTCATCAGTCCCCTAGAACTTAGAACTACTTAAACCTAACTAACCTAAGGACAGCACACAACACCCAGCCATCACGAGGCAGAGAAAATCCCTGACCCCGCCGGGAATCGAACCCGGGAACCCGGGCGTGGGAAGTGAGAACGCTACCGCACGACCACGAGATGCGGGCAAGCGTGTATTCGTCATCGCCATACCGGCGTATCACCTGGCGTGATGGTATGGGGTACCACTGGTTACACGTCGCGGTCACCTCTTGTTCGCATTGACGGCACTTTCAACAGTGGACGTTACATTTCAGATGTGTTACGACCCGTGACTCTACCCTTCATTCGATTCCTGCGAAACCCTACATTTCAGCAGGATAATGCACGGCCGCATGTTGCAGGTCTTGTTCGGGCCTTTCTGGATACAGAAAATCTTCGACTGCTGCCTAGGCCAGCACATTCTCCAGATCTCTCACCAACTGAAAACGTCTGGTCAATGGTGGCCGAGCAACTGGCTCGTCGCAATACGCCAGTCACTACTCCTGATGAACTGTGGTATCGTGTTGAAGCTGCACCTGTACACGCCATCCAAACTCTGACTCAATGCCCAGGCGTATCAAGGCTGTTATTACGGCCAGAGATGGTTGTTCTGGGTACTGATTTCTCAGGATGTATGCACCCAA
Organism: Schistocerca nitens; assembly: GCF_023898315.1. Lineage (NCBI taxonomy): Eukaryota > Metazoa > Arthropoda > Insecta > Orthoptera > Acrididae > Schistocerca > Schistocerca nitens. The sequence goes on from NC_064620.1 coordinate 301,169,135, forward strand.
ATTGCATGAAAATGTAATGTCAGTTCTAGTATAATATATTTGTCCATTGAACACCGTTTACGATCTGCATTTCTTCTTAGTGTAGCAATTTTAATGGCCAGTAGTGTACATTGTAATGGGAATTTCCGAACACGCTGCATCGTTGTACAATGAACTAAAACAAAACGTCGTCCGAACAGGCCTAGAAATACCCTAAACGTTCTGACCGACCGCCGTGTAATCCTTAGATTATAGGCGTCACTGGATGCGGATATGAGGGGAGGGCTTGAGGGGGTGTGGTTGGCACACCGCTCTTCCGGCCGTTGTCAGGTTTCGTGACCGCAGCCGCTATTTCTCATTCAAGTAACTCCTCAATTTGCCCTACAAGGGGTGAGTGCACCCCCATTGCCAACAGCGCTCGGCAAACCGAACGGTCATCCATTCAAGTGCTAGCCCAGTCCGAAAGCGCTTAACTTTGGTTATCTGACGGGAAACGATGTTAACACTACGGCAAGACCGTTGTTAACTGACTATAATGTTCGTTCTTAATTCGAATGCTGACATCACTCACGACAATTGGCCAACCCATAGTCAACAGTATGGAATGTTTTGTGGTCTACATTAGATTGGTAACCGTACAAGATTCAGACGATGCAGCAACTGAAGCCTCATGAGCCGCAGCAACGTTCTCAAATTTGCTTTTTGGTTCCCGGCACGGATCGAAGTTGGGGATATGTGGCCGCATGATATCCTATGAAGTGATGAGACACGTTTTACGCAACAGGGTGCAGTGCATATACAAAACTGTCGAATCCAGGGTACTGTTAAACTGCGTATTGTGCACGAAGAGCCATTGCACTCGTCGTATGTGATTGTGTAGTGTGGATTTGCAAGAGCCCTTACACTCGGTCCGTTATTCTTTGAAGAGAATGCATGAAGAGGACCTGTCAGGTGTACCGTGATGTTTGCACGTTATCGGTTCGTAATGGTACAGCACGCGATCCCTACTTTGGAAGAACACAACGATGTGGAAACCACTGTTTTAAAGTTAGCTGGGAAACACTTCATGTCACTAGCCCTGTGGAAGATTTGCTTAACGTAGCCTTCCACGAAAGTGCTATCTCCAGAGATTTTCCAGGTGCATAGCCTGCAGGATCGCCTGATCTGAATCTATGTGACTGGGGATATCTAAAAGAACGCGTTTACCAGGGAAGGCCAGTACAGAGGATTGTGTTGCTCAGATTCCACCGGAACTGCCTCGAGCAACTGTTGATCACATCTTGTTACCGATGCAGCATTTCGTTGACGTCACCGATGATTAAATTTAACATACTATGTTAGCGGAGCATACTAATAAAATCAATAGTACGTCACATCTTTGGTCCATGTCCCGTTCCTAATCCATTACGTATTGCAACATTTGTATACGTCATTCTTGCATTCACTGCGCCATATTTTTATCGTTACACCTGGTGGCCGAAATTGGAACTAATTTTTTACCAGCGTAAATAGGTTCCACATTAACACATTATCATGTCTACGAAGTTTCGATGAAATAAGATAATCACAAGCCACACTGGATCTCTGGGAGTAGCTGCACTTTAATTGTAACCACGTGGTATTAAGTGATGTACTGAAGACGTTCAGCACTAATCAAATAGTCGGGTGTAATTGGATGATTCCCCCTTGTTATTAGCATTATCTACCATTCACTCGTATTTAAAGAGATCTGTCATTCATTACCCCCAAGTGGATATTTTGCCCACGACTTCTAGCGAACGATGTTAGTTCTTTGTAGACGACAGCATCGTCAGGAAACCATCTTATACTGCTGCTCAAACCATCTCATTAATCGTATTGGAGGGGTGGGGGATGAGAACATTAAAGGACCTGTTACACTTCGTTAGGGCACATCAGATCTTACCTTTTTTTGTGGAACATTCACCGTTCAGCATGACGTGCGCGGTGTAGCAGTAGAGATTGTAGTGCATTCTCGGTGGTTTCTCGTCAAAGTTGGTGGGAGTTAAGTACCGACAGGTGTAGCAGGGTTTCTTGTTTTAGTTTCAAGTTCCGTCCGTCTAGGGTTCTGTATTATGACTTAGTGACCAACTTGAGTGTAGTCTGAATTTGCTAACCTTCCATGGATTTGTGATTCCATCGTGTTGCTCACTGCACAGCCATTGATGCTGAGAGGTAAGCTAGCTGACACCCGTCCACATCCTTCCACTTGAATGCCCACGTCTGGTTATATCGAATCCAGTTTAGTGGCAAACTGCTCTCCTCAACTGGAGATTTCCAACCCCAAGGAAGACGGGATTTTTACTCGGACCTGAGCTGTCGATGGTCGTGTTTGTAATATTGGTGGTGGTGGCGGAGCTAAATAAATAGATTCGTTTCATAATGGTACCACCAGAAGAAAATAATTGTTGTCGAAAGATTACATTGTCAGGGACATTACTGTGTACAGTTGCTAAAATATTCACCTAAACAATCACACTTTTGGGGAGATACTTCGCACGATCATATTTTGGTTAGCAGTTCGCGATATAAGACAATCATGAAGGCATTTCGGAAATCGAATGCTGGCTGTTCACCTGCATCTCTTATTTTCACTTTGGGTACGATTAAAAAACCTATTTCATGCAGTTGGTTTTTCGCGAATTCGTTGCAATTCCTTGTCAGAAGTTTGTTTCTCTACAACCAAGTCACTGTAGTTGAGCTTAGAATGTGGTCAAGGAGCTAGCAATAGACGGCCTTCAGTTGTAACAGTCTGTAATTGTGTGTAGCCAATGTTTAACCAGTTTCTAAACAGGGGTCGGAGATTTTCTCCGCTCAGGGACTGTGTGTTGTGTTGTCCTCATCATCATCATTTCATCCCCATCGACGCGCAAGTCGCCCAAGTGGCGTCAAATCGAAAGACTTGCACCAGGCGAGCGGTCTACCCGACGGGAGGCCCTCGTCACACGCCATTTCCAATTCCATTTCTAAACAGAGGTGACCTGCGCTCTTTTCCAAATACAATTAATTATTCCCTGCTCAACAACTGTCGATAACTATGTGGTAGTAAAGCAGCTAATTCCACAATATATTCAAAGGAAAGCTAACTATAATTTCGTCCCTGATAGATTGTTTGCTTTAAATAATAATCTCGTTTTCGGTACTTTACGTTATATGTGACAAGCACCTCATCCACCATCCATAGGCCTGTACTATGAACGTGTCTGACGAGTCTACTCTTTGAGAATTCGTTGTTGATAGCCATTCTAGCTGTATCCTTCTGGAGGTTATCTCTCTACCTAATTCAGTGTCTTCCTCTTCTTCTCGTTCTATCCATTGTTCTGCACAGTGCTACTCTGTGTAGTCTATTATCCGTTATTTTTTCTATATGACCTGCCCTGGTCAATCTTCTCTTCTTTAGCACTTCAACGATATTAAGGTGTTTGTAAAGCTTCCTTTCGTTCTTCGGATTCTCCATTCGATGTTATTTACATCGTATTGAGATCAAAAAATTTGCCTTAGTATTTTCCTTTCCTGTACTAAAAGTTTTCCTAGTCTTCCATTCAAAATAGTGTTGCCTCACCTTTCTACAGCGTTAACGATAAAATGGTCAGTTTGTACTACTAGTGGGTTCTACATCAAAATCTCATTTGAGAATCTGTAGGAGGGTCTGACATTAGTGCGGTATTTTCCTCATTTGTAAATACAGTTTTAAATTTGGTATTTAATATTTCTGCTTTCTGTCACCTGTCTTCAGTTTCAACCCGAGACGGATCCACAAGAGACTGGTTCATTTCCTTCACGTATTGCCAGAACATCCTAGAATTATCTTGGAAATTATTGTCGTGCGCTTTTAAGTATGACCCTTTTTTATGATGCTACTATATGGCAAGGGAAAAATTATTCAAGGTGAACGTGACATAATGAATTCTGGATTTGTGAAAGAGCTACTCTAATGTCGCATAAGCTGTGGCTCATTACAGTAAACAAACTGAAGGGGGATTTACCAGAGAAGATTTTTCTGTCACTGCCACAGTGCGGTGTGTACTAACGAGTCCTTCAGCCCGAAGTCCAAAAACACACTTTATGACGAACCAGAATGAGGTTATCTGAGGGATAAAATATCACGCACCTAGCGACATTTCATTGACGTTATCATCCAGACGCCAGCAATCCAGGCGATTTTCTGTGATGTTCGTGATCACTTACATGAGAATGAACCCCACTCGCTTGCTACATTCTGTTATCGAAGTACGTGCGCACCACCGCCGGCCGGGGTGGCCAAGCGGTTAAAGGCGCTACAGTCTGGAACCGCGCGACCGCTACGGTCGCAGGTTCGAATCCTGCCTCGGGCATGGATGTGTGTGAATTAGGTTAGTTAGGTTTAAGTTGTTCTAAGTTCTCGGGGACTGATGACCTTAGAAGTTAATTCCCATAGTGCTCAGAGCCATTTGAACCATTTTTGCGCTCCATCGTCGTGTTTATGATTTGTCTCCTGACTTCCACACTCACGTCACTGTTGTAGCATCAAGCCCCGTTCGGTAAGCGTTCCCCCAGTTGGACAGTTCTTACCAGCGAATATGTAGTTCGAGTTACTGGGACTTGGATCTATTTAAATAAGATGGAGAATAGGACACAACGTCCCTCCGGAGGACCTAATGATGATACAGTTTGCCACATTAAGTGCTGATGACACAGCACACTATCACTGTGAGATCATAATCGTATATATCTACATGCTTCTCGCAATGTCCTCTGTATGTCACAAACGATTTATCTGCCTTCTTCATAGTATAATGAAGAGAAATATCTTCAAGAAATTCAAGGCGAGCAGTCACTGATATTCCTCTTATTACTTAATTTTACGGATCATTTGCTTATTCGAGTGACTGGTTAGGTTGCTACCAGGATACTGTTACCCTCGAACTTTATTGAGGTTATGCATGAGTTAGTGAAAAGATGTCAAATTGTATTTGCAATTGAGAATCCAATGAGTAATATTTACAACAGGTGTGAATCGTCAAGAAGTGTCAATGACTTCAAACCGTACTCGAAATTTCGCGAATCCATTTCGTAACACATGTTGATGGTGGCAAACTCACTCATAAAAAACTACAGGGTACCTCCCGTTCACCTAGAATCATGAAATTTGGAAAGTAGCAAGGTTTTACATTACGAGTAAAGGCAAAACGTCAGGAAGTGGTTTATTTCTAATTATATCAACTTAAATTTTTTTGCTATTTGTCGACAATCTGTATGTCTGTTTCACCTCTGTTTCTCGGGAACGGATAGAGGTATCAAGCTGAAATTTATGTCAAATATTAAGCTCTACAGTCTTTTGCCAAAATTGATAATTTACGATAGTAAATCAGTGCAATCAAAAGTTACTGGCGTATTTGATACAATTTTCATATCAGAAAACACTCTAATCAAAGCCTCCAGATGACGTCGGGCCAGATTATCTAGAGCTAAAGCGTGTACCTGGAAACGAAGAGATCGCGGGAATGGATCATGTTCGGGACACTGAATTTTTAGACTGCAATTTAACCTAGCCCACCACACCTCTGCACGACCAAGAGTTGTCAGAAACAACGTGTGGTATGAATATTCGTAAATTTTACGCCCCTTTTCTTTGGTTGGATAACTGGCGTATGTGAAGGACACGCAATTCGGCGAAGTGGCGTCGAATACAACTGCAAGCATCAAGAAAAATTAGGAAATTTGTGGTAAGTTCCTATGGGACCAAACTGCTAAGGTCATCGGTCCCTAGGCTTACGCACTACTTAATCTAACTTAAACTAACTAACGCCAAAGCCAACACACAAATCCATGCCCGAGGGACGACTCGAATCTCCGATGGCAAGCGTCGGGATACTAAGCCACACAAAATTTCTGCTAGGTATTAGCTACATAAATATTTGGTTTGTATGAGCCCCCATAGCGCGAATGATACTCGCACGTGTCCAGTTTTTGTTATTAGCAACTCATGCTTGTTTTGACGTGTATGTATCATTTTATGTAGGTCTCACTTTCATTTTAATGGTACATTATTTTTGATGCCTAGAATTCTTATTTCAGATAGTCAATTAATTAAAACTAATTTAAAAATAAAAAACAACACTCGCAGGAAAAAAACCACACTGATGTCGAAATATTTATGAGTTTGTAATCGTGTTTCGCGGAATGTGAACATTCTTAAAATAGAAATTTAATTTGCGAAGAAACACAACGTGAAAGAGGAGCTCCTAACTTCAGCAACGTTCTTTCTTTCTCCGCTGTCGTGAGTATCTTCCACGCTGTTTCTTAATGAAAACGGAAAAATAATTTGAAACGGCGAATGCACTGAAGCAAGAAATAAAATTTCCCTCCGCTTAGATCCTCGAAAAGTAAACTGAATGTAAGTTTTATAGTTTATTGCAATGAAACTGATATCATATTCAGATTGTGTGTCGGGTGACGGGTGAAGCTCGCTTGTCAAGGTTCACTGCGACAGTGGGATTCGATCAATCCGCCGCGCGATCGTTCAACTGGCGATGACGGATATTGCAGCTGAGCTACCTTATTAGAAGGGCCGCACACCAACTTCATTAACTGAGTTTCGGGCTGTCTCGTCAGCCTGTCGACCTATTAATCAAGGTGGGATCAAACCTGTCTCTGAGAGAATTGTTTCCGTTAACTTCAGTAATGTTGAGTGTACTGGCTTTGGCTCACGATTAATTGTTATTTATGCCGTAGACTGGAATGTGGTTCGGTAGCCTTGATTTGATTTGGAATTATTCCGTCGCAAGAGCTTCCAATCTCATGAAGACAATAACGTGGTTACTGCAGCGGAATGACAGTACTAGCATCAACTCATCAACTTTTACTGTTTGTGATTAACAAAATACTTTGTATGAAGCTGTCCAGGTAGGCAAATAAATTAGTACACTGTCACGATTGTTCAATGGCAGCTGCTCTGAGCTAAGTAAGCACCAGATATAATTTTGATTTCAAATGTTAGATCCTGTATTCATAATTACAGAGATTCATACCCCTCTCTATTGATTTTCCACAATAGTAACAGAGCATATCGAAGTTTTAAATAGGTGTTTACTGATCGAAGTAGTTCAAGCTAGGGCAAGAGATTTGAGATCACTTGTATAAATGCACAACTCAGCTATCAAAACACGAATCAATGCATTTGGAAAATTAAATGTTCGACGTAGTTCTTCACAGTGTGGCGAATAGCGAGGATAATGTTTTTTGTTCCTGATAGAAAACTAGATAAAGAAGCTCTATCCCGGGCATGACGTTAAACTGTGTCCAAAAACGAGTGACCACCGGTATAAGTGGTCCCCTTCTACCAAGTGCCAACGACCTCATTGAAGGGCGGATGAGCGGGTAAAGTGTAGGGCACTCTATTATCCTTGGGATGAGAAATCGTCCCTAAAGGCGGATGAACCAGATTGGTCAACGGCATCAGAATGTGGAAGGCAACGAGAAGCCACCACATTAAAGATCCTATGGATTTTTCTAGTTACACATCATGGCTGTGCGCAAAACCAAATTTTCCGGAGATTCAAGTCCCCCAATCGGATCTCCGGGCGAGGGGGGCGGGGGAGGGGGACAGTTTTGAGCAACGCTGTCATAAAGAGAGATTATCTTTGAAAGATAGTATAAAGATAAGCACATGGAATTTGAAGACGGTGGCTCAGGTTGGAAAAATCAACAATGCAATCCAAGAAATGGAAAGAATGAACATTAAGATCATGGGCATTAGTGAAATGTGATGGCCAGGTTCCGGTTCTTGTAACATCAATGAAGACAGAATTTACTGCTCAGGAACACCTAATGGACAGTATAAGTCTGGAGTAGGATTTATAGCATCGAAAGCAATGGCAGAAGGCGTCACCGATTGTGTACCTGTTTCAGAATGAGTGATGTTACTCGAATTAAGTGCTCTACCCACACAACTGAACATTATTCATGTCTGGTCTCCTACAACAGACCATAGTGATGAAGATGTTGCAGAATTTAGTCCCAAATCTCAGGTGTTATGCAACAACTACCGAAGAAAGATCTTACAATAATCATGTGAGATGTTAATGCCAAAGTAGGAAGGGAATCCGAAGGCAATGTTATAGGTCACTATGGACTTGGTGAAAGGAATGAGAGAGACTAACTATTCAGTGCATTTGGAGGAGAGTGGAGATTCCTAGTAACTAAAACATTCTTCACACTACCATCCAGACGTCTCTACACCTGAAAGTCCCCAAGAGATTCAGACGAAAATATTACCTGGAATCAGATTGATTATATCTTGATAAGCCAAAGATATAGAAAAAGCAGTCTCTCAATGAGAACCTATCCAGGTGCCGACGTTAACTCAGACCACGTTCCCCTACTTGGGGTCCTTAAAATCAGAATGAAGAGAGTTCAAAAGAAAAAAGTCAAAAAGTAAGATATCCGCAAACTGAAAGAATCTTCTGTAAGAGAAAATGCAGGAGTTCATCTTAATAATGAACTAAAGTCTCTGTCAGGTAACTTGCGCACCGAAGAGAAAATTAAAGAGATAAACTCTATACTGGAATAAGTTGAAGAAGAACATCTGAAATCCTAATGTCACCAAAAAGAAATCATGGATGACTGAAGAGATACCTAAAGTGATAGACAGAAGGAGGAAAGTGAAAATAATCCTGATGAATGCAAGAATATCGACAAAGAGATCAGGAAACAGATACGAAAAGGTAAGGAATAGAAATACAGGAACACTGATATGAAATAGAGAAATTACAATTGAAGCAGGATAGTTTCAATATTCATAAAAAAAGTCAAAGAAGTGACAGGAAATTGCAGAAAGAGGATAGGAAACAGGTTGGTGAAATATGAAGGAAAAATGATAGTTGGGCAAGATGAGATTAAAGATACATGGAGAACATACATAGAACAACCGGCCAGAACTTTCTCAAACATATTGCGAAACAGGACCTAGAATTCTGCTGGAAGAAGTACAAGCTGCGATAAATGCAATGAAAGATGGTGAATCACCTAGTCCCGACAATGTGAATGCCGAAATTCTCAAGCTGCTCTGTGAGGATAATTTAAAATCGTAGGCTGCAATATTCAATGACATCTGCGACTCTGGTAACATTTCACGGGAATGGCTTAAATACGAATTTATTACACTGCCCAAAAAGCCCGGAACTAAGACTTGTGGTGAGTACAGTACCATCAGCCTCGTGAGTCACCTGCTAAAGATCTTTCTGAGAGTCATTCACAAAAGAGTTTACAAGATCTGTGAAGAACAAATTTCAGAAATGCATTTGGCAGGCACGAAGCATTATTCAGTATCCAGGTACTATTTCAAAGGTCCAGAGACGTGAATTGCGACATTTATGCCTGCTTTATTGATTATCAGAAGGCTTTCGACAGAGTAAAACACCAGAAGATTGTCAACATTTTAGGAAGCATTTGTTTGGACGATAAAGACCTACGTATAATTGTGTATCTATAGAGGATCCAGTCGGCTTCTGAGAGGCTGAGCAGAGAAAATACAGAAGACATAGGTATAAGGCAGGGTTGTATATTATCCCCACTGATTTTCAACATCTATTCAGAACACATCTTTAAGGAAGCTCTTGATGAAGTGGAGGAAAATATATCAACAGCATCAGATATGCTGACGACACAGTAATATTTTCTGATAGTGATGATAGTTTGCAGCACCTTGTTGATAGACTTGCACAAAAAGGTTCTTAATATGGTCTAGATGCCAATCCTCAGAAAACGAAAACAATGAAAATCAGGAAAAACAGAGTCCGTGCATGTCACATTACAATAGGCCAAAATCACGTAGAAAGTACGTAAATACATGTACCTTGGCACTACAATAAATGACCAGTTGGATCCTTCTGATGAGGTGATAACTCGGTTTGGAAAAGCCGGGGCTGGCTTTAATAAGATGAGTAACCTTTTCAAGATCAAACTTCTACGTTGCTACGTATTTCACCCTCTTCTATGGTGTTAAATGACGGAATCTGACAGAATCGTTGGGTAAGCGGCTAGAGACTTTTGATATGTGGCTGAACAGGAGAATGTTAAGAATACCGTGGACAGCGCATGTCACAAATGTCGAGGTTCTACGAAGAATGAAGAAAGAGAAAGAAGTACTGGCCACCGTGAAAGCAAGGTAGATCCACTACCTGGGACACATCATGCGGAACAACAGCAGACCATCCTGCAAGGAAAAATACCAGGGAAGAGAAGCGTTAGCCGGAGAAGAATAGCCTGGCTTAAGAACATCAGAATGTGAACCTCTAAAACATCTACAGAACTATTTGGAGTTGCAAGTGACAGGAAAAGCTTTGCCAAGATGGTGGTCAACATTCGGAACGGATAGGAACCAGAAGAAGAAGAAGAAGAAGATCGGAAATTTAGACACTGTATTAGAAATTTATATTGTTAGTAATCAATACGACGATATTTTTGTATACGGATACAATCTGTATTTGTCTTTCGCTACGGTCCATTACGCCATTGTGTTGATAACACTCATGTAACTGTTGCGTAAATGAAATACGTCTTCTTCGTTGTCGTAAACATCATTATCAAAAATTTTGCTTTTGTATGTATTTATCAGTTAGTGTTTGTATTGCCTTTCGCCTAGAATGTATTGCATACCGTGATTATAGTTTTCAAGATTCACAATAAATTTTTTGCTTCATTATACACAGTTATTAACAAAAGTCGGTGTTCTGCTGTCGTGGAGACACCACGCTGTTGCGTTTATCCAAATAGTCTGAAAAGCACAGTGGTGCCCACGAATTTGTTTATATCAAATTATAAGGAAATTTGTTATCAACACTGCCTTATTCAGGTATAAATAGTTACCTGCACAAACCTGAAACCAAAAACCACAGTACACTAATTTAATTAAAACGGAAGTTATTTGTTAATGATTTTAAAGTCAGGACAATCTCTATCCACTGAATAAAGGCAATATTTGTTTTTTCAATGTAAAACAAATACTGTCTTCATTGAGAGACATGTAGTCAGTACTAACCCAAAAATCATTCATTTATCATCAAAAGCATGTGAGGATTAATAGACCAGCAACATTAAAGACAGGTATAGAGCTCTACACAATCATCGATAGCCTTATTCATTTACTCTCTTAAGTGAAAATATCCGAAAAGTTGGGAACATGACGTACTTAATTTGCCTTGGAATAAGTCGTTTATTGGTTTGGAAGTCAGGAAGTGTATTGCTGTTACTGATTTGCTAGAATGCGGCAGTGGAGCTAAATTAACAGGCTAACTTAACATGCACGTTTAATCGACAGTCTGTACATGTTTGAGCGTAAAATCGAGGTAATGGTCAATAAGAGTCAATTTTTCGTCATCCCTGTTGCTTTCGTTTCGTAGAATATACAAGCTACTGTCGACGGTCACTCTTTCATCTATCACCACGAGTTTGATGATTTTAATGATGCATTAAGAAGTTCAAAGAAACCAGTCGGAATTCAAGCATAATAAGTACGTGGAGTATAGAAAAAGGTAAAAGAAGAAATGTAGGGAGCGACTCCTGTAACGTGATAGAGCATCCAAAATTGTGGCTGTTATTAGCTCTGTCAGCGGAGATTATGTTATGCATGCTGATTGTCCTGGAAAGTATGCACGTTAGCGGGATTTTTTCTTTGATTTTCGGGGGATCAGTCCTGTGACTGATCTTATGCGGCCGCTAAGGATGCCTCTCCTGTGCCAATCCCATCTTCTCTGAGTGGTTCTTACATTGAACTTCCTGAGTTACTTGATAGATAACTGGCAGTCTCTGTCTTTTTCTAAGGTTTTTGACCTCTACAGCTGCCTCTGATACAACGGAGGTTATCACCTAACGTCTTACCATGTCCTGTCATCCAGTCAATCCTTCTTATCAGTCTTCTCCATACTTTCCTCTTCTCGTCGATTCCCTGGAGAGCCTTCGAATTTCTTATCTCATCAGTTCACCTAGATTTCAACATCCATCTATTGCAACGTATCTCAAATGCTTCGATTCTTTTCTTTTCCAGTTTTCTTACAGCCCATTATTCTCCTCCATGTGGTACTGCGCTCCAAATATACATCATCATCATCTTGGACAGTTTCCAGCCACTGGCTGGGTCTGTCGGGAACACAAGCCTCTCCATCGTGTTCTGTCTTTCCACCATTCCCCCTCTTCCACCTTCGTCCAATTCTCTCCTCTTCTCGTCACACATTCCTTCACTCCCTTCACCCATCTATCTCTTGGTCTTCCTCTGGGCCTCTTCCCCTCCAGTTGCAGATCAAACATCCTCTTTGGAATTCTTCCCTCATCCATTCTCTTCATGTGTCCATACCACTGCAGTCTTGATTTTTCTATCCTGTCCTTTACTGGTTCCTCCTTTAGCCTTTCCCTCACATACACATTTCGCAATCTGTCTCGTCTTGTTACACTCAACCTGCTCCTCTGGAACTTCATTTCACTAGCCTATATTCTACTTTTGTCGCTTTTGTGCATTACCCATGTCTCACTTCCGTATGTCAATATGGGGACAAAGTAGGTTCGGTATATAATTCCCTTGGATTTCTGTGGCACCTCCTTGCTCCAAATAAGCCCCCTAATGCATCTGTAGAACTGCCCTGCTTTTCTGCACCTTTCATTTATTTCCATTGCGTTTTCCCCCTTACTTTCAATCATGCTTCCCAGGTACTTGAAGTTCTCTACCACTTGTAGTTTTTCCCCTCCACAAGTTATACCCACATTTGGCCTATTCTTCTTCCTTGTTGTGACAATTATTTCACTTTTCTTTGCAGAGAAATGCATTCCATATTGTGTTGCCGTTGCCTCCCATACATCTAACTGCTCTTGCACCTCCTTCTCGCAATTTCCCCATAACATCAGGTCATCGGCAAAAAGCACTGCTTTCATTTTATGATCTCCAATTGCATCTGATACTTGCTGTAGGATTTCATCCATAACAATAATAAACAATAAAGGCTCCAAATATACAGTGGTGGAAAATTCTTTCTTAAATTAAGGCATTATATTTGATACTTGCAGACTTCTATTGGACAGGAATGCCCTTTCCGCTTCTACTACTCTACTTTTTATGTCCTCAAGCCGTACGTCATATTTTTCCAAGGTAACAGAATTACTGAACATCTTCCTCGTCGTGGTGACCACTTTTCGTGTGAAATTTATTGCTTATCTCATTTCTGATACTTTTCATTACATTAGTCTGTCTTCGTTTTATCCTTGATCCATATTTGTACTCACGATTCAACACGTCCTTTAATGTTACTCACTTTCAATGATGGTATCTCAATACAGGATCTTATCATTGATATCCTGTTAACCTCAGTTTTAAATCCACTCCTGAATCTTTCTCTTATTTCCGTCATTGCATCTTCGACGTATAGATTGAACAGGAAGAGCGAATGATTGAATTCCCCTCCTACATTATATTTAATCTGGACGTTTCTATTTTGGTCTTCAATTACTAATGGTGCCTCTTTGTTTTTGTTCGTGTCAAACAATAAATAAAATTTTCTTCAAATAGTAGTCGCAATACTTTTTTGTGTTGGTGATTAATAAGAAGCTATATCACTACTACAACATGAGCGAATACTTGAATGAATTGTCTGGTGAGTCATAAAATGAAGGCATAGTCAACCAGGTACCAGGCATCTGGCTATCAGTCGTCCTTAAGATGAGTGAAACAAATGATCTCAGTGTTCATAATTGCAGAGATCAGCATTGGGTGACCGCAGGAAACCTTCTACTCCATCGATGAAGTAACATGAATTTGCGAAAAATGGAGGATTCAGGGATAAAAGGGAGTCGTATTATGAAATGTTTTTACTGGAATATTGCAAATAGCGAGGAGAAATTAGTGTCTAATTTGGCAGAATATTTAACTTCACGTGTCTCTTCACTGGAGACCAAGTAGGTGCTGAAAGGTGTGTATTTTCTGCTTCACGCATGTCAGCAGCCTAAATGTCTGTTTACACGAAAATGAAACCATCAATACTGTTTTGTTTTGTAAATTGTAAGGTGAGTAATCAGTCTGAATGATTCAATATGTTTTTATTGAGCTTAAAAAGACGTTTCATATGTTCTTTCAGTTTTGTTTCTTGCTACTACATGTAACAAAAAAGCGACTGAAGCTGTTCTACTATCATCATACATCCGCAAATGCATGTCATGTTCCCAGCTTCCGCAGTCTTTTGTGTAAGCCCTTCGCTAGAGACAGGGATGAGACGGTCGCCGAGGAAAATGCGACACAGGATACCTACGCAGCACGCCTTTGTGTCCGCCGGATGGGATACAGCTCTGGTAACAGAATCCGTAAACGCTTCTCACAGCGGCAGTCAGCGGATATAGCTTGAAGCTTTGCAGCTGACATGAACACGAAGGAATCTCCCTCGGATTACGGAAGTGGCATGTATTCCGCTTGAAGGCACCATGAATAAACAGAGATCTCCGCCTCGGCGATCTATTATGTCTTTTGTACAAGTTTTGCAAGAGGGTACACTAAAACTAACTCTCAACAAACAGTGCATAAATTTCACTTTTTCTGGTAGTTTTGTATGTGGGTCAAGATTTGAATACCGTAATCGACAAAATTCCCAGTCTGAAATAGCGGTTTTATGTAGATTAGCTTATAAAGTTTTTAGAGCCGGAACGCAAGTTAGTCCTAATGAACCATTTCTCTTATAGCATCAGTGCTTCCCTTAAATACTCAGCTTCCTTATCGAGATGGTATCCCTCGTCCCCTATAAACAGTTCCGTCGCGAACATTAAAATATATTAACTTACGAAAGGTAAGTTTTTCGGTAGTGCAGATGCGACATGACAGTCAAGTTATATCTTTTTCCTATTTTTCGCTTCGTCTGTTAAGCAAATGACCTATTGTGCTGCTGAATTTCATATATAGCTTTCCTACATTTCTTCTTCCTGTGAGTTTATAACTTACCGGGTATCTTTCTGCCCCGTACAGTCTACATATTCCTTCCGTTTTCTCCTACTTTGTTTAATTCTTTTCTTTAGTTTACACACTCCTAAATTTTTCCTTATATCCTCATTTCTTTTATGATCTTCTTTCGCACATTCTTTCACGCTTCTCAGAAACCTCATACCCTTAACTTGTGTTCATTCTTGCTCATGTCTTGTTGTCACTAATGTTTTACATCCATCATTAAGGGCTACGCTACTGAGGGCTTGTAAATTTCAGCTGGTTATTTTTCCTGGCTTCATTCTGTCAATTTTTTACAATCTTTCCACATGTAGAAATAGATTTATTTAATATTTGGTCAATGTGGTACAATGGCATTGGGTTCAAATGGTTCAAATGGCTCTGAGCACTATGGGACTTAACATCTGTGGTCATCAGTCCCCTAGAACTTAGAACTACTTAAACCTAACTAACCTAAGGACACCACACAACACCCAGTCATCACGAAATGGCATTGGGGCCGTTGGCAAACAGTTCAAGTGGCCATCACTTGTCAGCACTGCAGTCACTGAAGAATCGAAGGTGGCTATGGTGGAAAATACAAAAAAGGGAATATGGCGGGACCAGAGCCGCTGTGCAAATGAAAAATTCATCATCCAAGATGGCTGAGCTACTGCACTCGCGCTAGTGGCCATTGTGGCTCCATGTTTAACAGTATCTCAATCATCTGAATTTTGCACCATACCGACTAGTATCTAAACAATCATTAATCAAAAATATATAAAGGCTGTAACTTTCAGATTTTTTCGTGCCTGTATTATTTTCCAAACTATGTAAGCATCTCACTAATTGTTCAAAATGGTACAATTTTCAAAAGTATCTGAACAGCCTTTGGAACCATGTTCGTAAAGTATCTTATAACCTTCTCAAGAAACTGGCTAAGGAAATGAAATTGCTTTTCACTCTGAATAAATTAACACAAAAAAAGAACAATCAGCCGCGCGCACGCTTGCACGCACGCGCACACACACACACACACACACACACACACACACACACACACAATCTCTCTCTCTCTCTCTCTCTCTCTCTCTCTCTCTCTCTCTCTCTCTCCCTTAGTCTCTCTCTCTGAGTTGTTTCTCCACTTCCTTGCTTTCAAAGTAATGAAAGAGCAAGGCATGTTGTTGTTGTCTTCAGTCAGAGGACTAGTTTGATGCAACTCTCCATGCTACTCTATCCTGTGCGATCCTCTTCATCTCGTAATAACTACAGCAACCTACATCTTTCTTAATCTGCTTGCTACATTCACCAGTAGGTCTTCCTCTACTATTTTCACCTTCACCCTCCACTCCAAAAATGGCTCTGAGCACTATGGGACTTAACTTCTGAGGCCGTCAGTCCCATAGAACTCAGAACTACTTAAACCTAACTAACCCAAGGACATCACACATATCCATGCCCGAGGCAGGACTCGAACCTGCGGCTGTAGCGGCCGCGCGGTTCCACACTGTAGCGCCTAGAACCACTCGGCCACACCGGCCGGCCCTCCACTCCAGGAAGAAAGGCATAAAACATAAGAAAATCAATAAAATTTACTGAACATGCGGTACAGTATTTTAGTGAAACATAAAGAGAGAGATGAAATTTACTGACGAGGTCATATAGTCACTTACACGAAAATGTTTTTTGGTGAAATATAGAGACATAGTATTATTCTTGTAAAGTACAGAAACAATCTTTAATGAGAAATGTGTGTGTGCGTGCATGTCAGTGAGTGAGTGTGAATGTTTTTGTAAATACATAACTTGAGTCATTTTGGTGCCTTTGAATATGACACTGAATAATGTTTAGTTAGTTTTGAACGCGGAAACATTTTATGAAATTGATGCGGAGTTAACATAGTTTTGGTAAGGAACACAGAAGTGGAAATACACCATTGGTATATTATTGGCAAAAAATTCACATCGTTCGGACAGTTTTGAACATGGAGCCAAACTCACGTGGCAATATAATGACCACTGGCACACATGGACTAGTCCACCATTTCTCGGGGACTACAGTGCTGACTAGTGTGGCTACCTGAGGTGTGTGGCAAAGTCTCCATAGCCGTTCTACTTCATTGCATTGTTGGTTTCATATGTGATGTTGCATCCTAAATATTTAAAATGTTTAACTTGTACCAAGATTTTATTATTCTAGACTACTTTCAATTTTAGTGGTAGTTTGTCCTGAAATGCCACCACTTTCATCTCACACAAACAGGGTGAAAAGCATTTAAACCGAAAAACTCTGGGAGGTTGTAGGAGACATCAAAACAAATATTTTTCCCTAAAGTCATTATTTCTCATGAGGAGTATTTAAACCGGTAGAGGAAGATTTCTCTGGCGGCAAATTAATTAAACCAACAAACACTTTTCCATTTTTTTATGACCAAGAGACAACAACTAGGTAGCAGATACGGCCCAATTACACAGTCCCCTACAACACCGACTCACACATTAACGAAGAACCGCACTTGATGAGTGCTAGTAACTGCGGCATGTGGGCTATCTTCACTCCAAACATGCGAACCGTGCATGTTGAAGACTCCATCAGCCCCGAACGTTGCTTCATCGGTAAACAATACTGAGGATGGAAATGTAGGATGCCTTTCACACTGTTCCAGATACCACTGCGAAAACTGTACTCTGGATGGATAATCAACTGGTTCCAGGTTGTAGACACGTTGTAAGTGAAATGCACGTAACAATTGCTCTCGAAGGACTGTTCTTACATTCGTCTGATTCGTCCCCATGTTACGTGCAATTGCACGAGTGCTGATTGAAGGATCTCGCTCCACATGCTGCAAGACAGCTTCCTCAATTTGCAGCGTTCTTACCGTGCGTCGGCGACCGTGTCCAGGTAATCAGCAAAATGACACGGTCTCATTCAGACGTTGGTACACAGCAGCAAAGATCGTATGATGCGGGATACGGCGATTAGGATATTGTTGTTATTAAATCCGCTGTGCAGCTCGTCCGTTGTGGTGCTCTACGTAGTACGCACCAACCATATCAGTGTACTCACTCCATGTGTATTGCTACATTAGTAAACAGAGACAATGCACTACTACACTGGTGGACAGCAGTTGCCTACAACTGAAGAGCGTAATACGCCCTGTAACAACTGAAGATCATAATACCGCCTCCAACAACTGAAGAGCGTGATACGGCCTCCACCGGTTTAAATAATCCTCATAGGAAAAAATGACATTAGGTAAAAATATTTGTTTGGTGTCCCCTACAACCTCCCAGAGTTTGTCGGTTTAAATGCTTTTCACCCTGTAGATAGTTTAAGTTCGTGAAGTCGTATGCTGCAACTTATTGACTTCAATTTGAGCGTCGTCGCCTTTCCCTGCAACCAGTTTTCGGGTATCTGCGTATAAGACGGCATTTAGTCTTGTGTCACGTTCAATTAATACTGCTTTTCTAATCGCTGTTTCCCGTTTACTGGTCAGTTCAACTTTGTGTATACTGAAGGGTGTTGGAGATATCCTCGCCTTATATCTTTGTACTCATTACCTTTGCGATTATTTTTCCGACATCGATGGTAATTAAGGTGTCTTTCTGAAACTTCCCCTTTTTGAACAATTTTACACGACTGTGCTTAAACTGACACACAATATTTTGTTAGCGCAACGCAATCTGACTTTCAGAATTCCCTACAAAAGAATGGCCCTGACTAACATTAAACTATACCTTTCACAAATCACTAAATCACTTACCTCACAAAAATCTTCGTTACTCCCACTGCTGCAATACAGCAAGCGCCACTACTGCCAGCTAAATAAAAGATTCAAACTATGGAAGGCACTAACTACTGATAGGGATAGTTAGCAAATGAAAGATATTAATAGAGAACAAACAATGTATTTACCTTGATATCATCATATATAAATATAGCAGTTCATGACAAATTTCAAAACTCCGCCATCTCTCTCCCCACATCCACCACTGCTGGCGGCTCACCTCCAACTGCGCAACGCTACGCGCTGTTCACAGCCAGCTGCCTAACACTACAATGGCGAGTACTACAACAATGCAAAACAGCCACAGACTGCACACGGCACAGCCAGTGATTTTCATACAGAGGTGGCGTTACCAATAAAAAAAAACCTAAACAGCCTACTTACATAGCCCCCATGCTCCCCACAAAAAATTTTACAAATTTTGTTGGGCACTGGCCAATACATATTTGTTAAATTTTTTTTCACAATTACAATAACAAAGAAATCAAATGCACACACTTATTGATACAATCTTGGTCAAAAGCTAAACTTTCTCACAGTCCATAAAGACAGTCCTAATCGTTCATCACAGTAAAATATCAGTGTTTTTCTCAAAGACTGAGCAGTAAAAGACAATGCACACAGACGTAGTGGATTTCCATGCAGTCTTGAAGTAGTAGTGTTGTCCTTCCAACGGAAAGACAGTGCTGACTCGACATGCAGACAGGTAATGGGCCACAACAGAGTAAACCCACAGCAGAGTCAGTCGACGTTTTGAAGAACATTGGTAGGTAGGTCATCACAGAGTAGACCCACTGTAGTCCTGGTAGAGATTACGGTATTGGTGGGCCACCAGAGGTGCAGACCCACTGCAGTCCTGGTAGAAATAATGGTACTGGTGAGTCAGCAAAGACGCAGACCCACTGTAGTCCTTGTAGAGATAATGGTACTGGCGGGTCATCAAAGATGCAGACCCACTGCAGTCCTTGTAGAGATGATGGTACTGGCGGGTCATCAAAGATGCAGACCCACTGTAGTCCTTGTAGAGATGGCCAGCAGCCATCTGTTGTGACTACAGGTGCACAATCACCATTGAAGAGTCTTGCGGATAATATAGCAAGTCCATAAACCACCACTTGTGCACTCACAAAGTTTTTTTTAATTGTCCTTAGAACCAGCAATGCTGTTATCCAGTCCCTTGCTGAATTATTAACACACGTGCAAACACTAACAGTCCCTACGTGTCACATATTGTCCATATAGTATGACCAACAGAAACGTGTGCAGTGAAATGTAACTTACAAGTTACTTAATTTGATGAACTGCTGTCAATTACAATTTTATAACATGAGAGTACAATTACAAAGGTACAAAATACATCATTAAAGAACATAACAATACAGATAACATTTGTAGTACAGGCTTTACAAAAGAATCAAAATAACATATACATAAATGTTACAGGAATTATGAGATAAGTAGATACATAAAAGTTCAGAATAACTTTCAAAACGTCAACTTCACACATGAGCATTAAAATAAAACAAAATAAATAATGTCTAAGCATATTTACAAGGTAAATAACATATTATTAATGCCAATTATATTTGAGGATAACAGTATTCCTCATCATAGTGAATGTAGCTTAGTATTAGAAGAGAAAAAAATTCTATGAAACTACACAGAGACAGGAAGAAAACAAATACACAAGGGTACACAAACACATAGGGGGATAACACAATGGAAAGGACAGGGTTCGTTTTCAGTGTAACATTTGGTACTGCAGTCCAACCTAAAACTTCATTCCATAGATCGTTCCTCTTATTTCGACATTTGCACCTGCAAAAAAAATCCTATCCAAGCATGCTTTCTATATTCTGTTCACATATTTCTTACCTCATTATTTATTTACCATTATCTTACCTCATCATTTATTTCCAAGAAAATCCTACCTAAACCTGTTGTCCCTAAACCCTACTTTTTTGGTTCATATCCTCTTTCAAAACACTATTTTGGCCAAACCATTTTCTTATAGCTTCTCAAAGCATTTCTTCCAATCCATCATAGCTAGTTTCTTATATAGTCTACCCCCTCTTAAGCTAATTTAAATCTACTGAGCTCAGAGATATATACCAATGGACGAGGCAATGCAGCATCACATAAAACAATTAATATAAACAGCAATGAAAAAAGACGCAGATTTGCGAAGCAAGCTGCATTAAGAAATTAGCAAAGCAATTGTAATATTACAACTAATCTAAGGCAATGTGCAGCAATAAAACAATTAATATAAACAGCAATAAAAAAAACGCAAATTTGCGAAGCAAGCAGCATTAAGAAATTAGCAAAGCAATTGTAATATTACAACTAATCTAAGGCAATGTGCAGCAAACAATAAAAATAAATCATTAGTAAAACTGGCTTAACAGAATAATACAAAGTCAAATTCAATAACACTATGCCTGGCAAACAGCAGCAACTTATACCTAAACATGACATAGCTCAAGCAGAAAAAATAGTACACTAAAGATAACAATGCACAATGCAGATAAGGGAAATGTATAATCACATCTTAATATCTAAGTAATTAAAGTGGTGCACCACAACAACTTATTGTAAAAAAAATATTACCATGTACTTGAAAAGAATATTATGTATGCATTTACTGTTACTAGTCCCTCCTTATTGTTCTTTCCTTTCCAAGTGCTCCTTTTTTGAAAAATGTGGATCACAAAATCATTATTTAATAGATCTGTTGACAGAAAGTGTTCACATTAGCAAATGCATTTTATTTTATTTTATGAAACCAATGCTACAAGACAGCTGGAAACCAGATATCAAATGAAATAAGCAACTATGTACAAAGTAAAGCATAAAAACATCGTTCAATAGCCATGTGGCATTTCATAAGTAGTAAAAAAATATCTCATCTAGAAAGACAGTAGTCATAATCAGGTATGTAGACAAACTATTTCTTGTCATTTCATTAGGCATTTCAGTAAATATCAGAAAGTACGATATGTTTCCAAGTAATGAGCGTGTCGCATTTGCGATGCTTTCTACAAAGGAACGTCAATAGCGAGGATAATGGCCTCCCCTTTTTTTTTTCTCCACCTAATGGCTTTTTCTCCGGGCAGCTGGCCCAGCTGCGTGCCACAACGCATTACATCAAGGTCACTTACCTTTCTTAACGAAATATTTACGACAGCAGTTTTCGCTACAGCGACAGTCGCATATAAAAATTTCATAGATCAAGAATTAGCGTTGCAAATCTGTAGAAACAAAATCTTATTGATATAACAGTGTCCAAAAAAATTTTCGTCGGCATTGTGATACATTCACGCATTTACACACATTTCATAATTATAAAAGTACGATTCTCGGTTTCCAACATACGTCTTCACAAGGCAGAGTTCCTAACTGCTACTCATTACTCCTTACCTTATTACACATATATATATTCATCGACGCTTCTTTAATAATTCATCATATGAAATACGTAGCATAATCAAATTCCTCATATAGCATCAGCTTCTTGACCATAAACATACCTCAGCAGCATAATACACATCGTCATCATAACATCATAAAACCTCAGCCAAATCTCAAAATCGTCGTAGCTTCCTGGAATAATTTCAAAACCCTAAAAAATATTCTCTGCTCATTTCAATAGTGTCATCTACCTCAAACGTACCTTAAAAATCATGATCTCATATCAAATACATCATTCAAAGCTCTCATAGTATCACAATGGTTCCAAAAAAATATGAACAGTTCACAAAGTACAGACAAAATACAATTTCATAAGTGTGAAGTTATCCAACTGTGTAATTACGTAAACATCTGTCACTGATGTAGTAAAAAAAAATGTTTATCTCTCAGTTACATGATCAGATAGCTGTGTAATTTGTGTGTTAGAGAAATATGGTACCGATGTGTAAAGTTGTATAAGTAAATACCATATTAGCTAGGGTTCCTTGTGGTTGCCACACACATGGTACACAAAGTAAGCGTGTACCCCCCTGAGGATAAATGTAATTATACCCTCAGGTGTTACAAATTACAGCAATGGAATGAAATGTATCACGGAAAACTTTCTTTGTAATTAAGTGTTTTAAGTATAAGATTAATCACTCAAATACGTGTCCTGTAGCGCTAAATGTGCGTCTTGTTGTAAGATAATTCTGTGGAAGTGTCGTAGTTATCGTCCTCCGAAAGCTAAGTTCTGCAGAAGTCAATGTACTTACCTCATGATACACAAAAGTGAAATGCTTTGCGTATAGATATCTTAGTTATTACGTACCTTACCGTGATCAGGAAAGTACTGTGTTGTAACGTATTGTTGTGCTACGTAAAAGGCTGCCTCCTTGTAGCTATACCACAAAAGTTACTACTAAAACATGTTTTACTTTCCACAAGAATTCAGAAAAACTGTGCAGATGTAAAACAGATACGCCGCAAAAGCAACAAGGTGAATTG
Source organism: Schistocerca nitens (assembly GCF_023898315.1). Taxonomy (NCBI): domain Eukaryota; kingdom Metazoa; phylum Arthropoda; class Insecta; order Orthoptera; family Acrididae; genus Schistocerca; species Schistocerca nitens. The sequence continues at coordinate 301,192,306 of NC_064620.1, forward strand.
TGTCACACATTAGTAGCATCGTGATATAGTCGTGTAGCTGTCAAATAAACTAACCACTGTCTCACCTGGTATCTCTCAGAAAGCACCTTGAATCCATAATGTATTTGCAAGTAAACCAAAATGTTGCATTAAAAAAAAAGCAGATTATCTTTCAATAAACGGTTTTACATGTGAAATGTGTTGTAAACCTTTACTCTTCATAGTACTCAGACTTTCAACTGAAAGGCAATTGTCATGTTTTATACATCGGTAAAGAATGCTAAAATTTTTCTCAAGGCTAGCGTCTTATGTTATTTTTCTCGGAGCCAGCGGGCGCACGCAGCTGCCTGCTGTGCGAGTCATTGTCTGTTTCTTTGTTGGCGCGCGTCGTTACTGGGATTAGGAGACCTAACTTCTACAAATTCGCCTTGCCGAGAGGGCCGTGCCCTGTTTAAATCCCGCCAGTTCTGATGCAATTCAGGTCTGTCGTTACGATCATATCGTCTTGTTGAGGCTTTCGTGGCCACTTGTTGACAAACTGCCTATTGGCTTCTGTCTCGGGTTCTTCGGCCGACGTTCATCTAATGATTTTTCTGACGTTTCGCCAGCACGAGTGGCTGGCATTGTCAAAGCTTCACCCTCCATTGCCGGAGTTCACCACCGGCAATGGAGGGTGAAGCTTTGACAATGCCAGCCACTCGTGCTGGCGAAACGTCAGAAAAATCATTAGATGAACGTCGGCTGAAGAACCCGAGACAGAAGCCAATAGGCAGTTTGTCATCATATCGTCTGTCGTCATGTCGGTAGTTCCTGTAGTTTCTTTCTTCTCGGTTAAGTGGTGGAGAATTTCTCCCTGAATTATCACTGCACGGTGGACCGTTGCGTCTAAAGTTATTCTGTCTCCCGTAATAATAACTGTTTTGGTTTCCATATTGTCTGTTCCTCTGATTGTCTCTGATAATCATTACCGCGGAGAGGTGATCTTTCCCTGTAATTATTACTACTCTGCCAATGGTTGTCATACGGGTGGTGTCTGTTTCGGTCACGATTTGTGTTGTGAGAATAGCCTTGTCGCGTCCAGTTATTATTTCTTTCATCGCGGAATTGCGACGGATGTGATCTGTAATTGTTGTGCTCGTGCGTTCCGCGATTGTCAGTGTCAATTTCCAGTTCTTGTAAGAGTCCTTGAAATGCTTCATTGTCGTCTTTGCAACGTCCTGCCAAAATAATATGTCGTAAATGTTCAGGCAGTTTGATTAAGCAAATGCGGATGAGTTCTGAGGGGCTGTATGGGTTTGAAAGATACTGATTCTTGTGTAACATGTCTTCAAAATATTTCACAAGACTGGAAAATTCAGATTGTTCGAAATGTTTCATCATTATGATGCTATGTTTTACTCGGTCTTGTGTAGCTTGAGACCAATATGCTGAGAGGAAGGCATGGTAAAATTCTCCTTCACTGTGGCAATCGTGAATGACCGATCGCATTCTTACAGCTGGTTCATTCTCTAAGTAGCCACACATAAATTCTAACCTGTGCTCCAATGACCAGTTGGGAGGAAAACAATGAGAGAATTGATGGAGCCACGCTTGTGGATGAATGTCGTTGGCAGAATTCTTAAACGTTTTGAATTTACGTGTAGTGATGAACAGCTTATAGTCAAAATCATCATGTCGGCGAGTCACATAGCGGTCATTGTTACGTCGTGTCGGCGGTTCCATCTCAAAATTCGGTGTGCCTTGCCAATTTCTTTCATAATTTCCGAAGTGTCTTGTGTTATTATTTTGTGGTTGTTCCGTATTTCTGTGTCCCTCTTCCCGTATTGGGGCGCGAGTGTCCTCTGAAATACGTAATTCTTGTACTACCTGTGTCAGCTGATCTTGTACTTCGCGGATTTCTCTTTGGTGTTGCATATTAATTTGATTCTGATTTTGTTTGAATTTCCTAATTTGTTCGCACTCTTCTGTGTCATTAAAGACTACCGGTTTTGTGTCATTCAGATTATCGTCTACCTTCGTAGATAAATTATTTAGCTGATCCGAAAGTTCAACTACTTTCTCTGATAATGTACTAATTTCCTCCATGTGTCTTTCTACTGTGTCTTTTAAGTTTTCCTGGGTTTTTGCAAGTTGCGTAACCGAATCGGTAGATGCAACTGAGTCAAATTTAGCTTGCAAGGTCTCATGATTTTCATGAACAATAGTTTGCAGTTCTTTTATGGCTGCTTCGTTATTCTGTAATGCATTTTCATGCCGCGAAAAAATAGGTTGAAAATGCTCACAAATTTGATTTTTTACGTCATTACAGACTTTTTGACATTTCGATTCAATGTGATGTAACTCAGTAGTTAAATCCTCACGTGTTTGTTCAAGAGTTTGCTCCAATGAGTCTAACTTTTGAAGATTTTGTTCCATTGCGTCTAACTTTTTGAGATTTTGTTCCACTGTGTCTAACTTTTTGAGATTTTGTTCCACTGTGTCTAACTTTTTGAGATTTTGTTCCACTGTGTCTAACTGTTGCTGTGTTTGTCTCTGATTTTGTTCCATTTGTCTCTGATTTTGTTCCATTTGTTGCATTAATTGCAATAATAATGTATTAGTGTCTGGAATCTGTTTCTCTATGCTTTTTGGCAGTGCATTTTCACCGGCAACATTCACATTTTGACAAGCAGAAAATGTGTCTTGACTCATTTGAGAAAACGGTGATGACCCAGAACCTGAATCTACAGTATTTGCGAAATCGTGTCGTGTCATTTCGGCTTCCTGAGGCGAGCTATTGCCGACCGATCGATCGATAATGCTTCCCTCTTCACTAATTTTTTCACTGTCCACGCCATTGTTTGCCGCCCGCTCCATTTCCCTATGCACAGTTACCAAATTACTACTTTGAACATCAGTTAATTCATTACTCGGTGGCGCTAACACACTGCTTTCGTTTTCACTGTCATTTCTCAGTTTACTTTGGAGCCTAGTATTACGTTTTTCACACGCCATTATTGTCACAATATTTCACACGACAACACAGAAAAACACAATTTGAAGATCAAAAATAAGAGAACACATTAACATAGCACTGAAAATAATATCTAGTTAATTGCAAGCGCAGCTGCGAAATACTTGGTGCAAATCTACATGCATGCCACAACTGTTTTACTGTGCAACAATGAAAAACTACAACTACAAAGGAAATTCTCTCTATGATTACGCGCTAGCAGTAAACAAAAGCTACACTAATTACACAAACTACAAGAAAAAAATCAGAAGATTCCAGTGAGGTATCCTCGGCTAAGAGTCGACATATGAAACTTCCCCTTTTTGAACAATTTTACACGACTGTACTTAAACTGACACACAATATTTTGTTAGCGCAACGCAATCTGACTTTCAGAATTCCCTACAAAAGAATGGCCCTGACTAACATTAAACTATACCTTTCACAAATCACTAAATCACTTACCTCACAAAAATCTTCGTTACTCCCACTGCTGCAATACAGCAAGCGCCAATAAATAAAAGATTCAAACTATGGAAGGCACTAGCTACTGATAGGGATAGTTAGCAAATGAAAGATATTAATAGAGAACAAACAATGTATTTACCTTGATATCATCATATATAAATATAGCAGTTCATGACAAATTTCAAAACTCCGCCATCTCTCTCCCCACATCCACCACTGCTGGCGGCTCACCGCCAACTGCGCAACGCTACGCGCTGTTCACAGCCAGCTGCCTAACACTACAATGGCGAGTATTACAACAATGCAAAACAGCCACAGACTGCACACGGCACAGCCAGTGATTTTCATACAGAGGTGGCGTTACCAATAAAAAAACCTAAACAGCCTACTTACATTTCTCATGTATAACCTCATTCAGCCACTATATTTAATTTCATTTCTCTGTTCACATTATCAAATGCGGTTTCAGAACTTATATAAGCTAGATGAGCTTCCCAATTGAATTCTCGTCTCTTGTTAGGAACTGATTTAGACAAAGACACATATCTCTGATTTGACGGAATGTTGATATATGTGCTCTGACGTATCCTAAAGTCATTTGTTGTAAGTTCTGTGACTATAAATACAGTTGTTTTGTACCGGAATCACTGCCTACTACCGCCATCACGACATACATATTGATGAAAAAATCCGGGAAATGTCCACGATTTCATCTGTGACATCACGAATTTTGAATGCACATCACGAGCAATTCAAGGAGAGCTCACAGCTGTAATTTGTTGCACCAAGCTGCAAGCTCTTTCGACGACGACCAACTACATAGGGCGCTAAGTATAACTACATATTCACATCACATTCTTTCTGGTTCTGTTAGTTGTTCACTATACTACCATTGTAGCTGTTCTGTTGGTACTTTTACGGATTATCAGATTATTCCACTGTGCTTACGGTTTGTTTGCGCTTGATGCTGCCATCAGTCAGTTTAGAATGAATTTTTCGCTCGCAGTGGAGTCTGCACTGATATAGTTTCTGGCACATTAAAACTGTTTGGCGGACCGGGACTCGAACCTAGGTCTTTTACCTTGCGCCGCCCATTACTCTACCATTACTTTCTTTTTAATCTGATTTTGTTCGTTGTAGCCGGCCGCGGTGGTCTCGCGGTTCTAGGCGCGCAGTCCGGAACCGTGCGACTGCTACGGTCGCAGGTTCGAATCTTGCCTCGGGTATGGATGTGTGTGATGTCCTTAGGTTAGTTAGGTTTAAGTAGTTCTAAGTTCTAGTGGACTGATAACCACAGCAGTTGAGTCCCATAGTGCTCAGAGCCATTTTTTTTTTTTTTTTTTGTTCGTTGTATTTGTTCGGGGCGGACGTCCGAGAACACCCGTTCTATTTCATCGTTTAGCCGTTAAATCAGTTTTTTATTACAGAAAGCAGCTAACCCTCTGACCGAACACGCTGAGCTACCGTGCCGGCTAATCATCTGAGCCTCCCAAACACTACCTACCCTAGCATTACTCACGACCAATCCTCACTGCTTTAGTTCCCCAGTTCTGGAAACATGATACGGGTTGTGGCTAAGCAATGTCAGCGCAATATTCATTCTTCCAAGAGTGCTAGTCCCGAAAGTCTCGCTAGAGAGTTTCTGCGAAGTGTGGTAAGGTAAGAGACGATTTACTGGCGAAAGTAAATCTGTGAGGACGGGCCTTCAGAGGTGCGTTGGTGGTTTAGTTTATAGGGGACTTGCCCGTGAAACGTAAACGTCCCCGTTTAGAACACCACAGTTTGAATCTGCCAGGAAATTTCATCTGCTAGTAACTTATCAAACCACAAATAAGTACTACCTTAGCAAACTCAAACAATTGACACGGAAAACACCGACAGCAAGAACCAGTTACAGCGTCTGAAAAGGGTACGGGCGAAAGCAAGAGCTAATATTTCACGCACATTGAAGGTGGCACCGACTGAAGATTACGAATGTTCTAAGGATAGAAAAGAGGAATTATTCTATACACTAATAGACATCGATGAAAAAACCAACAGTCTTTTTGATGACGGATCCAAATGTTAAGAATATATAGATGCAGCCAAGTGTGTCATTTCACGCGCGTCACGGGAATAGAAGGGAAACGGTGGATTCCGTGACTCACACTACCATTAGTGATGAACGTCCTACTACATCTGTCACTAAGGTTGTTCTACCATATGTAAACTTTACGGCCAACTAAGGCTATTGTATTCTGTGTCATTCGTAGCGAAACTACCAAGAAACGTGGTGAAGAGGAACTGACTGAATTGAATTGCTGCCCAACAATATGGCAACACGGTATACTACGCATAAGTTCACTTCACCTTCGTTGTCTTGCATTAATATCCGAGAGTGAATATCAATTACTCAAACTTAGGACGTTCATATTCACGTATTTTGTCACGCTTCCTAATTAGCGTATGTGCCAGTCGATTACATTCGCACTGTTTTGCACGGCAACAAAAATGGTTCAGTTGGCTCTGAGCACTATGGGACTTAACATCTGAGGTCATCAGTACCCTAGAACTTAGAATTACTTAAACCCAACTAACCTAACGACATCACACACATCCCTGCCCGAGGCAGGATTCGAACCTGCGACCGTAGCGGTAGTGCGGTTCCAGACTGAAGCGCCTAGAACCGCTCGGCCACTGCGGCCGGCGCACGGCAACACAATGATTCACTTACCCTGTAGTAAGATCAGGCTTGCACAGTCAAAAAGGTAACACTGCCACATCTCGAGCCTCTTGGAGTACGATTACTAATGTATTTCTGCCCAGGTATATGGTGAGACAATACTCACGCTCTATTGTTGTGGATGCTATAGTAATTTTAGATTGGATATGCAGTGATACCAATCGATTGAAGACCTTCGTCTGTAACAGAGTGACAGAAATTAATACATAGACGTGTCCTGGTCGATAGAGAACTGTCGAGGGCATGATAATTCAGCGTGTCACGTAACACAGGAACTTCTTGTCAACCGAATCTAGTCTGGCCTCTCGGAAGAGAAAGGAAATATAAGACATGTAAAGCCATTTATCTTTACCTTCGAGCCTCATACAGATTTCCAATCTCCGTTCTTGCTGGAGACTAGTTCTTACAGTAGGCTACATCCTTCGCTTCTCACGTAACATTCGAAATAAACGTAAAGTTGCTGGAGTCTTGTCAGCAGTCGAGCCCGCAAACGCACGTACGTGCAGGATGAGTATTGGCCAACGACAGTGTTTTACGCGGGAAATCCGCCCACTCCAGAACGGTAAACAGACTTTAAAACTGGACGCTTTTATCCGTTCACTAAAGACATACTCCGTCTGGGAAACAGATTACAGTGTTTGCAGACGTCACCAGTGTGCAGCTGCATCCACTAATATTTGATGCACCACATCATTTTGGGATATTCCTGATCTTTCATACACGTATTGATTTTCATCATCTTGGTGTCCGAACTGTGTTATCTGAACTTCTGAAAGAACTTCGGATATTCAGATGTCGTCAAACCATTAAAAAGATCTGGCTTAAGTGTTTACCATGCAATATCATGAAGATTCGAAGAGGGCAACAAAATGGAGCTCCCCCACTTGCAGACCCAAAGAGAGCACCCAAGCCTTTTACTGTCACTGGCATAGATTTCACTACATCAAAATAAGCGTGACCTTGAGGAGTCCAATATAACACCCCTCACATGCGCAGCAACAGGCGCAGTACGTGTAGAACTCTCCGACAATATGAAGACCGCGATAATTTTGATGGCTTTACGAAGATTTGCTAGTGGACTACCGCGCAGCACCTACTTCGACAATGCAAAGACCCTTCACGTTGCCAGTGCAGAACTGTCTGATCTATGGAACTAACTGACAATCTTAGAGACCAAAAGATTCCCCGATAAAACCGGAGTGACTTGTAAATTCAGCACTCTATGGGCGTATTGCAATGGAGGATGGTAGAAGAGAATGGTAGACACTATCATACGATGCTTCCGGGACGAGTTGAGATGATGAAGGCTAACTTCAGAATAACTGTGCAGCCTTGGTCAGTATCGAAACTGCAGTAATCTCGAGGCACACTTCCTGGTCGTAAAGCACCATTAAATGTACACCTGGCCGAGGCCCTGCTCTCAACAGAACATGATGATCTTTTGGATCTTTTGGAAAAGATGAACTAAGGAATATGTCTCGGCAGCTAGGAGCGTTGAAGAAGTTGGAGCGCGGCCGCAAGATGTATCGACGCGGTGGCTTCTCTCTGGTTCAAGAACATGGACGCGCACGAGGGGGTAAAGGCGGAAGGTAGGAAGAGACAATGAAATGTGGACTTTAATACTCCGCACGTCAGTAGGACAACAAGTAGCACGCCCAGTACTACTGATCACCCACCAAATGGAGTTTGATCAGCGTGGGGAGGATGATGGGGATTGATACAGATAGAGCCACTTATATCTTTGTGAAAGAAAGCATGATTCGTTGTAGGCTGTAATGTAAACGTTATTTATTTAAATCGTGCGATTAGGTAATTCCGACCAGAAGTAATTTTCAAGCACACGTGCAATATCACATGTTACAGTTTCTAATTATCGAATTCTCTTGCAATATCTAATACGTGACATAACACATGTGATTGAAAATGACTTACGATCGAAATTAGCTAATCGCATGATTTGAATATAGAACGTTTACATTACAGCCCGTAACGACCACGTTTTCTTATGTAAAAAATCTTTACAGGCTGTGGATCCGAACAGAAAATAACTTACATTTGACGTTATGATAATATCTGTAATCTGACTTATTGTATCGTGAAAGTAGGAACCACCAGCCACCGGCAAAATCTCGAAGAGAGAGAAAGTCCAACAAAAGAGCTGCAACGATCACACGTTCAGCATTACATCTTACAAATACAAGTTTCCGATGCGGAGAGTACGCAGAAGAATGGAACAGAAAACAGAGGAAGTATTAGATGACCAATTGGGTTTTACGAAAGGTAAAGGCACCAGAAAGCTAGTTCCGACGATGTGCTTAACAATGCAAGCAATATGTATGAAAAAAGAAAAGATACGTTCGTAGGATTTGTTGACCGAGTAAATGCGCTAGACAATGTAAAGTGGTGAAAGACATTCTAAATTTTCACGAAAATATGTGTAACGCATAGGAAGCGACGAGATGTATATACTTTGTACCTGAACCAAGAAGAAACATTGAAAATTGGAGACCAAGAATGTAATTACCGAATTAAAAAGAGTGTGAGAGAAGAATGAAGTTCAAGGATGTTTCCGATCTGTACAATGAAGTAGCAATGATGCAAATAAAAGAAAGACTCAGGAGTGGGTTTAAATTTCACGATGAAATAAAATCAACGATAAAATTGAATGACATTACTATTTTCAATGTAATAGACAAAATGGACAAAATTAACAGTCTGTGGAGCACGAAATATGGACTGAGATAGTAAACCGAAGAAAGACGAATGTAATGAGGAGTATCAGAAATGAGGTCAGTGATAGCGTCAACGTCAAAATTGGTGACCACGAAGTAGACGAAGTAGGAAAGTTGTGCTACATTGGAAGTGAAATAACATACGACGGATGAACGAAGGAGGACATAAAACGAAAGCAGCGCAAGCAAAGAGGGCATTCTTGGCCAAATAAAGTCCACTAGTATACACATCCACCTTAATTTGTCTGAGAATGAAAGTTTGGAGCACAGCATTGAATGCTAGGGAATCATGGACTGTGGGAAAAACGGATAATCAAAGCGTTTGAGCCGGCCGGAGTGGCCGTGCGGTTCTGGGCGCTACAGTCTGGAACCGAGCGACCGCTACGGTCGCAGTTTCGAATCCTGCCTCGGGCATGGATGTCTGTGATGTCCTTAGGTTAGTTAGGTTTAATTAGTTCTAAGTTCTAGGCGACTGATGACCTCAGAAGTTAAGTCGCATAGTTCTCAGAGCCATCAAAGCGTTTGAGATGCGCTGCTAGAGGAAGAGCTTCTAAATGAGGTAGCAATAAAAGCTAAGGAATAAGGAAGTTCTCCGCAGAATCGACGGAAAGAGGAGCATATGGAAAACACTGTCAAGAATGGGACTGGGTGACAGAACATCAGGGAAGAGATTGTATGATATTTGAAGGATCTTTAGAGGGTATAAACGGTAGAGAAAGCACAGACGGGAATACATCTATCAAACAGCTGAAGCCGCAGGCCGCAATGAATACTCTGAAATGACGAATTCGGCAAAAGACATGGATTCTTGGCTGGCTGTTTCAAACCAGTGAGAAGAAAAGTTAATACAAAGTAAATAATACGTAAAAAATCCCAGGGACATCTTTTGACAGCAGTCTTACAGAGATGAAACTCCAGATCTAGCGCAGTATTAAAAAAGTAGATTCGTAAGTGATCACTAACCACGCCAAGGTGTTTCTAGACCTGGCAGTAATTCGATTTCAAGCGGTGACACTCACGTTTAGCGAGAGAAGCATGGGAAGTGCGGCTTAGAAGAGTATGAAGTCTCAAATAATTCGTGTAAAGAGATTTTATGTTAAGAAGTGGTACATGCAATGAAAATATTTCCGCATTTTTTGGCTAAGTAGCTGAAGGCGCATTGTGTAAACGCTTTCCAGGTATTTCTTGAGTAATCTGACGAGGGCAAAACAATAATGCAGACAACTTACTGTTACTGGAGATGAGAGTCGGGTTAGTGAACACAGTGGGCCGACAAAGGGCCTCTGCGTCTGAATGTCAGACTTACGCACATTTAACTATTGATGTCAGAGAATAAGTGAATTTCGAATTAATCGACTCAAACGGTATAGCGGCGTTTTGAAAAGTTTGAGCGAAAAAAAATCACAAAACCCTGTACAGTTATGGAAACACAACTTCTTACCCATGACAATGTGTTTGCTCACTCATCTTTGTAAATTTGAGAAAATCGCACCACAAGGTAAAACAAGTTTCTCTCACCATCTAAATCATATTTTCCAGCTACACTAGACACCGTGTTACTTCCAGCACCAAAAATCAATGTTAAACGGTCTAAGTGGAACATATAAGCATAGGTAGGATTAGACACAGGCACTAAATGACATTCAAAGCATTTTTTCTAGATTGCAAGACAAAGTAAAAACACTTTTAAGATTAGTTTAAGAACAGAATTTGTTTTTGGCAGGGGGGGAAGAGACGAGTTGTAGAGATATACGTCGAACGAAATAGCGACCGTGCAGTAATAATAATAATAATTCGCCAGGAAACTCTGCACACAGTAGCCACTGAGTTAGCCTTTTGCTCTCTTAACAGCGGCTGTTTACTTCGAGGATAGTACATGCGAGCAATAGCGGTTAGTTGTCCTCTGTACATTTCAGACAGCCCTAAGAAGCCACCTCCTCGTTACCTATGGCGCTCCGTTCCTTCTGTTAAAAGCGTTGACCGCATCTGCACCCTCACAACACGGGGATTAAACATCTGTAGTTTGAAATCATGTATTACTTTCGAATGTCATTCAATCTTAGAGCAACGGAAAATCGAGGGCGAACGAGCGGCTTTAAAGTCACACAACGTCTGCTCCTGTTCTTTTGGCTGTGTTCTAGAGTGCTCGGTGTCGATCTTTCACCACTGACCTAGACTTGTTCTGGAAATGAAGCTAGAAATAAAAAAGTGCTCATTTCTAGAAAATATGAAGCAACGGTGGAACAAATATCAGAAGGAAAGTGCCAGAGTCAGGCAGCGCAGTTTATAGCGGCGCTGTATCAGCCGGACAGCACTTTTCTCAGCGCAGCGACACTAACGAGCCGGACGGAGGCGGCACGCAATAACTCGCCACTCGGGGACCACTCCAGCGAACAAGTCCGGCAGACACGGCGACAGCGCCTCAGCTCCTCCAAGCTGGTCGATCGGGAGCGAGTGGGCGGGCGCTGACTCACAACGGCGGGCGTTCGCCTTCATACTTGTCCTCATCCTTACGCGTCTCCTATAAACTGCCCGTAAACACACTCATCCGCACCAGTATCCACAGAACTTAAGTTGCATGGCGTTGCGAGAAATTTAAGCCCAAAAGAACGTCGCGAAAGGAACAAACGGATGGACTGGACCTCAGGGACTTTCTTTTCAGCATCATTCACTGTTTTACTAAAAACACAACTACAGCATAATTATACCAAGAAATAAACTGCGGAAATAAACATGAAAGATTAAACAACTGAAATAAAAGGGCCCTAATAATCAGCAGTGCCAAACTTGGTAATAGGGAAGATTTTACAAACGTAAACATTCTGAGAAAATACACGCTCTCCTTTAAGCTAGAGACTGAAGCATGTTTTCGTTGCACAACTTGGAATTAAGCAAGAACCTGAAATTTCTTTTGCCCTTAACAATAAAAAATCACAGCTGTTAAATAATGATTGAAGCTCCCTTACACTTCCTTGTTTCGTAAGATACAACAGACTATAACATTTCTTACGTAATATTACCAGATATAAAGAGTAGAGGATCAAAACAATAATTTTTGGCCACCACTGCTTATCTCCTAAGGATTTCAAAGGCCAAGGCCCATATTAAGACGAAAAAAATACAATTAACCTGAACACAGATCAGAGAATTATTCAAGATTTCAGATTCAATGAAACTTACCTCCTCTGTAGAAGCCGCAAATTAAAAGCGTTAGACTTCGGTTAGACACACCGGCTGAAACAATGTGTGGGTTGTAAGTCCGGATATCAAGATTTCGGTGTAACCGACCGATCGCTCCGGAAGGCAGCCTTGCTTTCTTAAATGGCCAGACCAAACAAACGGCCCACCAAACTTTACCAGGTCGTTCGAATAGCAGGTATGGCAGGCGCATCTGAAGTACAGGCAGTCTTATATCACGAGCCCACCCGAGGCACTCAGTGATCAAGACGCAAATTTTAATTACGAACAACTATCCAAGCAATCTGCCAAGAATGAAAGTATAGCTCTCACAGCTACTATCTACGCTGAAACAACGTTTGTGCATAAATCTTACGGACGAGCCAACAAGGATGCCAAATACATCGCCCTAAGTACAAGTGCGTCTTCAGTTTAGGGAATTAACTGGGATGTATTGAACAATCAACGCAAGACGACATTTCTTAAACTTTTCCGCCTAAAGGACACAGCAGGGCGTGAATGGCAGCTTCTAATAAATACCTTTCTTAGTAATTAGGAATTAAAAGCAAATTCATAAAACATTAAAACTAAAATCAGCTCAGAGCCCTGTGGGGCCGTATACCACAGATTGACATTCAGTAAAGTTTAAATGTTCGGAGGGCTAGCAAATTTGCCTCTAGCCCACAGTTTTCCCACCTCCCGCCAGTACAAACAATATAACGTGAGCAGAACTTCAATCGACACAACCGCACGGTGACGCACACTTAGTCTTAGCGGAGCTCCGTACGCGACACTAAAACACACTGAAATGCAGTATCAGGCATGAAAGGTCATGGGATTTACATTCAGTAAGACAAGAAATTGTTAAGTAAAGTAATGTCGCTTAAAAAAGTCACTCAACTTGCTCACATACGACTGTTAACAAGCAATAATACAGTAAACATACATACGGACGGAAAAAAATCGCAGCACCAAAAAGGAGTTGTGCTACGTATACGAAAATTGGTAGGCGTGTTTCTACATGTCAAAGATGATTTATATTCAGGTTTCTCGCCGGTCACATAGGAGTGGCGCTAATATCTGGTAGGCACTGACTATAGCGCTGGTTACATTCAGTCTTTCGTCCTACATGGCGTCCTAAATATTAGATACTTGAATTAACTCTCGCTATTTGTTGGAGAGGAAACAAATATTTACTTTAGCAGAATGGTATAAGGTAATTTACTAGAAAAGTGTCCTTCGGCTGCTGAATCCTTTTACCTCTTCTCTGATGAGAAGTGGCTACCGCGATAAAAAATCGGTGGTTGTTTTGAGGTGAACTACTAATGGAATCAGTTTTCGAGAGAGGACATGCAGCATGAAGCGAAACAAATGACAGTCGGAAGGAGCAAAGTCTGGCGAACACGGTGGGAAGGGTGAGACATGCCATCGAAATCCCCCTACACAGTTTCCTTCACGTGGTTTGAAACATGTGATTTGGCACTGATATGAAGCAGATTCACATTGTCACGTCTCTCGGAGTATTGATGCCTTTTGCCTTTAAGTGCACAATACAAATTGAGTAATTGTGCTTCGTAGACGCATTTTATTACTCGCCTCCAAAACCATTGTCTTTCACTCGCCGAAACAAATCTCAGCTGAGCTTGATCTCCATACGCTTCCACTATCAAATGCAATCCACAGCAGATTTCTTCAGGTGAAAGCAGAAGAGTGACACTCTCCGCGAGTGTTTTTTGTAGGAACAAAACACCTGTTCAGGGCACTAAATATGCAGGTTCTTTTCAATCCACTAGACAGTCACACACAGATTGGCAAGCAGAATATTTAAAGCTGTTAAACAGGTATCGTGTCGCTGTCCGCTACACTGTACTAATAGAGGGACTGTCCACTCTTCATCGACAGCGAGAATTAATCCAATCTCCCAGTGGCACCTCGGCAGCCTTACCCACCATCACCTTGAAAATGACGCGAACGAAATATAAGCGATTTTCGAAGAAACTACTGGTGCAATCCTACGAGTTATACGACATAAAATATTTATAGTTTTTTCACTATGTGCGAGACGTGATGGTCAATGCCACAGTACAGACGCTCAGAAATTCGTGGTACGTGATGCTTCTGCCGTAGCCTGTATTAGATGAATCAAGCTAATGTGGCCGTGTGCAAACGGTACTTTAGTAAATGAGCAGTTGTTTTCGGTGACACAGATTCACTCTTTGTTGGCTCCACCTGAAAGCCCCACTTCCACTGATTGCCTCGTAATTCTCAAAGAACTTCCATGTTGCCTATTCGTTTTTATAAGCAGGAGCAATTATCTCACTTCGTGTAAGCCATTCTTCAGAAGATTTAAATCTTTCTCTCGATTTAAGGACTCGGGCTTTGTAGCTCTGGAGAGACGTATTCTTTATTTTAGTCCTGCTGACTGATATCTAAATACAGAGTTCGGGTAAATTTTGAGACCTATTCTTCACCGTTCATTTCGGCCAGGTCTCGGCAAATTCTAATAAATAGAATGCTTGCGAGGCAATACAGCCTCTCTATTGGCGTTGGTCGTAAACAGCTTGTAATAACGCTGTACATCTCATTAAGTGCCCCTTGTTTTGCTCGGCTTCATCTGTGCCATGTGGTATTCACAAGTAAAATAGCATAACTATTTTAAGGGGTCTCCATCATTTGAGACTGTATTCTACACGTGGTAACCGTCCACATTTATATAATGTTGTTTTGGGATGATCTTAGATCAGGGTTTCTTGTCGGTGAGAGCCAGATCGAGACTCACCCACAGGTATTTCAGAGTGATATAACAGAAATCCCTCCACGGTGGTACTGGGGGAGGGAATCTATCTTCATCTCTGCTTTTGAGTTAAAAAGAATACGATTTGCGTCTCATTAATGTTCTCCCTGCAGTAAGTACAGAGTTGATTCAGATCGAATTTGTTCAAGGCACGCGCTCTGGGACTGAAATGATCACCTTAGTTTACGAAACTGCCATATAATCCCATTCACCACAGTGAACCTACTGTAATAGGACGTACCGAAAGCAAACACACGTCGCACTCAGAGAAGCTGCCCAAACCCATCGCCTTGTTTACACTTTGCGCCAATGAGAGACATCCTAACTCGTACTACTTGCTGACTGGCTTACAGGCACCTGAAATAATGGCGGATCCGCAGGTCACTTGTAGTCTGAAACGGAACGACATCGTGGCACATAAATTACAGTATAACAAATTACGAAAGCTCAAAGCACACGAATTGCGATATACAATTCTTCCATGTACAAGTGTTTCT
Source organism: Schistocerca nitens (assembly GCF_023898315.1). Lineage (NCBI taxonomy): Eukaryota > Metazoa > Arthropoda > Insecta > Orthoptera > Acrididae > Schistocerca > Schistocerca nitens. Next base: position 301,207,667 of record NC_064620.1, read on the forward strand.
ACATATGAAAGAATTGTTCCTCGTAAGTGCTGCAAAGAGCAAAAGCCGGAAGTCCGAGAAGGATTCCCAGTTTGGAGGTCCGGAAGAATGTAATTATGTGTACAGATAGTTCATCTATGGCTTATGATGGGTGAGTTTGCAAATATCGCAATATGTGACGTAAATGGCTACAGCTTTCGACTGAACTGACTTAGAAGCTTACAGTTTTACCCCGCTAAGGTAACGCAGATCTTAGTGTTTCACATAAATTTCCACTTGGAACCTCTACCCGTTCCTGAGAAAAAGCTGTGTTAAGAGACGGACAGTTAGAAAGACAGCAGAGTGATCCTACACGATATAACCAACTTCCCTTTACACAGTTTGAGAACACGTTCACTACACCAAAACAAGAAAAATTGCTGGCAAATGTCTGGTAAACATGGGTTCTAAAATGCCTGCCGTAAGAGAGCTATGAGCACTGGTTCATCTTCCTAACTGTGAAACACTTTTCTTCTACTGAACAATTGCTCATATGTCTTAAGGTACGCATTTTAGAAGTCAGGTTTACTAGACTTTTTTCTTGTTTTGGTATAAGGAACTTGTCCTCAAAGTCAGTAAAGGCCATTTAGTTACTATATTACATTTTTACCGGTTAAGGCACAGAACCATAAACGATAGACAAAGGAGAAATACGACATGATCTTCATACTGTTTGTCGATCGTGAGATCATATGACTTTATGAAAAATAAGACTGAATTTTGCACACAAGATATATATACAAAATAGTAATTAAGCATAAATATTGTTTAGTGTGAAAATAGTCTCATGAAGAACATTTCAATAAATCGATGCATCCATTGTGGATAAAACCAAGATATAGAATTTTTAACATGGCAAACATGTATATATTTTGAGAATAAAGCCGCGGAGATAGCTTGATGTACTTCTGTATTTATTTCGTCATTTCGGCTGCAGCCATCATTAGATCTCAACTTAGAACTTGAAAAACAAGGTTCAGTGTCAGTGTCGATGATCGCTGTACCTCATGTGTTTTATTGATACTGACACTTAACATTGTTTCACAATTCCAAGTTTTGATTTTATGGTAGCTGTAGCCGAAAAATATGTAATAAATAAAGAAATGTGTAAATCGATCTAGACGGATTTATACACAAAAAACGAATAATCGCCAACTCACACGGGAAATATGTTTTCTTTATTAATAAAATGTGTTAATAATTATTACCGACAGTGAATATTTAATTAAAAGCTTTTGAGCAAATGAAAACTTCATGTATATTGTCGAAAGAATATGGTAGTATACGTGGCGAGGGAAATTTTATTTTAATTACTGATCTGTAGCTTGTAATCGTAGACTTACATCGCCTACAAAATGATGGATACTCGAGATAATCATGAATTTCCTCCGAATTTTTGCACTTTCATTGGTCCAAAATCGGAGTACACGCACAATGACATAAACAGGATCTTCTATGGACATATTAACAGCACTGACGCTGAAGCAACCCAATCATCTGATCTTGCATAGGCAATCATCTCTCCAACTAAAGGAAACTCTTCTGAAAGAACTGTTTTCATTTCATTCTACTCGCACCACGGAAAGTACGTAGTGCTTAAACTGCTTGTACTCACTAAACTTGAACAGTGTCTTTTGAAACGAATGCACTATAAACCAAAGGAAGAAAGAAGAATAGTGTTTAACGTCCCGTCGCCGACAACCAAAGACTGCTTGCATTTGTCTCTACATCAGTAATTACACTCTGTTTCACTACCTGTGGCTCTAAACCACAGAGTATTTCCTGGCGGTCGCCGTGTATATAGCTTCAGCTTCTGAATCTAAACGTTTTACCCATTTATGCTACTATAATTTCTTTGACGATATAAAACGTTATTTTTGAAATGTTCTTAGCGGAAAATATGTTCTTGGAGTGTGTCAGAAGAGTTCTAATTGCTGGAACTTCTCATCTTGTAGTGGGGCACTTGGTGGCGTACCTGTGTTACTCTCGAGGCCCAAGTCTGAAAGCGGACTTCCTTCTCTACCTTTCTAAACTTAAACACTTGACTCGTTGCTTGTAAATCACAGCTGATCTTAAATTCTGAGATCGATTGATGGATAACCAAGAGCACAAACTTATTAAATTGACTGTAAAATTTTAAAACCCTTCGTTTCAGAGCTTTTTTAGTTGCAAATCGATAATCATATCTCAACACCAGCAATATTTTCACAGTTTCTGATGATCTGCAACCGAAAGTTGACATATAGATAAGGTGATGGGTAAAGATAAATTACATGTTTCGACAGTGTAGCAATTTTTCAATGACAAACGTAAGTAAATGCTGTACTGAAACCCATGTTTATTGCAGAGATAAAACACGTTGAAAGTACTTTATTGACTCGATCAGAGACTGCATTAGAAAACTAGAAGTACTGACTATTTTGTGGTGGTACCGAAATAGAGAAACCCAGGGGAGCAAAATTTATTACAGTGCCCATTATCAGAATCTGTTCAACAAATTTTCATGTATTGTAATATAGATAAATTAGACAGAAATACCAGCCTTCTTTTTATCTCCCTCAACACTGATGACACAAATTCATCACAGTTATTTGTTTCAGTGGTAGTATGTCGTCACTCTCCTCTCAAAAGACGTTGTTCTTGAAGCACAGCATTTCTTGAACCTTTTGGTAAAAGAATCTGATGATATTGTATGCTATTGTGTGTCTTGAAGAGAGGATCCACTAACAACTCTGGGTTGTTGATGACTGTTTAAATGTTTCTAGACAGAGTAACTGCATGATCCGTACTTAAAACTAAACCGAAAACTGGTATCGGTATTCGAATGACTTATTTACGATGACAGAAAGTAGCAGTACGTTTGGAGGCATATCTCCAAGTATAACGACTATTTCCATCTTCAGTGTATCAACTTTATTCTTTACTAGCGACATTGTCCATGAGCAAACTTTAACACTTTAAAATAATACACAGGGAGCTAGGTCAGCTTTCCTCTTTCTATAGTAATTGCAAATGTCACAGCAATACTTTCTTCTGTTGTTCTTGATGAGGTAGTTTCCATCCCTTTGTAGTCCATTGTCGTATTGTTTGCTATTGCTTTGCTCCAAAATACGTGTGTCTCGGCGACGATGTTGATTTGGTGTAGAGGGTAAAAGTGCCGCTTCTGCTTTAGCTTAAGCCTCTAGAAGTAGTCGAGTTTCCGGGTAAAATCTTCTATGTTAAGTGACTTGCCGGATAGAAAGACCTCTTCTACATATAAACCTACAGTGCCAAACTGTACTCCCGCTGAATTCTGTCTGTGTCATATTTAAGATTACGAAGTTTCCTTGGATTTTAACTCTTTTGTGGTTCATGGGATACATACGTCCCACTAACGCAATATGCAGTTTCGAGCATTTGAGGTTATACAGGTTGTCACCCACAAACTTTAGGGGCAGGTTCCTTACATCAAAACCAAAAATTATCTAGAAAACAAGGGCTCTAAAGCGTATATCTTACAAAATATGAGAACTCGGTGGTAAATGAAAACATGTGGAAACATGGGCTCCAAAATGCATACTGTAAGAGCGACGAGCACATGTTCAGTCGAAGAGATGCATTTCATACTAGAGAAGATGATCAAATGCTCATATCCCCTAAAGTATACATTTTTGACCCATGGTTACAAAACATTTTTTTCTTGTTGTGGCTAGTAGTTTCATCTCTCAAAATATGGAAAGTAAGACCTTCCAGTAGGAGAGATCTGTTTCATAGTATCGAAGATGGACAAGTGCTCATACATCGTGAGATATGCATTTTAGAGCCCAAGTTTACGAGATATTTCTTCCTTACTTCTACATAAAGTACCCGTCGACTTCTTTGTTTTCGGTTCCCTGCATAGAAGGCTGTGAGCGATCAAATGGTGCAGCGTGTGGATGATGCTGTGCATTTCTTCCACGAAAATCACAACGAATCACCATCTCCTACATTCCAAGAGTGTCTGAAAAAAATTAATGTCTTTTCATATATATAATAGACATCGTTTTGAAACATTACAACACTCTTCAGAAATTCTATTGGTTTGGGCACAGTTTGTATGTAGCTGAAAAGTTCATAGAATGTAGAAAACATTTGTGTGTGGTATGTCAAAGCAATATTTAAATGCTATGTTGAAAACTTGTATGCTATATTTCAAGTTTTTCATTGTTAGGAAAATAAATGAGTTTTGTTACTGATTTGTTATACATTTTTCGTATTTGCCATCCTTATAAAATCGTTATACAATTAAAAAAAAACAGAATTTTGAAAATCCTAGGTGCACAAGAAAACATTTATTTAATTAGTTTCGTAGGCCGCATATGTCACATTCACCAATTATCAAAATCGCACTGTTTAAAATAGTTTTGGTAGTGAAAGCGTATTATTTATCACCGTTTTTGACCTTTTATTTTTCAAATAGATAGAAAATCAATTTAACCATGAAAGGGTTAAATGAATAATCTGTCGAGAGTTAAACATCCTATCTCTGCTATAAAAGGTGACCCACTCCCTCTATGCTGTTCTGGAGCGTTACGGTTTTCCCACGGAAAGTTTTACTAAAAAATGGCTCTGAGCACTATGGGACTCAACTGCTGAGGTCATTAGTCCCCTAGAACTTAGAACTAGTTAAACCTAACTAACATAAGGACATCACAAACAACCATGCCCGAGGCAGGATTCGAACCTGCGACCGTAGCGGTCTTGCGGTTCCAGACTGCAGCTCCTTTAACCGCACGGCCACTTCGGCCGGCTGGAAAGTTTTACTAGTAAAGGATAAAGTTGCTACTCTGAAGGCAAAACTAATAGTTATACCTGACGATTTCTGTCGTCTTAAATAAGCCATTCGAAGACCGCCTACTAAATCACTATTAAGGTTGAGTTTTAGATAGGGATCATGCGGCCTCTCTATCTGGCAAGATTAAAAAGGCACCTGACTTCGAGATCAGGATTTTTTCCAGCTTTAGGCCTTCTTTAGGATATCCTTCGTTAAACAGCAGTATAACTAATTCTCCAATGTGATACAATGTTGCACATTAGATTACTTCAAAATATACTTTACGGAAGTTTTTATATTAGATGTATTCTTAGTGTAACGGGTAACAGCTAGTTTGAAATTTGCATCATAACGGCGCCGAATTTCCAAGTTGGTACAATTTGTTCTTTTCTACGTGGGAAAAAATTGACGTAATCTAAATTTTGCTCTTTGGTTAGAGAACAATTGCTCGGGTCATACCGGGAAAAATATAGAAAACGTGAGCACGATAATAAATGAAACCTCAACAGTCGAAGACAGCTACACTATTATCTCACACTATACCATGATTAAATTCCAACACTAACAATACAGTTGCCTCATTTCCAACTAAAAAGTTAAAGCAACTGTTGAATTTTCTGTTATGCGGAAAAAAGGTCAATTTGAAAGCGTCGCTTATGAGTGGCACCCTAATACGCCACCCTGTCACCGAATGTTGAGAAGTGAGACTTGCATATGGTGCTATATAGTATGAACGGCACAAATGTTCAAAGACCTAAGACCTCTGTGAAATCTGAAACGTCTGGCATAAATTAAAAGAATAAAATAAAACTCATAGATCGCATTACCATCAGAAACCGAGATATCGCAGTAATTACACAAAAGAAGAAAAATTATTTTTCGACGTCTCGTTGACCCCGAGATGATTACAGACGATCCACGAGCTCTTTCTTTGAACGATTGGAAAGGGCCTTTACAAACGCCCATCACGTATTTTCCTTTAAGCGAATTAGGAAAAACCAAGTAAAAGGAAATTTGAAACCTGGTTCTTTCGAATTCACGTCCAGTACCTTGACCACAACGCCAAATTTCTCTGTGGAAAACTCCAAGTTTTTCTTCTGCTTCAGGATAATTTTATTACTGGATCATAAACAGAAACGTAAAAATGTTGTGGTTAAGAAACAGATAGGTATTAAGGGGCTGCTGACTTTCTTAAGAGCCGTAGCTTATTTTTGTGTATTTTCCAGCACTGGTCAACGACCAGAGGACAGTCTCGCGTGCTTCCATTCTTGTCTCTGTGCCACTGCCGCATCCTGGAGCTACCCGCAGGTGGCCCATCACTGATAACGTGGTGATAGCGGCTTGCACTGCGTGCGTGCAGAGATGGGATGCGTTAATGTCGACCTCGGGACGACCTAGAGGCGGCGATAAGACACGCTCACTGCGGCACCTGAGTTATTAAGGCCTAAATACGTGTCAGACGCCTTGGTGTCCTCAGCTGTCACTGGTGTTGGAAGCGTCAAGTGCATTTACGAGACGCAGCAGTGATGGACAAAGACCGTTTCGTATCCTAACAAGACGTTCTAGGCAACGGAACTTGTCACGTCGTACTGATATTGACATTTCGCTTCGGCACCCGAATTATTAAGACCTAAATACGTGCCCAATGCCATAGTATCCTCTACTGCCACTGGTGTTAGAAACGTCAAACGCATATGTGAGACTCAGCAATGATGGGCATTGCCGTTTTGTAGGCTAATGATGACCTCTAACATACGGAACTTGTCTTGTCTTGTTGATATGAACATTTCAAATAAAACTTCCGGGCTTCGGGACCGTCGTTGGTACAAAATTATATTCCCTGGCGTTTCGTCACCAATTTCTGAAGGCATCTACGGAGGTAAGCTCGTATGCCTCAGATGATGTTACTAACGGTCAGAAACAAAACGTCAGAGTATAGTTTTGTACAGGGTGTTAGGTGTGTAAGTGCAGATGTTGTGATCATTGGTACCTAAATATGTGCGCACTTCAGTGTGTTAGCAGTTTTTTCTCTGCACCTAACAGTCTTCCCGCATACACGTCACTTAATTCACTACCTGATGTTTTCTACACGTTCGGAATTGCACCACTAAGCAGCCTACGCTTGTCAGTAAAGACTAACCAGTTTCCGTCCAGGCGTCCACCATTCAACACCTAAGCTGCTGTCCACAGGAAAATATACTTGCCACATATACTAGATTGGCACTAACCAACCCAAAAACGTACTATTCCTAACAACTGTAATTATTAGTCTGCAAATGAAGGACATACTGTTGTTATGTTGTTTAGTACAGGGTGACATTTAAAAATGCCATACCGCTATTCATATCTTTGTCAAAAACATAGCTGCAACGAAGGCAATCATGCTGATTCATGTCCCCCTGACGGATAAAGTACATTTGCTTGAACCATTTTGTAATTTGCATCTGGACAAACAGTTACTTAGGGTGGACAAGATAAAAGGGACACCCTGTATAGTAGTGATGAAGAGTAGGCTGAAGTTCAAGACGTTAGTCAGGAAGAATCATACGCGAAGAAGTGGATACGGAAGAACTAAGGAATAGTGTGATACGCTTGAAATTCTCTAAGACTATAGATACAGCAATAAGTAATAGCTGAATAGGCAGTACAGTTGAAAAGGAATGGACATCTCTAAAAGGACCGTAAGAGAAGTTGGGAAGGAAAATATAGGTACAATGAATTCAACTCAGAAGAAACCATGGGTCACAGAAGAAATACTTCAGCTGATCGATGAAAGAAGGCCGCTCGGAATGACACCGTGGTTAGAGGCGCCATGTCACAGACTGTGCGGCCCCTCCCGCCGGAGGTTCGAGTCCTCAAAAATGGTTCAAATGCCTCTGAGCACTATGAGACTTAACTTCTGTAGTCATCAGTCCCCTAGAACTTAGAACTACTTAAACCTAACTAACCTAAGGACATCACACACACTCATGCCCGTGGCAGGATTCGAACCTGCGACCGTAGCGGTCGCGCGGTTCCAGACTGGAGCGCCTAGAACCGCTCGGCCACCACTGCCGGCTTCGAGTCCTCCCTCGGGCATGAATGTGTGTGTTGTTCTTACCATAATTTAGTTTAAGTTAGTTTAAGTAGTGTGTAAGTCTAGGTACCGATGACCCCAGGAGTTTGGTCCCTTAGAAATTCACACACATTTGAACAATTGACGAAAGAAGGAACAACAAAAATATTCCGGGAAACTCAGGAATACAGAAATACAAGTCGATGAGGAATGAAATAAATAGGAAGTGTAGGGAAGCTAAGACGAAATGGCTGCAGGAAAAATGTGAAGACATCAGAAAGAATTGATTGTCGGGAGGACAGACTCAGCAAAACAGCCTTAGGTGACATTAAAAGCAACGGTGGTAACATTAAGAGTGCAACGGGAATTCCACTGTTAAATGCAGAGGGGAGAGCGGATAGGTGGAAAGAATACTTTGAAAGCCTCTATGAGGGGGAATATTTGTCTGATGTGATAGAAGAAGAAACAGGATTCGATTTAGAAGAGATAGGGGATCCAGTATTAGAATCAGATTTTAAAAGAGTTTTGGACGACTTAAGGTCAAATAAGGCAGAAGGGATAGGTAACATTCCATCAGAATTTCGAAAATCATTGGTGTAAATGGCAACAAAACGACTATTCACGTTGGTGTGTAGAATGTACGAGTCTGGCGAAATAACATCTGAATTTCGGAAAAGCACAATTTCGAAAAGAGCAAGAGTTGACAAGTGTGAGAATTGTAGCACAATCAGCTTAACAGTTCATGCATCCTAGTTGCTTACAAGAATAATGTACAGAAGAATAGAAAAGAAAATTGAGGATGCACTAAATAAAGATCAGTTTGGCTTTAGGAAAAGTAAAGGCACCAGAGGGGCAATTCTGACGTTGCGGTTAATAATGGAAGCAAGTATAAAAAAAATCAAGACACGTTCATAGGAATTGTCGATCTGGAAACAGCGTTCGACAGTGTAAAATGGTGCAAGATGATAGAAATTCTGAAAAGAAGTAGGGGTAAACTATAGGGAGAGTAGGGTCATATGAAACATGTACAACAGGCAAGAGGGAATATAATAAGAGTGGACGACCAAGAACGAAGTGCTCGTATTACAAGGATGTAGCCTTTCACCCATACTGTCCATTCCGTACATCGAGGAAGCAATGGTGGAAATAAAAGAAAGGTTCAGGAGTGGAATTAAAATTAAAGGTGAAAGGATATCAATGACAGGATTCGCTTATGACTTCGCTATCATGAGTTGAAGGTGAAAAAGAATAACATGATATGCTGAACGGAATGAACAGTCTAATGAGTTCAGAGTATGGATTGAGAGTAAATCGAAGAAATTCGATGATAATGAGAAGTAGTAGAAATGAGAATAGGGAGAAACTTAACATCAGGATTGATGGTCACGAAGTAGATAATGTCAAGTAAGTAATCAATGACGGAAGGAGCAAGGAGAACATCAAAAGCAGACTAGCAATGGCAAAAAGGGCACTCCTGGCCAAGAAAAGCTTACAAATATTAAATATCGCCCGCCCGCTTGGTCATGCGGTCTAACGCACTGCTTTCCTTGCCCCGCACGAGTTCGCCCGTCGGATTAGTGTCGAGGTCCGGTGTGCCAGCCATCGTATGGACGGTATTTTAAGGCGGTTTCCATCTGCCTCGGCGAATGCGGGCTGGTTCCCCTTATTCCGCCTCAGTTACACCATGTCGGCGATTGCTCCGCAAACAAGTTCTCCACGTACGCGTGCACCGTAATTACGCTAGCACACAAACATTGGGGTTACACTCGTCTGGTGTAAGGAGTTCCCCGGAGAAGTCCACTGGGGCCGAACGGTACAATAACCCTGGGTTCGGTGTGTTACGGCGGTGGGCTGAGTGAACTTGTGTCGCCTGTTGTGCGGTTGCGAACCACTGAGGTCTACGGCTGGGACAAAACCTTTCCTTCGTTTCTAGGTCCTCAGTTCCATATAATAAAATCCAATACAATATCAAATATCGGCCTTAATTTGAGGAGGACATTTCTGTGAATGTACGTCTGGAGTACAGCATTGTATCGTAGTGAAACATGGACCCTGGGAAAACTGGAGCAGCAGAGAATCGAAGCATTTGAGATGTGATGCTACAGACGAATGTTGAAAATTAGGTGGAGTGATAAGATAAGGATTGAGGAGGTTCTACGCACAATCAGAGTGGAAAGGAACATGTGGGAAACACTATCAAGTAGAAGGCACAGGATGATAGAACATCTATTTCGACGTGGATGATAGAACATCTATTTCGACGTGAGGGAATGACTTCCGTATTAGTAGAGGGAGCTGTGGAGGGCAAAAACCGAGAGATTGGAATACATCCAGCAAATAACTGAGGAAGTAGGTTGCAAGTGCTACTCTGACATGAAGAGGTTAGCACAGGAATGGATTTCGTGGTGGGCCGCATGAAACCAGTCAGAAGACTGATGAGCAATAAACAAATTCGACTAATACGTCTCAGCCTGGGCACTTACCTGAAGGAAACGCCGGCCATGATAGCCTGTTACATACGATACTGACATTTTTTCCTACACAAGTACATACTTCCTAGCTAATGTTAATAGTCACTTAGCTTTCGTTCATGCAACTACGACATTAGTAATATGAGCACAGTCCTAGACTTAAAGATATTCCAACTTTTTATAAAAAGCTGTAGTGGCACGAGATATTGAGAAGAAATCTGAGATGGAAAGTAAACTTTTGAATCTTATCTGCCACGGAACCACTGTGAGCAATGTAATAAGAATGTGAAACAATGAAAGAGAAGTTCAGTTAAAACCTTCGAGCAGTAACAAATGTAGGATTTTTTTTTTCAGTCCGCCACGACTACCTCTCTTGTGTCAACATCTTCGTCCCCGAGTAAAACATATGGCCACCGGCCTCACTGATTTTCTGTAGAGTTTTTACCATCAGCAGCTTCCTACATCATCTTGTCCCTTGTTCTTGTAGAAGTTTCCCATACATTTCTATCCTCCTCGGTTCTGCAAATAACCACCAAATCTCTTGTATCGTCGGTTTAACTAATTTTCAGCATTCTTATGTAGAAACACATCTCAAGCGCTTCGATGCTCTTCGTATCACCTTCTCCCATGGTCCATGTATCACTTCAATACAACGCCGTTCTTTACGCGTACTTTCGTACAAATTTCTTCCTCGGATTAAAGATAATTTCTTATAATGGTAGACTTCTTCTGGACCAGAATGTCCTGTATAACTGCTTTTCATTTCCTTGTGAATTTGTCCGTTATACATTATTTTGCTTAAATGGTAAGAGAAATCCTTCTCTTCACCTACTATGTGGTCCCAATTCGACATTCATTTTGTCACTAACCTCATTTTTCTTAGTCCTAATTACTTTCGCCTTTCTCCAGTGCATTCGCAGTCAACATTCTTCTGTTCATTTCGTTCGATATGTGCTGTAGTTCTTTCTCGTTTCACTATGGCTAGCAGTACCACCAGCGAACTTCATCGTTGATACGGCTGCAGTATGAATTTCAAACCCTCGAATGAAACTTCATTTATTACCGTCATTGCACGTTTGAAGTACTGATTGACAATAAGAGAACAAGGCTGCATCCATATCTTACACTCTTTCAATCCTAGCATTTCGTTCTTGTTCTTCCACTCTTATTGTTCCTACTGGGTACTTAGACATTATCAGACCAAAAGTATCCGGACTGTCCTGTGTAATGCGGATATGACCACTAGATATCACAAGACGTGGGCCCATCATTATAAAATTAGGTGGGGAAACAGCAGCAGCAGATTTGGTTGGCCAGGAGGTCTCAGTGACTTCGAAAGTGGGCTAGTCATTTGATATCACATTAGAAACAAATCCATCAAGAATATTTCAACTCTTCTAGAGCTGCAGAAGATAAAGAGATAGGGTGCATATACGAAGATACTGGACGGGTAATTCAGCCTCTAGCAGGGGATAAAACTAACAATTACGAGGGATAGGACCGCTGTGCTAGGGGACGGAATAGAGGAAAGTGTTACGGGAGAAAATGTGCTAGGCAGTACCAACGAGACAGCAGAAGGACTAATTGAACTCGGCAATAAATTTCAGGTGTTTTTTTTTTTTTTCATCAGTCTACTGACTGGTTTGATGCGGCCCGCCACGAATGCCTTTCCTGTGCTAACCTCTTCATCTCAGAGTAGCACTTGCAACCTACGTCCTCAATTATTTGCTTGACGTATTCCAATCTCTGTCTTCCTCTACAGCTTTTGCCCTCTACAGCTCCCTCTAGTACCATGGAAGTCATTCCCTCATGTCTTAGCAGATGTCCTATCATCCTGTCCCTTCTCCTTATCAGTGTTTTCCACATATTCCTTTCCTCTCCGATTCTGCATAGAACCTCCTCATTCCTTACCTTATCAGTGCACCTAATTTTCAACATTCGTCTATAGCACCACATCTCAAATGCTTCGATTCTCTTCTGTTCCGGTTTTCCCACAGTCCATGTTTCACTACCATACAATTCTGTACTCCAGACGTACATCCTCAGAAATTTCTTCCTCAAATTAAGGCCGGTATTTGATATTAGTAGACTTGATTGGCGACTCCATGTTGTCCTGTGCACCACGACCAGATAACAGGTTTACTTGAAAAAAGGAGACAGCATTGGTCGTATATTTTTTACTATTGCAAAATCGATTTTCTGTCACTGAGTGACCATCTTCAGTGCTATATTGTATAACTTAAATTGGGATGCACTGTTGTCACTAAGCTTACGGCGATCACATAGACTCAATTTAAGTTATACAATATAGCACTGAAGATGGTCACTCAGTGACAGAAAATCGATTTTGCAATAGTAAAAAATATACGACCAATGCTGACTCCTTTTTTCAAGTAAACCTATTAGTAGACTTCTCTTGGCCAGAAATGCCTTTTTTGCCATAGCGAGTCTGCTTTTGATGTCCTCCTTGCTCCGTCCGTCATTGGTTATTTTACTGCCTAGGTAGCAGAATTCCTTAACTTCATTGACTTCGTGACCATCAATCCTGATGTTAAGTTTCTCGTTGTTCTCATTTCTACTACTTCTCATTACCTTCGTCTTTCTCCTATTTACTCTCAAACCATACTGTGTACTCATTTGACTGTTCATTCCGTTCAGCAGATCATTTAATTCTTCTTCACTTTCACTCAGGATAGCAATGTCATCAGCGAATCGTATCATTGATATCCTTTCACCTTGTATTTTAATTCCACTCCTGAACCTTTCTTTTATTTCCATCATTGCTTCCTCGATGTACAGATTGAAGAGTAGGGGCGAAAGGCTACAGCCTTGTCTTACACCCTTCTTAACACGAGCACTTCGTTCTTGATCGTCCACTCTTATTGTTCCCTCTTCGTTGTTGTACATATTGTATATGACCCGTCTCTCCCTATATCTTACCCCTACTTTTTTCAGAATCTCGAACAGCTTGCACTATTTTATATTGTCGAACGCTTTTTCCAGGTCGACAAATCCTATGAAAGTGTCTTGATTTTTCTTTAGCCTTGCTTCCATTATTTGCCGTAACGTCAGAATTGCCTCTCTCGTCCCTTTACTTTTCCTAAAGCCAAACTGATCGTCACCTAGCGCATTCTCAATTTTCTTTTCCATTCTTCTGTATATTATTCTTGTAAGCAGCTTCGATGCATGAGCTGTTAAACTGATTGTGCGATAATTCTCGCACTTTTCAGCTCTTGCCGTCTTCGGAATTGTGTGGATGATCCTTTTCCGAAAGTCAGTTGGTATGTCGCCAGACTCATATATTCTACACACCAACGTGAATAGTCGTTTTGTTGCCACTTCCCCCATTGATTTTAGAAATTCTGATGGAATGTTATCTATCCCTTCTGCCTTATTTGACCGTAAGTCCTCCAAAGCTCTTTTAAATTCCGAATCTAATACTGGATCCCCTATCTCTTCTAAATCGACACCTGTTTCTTCTTCTATCACATCAGACAAATCTTCACCCTCATAGAGGCTTTCAATGTATTCTTTCCACCTATCTGCCCTCTCCTCTGCATTTAACAGTGGAATTACCGTTGCACTCTTAATGTTCCCACCATTGCTTTTAATGTCACCAAAGGTTGGTTTGACTTTCGTGTATGCTGAGTCTGTCCTTCCGACAATCATATCTTTTTCGATGTCTTCACATTTTTCCTGCAGCCGTTTCGTCTTAGCTTCCCTGCACTTCCTATTTATTTCATTCCTCAGCGACTTGTATTTCTGTATTCCTGATTTTCCCGGAACATGTTTGTACTTCCTCCTTTCATCAATCAACTGAAGTATTTCTTCTGTTACCCATGGTTTCTTCACAGCTACCTTCTTTGTACCTGTGTTTTCCTTCCCAACTTCTGTGATGCCCCTTTTTAGAGATGTCCATTCCTCTTCAACTGTACTGCCTACTGCGCTATTCCTTATTGCTGTATCTATAGCGTTAGAGAACTTCAAACGTATCTCGTCATTCCTTAGTACTTCCGTATCCCACTTCTTTGCGTATTGATTCTTCCTGACTAATGTCTTGAACTTCAGCATACTCTTAATCACTACTATATTGTGATCTGAGTCTATATCTGTTCCTGGGTACGCCTTACTGTCCAGTATATAATTTCGGAATCTCTGTCTGACCATGAAGTAATCTAACTGAAATCTTCCCGTATCTCCCGGCCTTTTCCAAGTATACCTGCTCCTCTTGTGATTCTTGAACAGGGTATTCGCTATTAGTAGCTGAAACGTGTTACAGAACTCAATTAGTCTTTCTCCTCTTTGATTCCTTGTCCCAAGCCCATATTCTCCTGTAACCTTTTCTTCTACTCCTTCCCCTACAACTGCATTCCAGTCGCCCATGACTAATAGGTTTTCGTCCCCCTTTACATACTGCATTATCCTTTCAATATCCTCATACACTTTCTCTATCTGTTCATCTTCAGCTTGCGACGTCGGCATGTATACCTGAACTTTCGTTGTCGGTGTTGGTCTGCTGTCGATTCTGATTAGAACAACCCGGTCACTGAACTGTTCACAGTAACACACCCTCTGCCCTACCTTCCTATTCATAACGAATCCTACACGTGTTATACCATTTTCTGCTGCTGTTGATATTACCCAATACTCATCTACCAAAAATCATTTTCTTCCTTCCACTTCACTTCACTGACCCGTACTATATCTAGATTGAGCCTTTGCATTTCCCTTTTCAGATTTTCTAGTTTCCCTACCACGTTCAAGCTTCTGACATTCCACGCCCCGACTCGTAGAACGTTATCCTTTCGTTGATTATTCAATCTTTTTCTCATGGTAACCTCGCCCTTGGCAGTCCCCTCCCGGAGATCTGAATGGGGGACTATTCCGGAATCTTTTGCTAATGGAGAGATCATCATGACACTTCTTCAATTATAGGCCACATGTCCTGTGGATACACGTTACGTGTCTTTAATGCAGTGGTTTCCATTGCCTTCTGCATCCTCTTGTCGTTGATCATTGCTGATTCTTCCGCCTTTAGGGGCAATTTCCCACCCCTAGGACAAGAGAGTGCCCTGAACCTCATCCGCTCCTCCGCCCTCTTTGACAAGGCCGTTGGCAGAATGAGGCTGACTTCTTTATGCCGGAAGTCTTCGGCCGCCAATGCTGATTATTTATCAAAATTTACGCAGTGGCGGGGATCGAACCTGGGACCGAAGACGTTTTGATTACCCCTAGACCACGGGTAGATCTTCAGGTGGTAACGGCGAATATTCTGTTCAAGATCACAAGAGGAGAAGGCATATATGGAACAGACCTGGAAACCCAAGAAGATTCCAGGTGGGTTACATCGTGATCGAACTCTAGAACTAAATACATTTTAATTCTTCATCATCTGATTCTTAGTAGCGTCGATCTCCAAGTACTTCTGACTGGTGTTCAATTCTCGCATTACACAATTTTCATTATTTATTATAACGTCGTTAAAGGTATGCCGCTACGTTTTTCGTGATCATCCTGCTTTCTGTTACATGGCAATGTGCATGTTGACACGTTACTACCCTTACTTAGATTCAAAAAATAGTAATTTCAATTATTTAAAATAAGTTTAAAAAATAAGCGTGGCTGTCAACAGACGGTGGCTGCGTGCTCTGTCGTCCGCAGAACGTACGGCACTGCGCGTTAATATAGCCAATGTTTCGTACTGATTTCGGCGTGAAGCTGAGAATGCATCATATAAGGGAAATTAACTGCCATCAAAAACTTTTAAACGTTCGTGGCGCCTGTGTCCGACTGGTGTAAGCCGAACATGGGCCATTGTTAGCAAACGAATAACCGAATCATTCTTTGCATAGCTTGCGTGAAAATCCTGTAAGACACAAATAAAATGATCGGTCGAAGTGTCACAGGGACGAACAGCGTAAGACGCTATGAAAAGGAATGACTGACCACAGGAGGTGTACAGTCATTAACTTCCTCTAACAACGTGCCATAGACGCCTTTGTTAAAGCCTCCATCGTCTGAAAACACAACATACAAATTAAAAGTCATATAAAAGTGACATGGTTTTTGTTAGAAATAAAAAGCAAAATAACTTTAACGTCATACTTTATTAAGAAAACCTAATTATGTTTTACGTAATAATCTCTGCAATGAGGCCAATAGAATGGCGTCCGCGCCTTAAGAGAACGAAACAATGAAAGAGGAAACTCTCAAGAAATAATAAAACATCCGAAGTGCAAATAATCTGACCAACGAAATTATTCCAGCGAATAAAAAAGTCATAATGTACTGTCTTTCAGCTACACGTAGAGTAAGTTCACCAAGCATTTTCCAATTTTTCCCTTTTTCGAAGATATAATATCTGATAATGTAGTAGCAGGAGACAATTATGGAGCTTCATAACTTGTAACTTCCATATTTCACAGACCAATAATATGGGCAGGTTTACTGGTAAGGTGAAGCTTTTAGTTTTTTAACACGTCCTTATGTCCATTTATTGCCGGCCGAGGTGGCAGAGCGGTTCTAGGCGCTAAAGTCTGGAACCGCGCGACCGCTACGGTCGTAGGTTCGAATCCTGCCTCGGGCTTGGATGTGTGTAATGTCCTTAGGTCAGTTAGGTTTAAGTATCTCTACGTTCTGATGACCTCAGAAGTTAAGTCCTATAGTGCTCAGAGCCATTTGAACCATTTTTGGCCTTTTATTAGTTCATCTATCACGATATAAGGTTCGACAGATGCTATGAAAACTAAACAAGTACAACGCCAATTAAACAGAATCAGTTAGCCCAGAACCTGTCTCCACTAACCTCTGCAGGTATCAAATGATGACTGTGCACAGCGCCGACAGAGTAAACGCCAAATCTGGAACAGGAGTATCGGTGTCAGACAGCCTGTATTACTGTAGTTCCTCGACAGCGGTGTCTGAGCAGAATGCTGCCATTCGTTTCTGCAACTACTTCGGTCGACATGATGTTGTTCAATTCATTGCCGTATTTCCATGTTTATTCGGACTGCCGATTTTTGTTCAGGCAAAAGCCATCTTAAGATACAAATCTCATTACTGCTTTCAAAATAATTAGCCATTTTAGCTTCTTCAAACAAATAAAATTGCATTATACAAAGATTACTGTGATATAAGTATACCATCATGTAATTGTCTCTTTCTGCGTGTGCAATATGTATGCTTCAGTGGTGCTGTTTAATTACTACAATTTTATTTGTTTGAAGTAGCCAAAATGGCTGATGATTTTGACTGCACCACTGATGCGTATGTAAGCATAAGAAGAGAAAATTAACTGTGTCTGTCTTCGTGCGCAATATGTACTATTCAATGGTGCACTACACACACCATAAGATTTTTTGTTTGACTTAACCTAAATGATACTGACTGCACCATAACATGTAATGGCGTGATATATATAATCTAACATGTTTCTGCTTAGGTCTCAAGATGGTCATTACCAACCGGAATTACCTGATTACAAATAAACTTTGTGATCCAAGACTGGGATTATAATAAAGCAAACACAGACGTTTGTACTTCACCAAAACATCCATGATTATCGTAAACGAGCAATTGAGTGAGTACGCTCTGTGTTTTCAAACATTAGATAAGCTAGGAAGAATCAGGTGGAACGTGTTCCTAATTTTATTTTTTAGGCATCAACATGTCAGTGTTTGCCATAGCTCTGAACGTGAAATTAATTTCTTTTTCTGGAACAATATTCTCAGGTGACAAGTTTGCAGTTTTTCAACATTACTCGCATGCAGCCATACAGAAAATAATTGTATAGGACTGGGTCGCCAACACAAAGGTTCCAGCCCACTACGGCTGTTTAGTTTTCTCTCATATTCAACATAAATTATGTCATCAGTTTATTTATCGTCGTAAAAACAAATATGAAAACTGAAAGCCTATCCTGTGTGCAAGTAAATATTCCCATCTTGCGCGACATGCATTTAACAAAAGGACAAAATTCAAAAAAGACCTGTATGGAAAGTCTACGGCGAATCGTTTTACTGCGTACTCATTACATACAATGTTAACTACCTCTACTTTTATTTTATGATACATTCGCTGCAAAGTTGTAACAATAGTCATTGTGATACCTGAAAATTTCAGGACTGTGTTGAAATCCTGTACGAACATCGTTAAAACTGGCGCCAACAATGGCCTCGAAATAATTGTTTGGCAGGCTGATGAGACCACAGTATAATTCTAGAGACATATTTTACGTGTGTGAAATTGGAAACTGCGTTTCAGTATTGCGTATGCGAAAAAACGTTGACTGCTACGAAACATTCTAAACTCCACTCTCCGCGGAGGCGATGTACGTTCATTCCCGCTTGAAACTAACAATTTACAGTTCCCTCTGTCAACAAGTAACTGGATGGTAGTGGGCAGAGGGGGAAGGCAGACAGGAAACGGATGGAGCGGGGGGGGGGAGGTAGAGTGGGGCCTGGGAGGGGGGTGGAGGAGGGGAACGAGGAGAAGATTCACAAGTAATGAAATCCACGGCCGCAGAGGAATTTCAGCGACAGCATCCACTCAGAGAAAACAGTTGCATAACTTTTTCCGCAGTCTCGCTGGGACGTAGCAGATTAGTGGGGAATATTTTTGCATAAAACTATAAAGTTATAGACGAAACAGACGCATCTACCAATTTCGCGACTAAAAAGTGAGGGATATTGCACATGGCTTCTGTGGTTGCACCGTGGATGATGACACAAATTACAAAGTCATGAAGTAAAACCGTGCATAGAGATGCCACTGGGACCTGTGTGTCAGTCTGCGCTTTAAACCGATACAAGAAGAACAGAAGAAAATTTTTGCGTTGCTAACTGACGGCTCCGCTTCCTATCAACAGAATAAACTCTTAATGTCTTGTTTGTAACGAAATGATCTTTCAAAATCGAAAAATATATTCTTAATGCAACTGCGCTCAATGTACACGTAAATCTCTGTAAATGTAGCCTTGTCTTCTTAACCTTTTAAGAACTTCAAATCGCAAAACTTTTTCATGCATGTCGAATTATTGATATTAAGTAACATAGTTGAGAGTTTTGCTAATAAATAACTCTAGTAAATGTATTTTCTTTCTTTTCTTTCTCTCGCCTCCCCAGAGAGTGGAGTTTAGAATGTTTCGTAGCAGTCAACGTTTTTCACATACGCAATACTGAAACGCAGTTTCCAATATCGCACACGTAAAATACGTCTCTAGAATTATACTGTGGTCTCATCAGGCTGCCGAACAATTACATGTTCCAAATCATGCAGGGAATGGAAATGGAAATTAAAACACGTAAGTAGACTAATTCACTTCATCCAGTTGGGAGTTAAGCAAACAAAAGTGAATTAATTTTCGTAAAGCATAGCAGATCGAGACGCCTAAAATAAAAATGAATGAGACAGGGTCAGTAGTAAGAATGGAAGAAATTCTTCTATCTAGGAAACAACACTTCTCAAGAAGGGTGCACCCAGAAGATAGGTGATAAACAGACAGGAGGAAACTAAGAAACATGCCTAGCACCACAATTGCTTCAGTGATACAATATGCGTTTATAAAAACAGTAGGTTTGTAAAAACTAAATGTTTACCGCATACTAATGTATACTACATTTATCAAAAGTGCTAGCAAGTAGAAGGGAAAGTGGAGCACGCTTCTTGGAAGAAGGCAACTCGTCTCAACACGCAACTAAGCATGTAGCATTCAACGCTTCTTTTGTCCTAAACATTGCTGACTGCTCCTAATTGGTATTGTTAAAATATAAAACCTTCAACTTCGTTCTTCATAAAATGGATTGCATTAAATTCACAGATTATTGATGTTTGCCACAGCGGGTAAGTGACAAGATACAAAATTCTGTCAGCTCTGACAAGTAATGAATACTGAAGCAACCACTGAGTCAGAAAAGTAATTTGTCGCTTTTATGTTTACCGTATTCAGAACAAAAGAGTGTCACTCAGTACCACTGTTTTTATTTTAATTTTTTGTGGAGTTTAATGACTTTTCCGTCGACAGATCGTCAGCCTTTAAAATTTGTAGCTTGTTTTTAAGGCCATAGTTTTTCAATCTCTTGTACGTTTCTTTACTTACGGTTGAGCTTTGGGATAATATTTCCTTTTCGGAACATTTGGTTTTCACTATTATTCCACGAAACAACGATCAGTTTTTATACTTAAGCATTTAAGATATTCTTCGTTGGCATTTTTCTCAATACATTCGTCTAGATGTAAAGCGATCTTTTGATAAAGGAACGTTAGCAGTCACAAGTGCCAGGGGATTACGATGGCGTAAATACTTATCATGTTTTAAGACATTTATTATTGATAGAACCTAGAAAATCAGAAAACATGAGCGTGATAAAAAAACAAGGAAATATTACATGGGTTCAAAACCCATAAATACACGTAATGACGTAAGAGTAACTCTGGCCTTAGCTGCAGTCAGGCGCTGAAATAAATCCAATGGCGATAGGTGAAAATTATTGCCCGACTGGGCCTCGAACCCGGAGTGCTGCTTTATTTGAAAGATAGCCTTAATCGCTTCAGCTACTCGAGTATGCTCTCCGTACAACCTAGATTCTCTATTTGTTGCACACTACACATGTAGCGTCTTCTGTCCATTATCCTCATTGCTCACAAATTCATCTGATACCCACGCACTGAAGGTATTCGCCGTCAGACGTTCATATACACCGAAGAGAGCCAAATATCTTGTAGGGCCCCCGAGCGCTGGCAGAAGTACCGCAACAAGACGCTGCATGGAATCGACTAATGTCTGGAGCAGTGCTGGAGGGAACTGATACCATGAATTCTGCAGGGCTCTCCAAAAATCCGTAAGAGTACGGCGGGGTGGAGATCTCTTCTGAACAGGACGTTGCAAATCATTCTAGATATGCTCAACAATGTCCATTTCTGGGGAATTTGGTGGCCAGCGGAATTGTTTAAACTCAGAAGAGCCTTCCTGGAGCCGCTCTCTAGTAATTCTGGTCGTATGGTTTCCTGCTGGAATTGCCCAAGTCCGTTGGAATCCAGAAGGGACATGAATGGATGCAGGTGATCAGACAGGATGCTTAGATACTTGTCACATTGCGGAGTCGTATCTAGACGTATCAGGGCTCAAATATCACTCCAATTGGACACCCTCCACACCATTACAGAGCCTCCACCAGCTTGAACAGTCCCTTGCTGACATGTAGGGTCCATGGATTCATGAGGTTGTCTCCATATCCGCATACGTCCATCCTCTCAATACAATTTGAAACGAGACTCGTCCGGCCAGTCAACAGCTTTCCAGTCATCAACGGTCCAGTGCCCGTGTTATTTGTCCCAGATGAGGCGTAAAGTTTTGTGTCGTGCAGTCATCAAGGGTACACGAGTGGGTCATCGGCTCCAAAAACCCATATCGATGAAGTTCTGTTGAATGGTTCGCAAGCTGAGACATGGCGATCGTCCAGTATTGATGTCTGCAACAGTTTGCCGAAGGGCTGCATTTCTGGCGTGTTGAACGATTCTCCTCAGTCGTCGTTGGTCCCATTCATGCAGGATCTTTTTCCAGCCGCACCGATGTCGGATATTTTATGTGTTACATCATTCCTCATATTCATGGTACACTCGTGAAATGGTCGTACGGGAAAACCCCTACTTTATCACTACCTCGGACGTAGTGTGTCCCATCGATCGTGTGCTGGCTGTAACACGGCCTTCAAACTCACTTAAATCTTGATAACTTGCCATTGTAGCAGCAGCAACCGATCTGACAACTACACCAGTTGTCTTAGAAAGGCGTTACCGACTGCAGCGCCGTATTGTTCCTCTTTACACATCTATGTGTTTACCCGCCAGGGTAGCCGAGAGCGCTAACGCGCTGCTTCCTGGACTCAGGTAGGCGCGCCGGCCCCGGATTGAATCCACCCGGCGGATTAACGACGAGGGTCGATGTGCCGGCCAGCCTGGACGTGATTTCAGGCGGTTTTCCACATCCCGCTTGGTCAATACCGGACTGGTCCCCATGTCACGCCTCAGTTACACGGCGCAGACATCTGAACACTTTCGCACTTTTCCTTGGATTACACTCGACGCAGAAAGTCGGCGTACACTAATTCCGTCCTAGGGGGTACGGGGTGGCGGCAGGAAGGGCATCCGGCCACCCCTTCTACATTAACGTGCCAAATATGATTAACGATGGCTGACCCTGCGTAAGTGCGGGACAAGGCTCAAGCGATAGATATACAGATCTATGTGTCTGAATACGCATTTCTATACCAGTTTCTTTGGTGTTTCAGGGTATATATATATATATATATATATATATATATATATATATATATATATATATATATATATATATATATATATTTGTGTGTGTGTGATAAAACAGACATATAAATACACTCTAACTTAATAGAATACACAAAATTCCAATCCTGTGGTGTTCATCTCTCTTAAATGTAGCTTAACATTGTACAATAGGGTGGGCACGCGTTCGACATATAATTCACAAGTAAAATGCAAATGATAATTGCTACAAAACCATAGTTAATATTAATTCTGCGAATGCAGCATGAAATAGGCAACGTAAACACCACAGAAAAACGTCTACACTATTCTAAAATAAAAAAAAATAGACTCGTTCAGCAAAATCAGGAACTAGGTTAACCAATCATATAGAACTTAACAACAAAATAAGAGCACAACCCACGTGACCTTGTTCACTTACATTTTCAAGAATCGTATTTCAGCCAAACACACTTAGGCGTTGCGGCGTTAGGAAGTTGCATATCGGAAAACACTATGGCAGGTGGAGGTGAATCGCAAGCAGAATGGAAGCAAAAGAACAACCACTGTTTACGTCAAGAGCGCACACAACGGATACCATCTAACTCTGAATCGTCAGCCTCCACCAGAGACAAGACGCCAGTAATCATCCAACCATCCTTAACAGGAGCCAATGTTTACACTTTCATAACAACTTCTGTCACCTGCTAGCTCAGGCTCAGACTCCATTAAGCTGCCCTGCTACTAGCCCCGTGAAATTGCAGCCCTGTCTGTGCTACTCACATGTGTACCTGTTACTGCCGTTTTGTCCTTCCTTGACAGCTGTCCAAGCACTCGCTCATGTAACTGGGATCTTCTTCAGCTTGCAGTCCCCATGATAGCAGCAGCCGCCTCATCGTCCACACAAATGGAGCCGCTATCACTGGATGTCAGTGGCAATGTCCACTCATCTTCATAGGTGCTGCCACAGCCCCGCAGCTGCCCGACACATTGCCTAACAAAAGCGGTCTCCCAGTGCTCCGTGCATACAGGGTCGCTGTCTTGTGTTTGTGCTGGACTGCCGATACGAGGTCGCGCGATTCCCACGCTCACTAGACAACTCCAGGAGCAATCCACCCTCTGACGTAAACAAGACACTGAGCGCACCTCCCATGGACCGGCACAGCAAGCGCTCCCCCGCCGCTGCTGCCCATGGCTTTTGGTGCAGCCCCTTCGCTGTCACAGCCCAGATTGCTCGCGGCTGTCACTCATGCGCGCTCGTCACCTCGCGGTATACCGAGTAATGCAGCAACATTTCAGAAAGATACCTTTATTAGTGTATCCAAAATCCATTCCGTGAGCTTGAAATGCAATCTATCTCAAGTAACACTATTCGATCCTCCTCGCACAGCTTTATCCAGCGTCATAGGATTTTAATTGGCTAAATTTGTTCAGCAATGGGAAATTTAGTGTCACATTGTGTTATACTCAATTCGATGTTACATACTATTTTGGAGCGTTTCGCTACTGCTGCTATTCGTCGCACGGGAACGAAATTGGCAGCGGAATAAAAAAGAAATAGAGTACTGCGTCAACATAATCTGGCTAGAACGCTTAAAGTCAACACATACGAAATAGGAGGAATTGGTTTCGGAATGACGTTGTACATGCCTGAGTCTTCGCTCTAATGATAATGATGAAACGCCTCTTCATTGTAATGAGCCCGCAGCTTCCTGCTTCCGGCGCACGGGGTCCTGGGTTAGATTCCCGCCGGGGTCAGGGATTTTCTCTGCCTCGTGATGCCTGGGTGTTGTGTGTCTTTCATCATCATTTCATCATCATTGACTCGCAAGTCGTCGAAGTGGCGTCAGCTGAAAAGGACTTAGAATTCCGGCGGCCGAACACCCCGCAGGGGGTCTCCCGGCCAACTATGCCGTCCGATCATTTCCTTTTCATTCTACTTAATCACGCTTCCGTGGCCACGCTATGCAGAATGAGATAAAGACGATAGAACAAAATAAAAAGCGACAACGCCCGGGGTACAGTACCATGGCATGGAAGGAATCAGATGTTATCGAAATTTTCACATTTTGTATTTCACCGACTGCTAATTATTAGTAACTTAGAAACACCATCCTAATGTGTTAAACATCTTGCATACTAAAGATAGGAAAGGTTTGCGTAGTCGTAATCATGTGCATTATTTTAGTGCACATGCATTTGACGTTTCGACGATGAGGCACACCTTCAAGTTACGAGTCATTCGTCATTCTGTGCTGTGTGCAGGCTGTCGCGAGCGACGCGCGACTCCAACAGCAGCACGGTGAACACCATCTCGGAGGCGGAGACGCAGTGCGTCCTGAACACGTGGTTCCAGCAGCAGTTCACGTACCACGAGCCGCAGCACATCCTGCTCATCGCCTGCTACGTGCCGCTCTTCCTGCTGGCCGCCATCGCCAACACGCTCGTCATTATCGTCGTCGTCAAGTATCACTACATGCGCAGGTAAGCGGACCGCACTCCCAAATCTCTGCCACGCGTCACCCTTCCTCAGGTAACAATAATGTGAAATCAGCATCTTTGCATATCATGGAAGACATCAATATGTATGAACAGCATAACGACGCTGTGAGTACTTAAGATTTCTCTGTCGCCTTTTTTTCACTCGATTTTACAACTGAATATTTGTACAGTAATCAACACAGAAAAATGCGGTAAATTGTAACTTACGAATGTTTTGAAAAAGAGTCGTTTAGTTTTATTACAGTATATGGTTGAGGGGGGGGGGGTAGACAAAAGTATTGGAAACTAGTGGAGTGTTTGCTGTCGTGGTACACTTAAACTGATAAACTGATATGCAAGTCAGGGAGCACAATCATGATGTTATGCAAATCACAAACAAGTGCGTCTGTATTGAATATACAAAAGATGTTAGAGCGATCTACATAAATCCTACTTGGGATGGCTAGTTTCTCATCTAATTTATTCATTAAATTAATTGATCAAAGTTCCCGTCGAAAAATGATGGCGGGGATGGATTCTGGTAACTGTGACTGTTTAACAGCTAAGTGCCATCCTAAAAATTTACCATTACATTTTTTTCTTTGAGTGAAACACAAAATTGTTCATGAATTAGCACAAAGAACAATCATGTACATTAACGTAACCCGAACATTCAAACAGTTCTCACTTGATAGAGGTGTTAACAATAACCTAGTAAACATGACAATGCGTGAAATGTAATATGCTTCTCTACTGCGAGAAGGAGAAACAAAGAGAACAGGTGAAATGTATAATCGATAAGCAAGTGTGTAATCGAATTCAGCACCACGATATCACCTAGGGAGGCAAAGTGGTTTTATGGATGTCACCGTTGAGAAAGCTCAGTTCGAATTTTGGGCTGCTGAAAAAACCAAATGAAACTCTTCACGCCGGGGCTGCGTATATTATCGAAAGTAGGGCACAGGGCGTGCTGGTGACAACTGCTGCTCCTTGTCGGCTGCGCTGCAAGGAACAAATGCTACGCTTTGCAGACCAATCCAAGCGCGAGCGTGGAAAAAAAAAATGTTGGTCCGGGTGACCGGACAAGTGAAACTGCAGATGAAATTACTTCGTAGCAAGTGCGGCAAAGCACACGACCGATTCCTGCGGTGCTCAGGAACATGGTACTGCATCAACGTAGGGGCCAATAGCATTCCTCTCCGCCAAATCTTGACATTGACAACAAATGTGTGCTGACGTAACAGTCGAGCAGCCTATAATAGCGTCCCCCAGAGCTTTGCACGGGAAGTCTTCTGGCGACGCGTGGCAACGGAATATCATAACTGGGGTGTTATGTGTTGTATCGTCCTGTCGGCTATACCGTGGAGCTCGGCGATCATTTCCCCGAAATGGCTAAAACAATAGCACAGCCGTGGCGCCGTGCTGGCGCGTAGATGCCAAAAACGCGAGACTCTCGCGAGAAAACTGTCCCCAGCCATTGTAAAAGTAGCGAGCGTCGATCGTTCGGCCTCTGAGACACGGCATCAAAAGAGAAAGTTGCCTGCCAGGGGTCGGTATTCTGCCCGCAGTTACCAGTGAATGGATTTCTCCCAACCTCCTGCTATTGTGAACAGTTGGCCTCCTCGTAACCCAAAAGTTTCTGCTCGTCTACTGCTTGAAATGAAGAGCTACTACGGTTGCTGGTTCGAATCCTGCTTCGAGCATGGATGTGTATGATGTCCTTAGGTTAGTTAGATTTAAGTAGTTCTAAGTCTAGAGGACTGATGACCTTAGATGTTAAGTCCCTTAGTGCTTAGAGGCATTCGAACAATTTTTTATAAGATATATAAACATGAAGATATCATGGGCCTACCAAGAGGAAATATAAATACTTCCTTAACAAAGTGTGTCATTACACATAATAAATTGTTAGATAAAAGCATCGCAACCGAATGCACAGTTCAATAATTGCAAGAACGAGGTTACACTGCTTCCCCCATTTCTTTAAACTTTGCAAATTGAGAGAGTTAGACACTTGACCAGAATTATGTAAAATCTAAATAAAAGTTAAAATTATTAACGTTTATAAAAAAGTGTTGGGTAAAGTGAAGTCCACAGAAAGTGACAGAAGGAACTTCTGAATCCTTTTGTGTGGGAAACTATGTAAGTCCAAAACACCTCACCTGCCCGATAAGAGGTTCCCACCAGCTGGATATCTGCGGCCACACGCAAGTTAAGCAGGAAATAAAAGAATAATGCCTATGAAACTACGAGGGGCAGTCAAATGAAAACCGATAACCCGCCCAATGTCAATCACCACACGCGTTATTTACTCCACTGCGAGACAGAATGATCAATACTTGTTTCTCAGAACGCGGTCGACCTCTGACGGATCAGTCAACGAACCCACTGTTGCACTTCCTCGTCCGGCTGAAACCGACGTCGACGCATGTCTTTCTTCAGGTCGCAAAAGATATGAAAATCATACGGTGAAAGATCCGGGCTGTACGGAGGATGTTGCAGTGTTTGCCACCCAAATCGCTGAAGCACAGCCTTCGCCCGACTGGCAGTGTGCGGGCGTGCGTAATCGTGCACCAGGACGATTCCGCCCTGTAGCATTCTGGCAGCCCGAAGACAAATGGCAAAGCGAACAACAGGAACATGCCATATTTTGTCCGCCACAGGACCACTGCTTATCGAGTCCCTTGAGCGTGGATCCACAATCAGTGCGCAGCGCTATGAATACTCCTTTCAAAATCTATGACGCGTCATAAAGTCAAAATCCCACGGAATACTGTCGGACGAAATCATCCTGTAGCACGATAACGCCCACCCGACACTGCCAATTGGACGAAAGCTACGCTTCAGCGATTTCGTTGGGAAACACTGCAACATACTCCGTACAGCCCGGATCTTTCACCATGTGATTTTCACATCTCTGACAACCCGAAGAAAGATATACTTGGACGATGGTTTCAGTCGTACGAAGAGTGCAAGATTGGCTGCAGGTGTGGATCCATCAGCGGCTAATATCGTTCTACGAAACAGGAGTGTGGCGATTACTTTTGAATGGAACCATTCCTTGGTCATGTTGTAGCAGGTTTTCATTTAACTGCCTCCTTATAGAATGAAAATTTTACTTGAGAAGTAGAAGTAAAATAATAACTACAACGAAGGCACAGTTTTGCGCATCACTGTAATACACAGTCAGAACATTCAGCTGGATAAAATTCAATTTTGTGTATCTCTACCAAATTCACTGTAACATATTTAGAGCCCGTATGGCACGTTGTCCACAAGATGTTGGAGTTGTTGCTACTCAAGTTTATCCAGCTTGTCAACAATAGCCTCCTGAGGTCATCAAGCGTTTGAGGAAGGCTTCTCCAAAAATGCACCTCAAGTTTCAGCTGATCTCGCTATCTCGGAAGATAGCGAAGGCCGTTCCAGTTGGTGGTTTCCTGTCTCCTCGAAGAAGAAGTTTGAGAGGTGATTCCAGTGTGCCCGTGTGTTATCGTCTTGAATGGCAAATAGATCACCGAACTACTGACCGGAGGGCTGGATACTGCACAGTCCTGAATTTACCTCGGAAAGCGATCAGAGGCATCCAGCATTCGTATGTGAAACGAGGCCAAAATGTTACCCACCGCCCAACTGAACCCCTGGACAGCATGCCAAAGATTTACATTGATATTTCGCATTATTTTACGACAGTATCAGGTGTCAAACGAATCCGCCAATTATCGACTGCATTGATTCAGGTTCCGGTCTTTTGTGTTCCCGATTCCCACGTTCTTCTTGGATCGGGGTATCATTAGATTCCAACTTTGGTTGTCAATGGACTGTTCGAGACCGAGAACATCGTGCGTTGTCGTCCGCATACGAGAGCGTGCTGACTAGTAATGCTTCCTAATTTTTATGTGAAAATCCTGAAGCTTTGTAAAAAAAAGAACGTTGTTAACATTCTGCATATTTATGGTTCACGAAGAATATATTGGAACGTTGTTCTTAGGAAAAGCGCGAAAGCTTATGCTTCATATCTACATACTTATTTCTCCACATAGTCACCCTGGCTACAAACACATTTCTGCCAAAGAAAGACTAGGTTGCTGCTACCGCCACTATAGAATATTTGACTTCATGAACAGAGCCACAACCTCACCTCTGCTGGCATCGCATCATCACTATCAAATAGAAGTCCTCGATGGGATTCTTTGTCTTGGAAACATATGAAAATCGGATGGGGCCAAATAGGGACTGTATGAAAGATGCCTGATGACAGTGAAGCCTAGGCGTCGAATTGTTGTAGACGTCGCAGCATTCATGTGTGGTCTGGTATTATCGTGCTGAACAAGAAGGTGCTCCGTGGGTGGACGAACTCTTCGAATTCGTGAAACTCGACTACAGCACGCTGTTTCTCATGCACCAACACAGTTAGGTTGCACACTGCGATGTTACACGCCACGAGACGGCTGAAGTGGAAAAATCGACCGAGTAATACGTCAGTCTATATTGACAATAGACTAAGAAATTCGGAAGCATTACTTTTCATCACGCACTCTTATTTTGTGTGTCGACACACTCCTCCCAGTTGCTTCTTAAAACGCAGCGTGAATTTCTATTGCGTCTACACCAGGGACGACCAGGAATATTGCATGCATGCGGAGCTCTCGCACGAGTGGAGCCCTGTCACTCGAGTGCACACTTCCGTCTTCACCTCGCCAGGAGAGGGGAAAGAGAATAAAGACAGGGGAAAACTGGAACGCTCCGCATGACAATGAAGTCACGAAAAGAACATGGCTGTCTTGCGTGTGTCATGGTTCCATATTCCGTGTTCCTCAATACTACAGATCACAAACGAGAAATTTTGTCATTACTGGTTAATCAATTTGGTGCTCTTATAACGTAATAAAATTTTGTGGTGTAGATAGTCGGCATACGGACGGACAAGAAAAATTTCGCTTATTTTCATTATTCAGGTTGTCACGTAATTGTGAGTTATTTAATCACCTCAGAAGAAAGTTTAACTCATAAATGTTGACTTCAGCATTGCATCACGTTTGCAACCTCATTATGGACGCGTGGATACTCTCCCCGGGGAAAGCAATGCAGAAAATTTTTCCTTTAAATGGGAATGACATTGCGGGGCGACCAGTTCCATGTGCACATGCACAGGGGCAGTCTCAACTGAAACGCCAAACGGCTTCGAAAACCATTCAAATATATTGAAATTTATTATTCAAATTCAGCTATAATAAGTATAGATGCCTTACGTAAAGAAAAAATTTCAGTACGTGGAACTACAGTTCATCAAATATAAATATATATACGGCAAAGTTCGGCCTGTGACGGAAATAACAATGATAGTCTATGAATTCTCTTTCTCTTGAAACTAAAACCTGCATGGGAATCACAAGATGTGCGAGTGTTGGTAAAAGAATTAATAATAACCTATGAGAAGAAGTAAACAAGTATGGTACGGGGAACTGCAGTGGATAGCCGAAGTTGTTAGATGATCAATCACGATAAGCGGGAAATCCTCGTACTAATTCCTGTCCGGCACAAATTTTCAAATGTCACTTTAGGTAGTACATTTATACCTACTACAGTTAAGTTGACTTTCAGGGAAAATTTTAATATTTGAAACTGTGGGTCGTCATCAAATGCAGTTACAACTTAGAAACAGATATAAGTGCGACAAGGAAACTATTCTGATTCTTTCGACGCCAGAATTAATTTTTCATAATTAGTGTTTCCTTAGCTTATGGACATTTCTTGTAAGAATGGCAGATGTTGTTCTTTGCATAATGTGATTTTCTGTTGAAATGCATCCCAAACAGGCTAGAAATTAGTTTTATCTGACTCTGCGACGTCTTACTGGGGACAGGGTGCACTAAGATCCACATAAAATGCAAAATTACCCTGCATTCCGGTCGTTTTAAATACCGTTCCTCCTTTTCTTTCTCCTTCAGAACTTCAACAATAGCGAGTCTTAATTCGAAATATCGTTCACAGTACGTCTCTCGACTTTCAAACACAGTTAGTAGTAATATATAGCCAGTCAGTACATTCCATTCAGTTCCAACAAAAACTGTTCTAACTAATGGTGCAATAATGTGACTTTAGAATATTTACTATTCATACCACTAGTTTCATCACGTACCCCCTGCCTGTAAATTTAGCACAGAGTGCTTCTTGATGTACAGAACAATGAATTCCGTATAATTGATCAGTCTATCGCAATGTTTTTCTCTTTAATCGCCAATTAAATGTTTAAATTCTTTCTACACGGAGTTGTAATGCCGTTCCACAGTAAATTTGGGTTATCTGTCGACATTGCCACTGCAGAATTCGCATTGAGAATTCTCATCCGTGATCCCTGTTGAGTTTCAAAGGCTTGTGACAGTAGATCGCTAGACTGCCTCATTTTGTACAAATAACCGTTTCACCAGTAAATTTACTACGTGCCGTGAACAAATAGTGAAGAACGAAGAGCACTGTCACAACGATTCTGCCGAACTGAAGAGAAAGCTGCTGAGCGAAAAATCCCACTTCAAGTGCCAGAAGGAAATGATGTTGCTTCGCAATATTTGACGAAATGTGGCTCTGCACCGAGCAGTTCCGAGAAGGACGGAGCAAAGCTGAAACTTACCGAGTAGCGCCGAGACAGGCTGAGCCTCGGACTGCACGCATACAGCACAATGTGAATGAGTGCAATTTTGCACGCAGTGGTCAGCCCTGGCCTACAAGTTGCCTACCGTCCACACAGTGTAGCTATCGGTCATGAGCTGGTACTGTTGGCATCGCGCGACTAATATGTGGTAACCGTGTTGGAATGTTCGAACAACGTCGCTGTAATGTATGGAAATTCATCAAGAAACGTCTCTTGCTGACAACATTTCTTGTCATAATAAGAAAATGAGAACAAGTTATAACCTTAAAATGACCCTTCAAGGCATGATGGCAGACTAAAATGTATATCAGAACCAGTTTGCCCATTCATAGCTGAAGACACATCATGAACTCCACTGACGATGCAGATTTCCTCTTTCCTCCACTGCAAAAATCGCTTTATGTGGATGAAAGATCACCGCAAATTGTTTTCGATATAAATAACCCGAACTATGGAAATACATAGGATGATATGAAACGTATTTTTGATATTCCTGGTCCCTTGAAGTCCTGGCCGAGAGGTTCCAGGCGCTTCAGTCTGGAACCGCGCGACCGCTACGGTCGCAGGTTCGAATCCTGCCTCGGGCATGGATGTGTGTGATGTCCTTAGGTTAGTTAGGTTTAAGTAGTTCTGAGTTCTAGGGGACTGATGACCTCAGAGGTTAAGTCCCATAGTGCTCAGGTCCATTTGAACCATTTGAACCTTGAAGTCCCCTTCAATCAGTTTCGACGGTGCTGACGTCAGCATTCGAACTAAGAATGAACATTATAGTCAGTTACCAATGCCGTGATAACACCAGTTCCCGTCAGAACACCGAAGATAAGGAATCAAGGGCTTGGCTACCACTTGGATGGGTGACCATCTGGGTCTGCCAAGTACTGTTGGCAAGTGAGATGCGCTCAACCCTTGTGACACTAACTGAGGAGGTATTTGAGTGAGAAGTAGCGGCTCCTGTCACGAAAACTGAGAACAGCTGGGAGAGTGGTGTGCTGATCATACGCACTTTTATATGCGTCCAGTGACGCCTTTGGATAAGGATGACACGGCGGTCGGTAGTACCGCTGGCCCTTCCGAGGAGTGTTTAGACGGAGCTTAGAGTATACTACAGTCAGTTCCTAGACTCTGTTGAATCCTTTGCCTTAAATGGGATATTTTTACCAAACGATGATTTAACCCCACGATACTCCTGCAGCAAAAAGTTGTTTCTAACAAGAGAATAAGAAGAGAAAACATAACACAGTAACATATTTTTGTAGCTACTGAATGACTCAATTGCTACATGTATTACATGTTTCACGAATAATACAAGCGAAACGCTCATGGTGAAAAACGTATTGCTTCGTTTAGTTGCAAAGAAGGAATATACCTACATGAAGTTCGATAGTAATTTTGATTGTGCCTCTAATCTTTATGGAGAAAGAAATTACCTTAACAGTATTTTATTGACAACGAGTAGAAAATCCAGAACTGACATGGAGCTGTTAAAGCAACTTGCCTCTGTGGTCTTACATATTTGGTTTAGTTATTTAATTTCAGCTGATGTTCACAGCTTGTTAATTATGTCACACGTTCATACGTTTTAGTATAATTAAACTGCGAATATTAGTTGGGTATATATGGTAATTGTCCCCTTCATTCCCTGTTTGATATGCAAATAAGCAGCTATACGTTCCCGTACGAGTTGTTAGCTCTCTGACCTTGTCATTTTGATCGTCACTCTGATTGTACTGCAGATGGCATGCAATTGTTTCGAGAGTTCAGCAACTTTGTAAGTCCTCTTCACGATTTTATTTGCTTAGCCTCGTATTATATTCTTGCACACCAAGGTGGCAACCTCGCCGTAAGGCATACCACAGTTATCTCAATCCCCTTTGCCTGGTCGACTTGATGAACTTACGGAATGCTGACGAAGATCGCAAAATTTAGTAGCACCATAGAACTATATGACATCTCCTTATTTCTTGCATTTAACCCTCGTAGATTCAATTGCTTTAAACAGGCCCCACTGTTTTTTGACGGGAAGAGAGCAGGATTCCACGCAGAGTTTAAGCAAAACCTTCGTCGCTATTTGTGAAGTCACTCGCTAGTTCAGTCACAATATCTTCCTTAACAACAATGTCCCAGTTTTTGGAAGTGCTCGACAGATTCATAGTGTTCTGCAACAGTAGATTTTCTCGGCTCGTGTAAGTTTCTGCTGCGCTTATGCTCTATACACCAGTCCTTCACAGACCTGTTGGTCTCACCAAATCATGACGTGCTGAAGCGAGTCAACAGAACCAGGTTTACAAGCGTTAACCGTGTCTGGTGCCTCGAGAAGCTGATAGTTTCCAGTTGCCCAGTACTTCCCTCTTCCACGAAAACACGAAGCCTCGGGAAATGAGAAGAGAAATTGTGTTTACTTATTTCCCCTCACACACTACCTATTGTGTCCCACATTACCAACAGAGCAAATGTGGAAATGCGAGTATTTTGATCCCCAGTGTGTTCACAGTTTTCTGGAACTGTGCAATCATAGCAACACCTCACCTTGTGGATAAGTGGTGCTGAAACCAGAGTGGTCCGTGAGTTACATGGGGCAGATGTCAGCTTCAGCACACCGCAGTAATTTCCGTCTCCCATGGGCACGGGGTGGAGGCTTTCGAACAAGGGAATTGTAGGCACTATTCCGTTGGGACTGGTAAGTGACGGACGCTATTCTTGGAGCGTTCCTCTGGTATGACGGACAAAGGTATACGGTTAACTTAGTTTACGCATAGATACCGCAAAATTATTTTCTCACATTCTCTGCAGATCCGTTGTTACCCCAAATGTAAGCATGAGTGATTCATTTTATGTCGTTAGGGATGTCGTTAAAGCTGTGCTCTCGCGATTACAATGTTTAAGTATCACGAGCAGTTCTAGTTGCGTAATGTTTCTATTCTTTTGCTGTTCACGTGATTTCTGGGCAGTGTAATTTTGACAGTTTTGGAAGGAATTTTCTTAATGACTGAGAGTCTAAATTCTGACCCTCAGACGACTCTGTGTCCCTTTCTGTGAAATTATAGATAAATTACAGTGTTTAGAATGATAGAACTCAAAGAACTGAGTGTATTGAACGCTTACATATGTGTGCATTTTGTATTTCTTCGCAGTTTTGGAATTTACTGGAATTAGTCTAAATTCTGGCCCTCAGCCGTTCATGCGGCCCTTACATTGAGATTATTGATAAGTAGCGTTTTTTAAACGATCTAAGTCAAAGGCCTGAGTGTAGTGAATCTCTGAGTGTAGTTGAATCTCTAGTCATATCCTGATTTTCAGACTGCATGCAAAGAATTTGCTCTGCACTGACGGCCAGTCCAAGTTATTTTGTGATCGATTAATTTCTGAATGTGACTGCTGCTTATTTACGTGGAAATTTCCTTTAGTTTCTGATTTCTATTTATTCTTTACACTTTATTTGATGTTGTCAATATGCCTCACCTGACTAGAGGCATCCCCCCTAGGACTACAA
Organism: Schistocerca nitens; assembly: GCF_023898315.1. Lineage (NCBI taxonomy): Eukaryota > Metazoa > Arthropoda > Insecta > Orthoptera > Acrididae > Schistocerca > Schistocerca nitens. The sequence goes on from NC_064620.1 coordinate 301,242,902, forward strand.
ATCACTCTCTGAATGTCACTAAGGAAGTGTGCTGCAGAACCGAAGTTACTGGGACCCTTCATGTAACAGAACATGAAGAAGTTGAGTTCTCTCCAAACTGTTTCCCCATACTGTTTCCTCATTTTAGAACATTTGGTTGTACATGATTAGATTCTCTGTTATGTTACTCCTATTTCACAAAGCGAGACAGCAAATCTTTTCATTTGCCTATATTGTGGGGTAGTGCCCCATAATGTTTATGTAATGAATGAACTCAGCTAGTTTTCAATGAATCTCCTCATAATTTATTGTACCCCTGCCGTTCATAATCTCTCTTCGCAAGTATGCTATCTGAGACGCCCAATATGAAAGTTTACATCTTGCGCTGAGGTGCATCTTGAGTTAAGGAAAGGATGTTTTCTGCAAGGTAACTTGATACCGAATCACAAAAAATGGATCTGCTCGTGACATCCTCTTCTCTACACGTCTACTTCAACACACATATTCCGCAAGCCAGGCGGAGGTTACAGAGGACCGCTACCCCTTTCGCTGCTACACACGTGCTCTCTGCAGCCAGTGTTGAGGCAGCTTTTGTTTTGCCTGTACTGCCCGCCAAATGCTGGCACCTGTGCTGACAGACGGCGTTCCAGCCGATGTGAGACATCACTCGATTTCTATAAAACTATTCCGTGAAAAAAATTTGAATTTAGTACATTTTACAGTCTGATATCTATTTTCGATAAAGAACTGAATGTATTTTTATTATTCCTCACACTTAATGCGCTGCACCGAATTAAGCAAAATATTGCCCAAAATTTTAAATACTTAGCAGAGGTAGAAATGTATAACGTAAAATTTGCGTGTACTTGATGTTAGCCCATACGTTGCAATGAAGAAAATGTAGATAAGATGTTGAAATTTTATTTAAAATTAAGAGCAGACAGATATCTCGTGCCCATACTCGTCCTTGATCATCGTGTATCATGTAGTCGTAACAATCGTCGTGTGTCACAAACGATGGGAACAAAGTTTTTTCCAAATGACAGCACGCAATGAGGCACATTTTTTGTATGATAAATACTCTACACTTTTGTATTCACCGAGATACGGAAGTAAGTCGTCCGCAGCAGTGAGAGGTGGACGGTTCAGGAGGCATACTGCACATGGCTACCCAAGTGGCGCGTTTATACACGTCCGCAGCATCTGTGGACTGATGTAGCATGATGCTTATACACGTCCACAGCAGCGGAAGGGTTGCTAGCCATTTCCTTTCCGGTTTCACTCTCATACGCAGCAAGGAAAAAACGATTGTCTATAGCTCTCCGCAGAAGCCCGAGTTCTCTTACCTTCTTCCGCGATAAATACATTGACGGCAATGAAGTTTTTCTGCTGTCATCTTCAAATATTGGCTCTCTAAATTTTCTTAATAGTGTTTCACGAAAGAACATCGTCTTCCCTCCAATGATTTTCACTTGAGTTCATAGGGCATCTCGGCAATCGTCACGTGTTCTTCGAGGCTACCGCTAAAAAATCCAGCTGTCCGCCTCGGAATTGCTTCGTTGTCTTCCTTTAATGCTACTTACTGGGGATCTCAAACACTCGAGCATTACCCAAGAATGGGTCGCACTAGTGTACTGCACGTGGTCTCTTCCACAGATGAACCACGCTTACCTAGAATTCTCCCAATAAAACGAAGTCGACCAATCCCCTTCCCTATTACAATCTTCGCGTGCTCCATGTATTTCATATTGCTTTGCGGTCTTCCGTCTCGATATTTAACAGCCGTTACTGCGTCAATCAGTACACAATGCTGTAATTCAACATTATAGGTTTGTTCTTCACACTCAACTGCACTGACATTTTTCTGCACATCATACAAGCGTGTACCTTCGGACAGATCTAATGGTTCGCATTATAAAAGAATAGTAGCGTACTTATTGAATTAGTTCTGTTGTTTGGACATAAATTATCAGTTGATCATGCAGGGCTGTGAACATGATCCGCGTGGCCTAAATCTGAGTGAGCTTGTCTTAAACTTCGATATTCAAGTACGACACAAATACACGTCTCTTTCAGTGCCATAGCCGAACAGAATATGGTACCTAATGGGTTTACGCAAACCAAGACCATTCTTTCCAGATCCTAAAGTGGCCCTAATCTTAAATTCGGGCCGAGAAATACACCACAAGTCACAGGGGAAAAACTGTGTAACAATATAGTCAGCGAACGATGTGGGGGACGGGATTACTAAAATCTCTGTTATGTAGATTAACGAAGCGAGCAGCTATGTTTGTTCTACTGAAATTATAACGCCATGCAACACTGTGTCATAGTTTCCCTCTTGAAGAAACATACATGTAATATGCTATGTTACTTTAAGTAGATGTACATTTATAATCGACAGTCGTAATAGTGCCACGGTAAGAAGGCAGTCACGTAATAGATGTTCCGTTGGAATAATTAAATATTTTGGAACTTCGGTAGTTTTGGATTCCAGAGGGGCTAAGCTGCAGATGACGGTGTTCGTTGAAGCATGCGGCTACTGCAACACTCATGATAGGCGGTCAATGTGCCTTCTCTGTAGACTCTGGGATCCACCGTAATTGCTACACAAGGGGGCTACATGGCTTTTGGGATTCGAAGAGATTAACCCAATAATTAACTTCATTAACGTGACAGCCCGTCGTTACGAAGCTAATTAGCGTACCGGCGCAACTCTGGACCATCAGACACCGTAAATTAACGGCACTGTTGTAGAGGTTTCCCTTTCGATAGTATAAGAAAAATCTCTCGTTTCGATGTTACGGTGTCGTCAATCTCAGATAATGGCAATGGAGCCAACCTCACCGCCATCAGCAAGTACTCATCATTTCTTACAGTGATATTATTCTTCGTTACTTTTCTTGGTGTGTTCCTTATGAGACATGGACATTTTTAATTTCTTCTTCTTCTTTCGTTTCACCCGGTTTTGGGGCAAATTAAATGAATCATTTTTTAATTTTGTTTGCCTGATAGGCCAATAATGTTTTATTCTTTCTCATTTTGCTTTCTTTTCTTCAGATATTCGGATTGTTTCTTTAGTTCTCGTGTTGGGTTGGAACCTCTCTTACATTAGTTTTATTATTATTATTATTATGTATTTCTATGAAGTGAATTGGAAAGTAGACAAGGATTTCTGGTCAGATGACTATAAGGTAATATCAACAGCACCAGAAAATGGTATAACGGGAGTAGGATTCGTTATGAATAGGAAGGTAGGGCAGAGAGCGAACAGTTCAGCGAGAGGGTCGTTCTCATCAGAATCGACAGCAAATCAACACCGACAACGATAGTTCAGGTTTACATGCCGACGCTGCAAGCTGAAGATGAAGAGAGAGAAAAAGTTTATGACGATATTGAAAGCGTAATACAGTATGTAAAGGGGGATGAAACTCTAATAGTCATGGGGGACTGGAATGCAGTTGTAGCGGAGGGAGTAGAAGAAAAGGTTACAGGAGAATATGGGCTTGGGACAAGTAATGAGAGAGGAGAAAGACTAACTTAGTTGTGTAACCAGTTGCAGCTAGTAATAGCGAATACTCTGTTAGGGAATCAGAAGAGGAGGTATATTTGGAAAAGGCCGAGTGACACGGGAAGATACATCATGGTCAGACAGAGACTCCGAAATCAGATACTGGATCGTAAGGCATACCTAAGAGCAGATACAGACTCAGATCACAATAGACTAGTGATGAAGAGTAGGTTGAAGTTTAAGAGAGGAAGAATCAATACGCAAAGAAGTGGGATACGGAAGAACTAAGGAATGATGAGATACGCTTGAGGTTCTCTAAAGCTATAGATACAGCAATAAGGAAAAGCTCAGTAGGCAGTACAGTTGAAGAGAAATCGACATCTCTAAAAAGGACCATTACAGAAGTTGGGAAGGGAAATATAGGTAGAAAGAAGGTAAATGTGAAGAAACCATGGGTAACAGAAGAAATACTTTAGTTGATTGATGCAAGGAGGAAGAACAAAAATGTTCCGGGAAACTCAGGAATACAGATATACAAGTCGCTGAGGAATGAAATAACTAGGAAGTGCAGGAAAGCTAAGACGAAATGGCTGCAGGAAAAATGTGAAGATATAGAAAAAGAAATGGTTGTCTGGAGGACAGACTCAGCATACAGCAAAGTCAAAACAGCCTTCGGTGACTTAAAAACAAGGGTGGTAACATTAAGAGTGCAATCGGAATTCTATTGTTAAATGCAGAGGAGAGAGCGGGTAGGTGGTAACAATATATTGAAAGCCCCGCTGAGGGGGAATATTTGTCTGATGTGATAGAAGAAGAAACAGGAGTCGATTTACAAGAGATAGGGGATCCAGTATTAGAATCAGACTTTAAAAGAGCTTTGGACGACTTAAGGTCAAATGAGACAGAAGGGATAGGTAACATTCCATCAGAATTTCTAAAATCATTGGTGGAAATGGCAATAAAACGACTATTCACGTTGGTGTCTAGAGTGTATGAGTATGGCGAAAAACCATCTGACTTTCGGAAAAGCTTCATCAACACAATTCCGAAGACGGCAAGGGCCGACAAGTGTGAGAATTGTAGAACAATCGGCTGAACAGCTCATGCATCCTAGTTACTTACAAGACTAATATACTGAAGAAAGGAAAAGAAAATTGAGGATGCGCTAGATGAAGATCAGTTTGGCTTTAGGAAAAGTAAAGGCACCAGAGAGGCAATTATAACCTAGCTGTTAATAGTGGAAGCAAGACTAAAGAAAAATCAAGACACGTTCATAGGATTCGCCGATCTGGAAAAAGCGTTCGACAATGTAAAATCGTGCAAGATGTTCGAAATTCTGAAAAGATGTAGGGGTAAGCTATAGGGAGAGACGGGTCATATACAATATGTACAGCAGCCAACAGAGAATAATAAGAGTGGACGACCAAGAACGAAGTCCTCGTATTAAAAAGGGTGTAAGACAAGGATGTAGCCTTTTGCCCCTACTATTCAATCTATACATCGAGGAAGCAATGATGGAAATAAAATAAAAGTTGAGGAGTGGAATTAAAATTCAGTGTGAAAAGATATCAATGGTACGATTTACTGATGACATTGCTATCCGAGTGAAAGTGAAGAAGAATTACATGATCTGCTGCACGGAATGAAAAGTTCAATGAGTACAGAGTATGGATTGAGAGTAAATCGAAGAAAGACGAAGGTAATGAGAAGTAGTAGAATTGAGAACAGCGACTAATATCGCTTTAATTTTAGGAAGAAATTTCTGAGAATGTACGTCGGGAGTACAGTACTGTACGGTAGAGAAACAAGGACTGTGGGAAAACCGTAGCAGAAAAGAATCGAAGCATTTGAGATGTGGTGCTATAGACGAATGTTGAAAACTGGATGGACTGATAAGGTAAGGAACGAGGAGGTTCTACGCAGAATCAGAGAGGAAAGGAACATGTGGAAAACACTGATAAGGAGAAGAGACAGGGTGACAGGACATCTTTTAGACATGAGGAATGACTTGCATGGTACTTGAGGGAGCTGTGGAGGGCATAAACTGTAGAGGAAGACAGAGATTAGAATACATCCAGCAAATAATTGACGACGCAGGTTGCAAGTGCTCCTCTGAGATGAAAATTCCATCTTTCCCTCATTGTGTCTGAGAGTATTTCGGTAGTTTGGTAAAGGATTTCAATTCTGATGTGGGTTAGTTTGTTGTTGTGGAATCTGGAGCCAATAATTTTTCTTTGATCTCCAGGCTTTCAATTGCCCCACGGTTAGTAATGGACAGTATTTCGGTTGCACACATGGCTTCCCGTTTCATTACAGTACTATAATGGCTTATTTTAGCATTCCATGAAAGGGATTTTTTGTTACATGTGTTTTTGATAAGCTGGTAGCTAAATTAAATTTTTGCTTCTTTTAGAGTCTATTGCCTTTTTCTCTACAGAATTTCAGCCGACCTTTCATCAAGATATTTGAACTGTTTGACGTTCCCTATATTTTGGTTCTCCCGTTGCAAAAGTGTTGGTTTTATTAAAAAATATTTTTCATGATTTTGGTCTTTTCGAAGGAGGTTTCAAGACTTACGTCGTTTCATTTCAGTACCTAGAACTTTCATTTGGGTTCACCCAATCTGATTTATCTGCGGTTTCTATCGTTTTGGATACTTGATACTACGCGGTCAAATCCGTAGCTATCCCAAAAAATATCTATTAAATTGCCGGTGTTCAGCTACACTTTTGCATATATCTAACTGCTTTTCACGGTAAGGATATTCCATAAATTGTGCAAATGGCATGCTCATTAATTTCCACATTCTTAATGCTGCCGATCTTTTCCATATCACCGTATAGAACAGTGTTTTAGATTCCTAGAAATCTTTCTCCAGTTTTTTTGGAAGAAAGTGTTTATCATACGGTATCCGAGTGATGTTGGGGCGACCACTTTGGAGCATAGTTCCTACCTTTGATTGTAACGTGGTCCAACTTCGTGGCTAAATCGTCACAAGCAGGCATATTTTAAAAGGGGTGTGATCTGAGTGTTGGGAGTGTAGAATCAGTAGCACTTGGGGAACTGATCGTAGGTACCATTAGCAACTTTGTGGATAACAATGGAAATAACGAAGACAGATGTTATTTTGAAGAATAAACCTCGTTTTGTTTCCATGCGCCGCTCGTTGCAGCTGACTGAAGTAACGGTACTGCTATTAGTTACATAATTTAAACGAAGTTATCGAGAACTCGTGTTTCCTCCTTCCGCTCTGGTGAAAGAAAAGAAAAAACGACTTCATGCAACTGAGGCAGATGAGAAATGATGTGCCTCAGGAGAATGAAATAAGAACAGTTTCCCACTGTGTTATCTAGATTTATTTAAGTTCTTTTGATCTTGTGCATTTAGATGGTACAGAGAGATTATTTCCGTCGCGTTATTTTGTATTGTTCACTAGTTGATTATGATGATAGTAAAAACACCTAAAATTTAAATGGATGTTTAAATAAATTGACGATGAGGTCTGAACATTCCTGTAACTGATAACATGGTTGTGGGAGGATTCTGCGAAGCCAGTCATACTATGGATTTAGCTACGTGTAGAAATTGAGTTTATTTCAGTTTATCGTACATGCCTGTGAATATTCATGTAAGAAATGATGCGTTGATCGTAGATACATTCGAATCTTAGAGATCCCGAACACCATGAGCATTGCGCGAAAACTGTTTTACCAGAGTGACATTTCTTCGTATAAATCTTACTCCGGAAAGCAATGTTTTTAACGCTACTGGAAATTTCATATGTTGGCCATAATTATAGGGCAAATTACGCTTAAAGGATTACTTTATCGAGACCTGTAGCTTGCAAATTATCATAAATCAATACTTTGAATTTCACCGAGAACGATTTCATACAATTTTCTCATTCATTTATTGTATTATTTTCAATTCATTCATCACATGTACAACTAGTAGACGAATAAGGTCAACGTTATTTGAATATACATTTCAAAACACTCATCAATTATCTTCTTCGGACATGGGAAGATAAATAAAAATAATAATCGGGCTTCGGAGACGGGGCGCAAAAGACTGAATCCGCTTATTTCGACCTCTCTTCCACTAAGCGAATTTCCTGAGAAGTAGGTTTAAGGCACTTGCCGATTCTCCTCGTCAGAATTGAGTGCGCTAGCTGTGTCGACTGCTCTCATTCGGTTACTCCCACATTTCCATCGAATGAATCGAATATATAGTAACCCTACAGATACATAAAACTACTACCGACTGATGCGACTCCTTTCGTTCGGTTGTTCCCAACATCACCTTCCAGCGTCTCGTGCTCACAAAGGCACCAAGCCGCATTCACTTTGGTGGTGGGCAGCGGTCATAACGTTTTGATTTAACAACGCAAATCATGAGCGGTAGTAGTTCTAAAGCACAATGATGAATTCATTAATACTTACGTTGCAATATATGACCTACGGAATATCCTCTAAGTTGCAATGTCAGAGAACTGACGTATGTTTCTGCAGCTGTGGTTAACTGAAAACGACGCGTCGAACTGCTGCCATGCGCCGGGCAACAGCAGGACCGAAACGATATTACGAGGCATTCCACGACTTTTGTTACATCAGCGTAAAATGGTTCAAATGGCTCTGAGCACTATGGGACTCAACATCTTAGGTCATAAGTCCCCTAGAACTTAGAACTACTTGAACCTAACTAACCTAAGGACATCACACACACCCATGCCCGAGGCAGGATTCGAACCTGCGACCGTAGCAGCCTCGCGGTTCCGGACTGCAGCGCCAGAACCGCACGGCCACCGCGGCCGGCTTACATCAGCGTATTACACTTGTTTACGGGAGAACGTTTTCTTACATGACATATGTGATCACCAACGAAGAATATAATAAAGCTGATTCACAATATTTATTTACTGTTTGCGAATACCAAAGATGTGCTGAAAACCTTAAAAATTGTTAGAAAAAAGGTAGGAAAGAAATCAGTGATCATTGCTGGAGAACTGAATTTTCCTAAAGTGAAATGACCAGTTAAATAATTTTGCAGTGATTAAAATGCAGCTTTAGGCAAAGATAGGAACTGAACAATACAGATTATACAGTGGTAAGTTTTCATTCTTTTACGAAGAATCAGATGTAGGCGATTATCAATTTCACGCAGTGCTGCTTGTCCGTTAGCACTGTCACCGCAAGGCAGTCGCCGCTGCTCTCGGTCGTTAAGTGAAGGCCGTCGGCCATTGTATTGTCCGTGGTGAGAGGTAATGCCTGAAATTTGGTATTCTCGGCACCTCTTTGACACGTGGATCTCAGAATGCTGAAATAACTAATGATATCCGAAATGATATGTCCCATGTGTCCAGATCTACCTGTCATTCCGCTTTCAAAGTCTGCTAATTCCCGTCGTGTGGGCAATATCAAGTAGGAAACCTTTTCACACGAATCACCTGAGTACAAGTGACAGCTCCATTAACTCACTGGCCTTTTATACCTTGTGTACGTGATACTACCGCTATCTGTATATGAGCATATCGCTATACAACGACTTTTTGTCACTTCAATGTACTTTCAAAACTTGGAAAACCTTGGCAAATAGATCTTTACAGTTCCTTGGATGGACGTTAACTAACTCATTTAGAATGTCACAAAATTCGATCCATTTCAAATTAGGCATTTCTTTTTTTCTTCAACCATGTGCTATGATTAAATATCAGCGATGCAGACAGGCTCAGTAGCATTTACTCCTGAGGGTTGGATCCTGAGAAGCAAATCAGAGCCGCTACAAAGGATGTAAACGATTCTGGTATCGTCTGCTCTCTCTTACTAGCGTGCAACAGACAAAATAAAAATTATTATGCAGTTGTATTATCTACTTTGAATGTAATAGATGGAACGCATTACTCAAAAACCACACAGACTCACCTAGAGTCACCTAGCGCTCTACGAGCATTGTGCGCCGAGAAGCATATTAAGGTAGGATATAAGGACCTATATTGTTCTTCATAGCCACCAGTGACTTTCCTATTAGTGTTAGTCGGATAAAATGTATAAATTTAAAAGATACAGGGAAACTCCGAAGAGATATGATTAGGATATATTACGAGGAAAGCGAAATGTGGAATTAAAAAAAAAAATGGGAGAAGTAAGGGTTCTGGGTTATGGTGCGACTGCAATGCAAATATCACTCCCTCCCACAGTAATGATGGAACAGACACTATCGTTGTTGCTAGTACGAAGCTTCACTATGGCGACCAAATGGATTTAAAATAGTTTTAATGTGGGTAGAAGAAAATCTTAAGTAATTAATATAACTGTATTATTTGGCCAACGACGAAGTGTGCGATGGAGAGAGTAGCTCTTTGTTCACATTTGTGTGCCGCTGTCCACAGTTAATGTCTAAACTTCTCCACACTCCATCTGACTAGAGGCTACATTGCACTGTCAATGGCCTCAAGCGTTTCTCACATAGTAAAAGAGTTTATTCCCAAAACTTAGACAATTTTGCTTCCCTTTCATCTAAGGTAGCCCTAATGAGTCCTATCCTTAAGTACCTGACGCGCCGTAAGTGTTGCGGAACATCTTTATAGCATCTCGTCTGGAATTAGCATGATGAATTTGTTGGCTTTTAAATAATGCGATGAATTTTCTCTCGAACTTTGCTCACGTTAGAACAAAGAGTTAGCAATTTAAATTTAGGATTTTTCCTGTACAATCGTCCGCCTCCGTAGTTCAGTGGTATGCTGAGAGAGTTTCGCTGATTAGGCTCCTTGTGTAAGGGAAAACAAAGGCTGTTGGTCAGTGTATTAGGCTGCTATATGGAGGTGCCAAGTTCCTGTCCCGGTAGTGCCAGAATTTTGCTTTGATACGAGGACTAACGGAAACGGAATGCACTCATTTTCGTGACGCAAATTGTGGGGATACTTGATTGACAACTAGAGGCTCCAAGCCGTGCGGGATTAGCCGAGCGGTCTCAGGCGCTGCAGTAATGGACTGTGCGGCTGGTCCCGGCGGAGGTTCGAGTCCTCCCTCGGGCATGGGTGTGTCTGTTTGTCCTTAGGATGATTTAGGTTAAGTAGTGTGTAAGCTTAGGGACTGATGACCTTAGCAGTTAAGTCCCATAAGATTTCACACACATTTGAATATTTTTTCAGAGGATCCAAGGTAAAGAAAGCCGACAGCGACCGGGAGAGCGGTGTGCTGACCACATGTCCTTCTTCATACCGCATCAAAATTATGCCATTGCCAGAGAATGACACGCCGTTCCGTCCACCCTAAAGGACAACTTTGTGTTTGAAAGTAACTACTCAATAACCCTCTCTTTTGCCACTGTTCTCAAAGTCACACACAGTGCTAACAAACGCGAAATAATCTCTCTAAATGTAGCAAATATGTATACTAACATCCGCATTACGATGCTTTAGCTATTATTAAAACGAACCTAATGAAGTATTACAAGCTCTCCTCGGAAGAAATTATAGATTTCATAAACAGTCTAGAAGAGGTACCGAAGTATAATCACTTGTATTTCAATGGAAAAATCTGCGAAGAAATGAGCTAGCTGCGGGTGCCAGCATATCGGCAACTGTAACCGAAATATTCTTCAGCTACTTAGAGCACAGATATTTCATAGAAAAGCGAACATGCATTCAAAAAGATCAGTCCTACAGATGACACGTAGGTAACACATTTCTAATAACTGATGAGGAAAACAAACATGATGTCGAAGAAATCTTCCAAACACTCAACAAGATGCACAAGCATATTAAATTCACCTTTGAGCAGAAAATAAATGATACCATTAACTTCCTTCGTCGAACTATTTGCAAGCAAGGCAACATTATGTCTTACAAATCAACATACATGCTTCCTCCTGCCATCCGAACATGTAAAAACTAGCAGCAAACCGCTCAATGATTCACAGGGCTCTGAAAATTCCACAGAGTGATGAGACCCTCCAAAATGAGATAAAATTCGTATTACAAGTAGCTGTAGCTAAAGGGTGCTAACCCACACTAACAGACAATCAAGTAAAAAAGATGGACAAATAACCATCAAGAATCAGCAATATATACTAACGACGTACATCCCCTTCCTCGATAATATGTAGCGAACGTTGCCAATATCTTCAAGAGGGACTAAATAAAATTTGGCGAAGACTATCTCATAACCTGAAAATCAGTCAAGATAAATTTTCATCCAGTGGCATATAAAAAATCACATGTTGTAAATGCCCAGGTAAATGTATAGGTCAAACAGGCCATAGCAGATTCGCGGGACACTTCAGTGCCTTCCTATACAACTCACTACATAAACTTGCAATAGCCTCTCACGTGAAAGATACAGGACATCCATTTGAAAACGTAGAAAACAACCTTAAGATATTACACACACTGAGAAAAGTACACAGGATGTCTGTATATGAAAAACTAAAAATCTAAATCCACAGAAACATTCTTGGGGAAAATCTACGCAACGACAATAGTGAAACAGACTCAATCAGTTATTTACAGCTTGCTCATGATTTACATTTCCAACGCACAGAAATCACTGAAATCAATCCCACTAATTTCTCAATAAGTTCAATCTACTATATATATATATGGCCTGTTGTAATCTTTTAGGCACAAGAAATTAATATGAAAGTTGAATTGTACACATGTCCATATTCCGGTGTAGCCCATTCATATTTCTATAATAAAAGAAAAACATATTTACGTACATAATCAATCAATATTTTAAGTTTGCATCGAAAGCTGCAGCCCTTTATACTTTTAAAACACAAGAAAACAATTCATATTCCGGTGCAGCCCATTTATATTTTTAAGATAAAAGGATAACATGTGTATGTATACAACCACTTAATTTATTTTCTTTGTATCTGATGTTAGCGAACATATCTCTAAGACGTACAACAGTATAAATATTATTTAAAGTAAAGGGTGCGTACGAGGGACGTTGAATAAGTAATGCAGCGCATTCTTTTTTTCTCGGGCAGTTTAGTTTGAAAAAATGCGGAATTTGCTGTGGGACATAGTTGAATATTCCCGTTTCAGCCCCTATAGTTTCATGAAGTTACTACATAGCCTTCAAAATAGCCTCTGTAACCGAGGTGGGTTCCAAGGGGAGAGCTGTCATTGAGTTTCTTTTGACGGAAAACCAGAGCGTCGCAGATATTCATGGGCACTTGCAGAACTACGGAGAACAAAAGCACGCTGAGTCGATGGGGCAGAAGTCTGCCACCATCGCACCAAGGTCCGTCCGACATCCTGCGTACTGGCTGTTAGCACACCGATGTGACCCTGCCGCGTTGGAAGCGGGGACGCTCCCATCCCAGTTGACAGAGAGATCACAGCCAAACACCTCGATGCACAACAGGACGCCTCTGTTGGTAGTGCTGACACGCTCCTCCACTAATTGGGGTATTCAAAAATATGTGCTCGCTCGGTTCATCGCCGCCTAATAGTAGACCATAAAGAGCAACGAAGACCAATCTGCGAGGAATTGCTTGCGTGTTCGGAGGCTGTGGTGACAACTTTTCGGCGACCTTCGTCACAGGCGATGAAACGTGGGTTCATCACTTCGGAACGGAAATCCATCGAGTAGCGCCACACCATCTCTCCCCAAGAGAGAGAAAAAAAAAAAAAAAAAACACAAATCCGTACCCACAACCGGTAAAGCCGTGGCGATCTTCTTATGGGACGCTGAAGGGGCTATTCTGTTTGGTGTCATCCGTCATGGTGCCACGATGAACTCTGAAGTCTACTCTGCTATCCTCAGGAAAATGAAGAAATGACTTTAGCGTGTTCGCCGCCACCTAAATGCAAACGAACTTCTCATTCTCCATGACAGTTCAATGCCTCAGACAACTCTGCGCACCCAACAGGAGCTCACAGATCTGGTACCTTTTAGATCTCTCTGTTTGGCCCAATGAAGGATACGCACCGTTGGAAGTAGTACATGGGTGATGGGGAAGTTATTCATGTGAAAAGACACTGGCTACGACGTCGACCAATGGAGTGGTACCACGTGGGTACAGGTGCCCTACCAGTAAACTGGTCTAAGGCAGTCGCATTCATAATAATGTTGAAATTCATGATAATGTTGAAAAATAAGGTTTTGTAGCCAAAACGTTGGGGAATAATATGATGTACTATAATCCTTAATAAAAGCAACCTGAATTCAGGAAGCAGTATGCAGACCTTTTGTAGCTCTACCATCCCTGTAAGTACAATTCGTTTTAAGTACATTTTGTTTTAAATCTAAAGTGCCTCTTCTAAAGAAACTATTCTTATCATTAGCGAAAGACAGAACTTAACCTACACTGTCCTTGTTCTGCTGCTGTGAAAAGCAAGTCGGTACTCTTCACCAAAACTAGTTATGTAAATAAGCAATTCTACCGGAAGATGATCGTGTGAACCATCGAAACGTGCAGTGGCAAAATAAATAAGTTACTGAGACAGAAAACTGCTTTGTTTGTATTTGTCAAGAGTTGCAGCCCCCATAATGCCGTCCTTTATGGACGAAATATGTTTGTTCTATGTGTATCAGTCTCAAAACCTGAAAACAGATTGGATTCGCCTCACGCCGGCCGATGTGGCCGTGCGGTTCTAGGCGCTTCAGTCTGGAACCGCGTGACCGCTACGGTCGCAGGTTCGAATCCTGCCTCGGGCATGGATGTGTGTGATGTCCTTAGGTTAGTTAGGTTTAAGCAGTTCTAAGTTCTAGGGGACTGATGACCACAGATGTTAAGTCACATAGTACTCACAGCCATTTGAACCATTTGATTCGCCTCACGGATTAGTGTGACGCCCCTTGTGCAGCCAGCCTGGGTATAATTTTATAGGCACACATTGGACTAGAAGAGTGCCAGGTTGGTACCCGCGTCGTGTCTCAGTTCCACGCTTCATAAACATTTCCCATGCTTTCTCCCGGGATAATACTAGATTTGGACACAGCTGGACGCGAAATCTGTCCCAGAGGGTAGGGGGAGCAACGAAGAGATGTCAACAGCGTTACGCTGCCGTTTTTCACAAGCTGTTCCGTAAATTACGTAAAACGCGAAACAAAAAGACAAATAAAATCGCTATAAGTCAGTAGAGTGATTTCCAGTTCTGAACTACGGTACATTACAATCTCCTACGTATACTGAATTGCTTCTACACTGAATAAGAGGCCTCTATATAAGAATCTAGCAGTCGGACGTAAATGAGAAGACGCGCCTTGGCTCATAAACGTGAAGGAAGGTTGCCCCAGAAGAACTGACGGAAGGCGCTCGTACACTTGGAAACGAAGACTGCAAGTGGGCAAAATGGGACGTGCTTTGAGGCAAACCGCCCTGCCGCCAGACAGGCTAAAGACACATTATGTCCGGGAACACACACAGCCTTTTTGTCCGATCGGAATTTTTACCGTCGCCGCTCTGACATTAATGTAGCATTTACACACCGGCGGTAACATTCTAAATACCGACGCCACACCAATCGATTACTGACCACCGTGCAACAAGTATTTATTTAATTGTCAAATGGCTTGGTTCAAATGGCTCTCAGCACTATGGGACTTACCTTCTATGGTCATCAGTCCCCTAGAACTCAGAACTACTTAAACCCAACTAACCTAAGCACATCACACAACACCTAGTCATCACGAGGCAGAAAAAATCCCTGACCCCGCCGAGAATCGAACCCGTGAACCCGGGCGCGGAGAGCGAGAACGCTACCACACGACCACGAGCTGCGGACTGTCGTTTTATTATGTTATAAATAGTATTGTGTACAACATGAATTGAGAACAACGTCTTGTATAATTTTTATATAGTCGATTGAAGAGTAAGTGAAAATTTGGACTTATTTGGGCTCATCTGATTGATCAAAGGAGAGAGGAAGTTGGAGCCTTCTACACTTTGTTTCCTGATTTAAGAAACAACGATGATACGTTTTTCAGTTATTTTAGGATGTCAGTCTCGTCATTCAATGATCTACACAACCTGCTGGAAAATCTATACAACAGAAAAATACTAGACTGAGGAATTGTATCCAAATGGTGGAAATGGTGGCAATAACTTTAAGGAAAGGAAAACTAAGAGTTGTGGATTAATTCACCACACAATTTCTAGATTACATTACCTTATGTTTCTGTACGCAATAAGCTACAAAATTTTATCAGATTTTTGGCAAAATATGATCATTACGAGTTACAGTTCATTAAAATCAATAGTGTTCGTTAAAGATAATGAAGTAACTGAAGGGCTACGAGATTGAACATTACCATCCCTGGTCATTTGAGAATGATTTTCGTAATGTTGAGGAGCAAAGCTTCCTACTGCGGTACGTTTGAAGTTGCCTGGAAACTTGTGATTGGAGAGCAGGTAATTTGTTGTAAAGGAGCTAGAGTACTTGTAAACTGTGGCGAATGTATGTTAGATCGTAAATTCTTATTGAGCCATTTGAGGAACATTGAAAGGCTGTGTAAACTTAATGTTTGATGTTTGATTAAACTGCTGGTTCTGGGAAGTCATTGTGTGCATTACTGGTCTGAGGTATGGAGGGGTATGTATTTTTGATTTTCGAAATGAGTTGAAGAAATTCCGTTTGGCATTGAAGCCAGTGAGTGTCATAAAACTTGTCTACATGAGGCAAAAAACTTGTGTTTTTTTTTTTCTCAGGTTCTCTTTTCTGTAATGTCTGTAAGATTTTCAAGTCGATTTACCTTGCTGTTCCTTCAATTGTAGTCATTGCCGGAGCTACTGGTGGAGAACCTAGTTTTTCACTGTCGTAGTCTTAATCTCCATTGCTATAGCTTTATTCCGTTTCTGTTTCTGTTTTGTAGAAACTGTAGTTCGTCGTTGAATATCTATTTTTTTTTCTTGGAGGCATGTGAATAGTTTGCTTTTGATTCGCTGTATTTCTTTTGTGATTTGATAAAAGCATCACGTACGTGTTTTTACCTTTTCATGACTTCTCTACCTGTAAATAAAATAACTGTAAGGCGAAAGAAGGGAGTAGAATATGTATAACTTGTTAACCGTAATATATGTGTTGCATTGACACTGAAATAATGTTTTCATTTTTAGGTGTTTGGCCAGTGGATGCACATTTACGGACGCCCATTATACGTACATAATTACAATATCTACAGCAAACGGACTGATTGTGAAAGAGGTCTGCCTAGCTCTGGCTAGTTTTGCAAAGTGAATTCTTACCACCACCCACTAAAGAAACCTGGAAGGAATCAGCGAAGGGATCTGAATCAATAGCAAATTTCCCTCGTTGTATAGGTGCGATAGATGGAAAGCACATGCGTTTCTTGTGTCCAGCGGGAAGTGGTTCTATGTTCTTCAGTTATAAAGATTATTATCCAGTTGTGTTAATGGCTATCGCAGACAGTTCGTACCGATTTTCTTTTCTGAACATTGGACGTTATGGGAAACACTGTGACTCTTTTATTTGCAAAGACACTAAGCTGTAGAAATCAGTTGAAAGTGGTTCACATATTCTACCGGTAGAGATGTGTCTACCAGAACAGAAAGCCCGAAAGTCTGTTATTTCTTTGTTGCTGACGCTGCATTTTGCTTGCATAAGCATTTGTCGAGACCTTACGCTGGTACTCACCTGACTGTTGAAAAGAGGATTTTTAACTACAGACTGTGCAGAGCAAGAAGATACATACAGTGCGCTATCGGAATACTCAGTAACATATGGCGAAGTTTTCACCGTCCCTTGAATTTACAGTCTGAGTTTGCTACTGATATTGTCAAGGCTTGTATTGTGCTTCATAATTATGTTAGAGATGGGTACGTAGCTGCGGATGCTACGTCCATTGCACGACTTGAAAATATCCGAGTAGCGTGCTATTCAAGAGGAGGTTTGAAATCAACAACGTGAGAAACATTCTCTGCAAGTACTACGGGTCCAAGTGTTGGAAGCATTGCCTCGCAGATGTCAAAGATCTCAGGGCCCAGATACGTGAAACCAGGAAACATAAGCATAACCACTTACATTGTGGACAGATTTGACACTGTTAAGCATCAAAAATAACTCCAATGTCACTGATTATTCCAATTCGACTTATAAGAGGTACGATGTATACTGAAACATTAAAAATGTAAAATAAACGCAATGATATTGGAAACTAATTTTAAAGACTATTAATTATTAGTTAGAATGCAATTTAATTGACCTCAATATTCTTATATTTATTTAATATAATATAAATAATTTGTTAACTTACTTTTATTACTTCTGCTTCGGCGACGTTTCGAAGTAGTATATATCTTTAGCAAGCCTCGTGTTAAACGATTTTGATAATCTAATTTATTCATTACTGCTATGACCGTTCCCTTACCTGCTGATGTTATTATATTTGCTGTTTTGTAATAATGCTTCAGTATCTTCTTTTTCTTTTTGTGTAATGTATGGGGTTTCTATTTGTTTTTTAAATGTCGGTTTCTTGCATTTGCTAGTATATTAAAAATTTGAAATAAAAATAAATTTGGGACTATTAAGGTTAATTCAATAGCATACTAAAACAAATAGATAAAATTATTTGTACTTGCCGATGTCATTCTTTTCGCGGTCTTCCAGCTTATCAAAATCATTCCTAAGTTGAAGACAAACTTCATGCCACGCATTCCTTGTGGCGTTCCTATCTTTAAAAATGTCCCAGGTTTTGTCCCAGAGCACAAGCCTTTCTAGTACAAAATGAATTAATTACTCGTTGTCAATTACAACCACTTCCGCCATGATGAAATGACAACACTACTCCACTCTCAGCGCGTACTCAACAGCGGTCGGCTCCAGACTGGACGATGAGTGTGTGACCGCTCATTTAGTCACGTAGGCCAGCATTTCGGGGGAGACGGTAAACAATTCGTCGATTGTAACGGCAGTTGGCGGTTGCACTGATGCCGTTGGCGTTAAATAATCCGTTCGCCCGTTGTTACACACAATGCGTACATCACAATACGATCCTACGCGCAGCTACCGGAACGGCGGCGACGATAAAAATTCCGATCGGACAAAAACCCTAAGTGTGTTCCGGCCAATAGAGCGTATCTCCATGTTCTTCCTGAATAATAGAGTCTGTTTTTAACGGGCAGTGTATGGTTGAGAGACGCGTGCCATTTTTGGCAGGGTTCCAGAAGAACGATAATGTGAACAATACAGTGCAAACTCAAAATACCGACAACTAAAATAACACCTCATAGCGGGACAGTGAACAAGAAAGATTAGGAATACCTTGGAGAACGTGACACACCAAAACATCGTCCAGGCCCCTGCAGAAACAGAATGTTTAAGGAAATAAAAAAGAAAGTTTCCATTGGTAAAGTAAACAATTTGAAGTTGGAGTAAGAAACAGACAGTGGCTTACAAATCTCTATATGTCTATCATTTTAACGAGGGTTGCGGGCCTCGACTGTTCGATAGAGGATGTCAAATTAAACGCGTTTCAGCAAACAATTTTCAACCTTATTTTATTGGGCTATCAGTTTCAGCGTTTTATTACGCCATCTTCAGGCCCCTGACCGACGTATGGAAATAATCAACCACGCTTGTGACCAAAACAGGGGCCAGCAATACTGGTATTAATAGATATTTGTTGCAGTGACCACTTCAAACATCACCTGAGAGGCGTTTAATTTGACATCCGTGGCTTACAAAGGTCCATCCTATTTGGCTGCATGCAAATACAGACAGGAAATGGAGAGAGTAGGACATAGTTTAACAGCACCATATGTAAGTATTTTCGTAAGTGGTTAACGAACGGAAATGATAGCAAGGGAGGGGGACCAGTGCCCTTTAACATAACTTCCCACTAACTGTCATTCAAAACATTTATTATTCAGTTGATAAAAATGATGAAATGCCGGAAAAATGCGGAGAACTGAGTCTTGATTGTCAGGAGCAGACTGCATAGATTTACTCGACAGACAGGCGACTCCTCGAGAGAGTTCAGGTAGCAGCAAGTGGCTGTGACCCGGCCCTAGTGAAACTTAAATGCAAGTTCTTGGTGCAGACCCAATGACGGATTTCGCGGCCACTTCCGTCTCCACTTGTATTGTATGGTGAGATCTGGCACAACACGAGGCACACTGTGGGGAAAGTCCTACGAATTTTAAAGATTTTCAGTAATTTCAAGCCACAGCTACAGTACAACGTGGAGGTATAATCTGTATTGTCACTTCAGTACATCTCAGGTTGGCTTGCCTCACAGCGCGGTCCAGTCTGGCCGCCTGCCATTGTCCTCTGCGAGTGATCGAGCGCCGTTTTCAAATTCTGCTGGGGCGTTCTCCTTGCTGATATATGAAACATCGTGTATCCCCTCACGTAGAGCAGACTGCCGGATGCTTCCATAGCGGCTTCTTCTCTAGTGTACATTTGTTTCAGTACAGGGAATTGTAATCTACACAGGTAACTACTGGCAATCATTCTGGTACTGATTCGTATTTCGTGTATCAGTGGGAATTAATATATTCAAATTTGATTTACTTTCTTTTTCATTATAGGCCTTATATCAGTTACAGGATAGTTGGGAAAAATAGTAGCGTAACATCATCCCTTTCCGTTTTTTTTTCTTTTTTTCTTTTTTAATGTATGTCGTTGCAGTTGCATTCAAAACTCGTAACAGATAAGTACATCTAAGAAATTTGCCATTGGCATCATGTGATCATCTGTGGCCCTGTTTGTTTAGAGAGGATCGGTTAATCATTGACCCTCACTTGATATCTTTTATTTTTAATTTCATTCATTCATGTCTTTGCAAAAGCGTATACATTAAGCTACGGCAAACATTGTAAAACACTTGAAAGAATATTATCACACAATAACTTGCTTGACATGAGGGCAACTCAATATATATACAACGTACTTGGCAGCATACAATGTCAGACCTTAAGATACATATGGAAACATAATTTACACAAAACAACGAAAAACAAAAAGCATTTACAAAGATACAGTACTTTGTTTTTCATACAGAGCTCAGACATGTGGCACTGTTCACAAAGAAGGATGCGATATGTTTCTGTGTTCAAGGTTATTGGCAACTCCTATATAAAGAAACTCGTACACCTGCCTAACATCGTGTAGGGCCTCTGCAAGCACGAAGAAGATCAGCAACACGACGTTGGATGGACTAGAATAATGTGTAAAGTAGTGCTGCAGGGAACTGATTCTATGAATCCTGCAGGGCTGCCCATAAATTCGTAAGAGGACGAGGGGTGGATATCTCTGCTAAACAGTATGTTGCAAGACATCCCAGATATGCTCAATAATGTTCACGTCTGGAGAGTATGGTGCCCAGCGGAAGTGCTTAAGCTCAGAAGTGTATTCCTGGAGCCACGCTGTACCAGTTCCGGACGTGTGGGGTGTCGTATTGTCCTGCAGGAATTGCGTAAGTCCGTCGGAATGCTCAGTAGACATCAATGTATGTAGGTGATAAAATAGGATGCTTACGTACGTGTCACATGTCATAGTCGTATCTAGACGTATCAGGAGTCTCATATCATTCCAACTGCACACGCCCCACACCATTACAGAGCCTCCATCCGCTTGGACACTCCCCTGCTGACATACAGGGTCCATGGATTCATTACGTTGTCTCCTTTCTCGTACACGTCGATCTGCTCGATACAATCTGAAACGAGACTCGTCCGACCAGACAACATGTCTTCTGTCATCAACAGTCCAATGTCATTGTTGACGGCTCTGAAAGCCCATATCGATGATATATCGTTGTATGGTTCGCTCAGCATCGAAATCTGCAGCAATTTGCGGAAGGGTTGCACTTTTGGCGCGTTGAACGATTCTCTCCAGTCGTCGTTGGTCCCGTTCTTGCAGGATCTCAGAGATATGTTTCACCGGATTTGTGATATAAACGGTACACAAGTGAAATGGCCGTACGGGAAAATCCCCGCTTCATCGCTACCTCGGAGATGCTGTGTCCCACCGCTCGTGCGCTGAGTAAGACACCACGTTCAAACTCACTTAAATCTTGATAACCTGCGATTGTAGCAGTAGTAACAAATGCAACAACTGCGCCGGACCCTTGTCTTACACAGACGTTGCCGACGGCAGATCCTTATTCTGCCTGTTTACATATCTCTGTATTTGAATACGCATGCCCATACCTGTTTCATTGACGCTTCAGTGTAGTATGGTGTGGCATTAGTTTGACAAAAGATGAGCACTTTGCGATTAATGATTGTTCTCAGCGCAAGTTTGTCCCTATTGTGTCTGTGGCACAGACGTTCGAAGTCGGAAGTTAAGGTTTACACAGTACTGGTGACCGTAATCTATCTTGCAAAAATTTCATGTCCACCATTTGCCCACAGCTGTTTACGTTAGGTTTATGTGGAGGTGTACCAACAAATTCAAAACAATGTCTCTTCCTTACCGGGTAGCGCCACGAGATACATCAAATATGAGTGGCTTGGGTCCTTGCACTCGCCCTGCATGACGAGTTGCGAATAGCGTTTATTTGGGAAGCAGTCAGCGAGCTCGTATCACTCGACAAAGTGTTCCTTCCCACCCACAATATTCTATATTACAATAAAAATTATGTGTCCTTTGCCGTGCGTGTTAGCCGCGCTGTCTTGGGTGTCTTGTCACGGTCCGCGCGTCTCCCTCCGTCGGAGGTTCGAGTCCCCCCTCGGGCATGGGTGTGTGTGTTGTCCTTAGCGTAAGTTAGTTTAGGCTAGACTAAATAGTGTGTAAGCTTAGGGATCGATGATCGCAGTACTTTCGTCCCATAAGATCTTTCCACGGAATTCCAACTGTGTCCTTTCCTTACAAAACCTTGGGAATCGTCTGTATGGTTAGTATGGTTTTTTCACTGTTCATTGTGTATGTCAACACATGGGTAACACACAGTGGATCGTTGAAAGACTACCTGCAATCCACATACGATTTCTTAATTTGGTGTAGGTAAACAGGGCTGCGGAAGCATGTCGGCTCTGTAGTAATGGCATCTTAGAACACCAATTGTATGCTAGTTCATAGCGGGATGTTGGTGGGTTCTTATATTTCCTTTGGGATGCCCACTCACGTGGCGAGCTCATTCACCAGTAAAGAGGTACGCGCTGAACAAACCGTCCCTATAGAAGCCCATCTTGGCTGGCGGGCAGTGACCGATCTCCCAGAACATGTTTCAACTTGTAACTCTGTTGGACTAAATTCTTGCGCCACTGTGAGAATTTGTGACTATGACTGGCACATAGCTCAACATTTAGTTGCTCGAACTCTTTCATCCCATCTGCCATCTACAGACCTCTAATACCTCCTTCCAACTTGTGACTGGTGTGAACTCAAACTGATTACAG
This sequence comes from Schistocerca nitens, assembly GCF_023898315.1. Classification (NCBI taxonomy): domain Eukaryota; kingdom Metazoa; phylum Arthropoda; class Insecta; order Orthoptera; family Acrididae; genus Schistocerca; species Schistocerca nitens. Next base: position 301,265,709 of record NC_064620.1, read on the forward strand.
TACATACACTAATAATACAATGCTCATAAAATACAAATATACTCCACTCTTATTACCCATCCCTCAATAGTAAAATGTTTTAAATTTCTTCTTCGATTTAACTCAACAATTTTATCATTTTGTATATTTCATTACTGTTAATTCCTAAACAGCTCTCTCTTCATTCAAGGATTTATCTTTACAAATTTAATTTGCATCAAATATTTTCTCGATTCTTTTCAAGATTCTTATTTACGTTTAAGTTACTTTGATAGATAATTTATAATCACAGTTCTCTTGCTAAATGTTTAGAAACTTACATTGTGAGACTTTTCTCAGTTTTCTTTTCCCTGGGAGCTCAGGCGAGATTTACGTTAGTGTTAATCATACATGTAAGTATTTGATGTTCACATGCACCACTGTTTATCCAGAGAGGTCTACTGATACTAGTAGAAGTTTCACAATTACCTACCACCCTTATCTGTTGTGGGTACAGTAGGTAGTTTACTGTTATTACCAATCTTCTGTTTTCTGCATTCGTTATTTTTCTTCTCATAAGTTTCAATCTCCAGCCATCCTACATCTTCCATGTTAGGAATTTGTTTTCTATTTCCTACTGTAGAACACCTGAGTTGTGCCAATCGCTAATCCGTAACATAAACAAAGGCGTAAATCGATTCTCGACACGTGCATTGAAGATCACACTACAGAATTTGTCTCATCTCACCCTTCTTTTTGCAAATTTATCCTTTTTTTTACTACAGTGGTTCCTTTCGTTGTCTTTTCGTTACGTTATTTCGCAGCTGCAATGGTTCGTGGTCTGTCCATACTTCACTGAAATTCCTTGTTTAGCTCGCACCTACCTGCAACTTCGATCGTGTAATATTCACATTTTCTATTATTTCTTATTTGTTTGAATTCGTCATAGCCTTTCTCTAAGAGTTCAACTATCTGTCCTGGCAACAGTACACAGAAATGCACTAAAATTACCCTCTCCAGAGCTAACTTTGTGGTTATCTCACGGTTTTTGAGTCAAACAGTGAGTAGTCATAGTGTCTTTTATTCGATAGTGTTCATTATCTAATCTTTCTCATATTATAATACATAATTTTCGCGACTTCTCTAAACTTCTTCACACTCCTGAAAGAGCCCAACACGTATTTACTATCTACTTATTTTCATAGAATAGGTTACTCCATAGATCGTCTCCGCAACCGCTGTCTACACCATTTCCCTCTTTCCTTTCTCCTCTGATCCTAGAAGTAGTATATACGAACATTTCCCATCATCTGGAACGCCCTCGTCCTCGCCCGTGTACTCTTTCTCTTCTAAGGCGTTTAACAGACCGCAATAATTCTCTCAAATTAAAAATTGGAAAAATCTTCTTTTAATGTGTTGCATCTGCTGTACTCTGCGTCTCTTCCTCTTTTAATTCGTTCATACACGCGTATTCCCATTCTTCAGCGTCTTCTTCAACTTCTAAATCATCTATCTTTTCAAAATACATGCGATCGAAGCTAGGGCCACATCTACCATCAAATCACCTGACTGAACTTCCTCGCAATTTCTTCATGGTTTATGGTCAACTTCGTCTTCTGCTTCTTCCACTTATTCCATTTCATTCTCTAACGTAATCCCTTGTTTCTTCTTCTTGAAAACGAGGCCTGACGAATAACTTCTTTCTACGTTTCTGCCTTATCGACGAATTTTAATCAACAGTGAGGTGACGAAAGTCATGGGATGCCTCCTAACATCGTGAACGAACTCCTTTTGCCGAGTTTCATGCAGCAGTTCGACGTGACATGGCCTCAACAAGTCTTTGGAAGTCTCCTGCTGAAATATTGAGCCACGCTTCCTCTATATCCATCCATAATTTTGGAAGTGTTGGCGATGCAGGATTTTGTGCACGAACTGATCACTCTGTTATGTCCCATAAGTCTTCAGTGCGATCCAAGTCGGGTGATGTGGTTTACCAAACCATCCTCTCAGACTGAGCAGAATGTTCTTGAAACCGATCGCCAATAGCAGTGGCCTAGTGACATGGCGCATTCTTATCCACGAAAATTCCACGTTGCTTGTAAACATGACATCAATGAATGGATGCAAATGTTCTCCAAGAAGCCAAACATCCAGAGGACCAAGTCTGTTCCATGTAAACACAGCCCACACAAATATAGAGCCACCACCGACTTGCACAGTGCCTTGGTGACAACTTGGGCCCATGGTTTCACGCGAACCCTACCATCAGTTCTCACATAAATTAAACTGGGACTCATGTGACTAGGTCACAGTTTTCCAGCCGTCTAGGATACAACAGGCATGGTCACGAGCACAGGAGATGCGCTGCAGGCGATGTCGTGCTGTTAGCAAAAGCACTCGCATACTGTCAATGATTTTTTTACTACTGCTTTTGCATTTTTATGTAATAAACTGAGTTGACTCAGATCATATTTTAATTTCATAGATGAGCGGACACTTTTCTTACTAGAATACATTTCTGTTTTTCCTTCCGAAGATCACAAAACTTTCGGTCCTTAGACTATCGGTTTCGCTCAGCAATGACGATCTTCAGTTTTGTTTTATGACATGTCCTAACATGGTAAAACCATAATGGCATCGTCACAAAATATACACAGAATCAGCTTAGCATCGACAAATACATTTAAAATATGGTGTAAACTGGACCACATTCCTGGCAGAGTCGTACTATATATTATGAACAGTAGCGATTAGGAGATAGTATGACTCTGCCAGAACTGTGGCCTAGTTCACACCATATTCTAAATGTATTTGTCGACGCTAAGCTGATTCTGTGTATATTTTGTGACGAAGTAACTATCGATTTATTATATTAGCACATCTTATAAAACAGGCCTGGAGATGGTCATTGCTGACGAAACGGGTAGTTTAAGGCCAAAAGTTTTGTGATCATTGGACGGAAAAAAAAGTAATAAAAGTAATAAAAGTGTTCGATCACCTATGAAATTAAAAAAATGATCTCAATCAACTCAGTTTATTATATAGAAACGCAAAAGCAGTGGTTAAAAAATCATAGACAGTATTAATTTTACGTTTTGACAAACCTGGAAATGAGGTCTGGGGTGTGAGTCAAACGAACATGCTTCTGGATAAAACATTTATAGTCACATAGGGTATCGTGACTGCGGAAAGTACTTGCTTGAGGCTAGAAAGCGCATCAGAAGAGTTCCTGTTTGATTTACAGCCGGTGTCGAAATCATATTCCATCTCCGACTGCAAGCACCCCAGCCGACAGAATGGCTCTGAGCACTATGGGACCCAACTGCTGTGGTCATCAGTCCCCTAGAACTTAGAACTACTTAAACCTAACTAACCTGAGGACATCACACACATCCCTGCCCGAGGCAGGATTCGAACCTGCGACTGTAGCGGTCGCGCGGTTCCAGACTGTAGCGGCTAGAACCGCTCGGCCTCTTCGGCCGGCGCCAGCCGACAACTTACAGGCAGCACATCTCGCATTCAACTACCTTGTACAGCTAATAGTACCGTATGCAGCTTAACAGGCCGGCACACTGAAAATACCCTATTAGGCTATCTGGACACGCTTATGCAAAGCAGAATTGACCACTACATGTTAGGTGAATCTGCCTGCGGGGACAATTTCGTCATCAACAGAAAACCAGTAACACGGTCATTCTATGTTTACAGGCATAATATTAATACAATTTACGTTGGAGAATTAATATGAAAATAAAAAGCAGACAGTCGAAATATGACGCCATATGCAGCGAATGTTTGATGATGTGAGCTGTGTTGATTTTCCACCAAACAAAGGAGCAGAGAGAGTTACAGACATAACATAACCTTCTTTTTCGTAGAGTCAAGAGCACAATGAGTCGATATGGAGGGATCAGTGACTTCACGTTGATTAGACGCTGGAGGTCACCCGAGTAACAAATCCATCAGGAAGACGTAAACCCAGATAAAGCTGCGCGTTACGGCTGTTGGTGAAGAGGAAATGTGAAGGAACGACCACAGCCAATCCGATACCAGGCGGACTTCATAAAGTGACGAACAAGGACCATCGAGCGTTGAGGAGGGTGGTCATAAGAAATGGCTCTGAGGACTATGGGACTTAACATCTGAGGTCATCAGTCCCCTAGAACTTAGAACTACTTAAACCTAACTAACCTAAGGACATCTCACACATCCATGCCCGAGGCAGGATTCGAACCTGCGACCGTAGCGGTCGCGCGGTTCCAGACTGAAGCGCCTAGAACCGCTCGGCCACAGGGGCTGGCGTTGATCATAAGAAAATCGAATAAAAACAGCAGAAGCAATTACTCGTGAATTCCAAATTGCTACCAAAAATACATCTAGAGCAATGAGTGGGTGTCGAAAGTTTAAAATAATTGAGTACAGTTGTCGACCAATTCACCATAAGCGAAACATTTCTGTATTATAAACTGTGACGCCACTGGATAGCAGATGACTGGAAACGAATGATTTGTACGGATGAGTTACGGCATAGCCTGTCTCAGTCCGATAGAATGGTTTTGTGTTTGACATATGTCCGGAGAATGTTACCTGCCATCATGTGTGGTACGGAGGAGGTGCAGGAGGTGTATAGGTGTAAGGGGGCACTCCATGGTAAGGGTATGGTGCACCCATCGCGCTTGCGGAAGCACTAATTGCGGAACATATTTTACAGAACTGTGCAATTCATACAGTACAGGAAGAGTTTGGAGACGATGACTGTATTAGTAGGGAATTGCGCCTTACCATAAATCAGCATCTGTGAGGCAATGGTTTGTGGACTGTCTTGAAATGGAACGGGGTGATCATAGTTTAGACCTGAACCTGATGGAACACTTGAACTGAAACGTCGGCTTCGCTCAATACCCCAGCGTCCAACATCTCCACGTTTCCTGAATTCGGCCGTGAAGGTAGTATCGGCTGTGGTTCCTCCACAGGCATTCAGATCCCTAGCTTGCTGAAGCCGTGATAAAGAAGAAGGGCGGGTATATTCCCTATGACTGCCACTGATGTATGTGAGGATAATTTTGGTCGCACAGTGTACATTAAAAATCTGTTTCTGTTGATATGGAGTGATTATGCGGCAGTTGAAACATTTGCTGTACCCTCTCGAGAGTCCATGACTGGTGTTCAAACACGATCCCTGCCACCATCGGTTATCGGGAGAGAAGTTAAATACAATGACGAGAAAAAATCGCAACACCAAGAAGGAGTTGTACGACATAAACGAAAGTTGGTAGGCGTGTTTCTATATCAGAAAGATGATTAATCAAATTTTGTGCGCTAGTAGTGCAAATATGAGGACGCAAATCAGATCCTCTTGAAAGAAACCCTGTAACGGTAGTGGGCGGTAGTTACCTTTGAGTTTGAACGTGGTGAATTGATGTTAGTCAAGAATGCCTTTAAGGCGACAAAGACGCCGTTATCAACATTCTCTGAGTTCAAACGAGGGCCTGTAACAGGGCTACGAAAATTTGGGCGTTCCTTTTACGATATTAGAGACAGACTAGGTAAGAATATAGCCATCGCACATTGTTGCTGGCAGCGGTAGTTACCAGGAAGTACGGTCGCAAGAAGCTCTGGTTCCAGACTGTTGCTTGGTACTATCTACAGGGAAAACCATTGTGTTCGGCGTATGGCTCTGTCGCATTGTACTGCATCAGCAGTAGCAGTTACATCGTCAGTTGGTACCACAGTGCCACAATGAACTGTTACGAATCTGTTGCTCCGAGGACAGCTACGAGACAGACGCTCTTTGTCGTTCGTTCCACTGATCCCAAACTACCGCCGTTTGCGACTTCAGTGGTGTCACGCGAGAGCTCTTTGGGGGCACAGGGTGGAGGTGTGCCGTGTTTTCTGGTGAAAGATGGTTCTGCCTCGGTGCCTGTGTATTGATTAGGAGGAGGCCAGTAGAGGCCCACCAGCCAACTTGTCGTCGTGCTAGACGCACCGGAACTACCTCTGGAGTTACGGTCTGGAGTGCGATTTCATATGACTGCAGGAACATTCTCGTGGTTAACCCAACGCACCCTGACTATAAGACTGTACATCAATCTTGTGACTCGACCTGTTGTGTTGCCGTTCGTGAACAGCATTCCAATTGCAGTTGTTCAACAGGATAACGCTCACCAACACACTGCTGTTATAACCCAACATGCTCTACAGAGTGCCGACAAGTTGCCATGACTTGCTTCATCACCAGATCTGACTCCAGTTGCGCACACATGGGATATCATCGGGCGACAACTCCAGCGTCATCCACAAACAGCATTAACCGTCACTGTATTGACGAATCAACTGCAACTAGCGTGGGCTCCATCCCACGAACTGACATCCGGCACTTTGACGACCCAATGCACGCACGTTTCCACAGCTGCATTCAACATTCCGACGGTTACACGCTCAATAAATGTACCAGCATTTCACATTTCCAATGGTTTATGTCGCGCTTACATTATCCTGTGGTCTTACAATATTAATCACGGAATATGTTACACAGAGAAATGTTTTCCCGAAATTTAATTATTCTACATTAATTATCTTTTGGTGTTGCGATTTTTTTTCCGCCAGTGTATAAAACATCGTGCGACGAAGAAATTGGGACAGGAAATGATTGTTCAAGGATTCCCTAAGATTAGCCAGTTTGCTATTTCGTTCGAAGATAGCCATTAGGCGATTATATTCCTCGGAATTGAGTGTGATATCGCGGGAAACCTTCTGCCAGCACACGGGGCTTGTAGAGGGGAAGGGGGCAGGCGGATTGTCCAGTACGTCAGAACTGCAAGCGCTACGCGGAAGGCGTAAATTGTCTGCCAGCAGAACGAAATTCGAGCAAGCCCGTAGAGAGCATTTCGCACGTAGCCGGAAATTGCCTCTCGTAAATTCCCGGCGACAATGAGATAATACGCGACGCTGAAGCAGTGGCGCGAATGAAGGAAGCAGCCCGTGTGGTAATCTGTTCCAAGCCACAGGACCCTCTCACAAGAGCGATGCGTGTCACACTCGTCTGTGGTATTTTCATGCGGGGATGTCGTACGCTCTATATCTGTATATCTGTATGCATTCTGTTCCTATGATCTATTTGAGCTGTAACCCTGAGATGGAGACCCATATTTGTGCTTTGTATTGCTGTCACTTAAATTCCGACAAAAAAGTCACTTCTTTACATATAATTTCTCGTATTTTCTGATATATTTCCTCGGTGCTTCTTCACCTGCAGGCGTCTGTGGTTCTTATAGAATAACAATACAAAAATATGTTTTTGTATTCTACGTTATGAAGTTTGCATGAAATCAGGAGTAATCTCGCGGCAGGCATCCACACTTGGCGCACTTGGCGGTAAACACTATTTTCCAGTCATTTTCACCTCCTCACTGTGTGTTCAAAACTGAAAAGAGCAAAGTCACCCTGTCAACTGGCTCACTAGGGACACTGCCCAACGCATCTGCGCAAAGCTTTATCTGATTTTCATTGAGTTTCCTATTTCGAGCCTGATCGAACATTACTTTTCGAATAGCCATCGTATTTGTTGTCTCATCTGCAATCCTGTGGAAAATCATAAATCATTTTCTTACAAGAGGAAGTATCTATTCCATTCCATGTTGAATTGTTATACTTCTGCATTTACAAACAAGCCATTTTATTGTATTCCTGGATTTATAGTCAATGTGAAAATAATAGTTTCGATTATCGATTTTGAAGCCTTCTACTTTGGAATTGCAACTTAGAGTTTAAAAGCATTCAACAAAATTTATGCGATCATTAATGCCCATGCCCCTTTTAATGAAAGAATTTTATAACAAAGACTAAGAAAGAAGTGAAAAAGTTTTGGGACCTCCTTGATCAAACAATAAACCAAGTAAATATCAACAATGTTAAGATCCTGTTAGGGTACTTCAATGCCAAACTCGGAAGAGATAAGAAATACCGGGATATCATTAGGAAATGTCTTCCACATAAACAAACAAATAAGAATGGCCAAGACTTGTTGAACTCTGTATGGAACACAAACTGATCTCAAAGTCCACATACTTCAACAGGAGGCCAGACAAACTTAAAACCTGGAAACAATCTGTTTGGGGTAGAGGAGAATGGCAGCTGGATCATGTATTTATGGACAAACTCTTCGTCAGAGAAATTTACTATTTTAAAGTATTAGGAGAGGTAGATACAAGTTCAGATCGTTATATTGTCAAAATCAAAATTAAGTTCACACCACTAAAAAAGAAACAGAAAATGCAATATACGAAAGAGGAACTTCGATCCCCACCAACTAATTAGAAATGATAAATATAGAGAAGTGACACAAAGTATAAAACTGACAGATAATTATGAAGAACTGGTTCAAATTCTCAGGCAAATTTAGCCCCATTGATCCCACGTAAAAGACATGTCTGGTGGAACTCAGAATGTGACAAAATTCATGAAGAAAGACATCATGCATGGTTAAAATCTCAAACACACAAAACAGAAGAAGATGCAACCAATCTCAAAAATATCAGGAAAAAGTACACACAAATTATCAGGCAAACCAAGAGATAATCGCAGAAAGATCTAATCGACTCAGTAGAAGAAAATTACCATAAAACCAATTCCTGAGACTTTTACAAAATGTTTGCAAGACAATTACAAAAACTTTCCCCTCCCACATCCTGAAAAGGGAAGATGGAAAAATGGCACATAATGACAAGCAAAACGCCGAAATCATGGCAAAAGCATTTAGTAAACTTTTGAATTGTGAAGAACCCCAGGAACTTTCAGAAGTTAATACAGACACACCCATCAAGACTCCACCTGATCTCATAAATCCTCCAACAATCCAAGAGATGCAAACGGCACTCAGAGAGTCGAAAAATTATAAGGCATGCGGAGAAGACCAAGTTTTTCCAGGAATGTGTAAATATGATAGTGATTGAGTTCTAATATCCTTACACATAGCCCTAACAAAAATCTGGATAACATAAAAGTTTCCCAAACATTGGACCACAGCCATAATTCACCCACTCCACAAAAAAGGAGATGAAAGCAATCCAGATAATTACGGAGGAATCTCTCTCTTAGACTGCACATACAAGATTTTCTCCAGAATCCTTTACAAGAGGATCAAAGTGCAAGTAGAGAAAGAATTAAGTGTATACCAACGAGGCTTCAGACCTGGGAGAAGCTGTGCAGAACAGATCATCACTTTAAAATTAGCCATGGCATATTACAAGAAACGAAATAAACCTCTTCTAATAACCTTCGTGGACTTTAGAAAATCATATGACTGTATCCATAGACCTTCAATGTTAAAAATCTTAAGAAATTCTGGGCTCCATACAAAATTAATCAAATTGATGAAACTAACCTTAACCAACACTGTATCAAAAGTCAAGTTAAGGGGGGAACTCTCTGAGCCATTCATTATAAAAACAGGTTTAAGACAAGGCGATTGCTTGAGGGAATGGTACAAGATCAGCCCAAAGAACATCCAAATTGGAAGACCCAAAGACAACAGAAGTTTAAATTGTCTAGGATTTGCTGATGACCTTGCTCTCTTGTTCAACAGTATTCAGGAAAACAGAAAAAAGGTTATCTCACTACAGGAAATAGTACAGAAAATTGGTCTTGGAATATCCTTTGAAAAAACAGTCATCATGTTAACTGACCCACCACTCAAAAAGAAAATTGCCATATGAAACAAAGAAATGAAAATTGTAGACAAATTTAAATATCTGGGAGAAATCATAACGCCGGCCGCGGTGGTCTCGCGGTTCTAGGCGCGCAGTCCGGAACCGTGCGACCGCTACGGTCGCAGCTTCGAATCCTGCCTCGGGCATGGATGTGTGTGATGTCCTTAGGTTAGTTAGGTTTAAGTAGTTCTAAGTTCTAGGGGACTTATGACCACAGCAGTTGAGTCCCATAGTGCTCAGAGCCATTTGAACCATTTTTTTAGAAATCATAACAGATAACTTCAACGAAAAGCCAACATGGAATAACAGAATAAAGAAACTGACTAGAGCACAATATATGGCCAAGAACACCTACAACAAAAAGAGCCTGTCAATAGCAACAAAATTGAAACACTACAAAACAATCACTCAACCAGAAATGACATACGCAAGTGAAACCATCTTCAAAACAACTAACATTGGACAAATAGATAAAATACTCAAAATAAAGAGAAGAATCATCAGAACGTGCATCAACAAATCATACCAGAAAGATGGGCACTGGAGAGTAGCTACAAATGAAACAGTCTATAAGGAAGTAGAACCAGTAATGAGTACAATCAGGGAGAAACGCATTTCATTTTTCGGACATCTAATCAGAACACCAGAGGAAAGGATCATCAGGAGAATAATAGAAAAATTGTCAGGTAGTAAGTAAAACATTACGTGGATTACAGAAATCAAGGAAAATATTGATGTGCTACAGATTACACTGGAAGACCTAAGAAACAAAACTGACAAAATCAGGAATCTCACAGACAAACCTGACTGCAAACGAGAATCAGCGAACAGACAATAGGAAAGGTGATTTCCGGTGAAGAAAGAAGGATGATATCCGAGAGAATGAAGAAGTACTAGGCTAACAGGAAACTGAAATATTCTTTGTATAAACTTGGCTAGAGTGGTCCAATGAAGGCCATAAAATGTAAATAAATAAATAAACTTTATACTGTACATTGTCCACACTTTCTGTGTTATTCCTTCTGTCGTAAATTTTGCTAAGCCGTTTCCTTGAGCACTAATTTCTGACATGTCACAAAATATTTTCGTGCATGTATTCTATTGTATTGGCTGAAGAGCCAACACCGTGTTACTAGAGGAGGCCGAAACGCACGCGTTTTAGCTCACGCAGGCTGGCGTGAGAAGGGGAGAACTATACTGACGTGAGGTCTGGAACATGACAAGGAATGAGAATTCAGAAAGCGGACGTCATTAGTTTCATACTTAACTGAAATCAAAAAAATGGCTCTGAGCACTATGGGACTTAACATCGGTGGTCATCAGTCCCCTAGAACTTAGAACTACTTAAACCTAACAAACCTAAGGACATCACACACATCCATGCCCGAGGCAGGATTTGAACCTGCGACCGTAGCGGTCACGCCGTTCCAGACTGAAGCGTCTAGAACCGCACGGCCACACCGGCCGGCTAACTTTAATCCATTAATGATGAACGTCGCTCTTGACGGTACATGATTCACAATATTATCTGTTCAGATTACAGTAACTGAATGTGGCGCCTTGCTAGGTCGTAGCAAATGACGTAGCTGAAGGCTATGCTAAACGGTCGTCTCTACAAATGAGAGTGTATGTAGTGAGTGAACCATCGCTAGCAAAGTCGGCTGTACAACTGGGGCGAGTGCTAGGAAGTCTCTCTAGATCTGCCGTGTGGCGGCGCTCGGTCTGCAATCACTGATAGTGGCGACACGCGGGTCCGACGTATACTAACGGACCGCGGCCGATTTAAAGGCTACCACCTAGCAAGTGTAGCGGTGACACCACATATTCCGTTGGTAAGACACTCAATTTTCTATGAAGACATTTTTACCTATGTTCTGCTTATCACCTCATCTGAAATGTATTTCTTAACTTTTCAATTATTAAAAATAAATTTTTAAAACTAAACAAAATTTCTAGTAAATACAATTGATATTTTTCTTAGGAGATATATTCGCTTTACTAGTTATTTATTATTTCTCTAATTATTCATTATCTTTATTGTTATCTGAATCTCTAACTTCCTGTTCCCACTATATCTGCACTATTCCTTCCAGGAAATAGATTGTACTTGGGTATATAATATACAAGCTAAACCAGAACCCCATCCGCAAACGTTTGGAGGTGATAGTGTGGACCAACATAACAAAATAGCTTCTAGCAAATATAGGCTCTAAATTGCATACCGTATCTTAATAGCTGTGGGCATTTTTTCATCTTTGGTACTACACAGCTGTTCGTAACTCTTATGATATACATTTTATGGCGTGTGCTTAGAGGACACATTTTCCTGTTTTGCTCCCCATTGCCACCTCAGGAAGATTTTCCGTGAAGTTCTGGTTTACTCGTTGTATACCTATGCAACTATATGTAGCCAGATGTTCAGTAAACGGTAATGGTTCTTTTTTCTGTAGGTCTTTTTCGTATTTTCTACACAGGAGAAATTTGGTAACTTTTTGTTAATCTGTTTCCGTGAACATCAGTGGTAGACGACTGGGTGACTTTTTCACACAGTATGGTAACTGCTGTTGCTCAGTATTGTCTCTCAAAAAAGATAAATTCAATAGTAATAAAAACTTTAGGAACACATAAACACGGTTTCGCCTCTCTAACACAAAAACATCTTTACTTCCAGACTCATTCTCGTACAATGGTGAAGCAACTCTAAAGACTGATTTGCTCAAGTCTGAAAATGGTTACGTATTTTCATGCCAGCAGTCATAGTTACCGTACAGATGTGGACTGCATAAGTACAGTTTTTGTACAGTTTTTAAAGGAAATAGTACATCATTCTTTTTGAAAAATAGCGGCAAGTTCACTCTTTTCTCCAAAGTGGACCACGAAGGATCAAGAATATTTAGACCTGATGAATATGGTGGCAAGGGGAGATCCGACAATTCATCGCCATGTTCTGGACGATTCGAGCTGTGTGAAAAGGCGCTCTATCAACTTGGAACATAGTATCACCATTGGGTAACAAACGTTGTACCATGCGATGTACCCGATCCTCCAAAATGGTCACATTCTCGGCAGTAATATGACCTTACAAAGTAACCATGGGGTCCATGGAATACGACAACATGGCTTTCCATATCATCAACGAACCACCGCCAGATTTCACTCTTATGACGTAAACTTGGCCAGAAGCTGGAAGCAGTGAGAAACGAGACTAATCCCACCAAGTGATATTCTTCCATTGCCACATATTCCAGGCCTTATGGCTTCGCCACCACGTATTCCTGTTATGGGCATTTGCATCGCTAATGAGTGATGTTCGGATTCCAGCTCACCCTGAAATTCCCTGTTTCTGGAGCCCCGTTCGTTGTGTTTTGGTGCGGGCTAGGATCGCGTGTGCGACATTCAGCACTGCAGTGACTTTTGTAGCTCTCATCCCGTTACGTTTTGTCACAGGCCTCTTCAATGACTCTCTGTCACGGTAGCTCAACACACAATTTCATCTACGTTGTGACATATCTGTGTGTTTGTAAATCTTCGATACGGTGTCCCTTGGAACATCAAACTCTTCGGCTATCTTGATTGCGGAAGCATCCACCATACGCGCAAGCACCCAACACACGAGCCCCAACAGTTTTCCGCGTTCGAATTCACTTAGCTCAGACATAATGAACTCACGACTACACAGAATACTGTTCTGACCCCGACTGACACTTACAATGTCTCGGGGTGGCTGTGTACAGCGCAGGAGCCATTCCTGGTCAAATGCCACAGCGTAAACTACAAGCTCGCCTAGCATCTGCACTGATGGACAAGCGTGGATTTCTCGAGTCGTTTCCATACTTTTGTTCAACCCCTGTACACGTGTTACAGGTTTTCGCCCTGAAACAGAAACACCAACCACAATTTTTGTATAATATTTCCCCTAAGTGAAACGTGACCCAATTAAAGCGGCATACATGTGTCGTTATACGATTTGGTACTGCAGGAATAAATACACTATGTTTCTCTGAAGGCGGAGCTTTTAGAAACTCAGATTTCATTCACAAATACCGGAAAAATGTCAGAGTATGTTTCCAGGCTCAGCGAGTTATTACATTAGGGCCGCGTGGCTAGAGTTTCATCCTAACCCTCACTGTTTTACTTCCGAGAAGCAGATCTGTATCGACGTTTCGGGAAAACGTGAGTGGAAGTGAGAGGGGTTCTACACTGTCAGTGGTGATGGGCCTTCCAGATACTGAAATTGTGTAAATTACTTCAGTTTTGCCGGAAACGCCGGCGTTCGCTTATATTTCTGGGTTTCACATGTGCCCGCATGAACCACCGCAATAACCCCAGTCCAGTTCAGGAACACAGTTCAGCACCATTGTTCCGATTCGACACGTGTCTGAATGAAAGAGATTCAATGTACCCAGGCGCCCTCCGGGTATTAACTTTCAGTACATTTTTTTGAGATGTGGATGTCATTTCCAGTAACCCTCTGTGCGAGAATTAGTGTTTGGAGCAAGACTACAATATTACTTCGGTCAATGGAAACTGTTCGGTGGGTGGCTTATAATAGTTGGAAATACACTCCTGGAAATGGAAAAAAGAACACATTGACACCGGTGTGTCAGACCCACCATACTTGCTCCAGACACTGCGAGAGGGCTGTACAGGCAATGATCACACGCACGGCACAGCGGACACACCAGGAACCGCGGTGTTGGCCGTCGAATGGCGCTAGCTGCGCAGCATTTGTGCACCGCCGCCGTCAGTGTCAGCCAGTTTGCCGTGGCATACGGAGCTCCATCGCAGTCTTTAACACTGGTAGCATGCCGCGACAGCGTGGACGTGAACCGTATGTGCAGTTGACGGACTTTGAGCGAGGGCGTATAGTGGGCATGCGGGAGGCCGGGTGGACATACCGCCGAATTGCTCAACACGTGGGGCGTGAGGTCTCCACAGTACATCGATGTTGTCGCCAGTGGTCGGCGGAAGGTGCACGTGCCCGTCGACCTGGGACCGGACCGCAGCGACGCACGGATGCACGCCAAGACCGTAGGACACTACGCAGTGCCGTAGGGGACCGCACCGCCACTTCCCAGCAAATTAGGGACACTGTTGCTCCTGGGGTATCGGCGAGGACCATTCGCAACCGTCTCCATGAAGCTGGGCTACGGTCCCGCACACCGTTAGGCCGTCTTCCGCTCACGCCCCAACATCGTGCAGCCCGCCTCCAGTGGTGTCGCGACAGGCGTGAATGGAGGGACGAATGGAGACGTGTCGTCTTCAGCGATGAGAGTCGCTTCTGCCTTGGTGCCAATGATGGTCGCATGCGTGTTTGGCGCCGTGCAGGTGAGCGCCACAATCAGGACTGCATACGACCGAGGCACACAGGGCCAACACCCGGCATCATGGTGTGGGGAGCGATCTCCTACACTGGCCGTACACCACTGGTGATCGTCGAGGGGACACTGAATAGTGCACGGTACATCCAAACCGTCATCGAACCCATCGTTCTACCATTCCTAGACCGGCAGGGGAACTTGCTGTTCCAACAGGACAATGCACGTCCGCATGTTTCCCGTGCCACCCAACGTGCTCTAGAAGGTGTAAGTCAACTACCCTGGCCAGCAAGATCTCCGGATCTGTCCCCCATTGAGCATGTTTGGGACAGGATGAAGCGTCGTCTCACGCGGTCTGCACGTCCAGCACGAACGCTGGTCCAACTGAGGCGCCAGGTGGAAATGGCATGGCAAGCCGTTCTACAGGACTACATCCAGCATCTCTACGATCGTCTCCATGGGAGAATAGCAGCCTGCATTGCTGCGAAAGGTGGATATACACTGTACTAGTGCCGACATTGTGCATGCTCTGTTGCCTGTGTCTATGTGCCTGTGGTTCTGTCAGTGTGATCATGTGATGTATCTGACCCCAGGAATGTGTCAATAAAGTTTCCCCTTCTTGGGACAATGAATTCACGGTGTTCTTATTTCAATTTCCAGGAGTGTAGTTATATGTAGCGTCAATAAAACGGATGTCGTTTTCTGATGTATTATTTATTAAAAACAAAAACAATTATATTTTTCAATCACTTATTTTCTTTCGCGACGCGTTTCTAGATTTGCGCGGTAACTAGTCTACTTTCACTTCATGTCTGATTTGAATTCAGTGGTACAAATGTACATTTATGACAACTCTCAGTGTTCTTCTAGTGGGAAAAACTGCGAAATGAAGTTTAAGACAGATAACTGGCTGTATCCAGGAAAAGAAAGTCTGGTGTAATCCAATGATCCATTTGAAGATGAGACTGAACGCACTTGAAACGACTCGCGGAAGATAATATAAACGACGCATAAAGAAAATTGTTTTAATTTAAGCCATAAACGGTCATAGTTGACAAGAGACAGCACAAGGTGAAGGGCAGAAGGTATTAACTATGCTCAGTGACAAACATTACAGTCTTTAATTTATTTGTTTATAATGTCAGTAAAACAACTGTATTTTCTGCTGTGCAGTTAATTAATAGCAAAATAGTTTCTTGATCTTGGGCTTAGAACCGCCTGGAAAGAATAGTTGTTTTCTTCGAGGTATGTGTAGTTCACACTATTCGCTTTTATCGCTTTATAACACGCGAGAGTAAGGAGAAGTATATTAGGTGAAGTCAAAAACGATTTGTGATTGAAAATGTCATACATGTTAAGCAGTAATGTAAGACTGATGAAAGCTTGATATGCGAAATTATGATCATGGTCTCCATCCTCACGATTGACATCATCACCCAATGCTCGATAAAGGGTTAAAAAAATGGTTCAAGTGGCTCTGAGCACTATGAGACTTAACATCTGAAGTCATCAGTCCACTAGAATTTAGAACTACTTAAACCTAACTAACCTAAGGACATCACACACATCCATGCCCGAGGCAGGATTCGAACCTGCGAACGCAGCGGTCGCGCGGTTCCAGACTGAAGCGCCTAGAACCGCTCGGGAACGCCGGCCGGCTCGATAAAGGGGCATCCTTTTGTCTTTTCTACGCATTACCGTCTGATCTGCGAAACGCTTTAGAGTATACGATTATGTGTTTTTAATCAAGTTGTGTGTGTTTGTGTGTGTGTGTGTGTGTGTGTGTGTGTGTGTGCCGTTCCAGTAGCATACTGTGTCGTGATAAAATAACGCGTTCTGAACAGTTTAGCGTCATAGGAGTTGCATCAGAACTTGAGGAAATTTGAGAAGTCTTCTTCGTGAGTTTCAATTTTTACAAAGAAAATGGATGAATTGAAATTTGGTTGTAGTTTAGAGACTTATACAAGAATAGTGGTATATTTGCTGTTTGCTGACCAGCTGCATGTGTGCTGAATCTCTCAGCAAAACTTGAGTTTCTTTAAAAACCATGGACGCTTTTACAACGTTGTTCCTGTTGATGGGCAATGGACTCACCGTTTCACGAGAGAAACAAGAAAACAGCAATCTAAGAAGCGGATAAAATTATTGCCGTGTACCAAAATAGGTGAACTCTATTTCCTCTGTTAGAAAGGTAAGCAATGTTGTTTAGGATGGTCTTATTGGCTTCATTCCAAACGCTAAATCAATACCCGGTAAAAATACTGAAGTCTTCTACACCAAACGGACGAATCAATGCGTGAGAGGCGACTGGGGCTTTAAAAAATTTAATATTAGTGACGACTGTGCACCATCCAATAACAGGTTTTTGGCAGTAGGAAAGTAAATATTTCACATTATGTGTCGTTGGAACACCCAAGTTCCAACAATATGCGCCAAATTTCACACGTTAAGAACTTTGTGGCGGGAAAACGCTTCTAAGTCATATCAACAGACAGTGATACAAATAGTTATTTTCCAGTCTGAAACTCAGTCGCCTTTGAGGAATTTAATAAAGACAATGAAAACGTAATAACACGAGTTGAAAAACAACTGGTTCTTAGATCTAAGAACAGTAGTTTTTAAGTGTTACGCCCGATTTCTCTCATTGCAGTTGCACAGACTGCTCCTGTCATAGTTCCGATGTCGTTATAACACGATGAACAGTAAAACTTGACTCAAAATGGTGTGATTCGTACCCGGAAGGCCAAACATTTTCAATCCTAACTTTAAAATAGGTGAGACATGATGGCTTTTGGTTCCATATTTCTGAATCAACAAGGCCATCCGTCGTTATATTCGGTTCTGTTTACACTGTGTTATGAGTTACGACAAATAACTTGTTTCAGCGATCCGGGATGAGAATTCTAAATAAGGCAACATCTATCCTTCTTATCGACTTTCTTCCTCTCCCACGTTAGTCAACGATACGGGAAAGCCGCGACACAGTATTTCGTTTAAGGTTGCTTCTTGAAAAAAAGATCGGTAAAATTGCTGTCTTATTGTCATGATGTTAGGAAGAACTCCGCCCACAACTGGTAAAACAATCCGCGAAACCGGTCGTGTTTTAACAACAACAATTTTAACAGCTGTGAGCGGAGATCTTCTTAACATCATGACTTTCAACAGCTGCGGTTGCACGGAATATAAAATAGCTGTCATATTGGTTACTCCAGACAGCATCGATGGGTAGCTTTCCTCCCAAGATGAACACATCACACTAAAGAAGTTTCTAACCGTTATTATTCTATACTTAGGAACTGCATCGATTTCTGTAGCCTTGCAGCCTCCAAATTAACCTTGTCCAAAACCCAAAAATTTAGCCAAAAATGGATGTAAAAGACCGAGGTCCCAAAACACCCCAAAAAAATTTCAGATAAAATATGTGCATCAGCCACTGCGCCCTCTTAAATTAATCATAGCCAAGAAAATTTTTATGTTTAAATATAAAACGCTTACACACTTCCATTCGTCCACCCCTATAGGTAACGATTTTACAATTCTTTGTTTTGTCAGTTGTCACTGATCAAATGAATCATCGAAAAAAATCAGTAATCAAATCCTTACATTTCCAAGTAAGTATATATTTATGTAACATTTGCCAAAACTCGTTGCCATAATACTATTGTCAAATATGGGTATGATACAGTTTAATATATTTTCAAATTTCAAATTGTCAGATAAGAAATTCGAAACTCTCTACATTGAAAGCACTTACTCGTATTTTAGTTTACATTATATAAGAATCCACATACCAATTAGCATAGTATTAAACAAGAAAGTATCAAATCTAAAACTAACAAAATTGTATGAAATTCTCAAAATACATTAAACGCAATACATATTTTTTTCAGACAAATTTGTCGGAATAGCTGAGGGGTTAGCATGTTTATTCAATAGAAACCCTTTGTTTGGTGCAACGTTCAGTAAGCATCTCATAAGTGTGTGAGAACAATAAATTTACAAACAGTGGTCGATCGCTGAAAGAAAAAAAGCTAACTTCGTGCGCGGTGCCGGCACATTATATGCATATATCTGATCAAAAGTATCCGGACACCTTATAGTGGACGTTAATGGGCGGTTTGCCAACCTTGGCCTGCAGCTTGAAGTCAGCTTGAACTTTCAGTGAGGTGGCTGAACATCTGTGGAGGAATCGCAGTCTATTCTTCCTCAAGAGCCGAAAGCAGACAAGGTAGTGGAGGACGCCACGGTCTGGAGCGGAGTCGATGTTCTAACATATCCCAAAGGTCTCCCTGCAGCTTCAAGTCGAAACTCTGCTCAGGGCACTCTAATTCAGGAAGTATATACGACATTTCAAGTTCTATTAGGAATGTGGAATGTACTCAACGACTGTGATAAGACTTTCAAAAATGATGGATCATAACAGTCAGTCGTCCTTTCATTTCAGGCTTTTTTAAAGCAAATCTAGATTTCGGCTAGTTCCTAGCCATTATCAGTGCATTATTTTATAGTGTCAGACGTGTCCTGGTACGTCAGTTCCCTATTGTTCGCGCTGCAGTCACAGTTAATTCAAGACTACCACTGATTATGTGTTCATCTTTTGACGATGCCTCCATTATATTAGGGCAAGTTTTTAAAACAGAAATGAAGATGGGTTTTGCAGACCGAAACCGGTAGTCTGAGGACCCAACATTTTGCTATCGTAGACGGAAATAAAGAAATTTAATAATTCAGCTTCACCACAGGGTACATTGTATTGCTGATACAAACAATCATCCTCCGAGAACCGATCCTGTAACTTACGCCGTACACAACGACATAAAATGTGTTTAGCGTTTTCGTATGTGCAGTAAGAGGACCACACTCTGCCCACGAAAAAAACCCTCTTGTCGTAACCCCACTCGTCTGTTGCGCTGGGGGGGGGGGGGGGCGCTTGTATACGATGTGAGGTAACGTTCTCAACACGATCGACATAACCAGACCTACCACAGTTTACGGGTATACCGTAAGTCATCACTCAAAATCAGCCATTTCCACTTACCCACTGTCCACTGTGAATCGTCGATTATTCTTGGCTACATGAAGGTGTAGCTTATCAGAATGTGTTTGACTTTTGTGCCATATTCACCTTAACTACATGTACTCAGACATTGTGCTAGCTGGCCTCTGGACTGTGGAAATAACAGGTGATTCCATCTGCAGATTTGATCTGTTTCTTTACAACGACCCTCCACAGAGCTTGACGTACATTGTCTTTCACTAAATGTGTTCCTCCTGATCTTGATATCTGCTCTTGTTCATTTGCTTTTCCACTCCACAATCACATTACCAACAGTCGACTGGGCAGTTCTGGAAAAACTGAATGGGTCAAATGGCTCTGAGCACTATGGGACTTAACAGCTGTGGTCATCAGTCCCCTAGAACTTAGAACTACTTAAACCTAACTAACCTAAGGACATCACACACATCCATGCCCGACGCAGTATTCGAACCTGCAACCGTAGCAGTCGCGCGGTTCCGGACTGAGCGCCTAGAACCGCTAGACCACCGCGGCCGGCGAAGAACTGAAATGTCCATGATTTGTTACTCAAGTGACATCTAATGAGCAGGCCACCTTCGAAGTCTCTAGGGACGCGCTGACCGACCCATATTGGTGTTACTGTTTCTTTACTGATAACATAACACTGCCTGTCTCATTTTATAATGGCGAGAACCTCTCTCGCTACATCTAATGCTCAATGCCGCATTACATAGGGGTGTACGGGTACTTTTGAACAGCTACTGCACATACACAATTTTTAACACTCGATGAGGTAACACTTAGCCCTGGTGTCTGTGGACTTACGTACTTTATGGGTGCGACGTTGCGTTGTTCGTTACGCAGCGTCTGAATGGGCAGCACGTGTGTTATCCGCTCTGCACATCCACAACTATCATTTACCGTCCCTTACTGACCGACCAAGTCCTACAGGGATGGAACTTCGACCCACAAACTGACACCCGGCACAGTAGATGTGCGTTAGTATGATAACATTTAACATTCTAGCCGTTACACCGGTTATTAATGTACCAGAATTTCACGTTAGCAGTAGTTTATAGCGCGCATATGTTGAACTATGATCTAGCAATGATAATCACTTAAATACGTTACCAAAACAAAGGTATTCCCAAAACTGTATTACGCTACATAAATCTTGTTTTAATTTTTGCCCCGTGTGTGTATTTCTCTCTAGAAAATGTGTCAAGAAATGGATGGCCGTACAGAAAAATTCATGATTTATGGATCTGATTCAGAACAGGAGGCATCATTCTGAGACTCCTGTAGGCTCGTCATGTTAGAAAGGGGGAGTTACTGATCCTTCCCAAAGCACATTAATATCTGTGAAGTAAAGGACATAATACACCTACAGGTACTGCAACAATGAACATAGAGCAATAAGCTTTTTATTGACCCTGGTTTCCGCTTCTTTTTGGGACGACTTCAGCGTTTTCGGATATTTTCTAAAATTGCTGAAGGTATCTTTAATCCGTCCTTCTCTTTTACCACGCGCGTTTCGTCTTATTGAAATTAAACTTCAACTCTGGTGTATAATGAAACAGTTCCAATTTGGCTGGTTTTCTGTATCTAAAAGCGGTTCGTTATAAAATATCTTCCTTTCACTTACGGCATATTATGTCCGATTTTCGCTGTCATGAGAAATGCCATCTACTTGATGAGGTGCTCCCTCGATCGGCACTGCTTTTTTTCGCTTAATCCCATACCGCTTTGCAGAACTACTCGTTTCTTTATGTAAACATGGCAAGCAAGCAGACAGCGTTTCCTGATGTGAACAAAAATCGGACATGAAATCAACATCTTTAGTAACGAACTAGTTTTAGATCTAGAAAACACGGTAGATGGTAAGTTTTCCTTACAGAACTCTTTCAATAAAAAAGAATACGTTTGATGACAAAAATACGCATTCTCTTGTATTTGTGAAGATAGCTTTAGATACGTTCAACAATTATGTAACAACTATGGACGATATGCCCACACAAATGAAATTATTTTATGAAGCCTTATTTCAAATTTTATTGATTTTTGCTCCACGGCTGGAATAGTGTCTGGATTTTCTTTGCATTCTTTGTCGTTTAATGCTCATGCGTTTATTTCCATAAACAAATTTTTCTGTACAATTGTGTACGCTTTTTGATGTCGCGATTGATCCGCACCTTCTGTCACTGACATTCTGAACGCAGCCAGTAGCACAAGTTCGCACGTACGGCGGGGCTGCCAGTTCCAAGTACTGCAGATAACGACCTCGCAGGTCGTGCCTCAACTAACGCACAATCGGGGCCCTGCCGGTTTCGCAGAAGCCTTTGGAAATATCCGTGGCCCGTCGCTAAAATCCGCTGGTATGGTCAGCTATTGGCGGCAAAGGCCGTTGTCCAGCGGCTGCCGACACGCAGGACCCTTCGCTCGCAGCCTTCGAAGTACCTTCTGTTTTCAGCCGCTGCTTCTAGCGTGAGACGCTTGCGTGCTGTCAGTTGAGACTAGCACATTACACAAGATTGCTAATAGCGGCTACCACTATGCAAGGTATCGCGTGTACTTCGTTAAGCCTATGAAATGACAATGGATTCATTACACTTTGATGCGACAGTTTCTATAAACTGCTGGATAGCAAATCACGCATATAAGCAAACACCGTTTTTACATAAACAAGTAAATGTAACACAAACCAACACAGTTCTTAATGGACAAATACAAACACAAAAACAAAAAAATAACTTTTTCTGCCCTAATATCTCTTGGTTCCTACTAGCTCAATGACCGTCTTTACGCACGCCTTCCTCCCCTGTTATTATTTTATGATGTTCTCCACTTGTCCACAATTGTATTGTAGTCTCTTTTTCTAACTATAGCTACCACAATGTTTTTGCACTTCGCTTCAGTTACCTTGTAGTCTTCCTTCTAAACGTTTCGAAATAACAAACTACTCTTGTGCTTGCGTCCTTGCTATGTTACTTCTGCAGACAGTATTCGTTTTAGTTTCTTTTGGACCACTTTTTATCTCATCTGCAGGTTACAGTAACATGTTAATCAAATACTATGCATGCGGTATTATTTTTATTCTTCCAGCATTTTCCTTTTGTGAATCCAGTTTATTCTGGCGAAACATATTTGATTTTTCCAACATTTTAGTCAGCTTTCTCTCTGAGTTCTCTAACTTTGTGATCGCACAATTTATTGCTTTAAACATCTTCCTTAGACAGTTAAGGTCTTTCTTCTTTATTCATTAGAGCTCTACCAGTTCGGTGAAATCTCCCAGCACTGTCCCTTCCGTCCCATCTAAATATTTAGCTACTTGAGTAAACCTCTGTACATGATTCAATATTGTCTTCCAATAGTAAAAAAAATAAAATAAACCCTTGATACTTTTCTTCCTCTTCCTTCTCCATGTAATCTCACTTCATTTCTTCCATAGTATACTTCTTTTTAATTGTTCTTCCTTCTTCACTTCATTGAATTTTGTTCCTTCTGTCTGTCACTTCCTCTTCGTTCATCTTCAGTCCTTTTAATTCAGCAATAACAGTTTCTTACAAATACGGCACAACGACTGCGACAACGTGATATTTATATATTTCTTAAATTTCAAATTCCAACAACACTTGGCATTTTAGGTGTTCCAGATATTCCTGACATTTTGCCATAATAGGGGCGTATCTGCAGTTTAAGAAACTCAGAAAAAAAACTTAAAAAGCGTAAATACCTAGTAAAGCATTTATTTCGATAATTGGTTTCGCAAAAGATGCATATTCGCGATGTGACACGATACATAGCAGAGATGGAGGAGATTATTTGACGTTGTAAAGCATAGGAGCTAAGGATGGTAACCGGTTATCGAAGTAATTGCTTTACTAGCGACCTTGGCTTTATCAAGTTTTTCTTCGGAATTTATTACGTGTTTCACGTAATCCTCCAACGGCACCTTCTACTTTAAAAAACCACTAACCTGTAAACTTTCAGCCTAAATTCATTTATTCGGTACTTCATTCTACATGACATTTGCTGCTGTTCAAAGCTAACAGTGTGGATCTCTTAAGTTTTTCGATTTGATCATAGAGTTGAACAATTTAATAACTGCCACATTATTTTTATTAATTTTCTTCTTCTAATAATTCATTCTGATCATCATTTAATTTCTCCATTTCTAACAATATAAGGTAACTGCACACTACTCCCTAGCTGCCTATTGTCTTTCAGATTTAGTTGCAAAAACTAGGCGGAGTTTCTGCTTTCACATTGGCTTATTGATTCGCATCCACCTCGTCTTCCATTTCTTGAATTCTTCTTCGCATGAAACCCGCCCGCCCGAAAGGATATCCATCACATTTACATTCATTGCCCGCTGTCGCTATTTCTTTCAGCTTCCCGACAGACAATTTGTTGCTGACCGCCTCCGCCAAAGACCTTGTTTTGCTTTAGGGCTATGCGAATATTAGTCGCGATCGTTCGACGGTTTCCATTATCGTGCGTTGTAAATACGTGCGAACCCGTCGAAGCCCTTTCACTACCCAGTGCCTGGTGTTTCTTTTGTAATCCTGCACGTCTAGAAAATGATTTATTGCGAGTTGTCTTTCCAGTATCGCGCTTTCTTCAGGGTAGAATATTTTAGGTATGCAGCTGCACATTAATTCCACTTACTGGTTTGTTCTGTCTGTTATTGCAATTTTATCTTGAACAGACACTGTTTTCAGAAGCAGGTTAGTATGTATTGCATATTCTGGGCGTTTCTGCCCTGTCTGTCGCATTTCTTGTACAAATTGGTTTCTCGTTCGCCTTTACTTAGCGTAAGGTTACTTCATTTTGCTACTGCGTGTTTACCTCCGTCTGTGGTTATGTATTGCTTACTCTCTACCATACTGTTTTGTGCTGTTTTCCTTGTACCAATTTCATTTCGATATCTACTACTGTTTTTCCCGTAGTGAACATTATCTCAAAGCCCAACCAATGCTTTTCTGAATTTATAATTTCATCTCTGTTTTTAATTCCTCACTTTTACTTTCTTGCCTATCGGACATCTCTTGAACACTTCTTTCATGTCCTTCGTTTCAAAATTTCTCTCCTTTCTGAATATTTGCTTACTTTTTATTTTACAATTTCATTTCTTTTACTTATAACTTGATAAGTAAGCGAAGTAAAGACTGACAAGAATAATATACAAAATAATGGAAAAGACAACTGAAGTTCTGTTAGATGACTATCAGTTTAGCTTTAGGAAAGGTAAAGGCACCAGAGAGACTGCTCTGAAGTAGTGGTTGACAAAGGAAGCGAGACTGAAGAAGAATCAAGACACGTTCATTGGAAAAAACATTCGACAATACAAAATGGAGTAAGATGTTCGAAATTCTGAGAAAAATATGGGTAATCTGCAGGAAAAGACGGGTAATATACAGCTTGTACAAGAACTATGAGGGAACAATAAGAGTGGAAGACGATGAACAAAGTGCTCAGATTACACAGGGTGTAAGGCGGGGGTTTAGTCTTTCGCCCCTACCATTCAACCTATGCAACGAAGAAGCAATTAGGGAAATAAAAGAAAGGATCAAGAGTGGATTAAAATTCAGGCTGAAAGGATATCATTGATGAGATTCGTTGATGACATTACTTTTCTCAGTGAAAGTGAAGAAGAATTACAGGAACTGTTGAATTGATCGAACAGGTTAATGAGTACAGAATGTGTACTGAGAGTAAATCGAAGAAAGTCAAAAACAAAGAGAAGTAGCAGAAGTGAGAACAGCGAGAAACTTACCATCAGAATTGGAGATCACGACGTAGAGAAAATTAAGGAATTCTGCTACCTAGACAGAAAAATAACCCATAACGAACGGAGCAAGGAGACATGAAAAGGAGACTAGCACTGACAAAAAGGGCACTACTGGCCGAGAGAAGTCTGCAAACATAGATCTTAATTTGAGAATGAAATATCCGAGAATGTGCGTTTGAAGCGGCGAATTAAAATACGGTAGTAAAACTGCTCCAGAAAATGTTTACTGCTTTCCAACACAAACCATCGTTACATTCAGTTGTAGCATTACTATCGCTCCGGCCGGAGTGGCCGTGCGGTTCTAGGCGCTACAGTCTGGAACCGAGTGACCGCTACGGTCGCAGGTTCGAATCCTGCCTCTGGCATGGATGTGTGTGATGTCCTTAGGTTAGTTAGGTTTAAATAGTTCTAAGTTCTAGGCGACTGATGACCTCAGAAGTTAAGTCGCATAGTGCTCAGAGCCATTTCAGCCATTACTATCGCCCACTGCACAGTTCTAATTACTCACCTGCATCATCGACTATAATTACTTATACAGTACTTCGTTTTCTGCTACTAGACGATACAGTGAGCTGTGGTGTTGTATTTGCTTGGTCTGTTGTGTACATTGTGTGGTATGGCCTCTTCTACTCTCTTATTTCTTTGTTGTTCGTAATCTTCTCTCGCTGAAGCCACAGGCATTTTTACTTCCATTTTCCTTATAGTGGTGGCATTTGAAGATCGACATACGTATGCGATATCCAAGGGAGGTCACTGTAAAGTTGATTATCCTTCTGCTTCTCTGTACGACAGTAGAAGGCTTCTAACTGTGTACCTGAGTCGTGTCCTTTCAAATTTCTGTTCTCACCACTCCACATAAAATAGTAAACTCATAAACATGAATATACTGTTCTTTAGTTTCACATAAAATTTCCCTAACACGCCTAAGGTTCATCCACAGTACGTCAGCATTCAACGATTTCATAGCTTCACTCAATTAGCCAATTCTTTTCAGACTGCCTGGTCGCAGTAAATATATTAAGTTCTATCGTTTCATAAAAAACTGAAGTTAATCAAAAATTAACGTTTACATTTATTTTTATCGCACCGCTCGCCTCTGACTCGCACTCCAGATACTTGACTACTTCAGCTGCTCTCTACTGACAGACTGCCGTGGCAGGTGCCAAAAGCACTCCTAACTCAAATGATTGGGAATCTCCCTATCTACGAGTGGGCTGTGGTCAGGCAGAGATGAGTAAGCGCAAGATTCGATATGTACAACGCGTAACCATAACTCCAGGGATCAAACTACCAAGGGTTCAAGATTAAGACAATACCGTGTCAACGACAGGTGTACATAGAGGAGTACAACCAAAAATTCGAGAAGTCAAAAGGTTCTGTTCGGTTCCTGTGCTAATCATTCGGCAAATCTTTGTGGATTTCATTCAATCTCTAATGTTCCATCTATAGTCTCCCGTTTTAGAACAGTAGAGAAATTATATTCATTCTTCTCGTCGTTAAAATATAGGTGTGAAGTACTTGTAGAAAAACGGGAGAAGGTTTAGACCAATTGTCTAATACTGGAGTGTTCGTTACAATTCAACTATAGTAATAAAAGAAAACGGGGAAACAGTAGTGAGAACTTTTTATTTGATATGCGAGATTCATACAACATAAACCTTGATGCTCGGTCTGCAAGATGCTTGCTCCTGGCAGCTATATGCGGTTTTAACTTTTTGACGAAAAAGCTGTACTGGAGGAAGTCTACCATCAGCTACAGTCTACAAAAATGACTTTGGATTAAGGACTCGCCAAACTGAAAACCCTGAATGAGATTTTAGTGACGGAACAAACTACAGTAACTGTATACAATCCTGAAATATTCAATGTTATGCATATTAGCATTGGTCAAAGACAAAAAACGAGGGTAAGTAAAACAATTCCGGATGAAGAAGCTGATGGCGCATGGTTTTCGATTCAAGGTGAAGTTGGTCGATCAATGTTTGAATGCAAAGATCTATTTACTGACCTACAAGAATTGTTACAGTGATATACAGCCTTGAAGGAAATCACAAAATGTTTCCAAATTTATGTTTGAAAGTTTCGATAACGTTCTGGCAGTAGCGCTGGAGAATCTGGTGGAATTTTTCAATGAGGTTGATAAGGAGCAGAAGGTGAAATAACGAGAAAGGTATCATAGGCATCTACGTGCGATAGAAAAAGTGCGGTCATTGCTGCTATATGGACAGCCTAAGAAATCCTTCAACACGTACTTAAATTGGAGTTTAGTCAATCATTACCCTATATATCAGTTACAATCCAATAATTCTTGACTGTTCATGTCTGTCATATCATGTGAGAGAAGTTTCTCTGTACTGAAACTAATAAAAAATTATCTTCTCTCTACCATGAATCAAGAACAGCTATCCAATATGTGAATTTTATGAATAGAAAGAAAAGTTGAGATATCAATAATAACTCCTATCTCGTACAAAGGTTACGAAACTAACCGATAGTAGAACTGTACAAGCTTCATTTCCACAGATATAAATAACGATTATAAATAAAATAAATATAAATGAAGTATGTAAATGAAATAAATATAAAAAAATAAAAGGTAATTTTCTTTCTCTAATCTTTATTATTTCTTAAGCGCTCTACCTGACGCTTGCTGTGCTATATGCTGATGCATGTTCTAAGTTTCTCATCTATAAGTATGTGTACTACATTTACTACACGGTAGAGTACACACATCATAATTTCTTGACCTATTTTCAGCCATTACATTCCCATCACAGATTTTTTACAAAATTATACACTATAAATTGTAAGCTACTGGTCTGTCCAAACTCGAAGTGTACTACTTAATCATGTGATGTGAGATGTATCACTCTCCAAAATAATGAAACAGGAATTGAGTGACTACTAAATGTAGCAAAAATCACAATTAATTCGTTTTAGCACCATACAAGTGACTCGTAGACCTTCTGATAAGCAAAAATAACAATACTCAAGTAGCACATTGGGGTCTAGGGTACGTATCTACACTGAATCGCCAAAGAAACTAGTAAAGGCATGCGTATTCAAATACAGAGATAAGTAAACAGGCGGAATATGGTGCTGTGGTCGGCAAAGCCTATATAAGACAAGAAGTGTCTGGTGCAGTTGTTAGATCGGTTACTCCTGCTACAATGACAGGTTACCAAGATTTAAGTGAGTTTTAACGTGGTGTTACAGTCGCCGCGATGGGACATAGAGATAAAGTGGGGATTTTCCCGTACGACCATTTCACGAGTGTACCGTGAATATCAGGGATCGGGTAAAATATCAAATCTCCGACATCTCTGAGGCCGGAAAAGCATCCTGCAAGAACGGGACCAAACGACGACTGAAGAGAAAAGATCAACGTGACAGAAGTGCAACCCTTCACCAAATTGCTGCAGATTTCAGTGTTGGGCCATCAACAAGCGTCAGTGTGCAAAACATTCAACAAAACATCATCTATATGGGCTTTCGGAGCAAGGTCCACTCGTGTACCCTTGGTTACTGCACGACACAAAGTTTTACGCCTCGCCTGGACCGGTCAACACCGATATTGGACTGTTGATGACTGGAAACATGTTGCATGGTCGGACGAGTCTCGTATCGAGCGGATGGACGTGTACGGAAGTGGAGACCACCTCATGAATGCATGGGCCCTACATGTCAGCAGGGGAATGTTCAAGCTGGTGGAGCCTCTGTAATGATATGCGGTGTGTGCAGGTGGAGTGATATTCGATCCCTGATAACGTCTAGATACGACTCCGACAGGTGACACGTTCGTAAGCATTCTGTCTGATCGCTTCCATCCATCCATACTGGACTTGGGCAGCTCCAAAAGGGCAATGGGATAACCCACGCTTCCATAATTGCTACAGAGTTGCTCCAGGGACGCTCTTCTAAGTTTAAACCCTTCCTCTGGCCACCAAACTCCCTAGATTTCCACAGTATTGAGTATATATGGAATGCCTTGCAACGTGCTGTTCAGAAGATATCTCCACCCCTACGTACTCTTACGGATTTATGGACAGCCCTGCAGGATTCGTGGTATCATATCCCTCCAGCACTACTTCAGACATTAGTCGAGTCCATGTCAAGTCGTGCTGCGACACTTCAGCGTGCTGTCGGGTGGCCTACACGATATTAGGTAGGTGTACCGGTTTCTTTTGGCTCTTCGATGTTGTAACTTCGTAAAAATGAGAACGGGCTACATACATTCTGAGTACCAGCCAGTAAAAATATTCCTCAGAAGATGCTGATCCCGTTCCCTTGGATTTTTCTTCAGGCATCTAACCAGTAACATATGATCTACCATTTAGCACCTTCTGAGTACCAACCAATAAAAATATTTCCTAGAAGATGCGGATCCTCTTCCCTGAGTTTTCGTTCAGGCAGTTAACCAGTAGCGAATGTCCTACCATTTAGTGTTGGAAAAATGCATGTCACTCTATCTCTCTTTGGCCAATGAAGTGGAAGTACGGTTGAATTTCTCTCTCTCTCTCTCTCTCTCTCTGACTTCCACTTTCTTTGCATTAGCCAATCATAGCGGTTCTCAAATTGCATAAATATTTAGTTTTTGTAAATTCAGTGTTCGGCGGCATCCCACATTTTCGAAGGTGTCACAAACTGTGTGTTCTGACTCAATTTTCTAGATGTACTGTATAGTGGTCTGTGCGTTCCAAGGAAACACACTTTCTATGTTTCGTGCACAATAGTACCGTTCTGGCCATTGCGAAAAACACAGGATCTTCTCTTTCCACGTCTGAGTCGTAAAATTGTAACTTATGGGGACCTTATTCTGCAGGAGATCGTATCTGTGTGGTTTGTGGTACATCCAGTGCGCAGTCACAGTGCTACAAACGAGTCCAGCGGACAGCGTGTAACTGATCTGCACCCTTTCCAGTGCGTCCTTGTAAATACCTTGACGGCGGTTCCTACGTCCACCGCTTGTCTGAGCATTGTTGCCTCATTCCAGTGCATCCAAAGCCGTCTTACCTGTACTGCATAAAGCATGCAATTTTGAATGAAAATGGATATTATGTTAATTAACTACTGATGATCTCCGGTACCGATACACGTTACATTTCTCATTGTTGATTAATCGCTCCAATCTAATAATCTGTTTTTACGTTTTTTATTGAACACTTTTGGGAAAATGCTGCATAACAAAGTACATCAACTTCTATGCAGACCGGCGACCTGATTTAGTTTCACCGTCTCGGCCTCGAATGGGCTTACCGCGCTATTGCAGAAATGAGGTGCAAATAGAGAAGCCGGTAGCAGGGAAAGCAGTTGGTGCACTTTGGTTTATTGAAAGAATTCTGCCGCGCGGGATTAGCCAAGCGGTCTCGGGCGCTGCAGTCATGGACTGTGCGGCTGGTCCCGGCGGAGGTTCGAGTCCTCCCTCGGGCATGGGTCCTTAGGATAATTTAGGTTAAGTAGTGTGTAGGATTAGGGACTGATGACCTTAGCAGTTAAGTCCCG
This sequence comes from Schistocerca nitens, assembly GCF_023898315.1. Lineage (NCBI taxonomy): Eukaryota > Metazoa > Arthropoda > Insecta > Orthoptera > Acrididae > Schistocerca > Schistocerca nitens. Next base: position 301,297,002 of record NC_064620.1, read on the forward strand.
CAAGATTTCACACACTTTTTTTTTTTTTTTTAGAATTCTGAGCTACAGGAGCTCATCTATTAAGCTGATAGTTATAGAGCAGTAGTGCGATCCCGTTCCTTACTATTGCTCATCTTTTGGGGGAAAGAGTGGTTCACCTGTAAAGGAGACCGCATATAGCATGCTGGTGTGACCTACTTGTCAGTGCTGCTCGAGTGCTTGGGATCCGTACGAATGGTTCAAATGGCACTGAGCACTATGCGACTTAACTTCTGAGGTCATCAGTCGCCTAAAACTTAGAACTAATTAAACCTAACTAACCTAAGGACATCACACACATCCATGCCCGAGGCAGGATTCGAACCTGCGACCGTAGCGGTCACTCGGTTCCAGACTGTAGCGCCTAGAACCGCACGGCCACTCCGGCCGGCGGTATCCGTACGAGACAGGATTGCAGGAAGACATCGAAGCAATTCAGAGACGGGCTGTTAGATTTGTTACCGATAGGTGTGAACAACAAGTAAGTGTTATGAAAACGCTTCGGAAAGTCAAATGGGAATCCCTTAAGGGAAGGCGAAGTTCTTTTCGAGAAACACTACCGTGAAAATTTAGAGAACTGGCATTTGAAGCTGACTGCCGAACAATTCTATTGCCGCCAACGTAAATTGCGCGTAAGAACCACGAAGATAAGATACGAGAAATTACGGGTCTTACGGATGCATATAGATAGTCGTTTTTCCCTCGCTCTCTTTGAGAGTGGAACAGGAAAGGAAATGACAGGTAGCGGTACAAGGTAACCTCGTCACGCACCGTGCGGTATCTTTCGGAGTATTTATGTAGATGCAGATGTTGATGTAGATCCCCACCAGGTACTGTTAAGGAATGTCATCCAAGCAGTTTATAGAAGTGCTGTTAGGTTTGTTACTGGTAGGTTTGTTTAACATTGCTATTACGAAACTGCTCATTAACTTAAATGGGAATCCTAGAATTTTTTCACGAAGAGAAATTACAAAGAACCGGCACTTTATATAGATTGCAGAATAATTATATTGCCATTAACATACATTTCGAGTAAGAACCAGGAAGACAAGAGAAGTTAGGGCCGTATGGAGTCATACAGGCAGTCGTTTTATCCTCGCTATATCTGGGAGTGGCTAGTATTGGCACTAGGTACCTTCCGCCATGCACCTAATGCGGATAATGAACGTGGATTTAGATGTAGGTTGTGAAACGTTGTAGCTAATGAGGTCACTATTAGTGTTGAACAAAGACATATAGACGGTGCAGAAGTTAAAGAGGTGTGGTGATAATAGTCTGAATTTTGGGGGCTTATGGTGAAGTTACTACACTTAACTCAGATATTTCACGCAGATATGGTGTGTGCCTTGGCACCTAAGTTTCAATTCATGTTGGAAAAAAGTTCAGTAATATAACTATTTCGTAGGTCTGATAATTATCCTATTGTTATTGTACTTTGTTAATTGACCCGACTCTTGGAAGTCGGTTGTTATTGCGCTGTGTTAACTGAACCGAATAATGTAACTGTTCACCTTCAATTGAAATATTAACGTACGTGCAACAGAACCATCCAGCCACGCACTCAACATTTCTAAGAAGTGTGCTCAAATTTAGTTACATATTTTCAAAAGTAACTGCATTGTTGCCGATTTTGTATGCTGATTATATGGTACTGCAGTTATGGTTAAGTAGTAGTAATGTCTGTTCAGTTTCGTTGCTTATCTCTCTCTCTCTCTCTTCTCAGCGATCACAGGCCCTGAAAACCACGCGCTGCATCAAGGATCTGCTTCCACCGCCTTCTATCTCTCGCAGCCTCTCTCCACCCTGCGGAAATCCCTAATGCTGCGATGTCCTTTACTATGTCATCTTTGCATCTTGTACAGGGTCGACCTAATGGTCTTGTTGCCAGGAGAGTTCCTTCAAAGGCTTTCTTGGTGATTCTGTTGTTTTCCATTCTAGCCACCTCTACGGCCCATTGCAATTTCCTACTTCTTAATTTCTGGATGAAAGTGGGTTGCTTCATTAACAGATGAATCTCATTGTTCTTTAGAATTCTCCATACACCATTCTCCAACACAGGTCCTCAGATTTTTCTCATTACTTTTCTTTCGAAAACATTCAGTTTTTCTCTTTCATTCTTTGTAAGCGTCCACCTTTGTAAACCGTACAGTACTATGGGGCAGATGACAGTGTTGTATATCTTCATATTTGTGGTGATTGACAAAGCTTTACTTTTGAGTGAGTTCCTTAGTGAGTACAGACATCTTGACCCTGCAGCTATACTTTCATTTATATCCATTGATTTGATATTTTTACTGTTGAAATGTGATCCAAGGTATTTAAAATATAGAACTTTTCTGAGTTTAGAATGCTGGTCAATTTCAAAGAAAGGATTTGGGTTTATGACAGGACCTATTTCCATATATTCGGTTTTCTCTTGGTTAATAGGAGGCCCATTTTGCTGGCACTGTGTCTGAGAGATCTGTACATGTCTTTCAGTTCTTCTTCAGTTTCACTCAGCAACACTATATCATCTGCATAAGCCAGTAGTTTTACTTCACTGTGTTCTAATCGGAGACCATTGTATAGATGTCAATCACTCTCCCGAACCACTTCCTCTAATGCTGGGTTGAAGATAACACATGAAAGAGCGTCTCCCTGTCGTAAGCCTGGTTTAATTGGAAAGGTGAGAGATATGGATCCTATGAACTTCAGTGCTGCCTGGGAGCCACCATGCACAGTTGTATCATCCTAATGCTTTTATTGGGTATAGTAAATTCTCGTAATGTGTTGTAGAGGCTACTTCTGTGGATGCTGTCGTAGGCTCGCTGGAAGTCAATGAAGACACAGTGGATGTTTTTGTTAAATTGCTAGTATTTCTCAAAGATCTGTCGTATAGTAAACAAATTATCAGTTGTGGAACAGTTTGTTCGAAATCCAGCCCGGTAATCTTGAATAATGTTTTCTGTGTAAGGTTTAAGTTTTTCCAGAATGATCATTGAGAGAATTTTGTATATTATGTTCAGCAGACTCATTCCTCTGTAATTTCCTCATTCCATTCTGTTTCCTTTCTTGTGTATTGGACAAATTATTGCAGTTTTCCTACCTTCCGTCAGTTTTCAGTTTTCCAGATCATTGTGATAAGGTTAAAAATTTCTTTGTGTAGTTTCCTTCCGCCCTCATCTGATCTCTGCTGATATCTGGTCTTCACCTGTTGCCTTGTTGTTTTTCAGCTTTTGAATGGTGTGAATCGCTTCCTGTTCTGTGATTCTACATTCGCCATTATTAATGCTGTCTCTCTAAGACATTGAGCAATTGAAGGTTATGTGCAGATCAGTGTAATTTAACATTTCTGAGAAATACTCTTTCCATCTCTCTAGGATATCTTCCAGCTGCGTTAGCGTATTTTTATTTTTATCTTTTATGAATAGGTTTTCACTTTGATAACCTCTCTTACTTTACTTTGTATACTGAAACAACTTCTTTGATTTTCTATTCCTGCTTTCCACTTCTATAGATACTAATACTCCAGTTAGATATTTCCTGTTCTCTGTTGGTAGAAGTCTTGCTGTTTCTCTTCTAACCGCAATGAAGGTGTCTCTCCTGTCCTCAATCTCCTTATTATGCAGCCACAGAATCCTGCTTCTTTCCTCCTTTCTACTGCTCTCTGGCACTTTTCGTTGAACCATTTCTGTGTCTTTTTTTTCCTTTTTCTTGCCCAGTGTTTTTTCTGCTTCATCTGTTACTACAGTGTTTATTCTTTCCCAAGCCTTCTCGACACTATTTTTCCTCCTCAGCTTCTTGCAATGCAGTAAATCGGTTATTTATTTCAATCGCATTGGCTTCTTTAACAGACAGTTCCTTCAGTCGTTCCATGTCTAAATTAGGTTTTGGTGTGGCTTTTGGTTGTTGATTCCAAATCAGCTTGATCTTCATCTTTCCTATCTCTAGTAAATGATCTGAGCCAATGCCAACTCCTCTGTACGTTCTCACATATCTTATAAATGAAATGAAACGATGTTCTGTCATAACATGTTCTGTCTGATTTACTGTTTTGTCATCTGGAGAGCACCATGTACCTTTGCGTATATATTTGTGAGGTAACATCGTCGAGCAACTTCTCATATTCTTTGACAGTGCAAAGTTGATCATTTTTAATCCATTCTCGTTTGTGCTCGAGTGCTTGCCATGTTTTCCTATTGTAGGGATGAAAGTATCCTCTTTACCTATTTTTCCATCAAAGTCTCCTAAGATAATTGTCATATTTCTTGTTGGAATACTTTCGACTACTCTTTCTAATTCTTCATAGTACTCATCTTTCTCATCCTCAGTTGAATCTTCAGTCGGTGTCTGGACATTTATGAATGTTATATCGTACCACTCGTGTTTGATTGTTATGTAAGACGTTCTTTTGATAATGTTTTGGTTGGCAGGAGAGCCAACACCGTGTTACTAGAAGGAGGCCGAAAGGCACACATTTTAGCTCACGCAGGCTGGCGTGAAGTCTGAAACAGGACAAGGAAATTAGAATTTAGAAAAACTGACGTAGCTGGTGGAATACTTAACTTTAATCTGTTAATGAAGAACGTCGGTCTTGACGGTACATGAATCAATATCAATAGTAACTGATAATGGTGCCTTGCTAGGTCATAGCAAATGACGTAGCTGAAGGCTATGCTAAACTATCGTCTCGGCAAATCAGAGCGTATTTTATCAGTGAACCATTGCTAGCAGAGTCGGTTGTACAACTGGGCCGAGTGCTAGGAAGTCTCTCTAGACCTGCCGTGTGGCGGCGCTCGGTCTGCAGTCACTGATAGTGGCGACACGCGGGTCCGACGTATACTAACGGACCACGGCCGATTTAAAGGCTACCACCTAGCAAGTGTGGTGTCTGGCGGTGACACCACATTCCTCCCCCACAAATCGGCGTACGGTGGTGGCATAAGGCTTCCGCCCGTCGTGGAGAGGACCCCATGTTGACGTATGCGACGAGATGGGGAGCCGAACAACAGGCGAGGCTGTGCCACCCGCACCCTGCCATTCGGACCACGGGGAGCTAGGAAACGCCTGAAAACCTGCTCCAGGATGCACGCCAACATGCGGTGTATGCGCCCGCAGAGAGACAGCAGGGGCCGAAGGGTCGACCTCCATCGGGCCGGGGCACCCGACGGGCGAAGACGACATATGGTCCGGAGCGGGCAAGAGTTCCATGTCGGAGGACAACTGGTCCCGGGAAGCAATCGGCGGCGCGTGACCCAGGGAGGCGCCCGGCGGCTGCAGCGAAGCGTTCACTGCGGGCGTAGCTGGCGGGAGAACAGGCGGCGGAGGCTGCGGCGCGTCGCCATGGGGAAGGCAGCGTCGGTAACACCTGGGGCTGAGGCGAGCCAGTGGATGGGTCCCCAGGGCGCTGACCCGACGGCACCGTCGCTGAAAGCAGACGGCGAGCGGCAGATCCCATGCAACGACAGAGGCGCAGCTGATTGAGATGCCGACGCACCTCACCAGAGGCCCCCAAAACCAGATACATAGCGCGGCCGAGGCAGCGAAGAATGCGCCCTTCGAGCCAACGCCGTGAACCTCGATAGTGGCGGTAGTAGACATCGTTGCCTGGAGCAAAAGCAGGTGTCTGCCGCTGCACAGGAACCTGATGCGGCGGATGTAGCAAAGACATCAAGGTTCGATGATGACGACCGTGGAGCACCTCAGCCGGCGAGCGACCATCTCGGGGCTGAGAGTGATACGAGGACAAAAAGAGCAATAACGCGACCTCCCGAGAATGCAACTGGGACTCGAAAGGCCTGACCAATCGTTCAGTGGCACAGTTTGACTGTGGCGAAAACAGCGCGGACGTCAAATGTTGAATACCATTGGCCTTGCAGAATGACTGAAGTTCTGCGGACATGAATTGTGGGCCATTGTCGGAAACAATAGTCTGTGGAAGACCTTCAATGTAAAAGATAGCAGACAATGCTTGGATGGTGGCAGATGACGTCGTGGAAGACATCCGGACAACAAAACGAAAATTACTGAATGAATCTACCACAACCAACCATCGAGCATTCCAGAATGGACCAGCAAAATCGATGTGTAAGTGTTGCCAAGGGGACGTGGCTTTTGGCCATGCAAAGAATTTCCACAGTGGTGCTGATTGTTGTTCGGCACACCATGAAAGAAGAGCACATATTCGTAATCGCGGCATCGATTCTGAACCAAGTACAGTGCCGACGAGCAAGTTGTTTCGTTCTCACTATACCCCAATGTCCCTGGTGGAGAAATGGTAAGACAGAGGACTGGAACGAACGTGGGACCACGACCCTGGACTGATCATTATCAGAATGCAACAGCAAAACACCACGTCGTACAAAAAGTCTCTCCTTGTGAACAAAAAATCGGCGAACCAACGGATCCCCGATCCGTGACTGTGAAAAGGGCCATTGCGTAGCAACAAAACGCAGAACGGTAGCAAGGACAGGGTTGGCAGCTGTGGCAGTAGCTACACGACGAAAATCAATCTGAAAGGATTCGACCACGTCATCGGTTGCCGAATCAATGAACATGCAAGCAAGTTCGGAGGTATCGAATGCTCTATCCCCAGCAACAGGCAAACGGGACAACGCATCGGCGTTTCCGTGCTTAGCAGTGAGAGGAAAATAGACCAGCGAATGAATTTCTGCGCTGTACGTGGAGGTACAGGCTTGGACGGACGAAAAAGCGATGTCAAAGATTTGTGGTCTGTGATGATGGTAAAGTGTCGACCAGACAAGAAATCATGAAACTTTGTAACACCAGATACGAGAGCCAATGCTTCTTTCTCGATCTGTGAATAATTTCGTTGCGCAGACGAGAGCAATTTGGACGCAAAGGCAATAGGGCGATCGTGCGATCCATCTTTGTGCACAAGCACAGCGCCGATCCAGAAATCCGATGCATCCACCATCAACAAAAGGGGCTTCTGGGGATCGAATGGCGTAAGGCAAGTATTGGAAAGCAACGCCGATTTCAACTGGCCAAAGGCGCGTTCGCATTCCGTCGTCCAGACGAACGGAACACCTTTACGGCGTAAGCGATGAAGCGGAGCTGAAATGGAAGAGGCGTGAGGAATATAACGGTGATAATAATTAACTTTTCCCAGCACACTCTGTAGCTGCTCCAAATTCTGCGGTGAAGGCAAGTCTTGTATGGCACGGAGGTGCTCGGGACTAGGATGTACTGCCTTGGGCATTGAGTACATGTCCCAGGTAGGGCAAGTCAAGAGCAAAAAACACACATTTGTCCTTCCGCAAGCGAAGACCATTTTATCGCAAGACCTGAAATAATGTTCTGAGATTGGCTAAATGTTCTTCTTCCGTCTTTCTGGAGATCACAATGTCGTCCAGATAGTTTGCTGCAGTAGGGACCGACGCACAAACATTTTGTAAATATTGCTGAAACAATGCAGGGGCGGATGCACACCCGAATGGCAGTCGTTTGAATCGATACAAACCAAGATGCGTGTTAACCACCAAAACGCGCTGGGATTCTTCGTCCACTGGTATTTGCAAGTACGCATCTGCGAGGTCCAACTTCGAAAAATATTTACCCGGGCACAGTTTGTCAAAAAGATCTTCTGGGCGGGGTAAAGGATAAGTTGCAATCACTAGTTGCGGATTCACTGTTGCCTTGAAGTCTACACAAAGTCTCAATTTTCCCGAAGGTTTTTGGCAAAATTACTAAGGGTAATGCCCAGAGAGAAGCCTGCACACGGTCAATTACACCTTGTGATTCCAAATCGTGTAATGTTTTTGTGACTTCATCACGCAATGCGTGGGGAACATTGCGCGCACTGAAAAATTTCGGTTGCACGTTTACTTTCAGTTCCAAATGTGCTTTATAGTTCTTAGCGCAACCAAGGCCCGGTGCAAAAATGTTGGGAAATTCTTCACATAGACGAGAAACACTGTCTGAAGGCACAGTCTGGTTCACTGATAGGACCTGATTTACTATAGACAAGTTAAACAACTGAAATAAATCGAAACCAAACAAGTTCACTGCAGAAGAAGAGCGAACGACGTAAAATGACACGTTTTGTTTGTCCTTTGTATGTTGCAAGAAGGCTGCACTGTCCTAACATAGGGATATCTTGACCTGAATAGCTAGTTAGCTTAACATTTGCGGCACGCAACGGAGGTGTGCCCAGCTGGTTGTATGTGTCTTGATTGATCAGTGTGCCGGCCACGGTGGCCGTGCGGTTCTGTTGCTGCAGACCGGAACCGCAGGACTGCTACGGTCGCAGGTTCGAATCCTGCCTCGGGCATCGGTGTGTATGATGTCCTTAGGTTAGTTAGGTTTAAGTACTTGTAAGTTCTAGGGGACTTATGACCTAAGATGTTGAGTCCCATAGTGCTCAGAGCCATTTGAACCATTTTTGATTGATCAGTGAAACTGCAGATCCGGTATCGAGCTGGAATGGTATCACTTTGCCGTTAATGTCCAAGTCTACAAAAAGTTTACTGTCCTGCTGACGATAAGAGCGACTGTCTCGTGCAACGTGAACTGACACTGGTATAGAATCACTAGCGACTTGATGGGATTTCCGGCGATGTCGACGCACTCTGTTTGTGGGACAAACACAGTCACTGTTAGAGAGAGTGGCACTGGGTGGAGTGGAATGAACTACATGAATTTCCATGGGCGAAGGTTCACAAGCCTGAGTATTCTTGGTTCGATTCCGATTCCGGCGTGAAGCAAAGGGCCTGGAATGGGTGTGGGTTTCCGATCTGAGCTTTATCTGGCAAACACACTGAATATGTCCTTTTTTATTACAGAAAAAGCAAATAGCCTGGCGTGACGGGCAATTCTTACGCGAATGTCTAGTAGCACACCGCGGGCTTGAGTTTAGCACTTCATTTGCTTGCGTGTGCGGCACACGTGGCTGAGAGCCTAGCGGCAGCGGCGCGGCCGGGCGCGAGTGCTGTTTACTGCTCCGTGCAGCTCGCCCGGTGGGCCAGTTAACCTGATACACGGCAGGTGAAGTTTCAGATGATTCCTGAGCAAAGTCAAGTGTGTCCTGCCGATCCAATACGTCCATCACTTGTTGAAGGGTGGGATTGACTAGTTTCGAAATCTGTTCCCATATACGAACATCAGAAACGTTCTGTGCAATTGCATCACGTACCATAGTATCTGAATAAGGGAGTCCACATTGACACTCAAAAGCACAATCCCTAGTAAGGCCTTGCAAGGTTGCAACCCACTCCCGATTAGTTTGACCTGCCGTACGTTTTGTATGAAAGAAGGTATACCTTTTTGCAACTACATTGACTGATTCATTGAAATATGCATCTAATGCAGACAATTTTTCGTCGTAGGACAGAGTTGCTACGTCGCGTCGGGGAAATAATTTGACTATCACACGGTACGTGTTCACCCCTACTGACGTCAACAAAAAAGGCTGACACTCGTTACCTTGAATTCTGTAGGCGGCGAGATGGAATCCAAATTGGCGGGACCACTCCGTCCAGCTTTCCAGTGCAGCATCAAAAGGACAAAAAGTTGCTGCAACAGTGTGTTGTGGCTGCGTCAGTGGCGGAGCGGCGGCTGCCGCATCGTTTTGCATTGCCCGTTGACCCTGGACGAGCTGTCCAAGGGCATCCAGTAAGGCCCGCGTCTGCTGATTCAGTAAGCGATAAAATTCGGACAATACATCTGGAGATATTGGTGAAGCCATTACACAAGTAGATCAGGGCAACATCGATAAGAACACGGGTTTGCCTCGTCGCCAATGTTTTGGTTGGCAGGAGAGCCAACACTGTGTTACTAGAAGGAGGCCGAAAGGCACGCGTTTTAGCTCACGCAGGCTGGCATGAGGTCTGGAACAGGACAAGGAAATTAGAATTTAGAAAAACGGACGTAGCTGGTGGAATACTTAACTTTAATCTGTTAATGAAGAACATCAGTCTTGATGGTACATGAATCAATATCAATAGTAACTGATAATGGCGCCTTCCTAGGTCGTAGCAAATGACGTAGCTGAAGGCTATGCTAAACTATCGTCTTGGCAAATGAGAGCGAATTTTGTCAGTGAACCATCGCTAGCAAAGTCGGTTGTACAATTGGGCCGAGTGCTAGGAAGTCTCTCTAGACCTCCCGTGTGGCGGCGCTCGGTCTGCAATCACTGATAGTGGCGACACGCGGGTCCGACGTATACTAACGGACCATGGCCGATTTAAAGGCTACCACCTAGCAAGTGTGGTGTCTGGCAGTGGCACCACAGTCAGTGGGATGGAATTCCTTAACCTGATTAACAATCCAGTACCATATTCATGATGTTTTCCTTATCCCCCATAAAAAATGACACAATTTTGCTCTGTGTGTACCCCTTCTGCAGGCCACCTAACTCCCTGTAGAGCTACAATGTCTGTCTTTTATGTTTTTAATTCAGATATCAACGTCGCTGCCGCAGCTGGTTTATTAAGCTACGAACGTTCCATGTCCCAAATGTGAAGCGGTGTTTCTTGTCTCCATCTCACGAATTCCTGTTCCATAGTCCAAGTCCGTTTCCTTTGAATCCATTATCCGAGGCAAATTGTTGATGTGAGCCAGTAGGTGTAGAATCCCCTGGCGGCGTTACGAGCGCTGCGCTGCTTAAGCTTGGTGATGGGGCTACCACCTCACAGCTTCCAAGCTAGCTTAGTAATATTTTGGATTACAATTTCCTTCGCAGATTGCCTTTCCAATGCTCTGTGCTATGCCTGCCCCGTAGAGATGCCTTCCCCGGTTCCCACTATATCTGGTGAGCATTCCTCTATCCGCCACCTGCGGAGGCGCCCAATGGAGACCAGAAACCCTTCACGGGTTCTCAATAAATGATATATTGTTATTATTCGTTATGATAACACTATATCATTTATTGAGAACTGCCTTTATAGTTATTACAGTATAGGCGGAACATTATGTGATTTACAAAATTCCATATCACTGTCTACCCGGAAGTTGAATGTCTGTACAAAATTGGTTTATATTATTTCGTTCTCTCCTCTCTTCTCCTGACGACTCGGAATTTGCGAGGAAGTGTATGACGAACAGGCGCGTTATGAAATCACCACGCAAATATCTGGAAAATTCTGTGGATATTATTGTGGCTGGCATACGAAATCGGCAACCCTTTCGCATTATGTGGGTATTTAACAATCCTTGATTCGGAGTGCGGAGTATGCAGACTGTATACTCGTTGTGACTGATGCACTGATCTGGTATAGTTACATCTTGATAATGGACAGCTATTGCAACAAAAACTATTCGTAGAACTCTTAGATCGCACTGCCCGAAGTGACGAAGAGAGAGTTCAGTACAACAGTTACAACACTCCTCTTCGCCGAAATAAACTATACGTTGTATATAGTTTCAGCGTATGCTTTGCAGGAAATATGCTCCCCAAGCTCTAAATGTCTCGCAAGTAAGTAGCAATTTCTTGGAGCTATTTTTTATTTAAAATTTATATCTTATGCACAAACAGTCCCATTGGACTACAGAACCAATGGACATACATGGCAACATGGCGGACAGAAATTCACCGCGTTGTTCTAGGATGTCGTAGTGTGGCTTTCACCTCCCGTCGGGTAGACCGTTCGCCGGGTGCAAGTCTTTCGATTTGATGCCACTTCGGTAACTTGCGCGTCGAGTCTAGGATGTTTTAGGTGTAGTTTAGTAACCATACAACACCAACTCAGCTGTATATTATTATGTATGTTTGAAAGACGTTGCAGTATCCTTCTTCACCGACTTATTGTCCGAATAGTTGTTTTCTTATGCGTATTCCGTGTATTATCTTCGTAAAGAATCACATTAATACGGAATGTGTAACTATGTTTACAAATATGATTCATTCTGGATGTAGAAAAATGGCTACAAGCCGGCTGTCGACACAAATGGATATCTTACTAGTCTTACCACAAAACTAGATAAATATAACCCAAAAACTTCAATATTATCTACTCAAATGTGGTCGGCTAGAAATGCCTTCAATTTGTTTTCAAAACTTTCATTATCTTCTAGAACTACAAGTCACAGAGAATGTGTTCCAATATATTTATGACTGCAAATGTGCTCCTTTCTGGGCAACAATAAGATAAATAAGTGGAACTTGAAGCTGTTTACACCGACGTGACAAAAATCATGGTATACCTTCTTATATCGTGTCGAACCTCCTTTTGCCTGGCAGCAACTCGAGGTAGTATGGACTCAACAAGTCGTTAGTTGTACCGAACAGACGTACTGAGCCATGCTGCCTCTACAGCCCTCCATACTTAACTGTTGCCTGTGCAGGATTTTGTGTAGTAATTACCTCTCGATTACATCCCATAAGTGTTCGGTGGGATTCATATCGGACTATTTTGGTTGTGAAACCATTCACTCGAACTGTCCAGAATGATCCTCAAACCAACACTAAACAGTTGTGTACCAGTGGCCTGTCGCATTGTCATTGTTTAGGGACATGGATGTCTGCAAATTGTTTCCATGCAGCCTAACATACAGAAGACCGAGTTAATTCTCTGTGAACACAGAACTCACAATATGGAGCCACCGCCAACTAGCACATTGCCTTGTTGACAACTAGGGTCCATATCTTCGTGGAGTCTGCGCCACACTTGAACCTTACCTTCAGCTCTTAGAAACTGAAATGGGGACTCATCAGACCAGGTCAGGTTTTCCAATCGTCAAGGCTCCTACCGATACGGTCACTAGCCGAGGACAGGCGCTGCAGGCGATGTCGTGCTGTTAGCAAAGGCACTCGCATCAGTCGCCTGCTGCCACATCCCATTAACGCCACATTTCGTCACACTGTCGTAACACACACGTTCGTCGTACGTCAAACGCTGCTGCTCTCTTTCGTTAGGTGAAGGCCGCCGGCCACTGCGTATTCCGTGGTTGGCGGTACTACCGACATCTGTATATGTGCGTATCGCTAATCCACGACTTTTGTCACATCAGTGTATAAACCATACGATTATTTTCTTCACAACCAACAATACATGGTCAAAAGTATCCTTACAGCTCTACATCATGCGTAATTGATCACTGGACGTCATGTAATGATTACCTGTCGGTATAAAAGGCTGTAACCGCAGAGCGGAGTTCAGTGACTTCGAAGGTGAACTAGTCGTTGGACGTCGCATGAATAACATATCCGTTAGCGTCATTTCAGCCCTTCTTTCTTGTACATCATCATCCTCATCATCATACAACATAAACATTACACTGCGATCCATAATCCATACACACACACACACATACACACACTCTATTGCATTGGAGCGTGTTGCAAATAAATAAAGAAGAAAATACCAAACGACGTCTCTGTTAGTGTAGAGTGACGCCAATGAGCAGTGGAACGTTGGAAACGAGCGATTTTGAGTGATAAGTCACGCTATACCCTGCGGCATTCCGAGGGAAATTTTGGATTTGGCGATTGTATTGAGAAGGTTATCCGTCATCATTTGTAAAGCCACCAGTGAAGCACGGAGGTGGTGTTACGGTATGGTTGTGGTGTTAATATCGTCTCCTTATTGTTCTATAGAGACTGCTAAATGGTTCAAATGGCTCTGGGCACTATGGGACTCAACTTCTGAGGTCATCAGTCCCCTAGAACTTAGAACTACTTAAACTTAACTGACCTAAGGACATCACACACATCCATGCCTGAGGCAGGATTCGAACCTGCGACCGTAGCGGTCGCACGGTTCCAGTCTGTAGCGCCTAGAACCGCTCGGCCACTTCGACCGGCGATTGCTAAATGCCGAAGGATACGAACTCTTTTTAAATTATTGTGTACAGCGTTGAGGATCAGTTCGGAGACCATGATTGTCTCTATAAGTGTGAAAATGCACCCGGTCATAAAATAGAATCTTTGGGATAATGATTCGTGTACAACGACGTTCCTGAATTGGAGTGGCCTGCCCAGAGTCCCGACCACAAAACACTGGGTCTGTTAGGATGATTTACAACTTCTACTTCGGCCCAGGCTCAAGTGTTCATTGGTTTCGGCTCTTGAGGAGGAATGGCAGCTTATTTCTCCACAGACATTCGGATACCTCACTGAAACACGGATGTTATCAGTATAGCGAAGAATTTCTTCCACCTATTGTGGAATTACCACAGAAGATTATTCTATACGATGTCAGTAAATGACATCATGCAAACCAAACCATGCTTTTATTAGCAGAAGCAGTATTTGCACGAAGACGAACCTCTGCTTAACTTAAGTGACTGAGAAGGCATGTCGTATTTTATTTCAATTGCAAGCTATGATATATACGAACATTCCAGGAATGTTTAACAATTACCGCTACTTTTATAAAGTTTGTCTTGACTACTCTATAAAGATTTTCGTCCAGAAGAAAAAAAATGTATCGGGCGAATGTAGTTTTGCTACCAGGGGGACATTAACTAGCATAAATGCCTCTCTTGTAACAAAGATATGACAGCAGTACATGTTTTAATTTTTTTTATTTTACCGTAGCCTACAACAACTGGTCAAATATGCATCACAGTGAATTACTCACGGAAACATGCCGTCATTGCCGCCCGGGATTAGCCGAGCGGTCAAGGGCGCTGCAGTCATGGACTGTACGGCTGGTCCCGGCAGAGGTTCGAGTCCTCCCTCGGGCATGGGTGTGTTTGTTTGTGCTTAGGATAATTTAGGTTAAGTAGTGTGTAAGTTTAGGGACCGATGACCTTAGCAGTTAAGTCCCATAAGATTTCACACACATTTGAACTTTTTTTTGACGTTATTATTATAAAAAAACAAAACTGAAAAGTGCCTTTGACTGTCCTGTGCTAACATTATTAAGTACTAGTACGAGAGGTAACGTTGTTGGAAGTGACAGAAAGCAAATGCGAATGATCGTACGGCATTAATGGGCGGGATTCTCCACCTGGGGAAGTTCGGCCGCCGATTTGCAAGTTATTTCAGTTGACGCCACATTGGTTGACTTACGTGTCGATGATGATGAAATGTTGAAGAGGCAACACTACCCCCAATCCTTGAAAGGGCATAACCTCTGACGCGGCCGGGAATCGAACCCGGGTCGGCTACATGGCAATCAGATGCGCTAACCACTCACATAAAGATCGAACAAATGGAAACACAGAATAAGGAAAATGAACGACGCTCATACAGTCAAACGCCTTCAGTTAGCTTTAATGTGGATGAAATGTTCACCATCGTGGAGAAAGTAGAAACGCTACGCATCTATGAAGAATTCCAGTTATCAGAACAGTGGCCGGGGTAATATCTTATTAAATGACCACAGTAATTTCAATAATGCTTTGTTGAATGAGAGGTGCTCCTCATATATGGAAAATTTAAGTTAACGGGACGGCAATAATTATAATGAAATTTTCTTTAGAAACAGTAGTAATTTAAACAATTGTTTGTTAAATAAAGGAAACATTGTTGTAATTTATGCTACGCTAACTTACATTCTTCATAGAGAAGTACCTTTCCTAACATTTCTTCGTTGGTGTATATTGTGCTCACACAGAACTTCACGTGACTGAATGACCAGTGTGAATTTTTCGAGCAATAACGTCATGTTTACGTGACTGGTATGCTGTGATGTGTATTTAAACGTGTCTTGAGGAAAGGGAGTGATTACCGATTAGCGATTAGAAAATACAAAATGCCATTTAAGCAAGATGTCGTGCTGTTCACATTTTCGTAACGACGAAAGTTACAAGAGATGTCCCTCTCGTAGCTAAGCATTTGCTTAATACGCTGTTTTTTAATTTGCTTATACACAAAAAATTTATTTGAGGCGGTCTGGAGAAATGGGACATCCTCTATTATTAGATTCTCTTGTTCTGTGTTGATGTTGACTGATACATCTTCCCTTGAGCAGAACTGAATGAACAGGGCTTTTTCTAAGTGAAAGCCTCATACCGAGGAAAGATCAATAATCGTTTTAAAAATTTGGACCTCTCTTAGGCTTGTTTACGACGTCTGCATCATTGATGTAGAGAACTATTACTCCTTTATCGGTGTAAAATGGAAGGATATTTATTAGCAGCAAGAATAGTAGTGGTCCCAAAACTGAATGCTGTGAATAACACAGGTAATTAACCGTCACTAAAAACAAAATCGATCTTGAGAGCAACATGATCTGACTAACTTGACTTTTTCTCCGTATTAGTTAAACATGAAATAAACCAGTTACTTATCGGGTTTATAAACCCATAAAACAATGTTCCTCCATACATTGCGAAGATTGTAACGAATACAGTGAGACACAACTGAAATGGTTCTGACGTGGGATACATTGTTAGCGGGAAGGGTTGGGGAAGAGATTCAAATTGATGCCCAGCTATTGAGATACATATGTAGTGCTTACGCTGGGTATCTTATAAATAATGCTTGGATGCTTCTTACACCAATAGCAGCTGGGTTTCTATGATGGGATCGTCGTCAACGGATGTTAAAACCCAAACTTCCTTACCTGTACTGGAAATGTCATGCTTAAATTATGGCACCTGATATGTTTTAAGCTACATAGAGTTACTCGTTTGGGCTGGAACAGAGGTGGTTTGCGGTATTTACATGTAGAATCGTGTGTGTCAACGTTTCCATTTGGTGGCCGCTAGTCTACAAGGGATAAAAATGGTTCAAATGGCTCTGAGCACTATGGGACTCAACTGCTGAGGTCATTAGTCCCCTAGAACTTAGAACTAGTTAAACCTAACTAACCTAAGGACATCACAAACATCCATGCCCGAGGCAGGATTCGAACCTGCGACCGTAGCGGTCTTGCGGTTCCAGACTGCAGCGCCTTTAACCGCACGGCCACTTCGGCCGGCTTACAAGGGATATTACCGGCTACATAAGTGACGTAATATCATTAATTATGACACATGTACTGCGTTCATAAGAAGGTCGAGGAAGCATTCTATGACAGCTACAGCAAGACTATTCTCATCGTTTAATGTAATTCCTAAAATAAACTGTACATCTCTGATACAGAAATCCATTGACATAGGAATTAAATAAATAAACAAATAGGACATTCATTGGACGTAAAATGCCTATAATTTGCTTAGACCACTCAGGGTAATGATCTTCTTCTTCTTCTACTACTACGTGATCAGGCCCAGTGGACCGCACGGTGCTATTAGTTTCCTCCTCCACTGTATTCTGTCCATTGCTGCTATCCGCCATCCGTCCACATCTATTGATGCTTGGTTTAAATCTTCAAGGAGCCCATGCCTCCAACGCTTCTTGGGTCTCCCTGGGGGTCTCTTTCCTGTAGGTGTGAAATCCAGGATCTTTCGAGGCTATCTCTGATCTTCCATCCGGGCCACATGGCCGGCCCACTGCATTCGTTTGGCTTTGACAGTTCCTGCTATGTTGGGCTGTTGCTATATAGTTCCTCAAGCTCTCGGCTGTATCTGATCCTCCATTCCACTGTGTCTGCATCCAGAACCGGACCGAAGATCTGCCTAAGCACTTTTCTTTCAAAAATGAGGAGCTTATGGAAGTTCTGTTTCCGGATATTCCATGTCTCACAGTTATATAGAACAACAGGCTGGATCAGGGTTTGGTACAGTCGAATCATGTGCTCTTTGGAGATATATCTGGACCGAAGCAGTTGTGCTAGGCTGTGGTAAGATCGGTTTCTTGCTTGTATTCTGGCATTGATCTCTGCTTCACATGACGAGTTCTCAGTGAAAGGTACCCCTAGGTATTTGAATTCAGGCACTCTCTTGTAGGACTGGTCTCCCACTGCAGTATTGTAGATGACCAGCAGTCTGACTTTGACAGCGGGTCATAATGAGGTACCCTGTTTTGGCTTCGTTTATGATTAGCCCAAATTTGCTGGCACCCCCTTTAATGCTTTGGTCATTTGCTCCAACTGCTCTTCAGACATACAGAGTAAATATGTCGTCTGCATAGGCTAAGTATGCCAGTCTCTTTCCTTTTCAATCTCTTCGTTTTCTTCGAAGGTCTCACGTACGATGTTCTCGAGGGCAAAGTCGAACAGGATAGGGGACAAACCATCGCCTTGCCTGAGTCCTGTCACTATTTCAAATTCCTCAGTTACGCGATTTCCCATCTTCACCATTACACGTGTTTCGCTCAGACAGATCGTTATCAGATTAATGAGTTTCCGTGCCATGCCAAACTCTCTTAAACAGCAGGCTCTTTCGATTTATGCAGTCGTAGACCTTCTTAAAATCAACGAATAAAATATGCAGATTTTTACCATATTCACCCAGTTTCTCAGTGAGCTGCCGGAGACTGGAGATGTGATCTATTGTTGACCGTCCTGTCCGGAAACCTCCTTGGTACTCTCCAATCACCGATTCTGCCACTGGCTGAATTCTATGTATGAGGGAATTCGACAGGATCTTATGGCAGAAGTTAAGCAGGGCGATTCCTCGACAGTGGTCACATTTCAGTTTGTCGCCCTTCTTATGTACTGGACAAATCAGAGCTGTTTTCCGTCCTGCTGGTAGTTCTTTTTTTTTCTATATTGCCTGTATCAGTAGGTGTATTCTTTCTTCAAGTTTCTCTCCTCCTGCCAGGATCATTTCGGCCTGTATTCCATCTTCACCTGGACTCCTATTCTGCTTGAGGTGTCTGATTCTGCTTTTTATCGCATCCAGGATAGGTGGGTGATAATCTGCGTCGGCTGTAACTGGGTACTGAAAATCAAACTGCAGTTCGGGTTCATCACAATTTAGCAGCTGTCGAAGGTACCCTTTCCATCTATCAGCTATGTCGCTATCGTTCGTCAGGATCTTATCATGGGAATCTTCGACAAATTTCTACTTGGCCTGGTGACCCTTGCAGAGGTTGGGATGCTTTTGTCATTTGGAGAGAGTTGAGGATAGCTACCTTGGCCTATTCGGTTCGTGCTCCATCTCTAGCAACTACCGTCCTGAAGAGACGGTGAACCCTAACCTTTTATTTAGCCTTCTTTCTGGTGCAGCTCTCCAGAAGTGTCACTGTTATTATGTTATTTGATAGGTACATCCCCTGGCCTCCCGTGCCACAGAGTAAAGCTGGGTAGTTAGGCTGCAGTTCACCTTGCCTAAGGTGACAGGGAAGAACTGAAAGTTCACAGTTCACAATGTGGCCTTGATAGAGGCAACGCGTTTAATGCACGACTAAAATTCCGTTTTATTTCTTTACGTGAAGACGTATTTCCGCTGTAGGATGAGGTGTTTCAACGTCCGCACAGACCAGACTGTCATAAAAAAAAAACAGTGTAATGTGATACACCTATATAAGCGCTCATTTGTAGGCGATTTGCTGCAGCCGAGGGAATGTAAATTTCGAACGACAGACTTGTAAATTAGAACCGCACACAGGGAGCGGCAGCTGCGGTTGCCACCACCAGTCACTATCAGTATACACACGGTTCAGGTACATTTTGCAGAGGCAAAACTGAGGTACAGAAGGAGAGAGAGAGAGAGAGAGAGAGAGAGAGAGAGAGAGGTAAATTACCAGTAGCTCACTTTATTAGAATAGCTATTAAACGAAAGCCAATTTTGAACAGGAAATTGACAGTTAATTAGTTATCAAAGTGCAAAATAACGATAAATACTCATACATATCGCCACTAAATTTGGATAACTCTAATATTTGATATACATTTATATCATTATATGATTTCATTGAACGTTTCCATAAATTCGTACTGAATAATCAGCCTGTAATATTCTTCTGCAGTAATTCTGGACCATCATTCAGACTGGACTCTCAACAAACAACTGCAGTCTGTAAGATGGTGTCAGGGTCACTTCACTCATGACAGAAATTAAAAACATATATATATATCCTCTCGAGCTTAAAAAGAAGGTCGTAGAGACACTAACAGCCCCGTACTTGATTATTGTGATGCCATTCTCCAAGGACTTTCGTTTGAAAGCTGACGCTGGCGATGAATGCTTGTGTACAACACATTTGTAACGCTCTTTTTCCGACCACATTACACAAGCCAACAAAGAATTATAATGGCTACGTGTAGATAAGCATATAGATTATGTGGTGTCACCGCCAGACACCACACTTGCTAGGTGGTAGCCTTTTAAATCGGCCGCGGTCCATTAGTATACGTCGGACCCGCGTGTCGCCACTGTCAGTAATTGCAGACCGAGCGCCACCACACGTCAGGTCTAGAGAGACGTCCTGGCACTCGCCCCAGTTGTACAGCCGACTTTGCAAGGAAAGGTTCACTGACCAATACGCTCTCATTTGCCGAGACGATAGTTAGCATAGCCTTCAGCTACATTTGCTACGACCTAGCAAGGCGCCGTATTCAATTGATAATTAATATTATGAAGCATGCACCGTAACGAGAGATGTTCTACAAATGTGGATTAAAGTTAAGTATTACAAGATTTTCGTACTTTATTGCAATTCTGAAGACATTGTCCTGTTCCAGACCTCACGCCAATCTGCGTGAGCTGAACGCGTGCCTTTCGGCTACTTCCGAGTGGCGTGGCTACAGATTATCATTCTTAATATCTGATCTATCGTCTTCTCAGTCATCGCACTCCCTGTTATTTCTATTCTAACAGCACACCAGAAACACTTCTCAAAAACGTTTAGTGGCTGTATGGTCTTTTCAATCGTTGCACCCCCTTTTAATTTTCTACAACTCTTAATCTGCTATTCTAACAGCACAACGGAAATACATGTTCTCAGAAAAGTAAACTTCTCTCTGTACCAACACACAGCACTGCAATGTTCTGAAAATCATCTTCTGTAGCAGGAATCCGACTTTGGAACAATCTTTCTGAAAATATTAGAGACATTAAGTTCCTCTCGAACTTTAAAAGAGAGCTAATGATCCATCATCTATCATAATAGCTATTTCTCCCACATTATGTGCATCACCCTCTTGTCAGTACCCCTCTCTCTCTCATTTCGTCAGAGTTCTGTGTTTATATTCTGTTCTGCAGTAACAGCCAGTGTCTCTATCATTTTAATCTTTCCCTCTTCCTTCAGCAGTTCCGTTTTTGATAACAGTACATCTAGCTTCAAATGTGCTAAGTTAATCTATTGCATTCTAAACGACATTTATTATTAGTATTATTATTGTTATTATTAGTCTCACTTAATTTATTATTATTACTGTTGTTTTCATTATTGCGAAGATTTTGTATTATTTTTGGTATGGTCAGATGTAAGAGAGGGTCCGAAGGCCCTAATATGGTCAGGCAAAATAAGCAATAAATAAACAAATAAATAAATATTCATATAGCTGTAAAATGACGAGGTTAGCCACTATCCACAACACTGCAATGGCTACGGGTAGATAAGTTACATATACAATTGCAAATCAATAGAACATGGGTAGCAGAGATCGCTGCTTTTTGCTACATACATTTAGCTTGAACACTCCAAGTAACTTTCTGTCCACATGCGAAATACGAAACATACCAAGCTAATGTTGTTTAGCTGGGGACATTAACCAGCAAGCCTGTCTTTGATGTACCTTTTTTCGTTACGAAGACATGAGCAGCAGTACGTCTTTTTTTAAATCACACATTAAATTTTTGTTTGGTAATTCACGTTCTCTCCGCAATATCAGTTCAAAAACTCGTAACGAATTCACATAAACACAACATTCTAATTAAAAAGAAACAAAAACTGGGATCTTTAATGCCGTTTTGTAATACCGTAATCCATTGTTGAAACAAAATTAAACACGACACCCCTCAAAAGTACGAACTTTTAAAAACTAAGTGCTGCTGGTCTTATCTCCGTAACGACCATTGTTATAAGGAAAGAAATCGAGCTGGTTGATGACCCCTGCTACAAACAAGATACTTGCTCATTTCTGTTATAGTTTACCTCTCGAAAAAAGGTGGCCGGCCGCGGTGGTCTCGCGGTTCTAGGCGCGCAGTCCGGAACCGTGCGACTGCTACGGTCGCAGGTTCGAATCCTGCCTCGGGCATGGATGTGTGTGATGTCCTTAGGTTAGTTAGGTTCAAGTAGTTCTAAGTTCTGGGGGACTGATGACCACAGCAGTTGAGTCCCATAGTGCTCAGAGCCATTTGAAAAAAAGTGGTCGTGGTGTATATACAAGGGTGTTTATGATTTGGTGTCCATAAATGTGAGGATGTATTTTTTGAGTAAAACATTACAAAAGCCCAAATGAACATGGATCCGAAAATTCTTCGTTTGTGAGCTACAGAAGGAATTTTCTATACTGGCCGTTGATAATCAGTGGATCTCAGATGAGTATTTATATTTATTTACCTAATTATACTCCTTGGACCCCATTTGGTGTGTCTGCTTTCTTTTGGTTTTATAAATGCCAGAGTAACGTTTACTTTGATTAATTGCCTTTCTTCTTTTGTGCTATATTCAGCGTAATTTCCATCACTTTACTAAACGATGTTTTCAGTGACTGCATATAAGGCCAATAGGATTGAACGCAGGATACCACGTCGGTTTTAGGTACAAAGGTACGTGTAACGTGAAAACTTTTACATGATTGAACCAAAAATTGCGACACAGGTGCAACTGAGAGGAGAGTTCTAGAAGTTCGGCTACCACGAGAGGTAAAAAGTTACGCGCTTTGCGAATGAGTCATTCATACTGTGAAAAACCCCATCGACTAGTACAACCTTGGATACGATTCCCTGCAGAAGAAGTGTACGGTGGGTCATAGTTTCAAACTTTGTGTTGAACATGGAACAGACTTTGCAAAATCTTTTGACGCCATTGAGTGTTGGCATTTCGGCTGATTTTCAGCTGCGGCATACACGCTCTCGATAGCTATAATTCCTCGTTAACTTCACACGCGTAAGGACAAAAGACAGGGAAGACTTCTACTCGTACTTCAGCCGAACGCAACCAGTAATGTTACAGCAATGGAGTGCTGATACACATACAGTATATTGTGGTCCACCCATTTCCACAAATAAGGAAATAGATAAAAAAAACTGGACAAGTGCAAGAAGGACTCGTGCTCTGAGGGTTTCGTGCAGCCTTACTTGTAAAGGGTACGGGGTGTTCAAAAAGAGTGACAAATGCTTTGAGAGGCAGTAGTACTCATCTAAACAAGAAAAATAAGTCAAATAAACATGGATCAGGAAACTTACACTTTCCGAGATAAAACGTGTTTATGAAATAAGTCAAATAAACATGGATCAGGAAACTTACACTTTCCGAGATAAACACGTGTTTATGAGAGGAGCTGCGCGACTCTTGATTGCGGATATTAGCACAGTCGTCGCACTAGGGCTCTATGAAATGGGTTGGCGGGACATTATGATGTCTTACTTACAATACTCTATACCATTAGATGGTCTGCAGTCAGTTGCCGGCCGGTGTGGCCGAGCGGTTCTAGGCGCTTCAGTCTGGAACCGCGCTGCTGCAACGGCCACTGGTTCGAATCCTGCCTCGGATGTGTCTGATGTCCTTAGGTTAGTTAGGTATAAGTAGTGCTAAGTTCCAGGGGACTGATGATCTCAGATGTTAAGTCCCATAGTGCTCAGAGCCATTTGAACCATTTTGCAGTCAGTTGTGTGCTTCGAGTCGTGTTGCAGGCTAAATTAGTTTTAATCATGTTTGTGTGCCTTATTGTACAGTACTGTCAACCCGGGCTACATATTATGGTGTTTTACCTTCTTCAAAACGTGGAATCACTTATGTGTCTACCGTTATTACGCTGTTTGTACGTACAAATTTTGTAGTACGTACATTTACATTTTCCTCCATCACTTATTATCAATGGAAGCCTATTACTCGACATGTGCAACAGAGGACGTGATATTCTTCTCAGGACGTATCCTGAAAGCTAAAAAATGTCCATAGATCACAGTGCCCTCTGATGAACTGTTCGGTAGACTTAGCGCAGGCACCTTTCCACCTCTGCCCGCATCTCGTGGTCGTGCGGTAGCGTTCTCGCTTCCCACGCCCGGGTTCCCGGGTTCGATTCCCGGCGGGGTCAGGGATTTTCTCTGCCTCGTGATGGCTGGGTGTTGTGTGCTGTCCTTAGGTTAGTTAGGTTTAAGTAGTTCTAAGTTCTAGGGAACTTATGACCACAGCAGTTGAGTCCCATAGTGCTCAGAGCCATTTGAACCATTTGAACCTTTCCACCTCAGAAGACTGACTGTGAAAGGCCCCCACAGTCCGCACGCTGATAGTGCAGAGCGTGTACAACAATCGGTGGGAGAAACTCCTAGGACCAGTGTGCGACGATTAGTAGCACCAGAAAGCGTGTCTCACTGATATGGGGGATACTTCACAGACAATGATTGTTTGCCTAATCGTTCAGCTCCTAAGCCCGCAGGATCATCATGGCAGTTGGCTGTTCTGTCAATCACTGTTGCAGAAGTGTGCCGCAGAGCCATCGTTCATATCCAAGATTTCGTTTACCGATGAGGCAGGGTTCACAAGAGATGGTGCTGTGAATTTCCGTAACCAGCATGAATTGGCAGATGTAAATCCCAAGCAATTCGGGAAAGAGGGGATCGACACCGATTCTGAATCATCGTATCGGCAGGTGTATTTGGCGACAGACAAATACTACCATACGTGCTACCACAAAGGTTAACTGGGGCGTATTATCTTGAGTTCATCATTAATGTATCTCCTACCTTATTGTAGGCTGTGCCATTGCAGCAACGAATTCAAATGTCGTTCATGCATGATGGCTCACCAGCACACTTCCGTCAAAATGTGAGCGAACGTCTTACGCAGGCCGATGGATTGGTCGGAAGGGACAGGGGGGGGGGGGGGGGGGACAGGGGGCACACCCTGGCCTGATCGTTCCCCTAGACCTCAATCTTCTTACGGGGACACTTGAAGGAATTGATCTACGCCACGGCAATCAAAGATGTGCGAACAGTACAGTGTCGTGGCTTCAGTGCCTTCCAGCAGAAAAATTGGAAATTTGTGGTAAGGTCATATGGGACCAAACTGCTGAGGTCATAGGTCCCTAAGCTTACATACTATTTAATCTATTTTAAACTAACTTACACTAAGGACGACACACACACACATGCCCGAGTGAGGACTCGAAACTTCGACGGGGGGAGCCGCGCGGACCGTGACAAGACGCCCCAGAACGCGCGGCTGCCCCTCGCTGCTGTTTCATCAGCTGTAACAACAACCGGATATACTTCCAAGGGTGCGTCATTCCTTATGCCGGAGAGCAGAGCGTTGCATTGTTATGAATTGACGCCACGTGGAACATCACTTGTAAACGCAACTTTATCACAGAAAGTATGCGTTTCCGAGCCGATGTTTATGGAGCTTAGCTCAGAAAGTATGTATTATCGGAACCGTGTTTACCGGACTTATTTTTCTTGTTCTGTTCTCGCAAAGTAATCGACACCTTTTTTGAACACAGTATATGTAGATAGTTCATGTATAGGTATTGATGAGTGAGGTTGCGGGTATATGGGACCTTAATGCTCGTATCTTTTTGCTGTGTTGACTTCAGCACTTTAATTTTATACATAGCCAAGGAGCGATAGATCTTACTACTTGAAACACATTTCAATTTGATACGTCTACTCGTTTTTGAGTAAAAGTGGTCTTAATAGACGGACGGTCAGACGAACAACAAGGTGGTTCTATAATGGCTCCGTTTTTACCGATTGAGGTGCAGAATCAAAAAATAGTAATTAGGGAAACATAAACCAAAATAGAACATCCCTGAGAAAGGCTATTTCCGCTATGTTGACGTATAAAAGTATTACATATTAGCCAAGGCAGCTCTTGCTTTGTGTGCACATCGAAGACCGAAATGGTTCAGTTGGATCTAAGCACTATGGGACTTAACATCTTAGGTCATCAGCCCCCTAGACTACGTAAACCTAACTAACCTAAGCACATTACATACATCCACGCCCGAGGCAGGATTTGAACCTGCGACCGCAGCAGCAGCGCGGTTCCGGACTGAAGCGCCTAGAACCGCTCGGCCACAAAGGAAGGCCGTCAAAGACAGAAACCACTTGCTTTTTGTAGTTAACTGGGTGTTGACAACAGTGATCGTCAAAAATAAACATTTCATAACCGGAAGCAGATGCTACTTCACCCTGTACAAACATCTGAAGCAGGAACGCCGATTAAATGTTCCCTGCCAAGTACAAAGTAACACTGAAGCTACGATAAAAGCCGCAGTTTTACACCGGTGCTGAGTGCTATTACAAGGCTGCTAACTGCTGTTGACGTTCTTTGCAACTATTTCTCACATTAGCGTATCAGATCGCTATATTCTGCAAAATGATCACCCATGGCCGGCTTACATAATGTTCGGTAACACATAAAAGTTTACAAATAAAGGGAAAAGAGGAACATCGTGTAATTAACAATAGAATTTTTTGTTCGTAGATTTCGTAAAACTATTCTTGTTATCTACTACAGCGTACGCTCATAAAAGTGTACACCTACGCTGAAATGCAAGTCTCTATTGTGTACATTTGTCACCCTTCGCACCAGGAACTATTATTGCTGAAAATAACAGTAGCTTATGAAGTTTCAACCTTTGTAAATAACTATTTGCTTTTGGCTATGCTGTGACGTTTGGTAACCTTGAAACATCCCCATAGAAAAATTAATGAATTACTGTGCTGATAAACCTCTACGTTATTTGATTTTCAAACAGCTGAGCAAAACTGAATGTACTCACACATTACTCTCTTTACTTATTCTGATCAACACTAAACAGACACACAACATTTGTAGCGTAACGCAATCTGACTTTCAAAAATCCCTACAAAAGAATGGCCCTGACTAACAATAACCTATACCTTTCATGAATCATTTACCTCACAAAAATCTTCGTTACTCGAAATACTGCAGTACAGCGAACGCCAATACTGCCAGCTAAATAAAAGATTCTAACTACTGAAGGCACTAAATACTGATAGGCATAGTCAGCAAATCAAAGATTTTGATAGAGAACAAAACAATGTATTTACCTTAATAATGTTCAAAAGTCATTATATATATATATATATATATATATATATATATATATATATATATATATATATATCGGTTCATGATATCCAGTATTACAAATTTACTCTCTCTGGCGGACACACGTCCAGATCGTCCGCTCTTAAAATTCTGCCATCTCTCTCCCCACATCCACCACTGCTGGCGGCTCACCTCCAACTGCGCAACGCTACGCGCTGTTGACATCCAGCTGCCCAACACTACAATAGCGAATATTCCAACAAAGCAAACCAGCCACAGACTGCACACAGCATAGTCAGTGATTTTCATACAGAGCTCTGCGTGACGTTACCAACATAAAAACCTGAACAGCCAACTTACAACCTAAATGAAGACGGATTTCCGATAGAAACTTCGATGCGAAAAGTTAAACATAGTAATGTATGAGGTATTCTATCACATTAACTTGGAATATATTACTCGGATCATACTGTAATCTTTGCTACTTTGCCGGCCGCGGTGGTCTCGCGGTTCTAGGCGCTCAGTCCGGAACCGCGCGACTGCTACGGTCGCAGGTTCGAATCCTGCCTCGGGCATGGATGTGTGTGATGTCCTTAGGTTAGTTAGGTTTAAGTAGTTCTAAGTTCTAGGGGACTGATGACCACAGATGTGAAGTCCCATAGTGCTCAGAGCCTTTTTTTTTTTTTTTTTTTTTTTTTTTTTTTTTTTTTTTGCATCTTTAATGGACTTATAAAGGTCTTACATTTTGCTCTCGTCGTCAAGTTTTCAACTAATCCTGTCCATCTTTCGCCATCTTGTGCTATTCTTTTCAATTCTACGTAACTATTACACCGATCTTCTTCTCCATATGAAACTTCCTGGCAGATTAAAACTGTGTGCCGGACCGAGACTCGACCTCGGGACCTTTGCCTTTCGTCGGCAACTGCTCTATCATCTAGTGTTCTTTATTTCTTTCTTTTCTTTTTTTTAAACAAGTATACTTTTTCGGTATCAGTTTCTTTTAGATCATGTATCTTACTAATTTAATTTTATTCTTTTCCATATTTGTTGAGATCACAAAATGATGTGTAATTACCATCAATAACAAGCTAAATATAAAGGGAATTAAAGAAAGTAAGGAAAACGCCCTCCTGGCAGAACAAACAAAATGGCATCCGTCTCCCGCCAACTTGTGGGTAGACGCACATTGAATCCCAAGGCAAGCAGGCATGTTCCAGGCACGTCTTCACGAATATTGCATTTTGCTGGTACATTAGGCCGAGTCCTGGTATTACACAATCTCACTGAAATCACCTTCTCATACCTGGGATTCCCCAGCTGCAGGGCGATCGAAGAAGGCACTACCCAAAATGTTGGCATAGTAAAACGACGGTATCGCGGATGGTGCACGTGAAAAATAAAGTGATCTTGCACGAACGTCCAAAAATCAAGAACACCTTCATGGAACGAATAAGAGATCGAGAGGCCCTTTATCCTGATCACAGCGGTGGTCTACGTGCGTGGGAAATATGCCTCATCTGGGAGCAGAAGAGATTTCGGTGTAATGGCATGGGGAGCCGGACGTAGAAGAAAGGCAAGCATCTTCTGAATCAGCTGTCACATCTCTGCAGAAGATCCACACATCAGTCGATGTTCGTCCGTATCAACCGTGTGGCAACGAGGACACAGCGGCGAATCTGTCATTTTTATGGCATTTAGACGAAGTTGCGTCATTAATTTTCCAATAACGAGCGGACATCAGGTCACATGAGCGCTCGTGTCGAGGAGGACATGATGCACAGAACGCCAAGCCACGGGCTATGCAGTCGTAGGATATCTGCTTTCCTCAACATCTGAGTATGGTTTCTCATCGTTGGGTGGTAAACATCACGCACCGTAGGATTTCTGGTACTAGGCAAGTCGGCATGGATATAACTGCTATAACTGTGTTCGATGAAAAATGTCCTGACGTGTAAGAGAGAGGAAGACATATGGGCTGCTGCAACGGGTGCCACTCGACAGAGAGGGGCGAGTTCGTCAATCAGGCTTCCCGATAGTCCGGTTCGGCGGCGGGTCCACGATTTTACCATCGTACCGCTGCTCTCGCTTGGACGTTGACAAGGCCGAGGCCGCCATATTGAGGAGGAAGTGTCAGCGTGTCGTGGCGGACTTTGAAGATGAGACCCGCGCTTACAAAGTAGCCGAACGCCTCCTCAAGTCTGTAGCCATTTCCTTTGGCATCAATAAAATCTGTGCTAAATGGGGTAGTCGCGAGACTAGGTGTGTGTTAACAAAATCCACCCTTATTAACATGTCTAATTCACTCAGGAGGTTGCCATGAACGTTCGTGCGGATAGCTTGAAGCAGGCGTTTATAGTTAAATGAGATCGTGCGCTCTGTACCACGCGTGAAGCAGATCCCCAAACATTTGAGCTTTTCCACTAAAGGCAATGGAGCCACAATCTCTGCTGGAAGACCTCCACCGGCTGACTAGATTTCGTCTGGTTCACACGACTGCCCGCAGCAGTCCCGTACTGGTTGATCCATGCCAGTGCCTCTCGCAATTCATCCTCCGATACAACCAAGAACACCACTTTATTTGTATAGGAGCGGCAGATGAAAGTATGCCTCCTCATTGTTATCCCTGTCAGCCGGCTCAAGGGCGATGGTCAAAAGCAGCATCGACTGCGGACATCCTTGACGGACCGACCGCCTGACATTAATAGGACCATTGACCAGCACTCGCGAAGTGGCACCTCGGAGGAGCCGGTCAAAAATGGTTTAAATTGCTCTGAGCATTATGGGGCTTGACATCTGAGGTCATCAATCCCCTAAAACTTAGAACTACTTAAACCTAACTAACCTAAGGACATCACACACATCCACGCTCGAGGCAGGATTCGAACCTGCGACCGTAGCGATCGCACGGTTTCAGACAGAAGCGCCTAGAACCGTTCGGTCACAGCGGCCGGCGGAGGAGCCGCAATATGATGTGTATAGACCTGTGGGGAGAGGTCATCCGTCGGAGTACGCTTTCTAGAAAGTAATGACTCACTCTATGAAAGGCGTGGTCCAAATCCACTGTCACTAAGGCACTGCGACTGCAGCAGGTCGTGGCCACGGCTATGACGTCACGATAATCGCTGAGTGCCGTCTGAATGTTACTGTCACCACCAAAGCACGTTTGATCCAGAGAATGAATTGAGGGATATCTGCCTAAGGCGAGCGGGAAGAATCCGTGTAATAATCTTGAAGTCATAATTTACCGTGGTCAATGGCCGATAATGTCCAATTCCGTGATCTCTCGATGGCTTGGGGACCAGGATAAGCAAGCCTTCTACGAATTCGGGTGGCAAGGGAAGGTCAGTGTTCATCAGTTCTTCATACATCGCAGTCGAGCGTGAGCCCATGATGTCGTGGAATGTGCGGTAAAACTCCAGTGGAAACCCGTCGGGACCTGGGGATTAGTTCGCCGCACCCTTATGAAGAGCATCAGCGACGTCATCAGCCGTAATAGTCGCTGTGAGAATCTCCGCAGCAGCCTCGTCAAGGGTACCTGTCCAGGAACGGAGGACATCAGTCGTTACCGCCATGTTCTAGCCCTGTCCTGCATAGAACTGGTTGTAGTTATCCACAAAGGCTTTTAAGATGTCATTCTTGGCCGTCAATCTCGCATGACGAGGGCGTTGACCAGCTTTCTCCGACACCGATGCTTCTCTCGGATAATATGATGCATGGATGAGGGCTCTCCTAGTACACAATCGAGACATCTTGCGCGTACTATTGTGCCTTCAGAGCGGTGACGCACAAGAGTTGAATTTCAACCTGTCGTTAAACAGAGGGGGCGTGCTTTGAGAGTTCCTGGAGAATTTTCAAACAGTATTCCATGGTATATTGTTGCCGCAGCATTTTTTCGCGTCCGTAATTAATCACAGAACGATGTAAAGCACGCTTGGTGCAGTCGATCCACCACCGGAGTGTTGAAGGATAAGCTGACAGGCGTCTCACACAGTTGTTGCACGTCGTTACTATGACCTGCCTGCATTCCATATCCTTCAGATGGGTGACATTCAGCTTCCACAGGCCTCGACCGCGCTATTCCTTCTGCCTCTGGAGCGAAACAGTGCAAATGTTGGCTATATGGTCGGAGAAGGCGGCAGGCCATTACTCAGCATCAAGCGTGGCAGCTATGATTCCTTGAGAAACGTAGATACGGTCAAGACGACTTGCTGAATGGCTGGTGACGTACATATATCCAGGTCGATCACATGTACACGGTCCTAAGTATCGGTGACGTTCAGTTCATGCACGAGCAGCTTGAGTTCCAGGCATGTGGTGAAATGGGAATGTTGGTTCTTCTGGTATAACACACCACTCAAGTCGCCGCCAAGAATAATATGGTCGTAGCGGCCTACAAACAAAAGACCACGTCCTTTCCCGTCGCTTTGCCGTGCCCGAGGGAGCGTAAACATATATGATTCGGGCGCCGTGGAAAGTCACAGCAGGACCCCTAGCCGATGGCAGGTAAATCACGCCGTCTACCTCAATGCCTTCCTTCAAAAGAATAGCTGTCCCACTGCCACCGTCAGCACACGGCGTGAGGTAGGAAACATAGTCGTATATATTAGGGAACGTCGCCAGGCGAACTTCCTGCAGAAGGGCAACATCGACGTCCGATGCCCTCAACATTTCACAGAGCAATTGTAGTTTGACAGGTGTGCCAATGGTGTTGACATTGATGGAGTCAATCCTGTAAGACTGCCGTGGAATTGGGACTACTGGGACGCTCATGGAGGCACGAAGAGCAGCAGGGAACAGGAACGTTGTCCCAGTAGGCTGCACATCCCCATCCAGTAACGCTGTCGATTAGCAGTTGCTGGTTCGCGCAGCAGCATTCGCTGCAGTCTCAACAGTGGGTGTTTCGTCGTCTGCAACGTCAGACCACGAAAAGGTGCGTGGATTGCGTGCGTCCAGTGGAGTACCTGTGGATTCCGAAGGCGGCGTCACGTTGGCGGTGGAAGAGTGGTGTAGGCTCAGCTGCTGTTCAACGACCATAAGTACAGCACCTCGTGCATACAAAGATGGGTGTACCTCCGACGGGATGCAGACTAGTGCTTCCACTACGGAATGGGCATCGGCGGAACATCTTGATAGCTGTGATCCTCATCGTCTTGAGACTGCGTCCTGCAGGCGTCGAACGGGGTGAACTGCCGTTTCCGACGTCTCTTCGGCGACCGTTGCTGATCTTCAGTGTCCGAAGACGCCTGGGGATCCGGACGGTCAGGCACAAAAGCATCGGTAGGCACAACCATGAAGTCAAGGGCCGTCCCCTGTCCTAGAGAGTGCTCACCACTGCACATGTCGGGAGGAGGAGGCAAGGGCGTCGGTCAGTCCGTAACAGCCTCAGTCATTACCGGAAGCGACGATGTGTCAGTAGCGGTGATCGCGGTAGGGGGTCGTTATGGAAATCTTCGACGAACGTCAGCGGTAGCGTCTTCGAAGCGGTCGTGGCCGGCAGGTCCCCAGGCGGTAACTGTGTGATTCTTCGTTGCACACAGCCAGAAAGGAGGTGTCCTCCTTTGGCACATCCTGAGTGTCTTCGGCTGGCAATCATAAATTATAACTGCACGGCAGCCACCAACATATATAAGTAGGACGGCACATGTTTGGCTAGCTCTACGCGGATCTGTCGTACTCCATTGAGAACAGGGCATGTAGTGAACTTAACCCATTTTTCAGCTGTATGACTAATCAGCTTTCGATATGGGCGGAATGCAGGAGGCATCTGGGACTGATGTTCAGACTGTACTCCGAGGAATTTTCATTGTTAAGACTGTTAGCTGATGACTTACCATTAGGAACCAGTATCAGTAAGCTGACGTAGGCTTGAAACATAAGCATCAGTGTAAATCACTGTTGCAGACAGTCATCTTGGTTCTAAACAATGTGAGCGGCGCTTTGCTGGTAATGTTATAGAACTTAACGTTTTACTTTTATGCAGTTTTGGGATGGCCTTTCTGTGTTTAATGATAATGTTTCGTTACGGTGGCATGAAGAATAAATGAACTCTTTATTATAAAATCATTAATTTTTGTTTGTTGTCATGATCCATAATTTATCATGGGATTAGGTTACCTTAAGGCTAACAGCCTAATTGTTTTCTTATTGACAAGGCAGTTGCGAACTCGATGTTGGATTAAGAAATATTTGGGTTCAGCGTCCCAGAGATTCGGTCCGTTCGAACTTTAAATTGTTAGATGATCGGTGTTCAGAGCGGTGTGAGCCAGGTAGGTTTCTTTCGTAAGATAATTTGCCCACATTAGTACGAAAAGACCATGTGGATAAAATATATTTTATATTATTGGTTGATGTAATTGATTACTATTTTGAAAGATTAATGTGTTGAAATTAGAATGCTTTTACGTGACTTCTTTTTTTACAAGTAGTATCGATACTTCATGATTTATTTATATTGTGTTTTTATTTGTGTAGTTTTTCTACTTTATTGGAACGTAAGGTTTTAGGTTGTATTCAAATTCAAAAGGGTTAAAATAAAGTAGGGTTTGTTGATACACCCCAGCCTTTTAGTTATACAACCAAATTAGTTTGTAAGGAGCAGAATATTCTTAATATATCAAATTATGTGCTTTATTATTTTTCTCCTGTTTTTAATTTAATATTGTCTTTGGCTGTTTGAGTGATTTTTTCCTTATTTAACTTACATGTGTTCATTCTGTTATAGGTTTTTAATTTTTGTATTGTACTAGATTAGGTGCGTATATTTTAATAGTGGCTGGTCGATCGTCAAATTCAAATATTTTCTTTATTTCGTTCTTCGCGTTCTTTTGCTCGAACTATTTTATATGAAGTTAGATTAGCTTTAATTCAGTTATATTTCATTTTCTTAATTTTTAGTTCTAATATATTTCATTTTATAAGTTATCAACTTTATTGTTGATAAATGTTATTTCTTTCCATTTGGCTTTACCTTTTTTTGTTTGTTGTTTGGCTGAGACCAACCCAGCTCCGTTGGATCTTACTGCGAATTATTGACGCATTAAAGGAATCAGGAGAGGTTCTCATTCTTCACCGATGCTGAAGAACATGGTACGGAACCTGCAATTCGTTGCCGCCACAAAGTCTTGTTAGGACGGGGAACGCTTAACGTATCTTTAAGCGATCTTTAAGCTGTGCACGAATTATATCACCACAGCTGAACGTTCTGTGCTCCATCGTTCGAAAAATGCGGCGAACAGTTGTGAAATTGTATTTATAATGCGATTCTAACGTGTCATAGTTGCAGATGGCCATCACACTAAGCACCGTATGCAACAGGGAAATTAAAATAGTATGTAATTAACAAATGTTACCCTGTAATATGGAAATTAAAACTTGTTTATTTCAATAGTATATTCATTTCTTCTCTTCCGGGTGTCATTACAAATATTTCCACAAAGTTTCACTGTCCTGCGATCAGTAGCTTTTCGTGGGGTTCTATTAAATAGTGAAAGTTTAATTATAGCCACTCTGCATCTTTCGAAACCTTACGCGTCTGTGTTGACAGAAATGTTTCAACAGTACCTCTAAAACCAAAGTAGTCAGTTACATCCATTGGAATTTCATGGAATGGCTTTTCTAACTTTATATGTCTCAGCAGTCTTGTGTAAACGTTGCGGAATACAGACATGGAGGGATGTAACTGGAACTCTTAATGGAAGCCTCCACCTTCTATTAATGAATGTTTGAAATACTTACTCAATGACTTGACACTTGAAACAAGCCTAGCGACATGCAACATAGTGTCGAGAGCAATTTAGCACTAAAAAACTTAGAACGTTCTCTATTTCTTCTTCCTAGTTCTTCTGTGTAATATTGTTGTCTGCACTTCACAAACATAAACAGTCAGAAAAATTGTCCGACCATTTCCATATTCATGCGAATGTGTCTTCTTTGGTAATGTGATGATAATGCTTTCCTCTATACCACATAAGAAGTCACCCGTTTCACACTCTTTTTCCATCTACTTACACAGTTGCTGCAGATTTCTACATTTCCTTTAACTCACCCATATTTTAAGGAAACTGCACCCTTTAACGATTCTCCGACCCCGAAAGAAGTTTATTGGAAAAACTAAGGTTCAAACAACAAATGCAAGTCCTCTCTAACTGTTACTGCCATCCGCAGGATTTGTTTCCCATGTAATTACAGTCAGGTGCACATTGTTCCTCTGTATGAAGACTAGTTTGATAAGTTCTCAATGGTAGACAGTCCTGCGCAAGCCTTACCATACTGGCATAACTACTGCAACCCACGTACGTTTTGAAGTAACTATTGTTTTCAAGCTATCATGGCAGACTAGATACATACTGAAACTTCCTGGCAGATTAAAAATGTGCGCCGGACTAGGACACGAACTCGGGGACTTTTGCCTCTTGCAGGCAAGGGCTCTACGAAATGAGCTACCCAAGCACCAGTCACGACCCGTCCTCACAGCCTTAATTCCGCCAGTACCTCGTCTCCTACCCTCTCAACTTCACAGAAGCTCTTCTGCGAACCAAGCAGAACTAGCACTCCTGGAGGACTGTATATTGTGGAGACATGGGTTTTCCACAGCCTAGGGGATGTTTACAGAATGAAATTTTCACTCTGCAGTGGAATATGTGCTGATATGAAACTTCCTGGCATATTAAAACTGTGTGCCGGACGGAGACTCGAACTCCGGACCTTCGCCTTTCGCGGGCAAGGGCTCTATACTTACTGTCACGGTTTTCGGATTTTCCACATGTTTAACGAAAATTGCTACAAGATTTGACAGGTATTCCTACATGGAAAATATTTATGAAAGAGGATTTGTAATGGTGGTGTTTGACAATACTTGGGTAGTTGTATTTGTTTTTACGAGATATGATGATTAGTAATTCATTTTATACCCGACACTTGTGTAAGGATCCTACTAAATTGACGGTTGTGTCACTGCATTGAGAGAAATCTCTGTTTAAGCGATTTATTCAATTACCTCACCCGCTAACTGGGAGAGACGATTGTAATTAGTGAAGCAGTTTGTATGCCCTCACTGTAAATGTAGAGGGAGTTCCTATCCCAGACAGCATTTGGACAAACCTTGTTAATTTTGTTGTTGGATTAAAAATTTATAAATTTCGTAAATGTTGGCGTTTAGCTTGACCCCTAAGATTGGCTCCAGATATAGTGAGCTCCATGAGAGGAATGCTCTGTAAGCGGCGCTGACTTCAGCACACCACTGGATGAATTCCACGACAAGAACAACGATCGGTGCATACTATGTGGGTGGTCCTAGCCGAGGATGGAAGGCAACTCCTTTTGTGACTATCTGGCCAGCCGCTGGACTGCATTTAAGTATTCTGTGTGTGCGCTAACAATGGAAGCATTCCGTACAGCATCGTCTACTAGCGCTAGGAGAGGGCGAAACATTTTTTTCCCCAAGCAGAGAAACATCATGACTCTCTTTGTGGGTCTGACGCAAGATATTTTCTAAGGAAAAAACCGAATTCGTCCGCCATGTTGGTCTTGGCTAGTAATTTTGCAAACGAGTTTTCTCCGCCCTATTGGACCGTCACTAGAAAATGAAATGAGTGGAGATAAATTACGAAATTTCATACGATTCGTGCACCAATTGCTCTTACCACACCATTAGCCAGCAAATAAACATACGTGTTCCTTAGGCACAGTCAAAGTGGAAACAGGCATTCTGTTTTTATTTGTGGAAGAGAAAGAACCTCGAAAGCGGGCACGTGGGCCGCGGGTGCAAGGGTTTGATATGAGGAACGTTCTGACGACCATAGCTGGATTATCTCGATTCAGGATGGGTAGCCACACTGATCTCAGAGGTGATCCGGACTACTTGTTGGTAAGCATTTCCCTGCTAGTTGCGTCTTAGGCTTTGCTCAGTCTGATACGCAAACTCATCATTAGATAAATGTCTGTATTCCCAGTAAATTTGATTCTTAGTTCACAAATGGATTACAGATTGGCTTGGCGTGTCCTGATGCTAACACATATGACACTCACACAAACAGCAAAAAAATGACTCGTAATAGCGCACACAATACACTTGAGCGTCTATGTAGTGTTTGTCTGGATTAAAAGCATGGCTATTTAGTAAATTAAATAGCTCATTGTACCTCATTTGCTTTGTCAGTAATTGGCAATTCACATTTTAAGTAAATTGTAGCACATAGACATGGATCCACTAAAATTAGACTCTGGGTAGCTGTAGGTAGCTGTAAAGGTCGTAGGTAAATATACTCGTTGATTATTTGTGAACATCGCAACGAGAGATCAAAACACACTCGCCTATGTTAAATATTACGTCATGTCATCTAATTAAAGAAATGGCGCATACGGCATGATGGCGTATCTGTGATCATTCCATGCAGATACAGAATTATTTTTTGAAGTGATTTATATGAATGACCAATGTGCTTCTCACTTACATCACCGGTAACACAGTACTCGTCTCATTTTTTCTGATGTTAACTCGATTAGTTAATAACTCAGTGAGTGCATAAGGAGATCTGTTACATTCTAGCGTCGTTTCAATAGCTGTGACGTGTAGATTAGTGTTCAGTCTTTAAGCTTTGCATAATATGTTCAGTCTTTAAGCTTTGCATAATACCCATGCATCACCATATTTCGGTGCACATGTCAGTAATGCAATAAACATTCATTTTGAAGATTTTGAACACTACAAGGTGGCATAAATGTTTTAACCTTCAATGACTGTATGCTAAAGTGTCAGGATAACGTGAGGCTATTGATCTTCGTCTCTTCCTGTGTTGTCTTTCAGGCGAAGTTCTCACATCAGCGCAGTCATTATCGTGGCAGAGAGCCTGTCAGAAACCCAATACTGTGATGATGAAATCTTTCGTACAGGTAAAGCAGCACGAGTCAGTGGTTCAAAAGACACACATTAATTTTTCCATTCCGTAATGAACCTTCGTCAATATAGCGCTATGGGCAGTTTAAGGATGTAATGCAGCTCACGTACGTCAATCATTTACTTATCATCCTCGATTTCTGCAAGCAGGACTATGGTCAATATGTAGTGGTATCACGAGCTGTATTTGATTAGTTTATCCTGTATTTACAGCGTATTGCATGCAGCATACCCACACTTGTAAACAGTACACTGAGGTAACAAAAGTGACGGGTTAGCGATATGCTGCTACACACATGACGTTAGTATCGCCTAAGCGAGGTAAAAAATTGCTGTGCATCGGCAGAGCTGTCATTCGTACTCAAGTAATTCATGTGGTAAGGTGTCCGATGTGATTACGCCCGCACGACGGGGATGAAGACGTTGAATGTGGAATAGTAGTTGGAGCTAGACACATGGGACATGGGACATTCTGTTTCGGAAATGGTTTGGTAACTCAGTACGCCGAGATCCACAGTATCAACGTGTGCCGAGAATACCAGATTTCAGTCATTAACTCTGACGACGCACAACGCAGTGGCTGAAGGCACAGTACGGCGAAACCTAACGTTAATCGGCTATGGCAGCAGACGACCGACGCGAGTGTCTTTGCTAAGAGAGTGCCATCGACTGCAGCGGCCGGCCGGAGTGGCCGAGCGGTTCTAGGCACTACATTCTGGAACCGCGCGACCGCTACGGTTGCAGGTACGGATCCTGCCTTGGGCATGGATGTGTGTGATGTCCTTAGGTCAGTTAGGTTTAAGTAGTTCTAAGTTATAGGGGACTGATGACCTCAGCAGTTATGTCCCATAGCGCTCAAAGCCATTTGAACCATATTTTTGACTGCAGCGCCTGCCCTAGAATCGTGACCATACACCCCAGACTACAGAATAACAGTGGCCCGGTCAGACGAGTCCCGATATCAGTTGCTAAGTGCTGATGGTAGGTTACGAGTATGGCGCAGACCCCACTGCGCCATAGGCCAAATTTGTCAAGAAGGCATTGTGCAAGGTGATGGTGAGCCAATAAAGGTGTGGGCTGTGTTTACATTGCAAGTAACAAATTGGGTCCTCTGATGTAACTGGACCGATCATGGACTGTAAATGCTGTCTTTCGGCTACTTGGAGGTCCTTTGCGGCCATGCGTTCACTTCGATTTTTGAATCTGAGAATACACCACGAAGAGGGGGCCACAGCTGTTCGTAATTGATTTGAAGAACATTCTGGACGGTTCGAACTAATAATTTGGCCACCTAGATCGCCCGACATGTGAAGTAATCGAGACGTCAGTTCGCGCACAAAACACTTTCGCAATCTGGACGGCTATAGGGGCACCATGGCTCGATGCTTCTGCTGCATTGCGCCTGGCGAGAAGAGGTCCGACACGGTGTTCGGGGATATTTCACGACTTTCGGCACCTAACGGTACTGTGAATTAAACAAAGCTTTGGCTGCGTAAAGGCTCACTACTGACCATTAAAATTGCTACACCACGAAGATGACGTGCCACAGACGCGAAATTTAAGCGACGGGAAGGAGATGCTGCGATATGCAAATCATTAGCTTTTCAGAGCATTCACACGAGGTTGGCGCCGGTGGCGACACTTACAACGTGCTGACATTAGGAAAGTTTCCAACCGATTTCTCATACACAAACAGCAGTTGATCGGCGTTGCGTTGCCTAATGAAACGTTGTTGATGCCTCGTGTAAGGAGGAGAAATGCATATCCATCACTTTTCCGACTTTGATAAAGGTCGGATTATAGCCTATCTCGATTGCGGTTTATCGTATCGCGACATTGCTGTTCGCGTTGGTCGAGATCCAATGACTGTTAGTAGAATATGAAATCGGTGGGTTCAGGAGGGTAATACGAAACTCCGTGCTGGATTCCAACGGCCTCGTATCACTAGCAGTCGAGATGACAGCCATCTTATCCGCATGGCTGTAACGGATCGTACAGCCACGTCTCGATCCCTGAGTCAACAGATGAGGATGTTTGCAAGATAACAGCCATCTACACGAACAGTTCGACGACGTTTGCAGCACCATGGACTATCAGCTCGGAGATCATGGTTGCGGTTACCCTTGACGCTGCATCACAGACAGGAGCGCCTGCGATGGCGTACTCAACGACGAACCTGGGTGCACGAATGGCAAAACGTCATATTTTCGGATGAATCCAGGTTCTGTTTACAGCATCATGATGGTCGTATCCGTGTTTGGCGACATCGCGGCGAACTCACGCTGGAAGCGTGTATTCGTCATCGCCATACTGGCGTATCACTCGGCCTGATGATATGGGGTGCCATTGGTTACATATCTCGGTCACCTCTTGGTCGCATTGACGGCACTTTGAACAGTGGACGTTACACTTCAGATGTGTTACAACCTTTCATTTGATCCATGCGAAACCCTACATTTCAGCAGGAAATTGCCGACCCCATGCGCAGATCCTGTACGGGCCTTTCTGGATACAGAAAATGTTCGACTGCTGCTCTGGCCAGTACATTCTCCAGATCTCTCATCAATTGAAAACGTCTAGTCAATGGTGGCCGAGCAACTGGCTCGTCACAATACGCCAGTCACTACTCTTGATGAACTGTGGTATCGTGTTGTAGCTGCATGGGCAACTGTATCTGTACACACCTGTTGGACTCAATGCCCAGGCGTATCAGGGCCGTTATTACGGCCAGAGGTGGTTATTCTAGGTACTGATTTTTGAGGATCTATCCACCCAAATTGCGTGAAAATGTAATCACATGTCACTTCTAGTATAAT
The DNA here is from genome assembly GCF_023898315.1 of Schistocerca nitens. NCBI lineage: Eukaryota > Metazoa > Arthropoda > Insecta > Orthoptera > Acrididae > Schistocerca > Schistocerca nitens. The sequence continues at coordinate 301,337,632 of NC_064620.1, forward strand.
ATATTTGCCCAATGAATATCCGTTTATCATGTGCATTTCTTTCTTCGTTAGCAATTTTAATGGCCAGTAATGTATTTGGGTGACGACCGGTTTCCGCCATCAGGTTATCCTCAAGTGTTTATGAATTATTTAAAGAGACAAGACACCAAGTGTATTAAATGATTTATATGAACCCGAAACTGGCCTAATCTCCCAAAACGATCATCACACAAGTTGTGTTTATTGTAAGCTGTTATTTGTTCAACATTTTTATTTTATTTAATGATGTCATGGAGGGAGTGTCAATTACAGGCAATTATGTTCTGTACCCGAACAACACCCGTGATCTAGTGGTCGGCAGTCCGCTGTTAGCAGCGGTGGGGCAAGGTCGTCGTGCCTGTGTCCCCCTGTTAGCGCACCGCGCGCGCGAGTGTTTACTGTTTACCTTCCGCTGCGGCGAGTGTCACGCGTCCGTGTCTCGGTAGCGCCATGGCGCACTCGTATCGCAAGTCCACCATTAAGATCACATTTCAAGCGGACTATGCAAGACCTCGAGCACTTGACATTGAACGTTTCATCCGGGAAGAACTTCATATTGCACCTCAAGACATCATTGGGATCCACTTTTCTATAACACAAAGTGTCGTCTACATAAAAATGATCAATGAAAAGGCGTGCACTGATGTTGTGTGTCGACACGCTCATGGACTTAAATTCAAGCATTCTGATGGTCACATAGGAACTGTCACGATCGACCACGCTGGATTAGGCCTTCGCACTCTGAGGGTCTTCGAGCTGTCATTCGAAGTCCCGCCAGATGTTGTGGTGACAGCTTTCAAACCATACGGCAACGTGCTCAGCCACTTGGCTGAAAAATGGCAAACGTTTGAAACGTACCCCGTCTTAAATGGAGTGCGACAAATTAAGATTGCACTGACGAAGCATGTGCCATCCTATTTAGTAATTGGCGGCTGCAGAGCCATTGTCATGTACGACGGACAACCGCGTACTTGCGCCGGCTGTGGCCAGGTAGGACATGTTCGATCGGCCTGCATTCAACGCCGACTGACTCAGACACCGGTTGGTGAAGTTCCATCCCCGGCGACGCCTACTTCACTCCCCATCACTTATGCAGCGGCTGCAACCGCAACAGCTGTTCCTACCCAGGATCGTAACACCTTATTGCAGTCAGTGGTCGATGACAGTGTGGCGGACAGCATATCCCCCTCTACGACGTCATCGGTAGACTTGCCTCAAGACGGTGATCAATTGTGCCTCCAAGACGAGCCTAAAGAGAAGATGGAAGTAGAAACTGAAATTGTCCCGACCTCTGCCTTCCTACCAATGGAGACCGCATCAGATGATTGTCGCCCGCACTCTGACACAGAACAACATGTCCGGAAACAACGGTCCCCTCGAAAACGCAAGAAACGGCGCCATACGCCATCCGATGATTGCCTGCTTCGGATGTGTGACTCGGACGAACATCCGGCGTCGGACGACAATCAGGACTCTACCACCACAACTTACCCTTCCCGTCACGATGCTACGGCGGATACAATTTCTGAACCTCAGTCTGACAACATCACTTCTGTTACTGAACATGCGCGCGAGTGCTCTACTGACAGCACTCATCAACAGTTACCAATTGCTGCATCTGATTCTTGGGCGGATGATGTCGAGGATGAGCCACAGCACAAGGAGGATGCCGAGGGCAGAGATGCTCCCGCGGCTGTACCCAGCACCGACCAACAACAGTGACTACGGCTGTATCGTCAGCCTCTGTGGGGCCGCCCCTGCCGCCCACACCTGGCCTCCTACACAACCCAGTTGCCGACCTGGCTGACCAAACGTACCGTCTAGCGACGATTAACATCAACAACATACGTGCCCGACATAAACTAAAGATGCTACAGGACCTGCTCAACGCAGCAGACATCGACATTGCGCTCCTTCAAGAGGTGTATGTCACAGACTTCAACGGACCCTATGGCTACAAGACTTGGGTCTCACATGCGTCTGCAAATGGCAGTGGTGTGGCGATCCTCCTCCGCGAAGGAATATCCGCAGACGACGTCGAGTATCTCCCTGACGCCAGAGGCATGGCTCTTACTATCCAAGGAGTCAAACTTATTAACATCTATGCACCGTCAGGATCTGGTCGGCGTCGGGAACGATCCACCTTTTTCGCTCATACAATCACGCCCCTCTTTATGGGCCGTCAGGACTCCTTGATAATGGGAGGGGACTTTAACTGTAGCCAAGCACCTAAGGATCAGTTACCACATCATTCACCCTGCGCAGAACTTACGACAATTATAAATAATCTTCAATTGGTGGACTCGTGGGAGCATGTTTGTGGCGATCGGCCCGGATTTACTCACTACACCAGCCATTCCTCCAGCCGCATCGACCGGATTTACATCTCGCGCTCCATAGCGGTGGGGACAAGAGCTGCCGAAGTTTGGCCCACAGCTTTTTCTGACCACGAGGCCTACATCTGCGCTATTACCCTCGGCCGCCAGAAGGTATGGCACAGCCGTGGTCCTTGGAAGTTGAACGCCGCCCACCTCGCTTCTCAGGAATGCCGCCGCCTTATAGAGAACACGTGGGACTCTTGTAGCCGCCGGCGTGGTACCTACCGGTCTACACTGTCGTGGTGGTTACTCTGCGCCAAACCAGCCCTCCGGAAGACCTTGATAGGCTACGGCCGAGATGTTGCAGCATGGAAGAGACATACCATGGACTTTTACTACAGCAGCTTAAGGGAATGTACAACACTGCCGTACTCACCTGCACGGCAGATGACGGTGAACCGTGCCAAGGCACAGATCATCAGATTAACACGTTGTCACCTTGAGGGTGCGATCGTCAGAGCGTGCACTCAAGACAGAGTGGCCCAGGAGGAACCGTCTATGTACCACGTCATTGCAGAACGACGGCGGCGACGCAGGACACTGATCCACGCTATCACGACGGAAGACGGACGACGCCTTGATACCCAGCGCGACATAGGAAACGCCCTTCATGCTCACTACACTAGGCTGTACTCGGAACATCGACATCCCCCAGAGGTGATCGCCGAAGTCTCTCAACTCACTTATGGCTCGATCTCTCCGACAGCGGCGGCGGATTTGACTGCAGATGTAACGGAAGAGGGAATCATTGAAGCAATACAGGCTGGGGCTGCTCATAAGTCCCCGGGACCTGATGGCCTTCCTCTGGAATTTTACCGGACGTATCGACAATTGCTGGCACCAGCATGGACTGATATTTGCCGCGATCTTATGTCTCCCACGACGCAGATACCTGGGGCCTTCCTAGAAGGACTGATTGTGCCTATACACAAACCACGAGGCGGATCCAGGATCAGTGACTATCGGCCCTTGACCTTACTCAACAGTGACTTGAAGATTTTCACCCGGCTTCTGGCGGCACGCCTAAAGCGATCAGTACGATGTGTTGTGTCGCAGGACCAGGCATCGTTAGGTGGTGACCATAATATTCGCACTGCATTGTGCCGATATAGGGATATGATCGCGCTAGCCAAAGCTCGCCAACTGCCAGGAGTTTTGGCCTTGCTCGACTTTAGCCAGGCCTTTGACAGAGTCGACCACACATTTTTGATGGAGGTACTGCGACACATGGGGTATCCGGACGTCATAGTTAATGTACTGATGCGTCTCCTACGCGGCGTGACGTCCAAGGTGTTATATAATGGCCGTCTTACGCCGCCGATATAGATCCAGCGATCGGTGCGACAAGGCTGCCCTCTTTCGGCGATATTGTACGCCCTCGTCTTGGAACCACTCCTCTGCGGCCTCCGACAACGCCTGACTGGAATATCCCTTGGTGGACACACTTTTTGCTGCACTGCCTATGCAGATGATCTGGTACTCCTTCATCGCAATAATGACGAAGTTCGTGCAGCACTGGCGTGGGTGGCGACCTACGGCGCGGCATCGGGGAGCCATCTCAATCTCCACAAATCACACGCCCTGTCTATAGGCAGAGGCCTACCCGACGAGAGTGTCGCACCGCTAAGAATCAGTGACACAATCCGCTGTCTTGGCATTGATTTCACATCTGACATGAAGCGTTCAACAGCCCTTAACTACAGGCGTTTATTGAATCAGATGAGAGCTGGAATAAGTGACCACCGTCTGCGACATCTAGACCTCCTGCAACGGACACGATATGCTAACGTCTATTTGGCGTCACGTATCCCCCATTTTGCACAGATACTCCCCGTACCACCTACCCTGGCTCACCGCATGTTGGCGGTTTTGGGATCCTTTGTTAATACGGGCATGTTATTTAAGATTCGTTACGAGTCCCTAACCCTCCCGAGGAGTAGAGGGGGTTTAGGCCTTTGTCATGTTCAGAACAGAGCGAGGGCCCTGTTCGTCAGCTGTCACCTGCAACTGTGGCGACGAAGTCCGACGTGCCTCACAAGTGTCTTACTGGAAGCCTTACGACCAATCTCACTCGCACCCCCTGTGACGATATCGGACATCCCAGCACCTTTCTTCTACATTAGCCAGTTCTTCCTTGAATTAAGCTACATCCGCACCGCACTACTACCCACACGCTTGATGATGACGAGGGCGGTATATGCTGCCATGCAAATGAACAGGATGCCGAATGTGATTGAAAGCAAACACCCCAACACCAAGTGGCGCGTGGTGTGGCAGGCAGTGAATGCCACCACCCTTGATACTAACGTGCAATCTTCATGGTACGTAACTGTTAATGGGAAACAGTTGTGCCAGTCCCGCCTACATCACATCCACCTAGCTGATTCACCCTTGTGTGCCACATGCCAAGTGATTGACACGGATGAACACCGTTTCGAATGCGGGTCGGCAAAGGACGTTTGGTATTTGGTGCGTCAGATATTGGCTTTTCTCACACGCACGACTCCCGACAGGATAACTACCCGATCACTTCTTTTCCCTGATAAGATTTATTTCCCAGGAGCAAAAACGAACTCTGTGACGTGGATCAGCGGCCACGCTGTTCACTACCTCTTCGGTAATGGCGAAAAGACGGTACCCGATTTTTGGTATTACCTCAACGAACGACATTGTGCGATCGTCAAGAACCCTAAATATAGGCAATACTTCTCTAATTTTCTTTGGAGCGCATTCCATAATCCGCCTCGCAGCTGGATTATCGATGACATGAGAAGATAACCATAGCACCTCTTCCCAGTTCCTTTTTTAATGAGATTGAACAAACAACGGAAACAACACAGCAACGAGAAGTCAGTCATCGAAAAATTAGCAGCGGGCTATAGCATGGAGCATCCTTTGTCGTAACGGGACGACTTCCTATTATTCTGTTTATGTAGCCGAAGAGGAACGGCCTTCCTTTTATCCATTTGTATAAAAATAAAATAAAATAAAAATAAAAAAGCAGAAAAACAAACCTTCCAAAATCATTTTTCCCTTTTTTCATTTTATTCAAAAAAAAGTGGCTAGGATAGCTGAAAAAAAAGTGGTCGCGTTGTTGGACCATAAAGCGGAGGAACCGCGTTAAAAAAAAAAAGGGGGTAGCGTCTTTGATTCATAATCAGAAACGTCTTTGGTCCCGGGTTCGATCCCCGCCACTGCCTAAATTTTGATAAATAATCAGCATCGGCGGCCGAAGACTTCCGGCATAAGAAGTCAGCCTCATTCTGCCAACGGCCTTGTCAAAGAGGACAGAGGAGCGGATAGAGGTTCAGGGCACTCTCTTGTCCTAGGGGTAGGAAATTGCCCTAAAGGCGGAAGAATCAGCAATGATCAACGACATGAGGATGCAGAAGGCAATGGAAACCACTGCATTAAAGACACGTAACGTGTATCCACAGGACATGTGGCCCGTAATTGAAGAAGTGTCATGATGATCTCTCCACTGGCAATAGATTCCGGAATAGTCCCCCATTCGGATCTCCGGGAAGGGACTGCCAAGGGGGTGGTTACCATGAGAAAAAGACTGAATAATCAACGAAAGGATAACGTTCTACGAGTCGGAGCGTGGAATGTCAGAAGCTTGAACGTGGTAGGGAAACTAGAAAATCTGAAAAGGGAAAAGCAAAGGCTCAATCTAGATATAGTAGGAGTCAGTGAAGTGAAGTGGAAAGAAGACAAGGATTTCTGGTCAGATGAGTATCGGGTGATATCAACAGCAGCAGAAAATGGTATAACAGGTGTAGGATTCGTTATGAATAGGAAGGTAGGGCAGAGGGTGTGTTACTGTGAACAGTTCAGTGACCGGGTTGTTCTAATCAGAATCGACAGCAGACCGACAACGATAGTTCAGGTATACATGCCGACGTCGCAAGCTGAAGATGAACAGATAGAGAAAGTGTATGAGGATATTGAAAGGGTAATGCAGTATGTAAAGGGGGACGAAAATCTAATATGGCTCTGAGCACTATGCGACTTAACTTCTGAGGTCATTAGTCGCCGAGAACTTAGAACTAATTAAACCTAACTAACCTAAGGACATCACACACATCCATGCCCGAGGCAGGATTCGAACCTGCGACCGTAGCGGTCACGCGGTTCCAGATGAAGCGCCTTTAACCGCACGGCCACACCGGCCGAAAATCTAATAGTCATGGGCGACTGGAATGCAGTTCTAGGGGAAGGAGTAAAAGAAAAGGTTACAGGAGAACATGGGCTTGGGACAAGGAATGAAAGAGGAGAAAGACTAATTGAGTTCTGTAACAAGTTTCAGCTAGTAATAGCGAATACCCTGTTCAAGAATCAAAAGAGGAGCAGGTATACTTGGAAAAGGCCGGGAGATACGGGAGGATTTCAATTAGGTTACATCATGGTCATACAGAGATTCATTCATCAGATACTGGATTGTACGGCGTACCCAGGAGCAGAATTTAGACTCAGATCACAATATAGTAGTGATGAAGAGTAGGCTGAAGTTTACGACATTAGTCATGAAGAATCAATACGCAAAGAGGTGGGATACGGAAGTACTAAGGAATTGACGAGATACGTTTGAAGTTCTCTAACGGTATAGATACAGCAATAAGGAATAGCGCAGTAGGCAGTACAGTTGAAGAGGAATCGACATCTCTAAAAAGGGCCATCACAGAAGTTGGGATGGAAAACATAGGTACAAAGAAGGTAGCTGCGAAGAAACCATGGGTAACAGAAGAAATACTTCAGTTGATTGATGAATGGAGGAAGTACAAACATGTTCCGGGAAAATCAGGAATACAGAAATACAAGTCGCTGAGGAATGAAATAAATAGGAAGTGCAGGGAAGCTAAGACGAAATGGCTGCAGGAAAAATGTGAAGTCATCGAAAAAGATATGATTGTCGGAAGGACAGACTCAGCATACAGGAAAGGCAAAACGACCTTTGGTGACATTAAAAGCAACGGTGGTAACATTAAGAGTGCAACGGGAATTCCACTGTTAAATGCAGAGGAGAGAGCAGATAGGCGGAAAGAATACATTGAAAGCCTCTCTGAGTGTGAAGATTTGTCTGATGTGATAGAATAAGAAACAGGAGTCGATTTAGAAGAGATAGGGGATCCAGTATTAGAATCGGAATTTAGAAGAGCTTTGGAGGACGTACGGTCAAATAAGGCAGAAGGGATAGAAAAAATTCCATCAAGATTTCTAAAATCATTGGGGGAAGTGGCAACAAGACGACTATTCACGTTGGTGTGTAGAATATATGAGTCTGGCGACATACCATCTGACTTTCGGAAAAGCATCATCCACACAATTACGAAGATGGCAAGAGCTGACAAGTGCGAGAATTATCGTACAATCAGCTTAACAGCTCATACATCGAAACTGCTTACAAGAATAATATACAGAAGAATGGAAAAGAAAATTGAGAAAGCGCTAGGTGATGATCAGTTTGGCTGTAGGAAAAGTAAAGGGACGAGAGAGGCAATTCTGACGTTACGGCTAATAATGGAAGCAAGGCTAAAGAAAAATTAAGACACTTTCATAGCATTTGTCGACCTGGAAAAAGCGTTCGACAATATAAAATGGTGCAAGCTGTTCGAGATTCTGAAAAAAGTAGGGGTAAGCTATAGGGAGAGACGGGTCATATACAATATGTACAACAACCAAGAGGGAATAATAAAAGTGGACGATCAAGAACGAAGTGCTCGTATTAATAAGGGTGTAAGACAAGGTTGTAGCCTTTCGCCCCTACTCTTCAATCTGTACATCGAGGAAGCAATGATGGAAATAAAAGAAAGGTTCAGGAGTGGAATTAAAATACAAGGTGAAAGGATATCAATGATACGATTTGCTGATGACATTGCTATCCTGAGTGAAAGTGAAGAAGAATTAAATGATCTGCTGAACGGAATGAACAGGCTAATGAGTACACAGTATGGTTTGAGAGTAAATCGAAGAAAGACGAAGGTAATGAGAAGTAGTAGAAATGAGAACAGCGAGGAACTTATCATCAGAATTGATGGTCACGAAGTCAATGAAGTTAAGGAATTCTGCTACCTTGGCAGTAAAATAACCAATGACGGACGGAGCAAGGAGGACATCAAAAGCAGACTCGCTATGGCAAAAAAGGCATTTCTGGTCAAGAGAAGTCTACTAATATCAAATACCGGCCTTAATTTGAGGAAGAAATTTCTGAGGATGTACGTCTGGAGTACAGCATTGTATGGTAGTGAAACATGGACTGTGGGAAAACCGGAACAGAAGAGAATCGAAGCATTTGAGATGTGGTGCTATAGACGAATGTTGAAAATTAGGTGGACTGATAAGGTAAGGAAAGAGGAGGTTCTACGCAGAATCGGAGAGGAAAGGAATATGTGGAAAACACTGATAAGGAGAAGGGACGAGATAAAAAAAACCAACAAAATGACTGCCAAGTTTTACGCAATTACGTGTTGTACGTTCCACTTTAATTGTGTAACAAATGTATATTCTGCATGTTAGATATTAATTGCATATTTTCGTATTGTGCTTGACTGCTTGACTACATTTAATACCTCAGGGAGCGTATCAAGACATTGATTTGATCCACACCTGCACCAACTTCTTGGGTCGTGCCGGCGAAGAAACTCTCGGTAGTTGCTGAGGGGCTGAACTTAGCGACAGCTGTTGGTCCTTGCACTCTTCAACTACGAGTATCTGCAACGTCATTGATTATAATTTCTGAACATGGATACTTATCCACAATTTGTTGCTTATGACCCCCAACTACAACTCGTCGAAGTTCGTTCCTATCGTTCTGTTCGTTTTTCAACGTATTTATATCACACATCTAGGAGTGATAGATCACGCCACGATGAACAACCTTTGTAAAAGATAAAATGTTCACCGTCTCTTTCCAGAGATTTTAAGCGACCTTTCTTATTTGTGATGGTTGTGAGGGCCCCTAGAAGGGGCAGGGTGTATGTACCTTGCACCACGTCGTGCGTGTGCCTTGTATGTTACTTACAAGCCAGTCATTCGTTCCATACGACAGGGACAGACCCAAGAGACTTCTCCTCTTGTAGCACTCGTGCTTTTTTCCTTGTTAATGATTACTCAACCAGTTGACATATGTTTTTAGTACGCAGCGCACTTGCTTAGCAGTCCCTGATAGTCAACTGGAACCTACCGTCGTCATGAGGCGTCATCGAAGGTGTCTTTAACAATAGTTGTTCAATATGGTGTGACGTTTGATGTTAGAAACATATGCACATGATTCAACTGGCAAAATAGCGCACTCCAAATATTGGGTATCAAATTGAAGCAGTTGATAGTGGGTCTAACGCCGATTAAACCAAGATGACAAAAATCATGGGATGCCTCCTAATACCGTGAAGCACCATCTTTTTCCCGGCGTAGTGCTGCAACTCGACGTGGCATCGACTCAAGGCGTCGTTGAACGTTATATTGAACTAAGCTGCGTCTATAGCCGTCTATAATTGCGGAAGTGTTGCCAGTGCCTGAACTGACCTCTAGAATACGTACCATTAATGATCGATGGGATTCGTGTCGGGCTACCAGGGTGGCCAAATCATTCGCTCGAATTGCACAGAATGTTCTTCATTCCAGTCGCGAACAGTTCTGGCGCAGTTACAATTGCGTCGTTGTTTCGGAACATGACACCGATAAATTGCTGCAAATGGTCTGCAAGTAGCCAAACACAACAATCTCTAAGAGGATCGGTTCAGCTGGACCAGAGGACACACTCTATTCCATGTAAACACAGCCCATACCATTATGGAGCCACCACCAGCTTGCACAGTGCCTTGTTGACAACATAGATCCACATCCTCATGGGATCAGCATCACACTAAAACCCTATCTTCAGCTCTTACCAACTGAAATCGTGGCCGGCCGGAGTGGCCGAGCGGTTCTAGGCGCTTCAGTCTGGAACCACGCGACCGCTACAGTCGCAGGTTCGAATCCTGCCTGGGGCATGGATGTGTTTGATGTCCTTAGGGTAGTTGGATTTAAGTAGTTCTAAGTTCTATGGGAACGATGGCCTAAGATGTTAGGTCCCACAGTGCTCAGCGCCATTTGAACCATTTTTTAACTGAAATCGTGACACATTTGGAACTGTTATTGCCACTGGCAAGATCTGTTTCTCATGTAGTTACAACCAGGTGCACATTGGTCTTCAGTCTGTAGACTGGTTTGATGAAGCTCTCTGTGCTAGACAGTCCTGCGCAAGCCCCATCATCTTCGCGTAACTGCTGCAGTGATGATGAGTAATTTATTTTATACCTGCCAGTTGCGTCAGGGTCCTACTAAACTGACAGTTGGATTGTTTCATTGACAGTAAACTCAGTTTGAGCGATTTAGTTAGTTACCACACTCGCTGTCTGGGCAAGATGATTATAATTATTGAATTCCTATTGTATCCTCTCATTTTAAATTTACTTTGAGATGACCAAAGTCGTGAGATGCCTCCTAATATCGTGTCGGACATCCTTTCTCCGAGCGTAGTGCAGAACTCGACATGGCACGGACTCGTTGGAAGTCCCTTGCAGAGATATTGAGCCATGCTGCATCTATATCCGTCCATAATTGCGGTGCAGGATTTTGTGTACGAACTAACATCGCCCTTTCAGTCGCTCAAATTGTCCATAACTTTCGTCAAACCAATCGCGAACAATTGTGGCCCACTGACATGGCTCATGTCACCCGTAAAAATTTCACCGTTGTTTGATAACATGAAGTCCATGAATGACTGCAGATGGCCTGCAAGTAGCCGAACATAAATATTTCCAGTTTGATCAGAGAACCTCGTCCATTCCACGTAAACACAGCTCACATAATTAAGGGGCCACCACCAGCTTGCACAGTGCCTTGGTGACAACTTGGGCCCATGACTTCGTGGGGGCTGCGCCACCTCGAACCTGAACCTCAGCTCTTATCAAATGGGTCTCATCTGACCAGTCTACGGTTTTCCAGTCGACCATGTTCTATTTGGTATGGTCACGAGCTCAGGAGAGGGGCTGCAGGCGTTGTCGTGCTATTCGCAAATCCACTCCGGCGGTCAACAGTTGGGATAGCCGCACTGTCCTAACGGATACGTTGGTCGTTCGTACCACATGGATTTCTGCCTTCATTCCACGCAGTGTTTCTTTTCTGATACGACTGACAGTTCTAGGCAAACGTCGCAACTCTCGGTCGTTAAGTCAAGGACGTCGGCCACTTCGTTGTCTGCGATGTCAGATGGCATTTGTCTGAAATTTGGTATTCTCGGCACACTACTGACACTGTGAATCTCGTAATATTGAATTCACTAACGATTTCCTATATCAGTTGTCCCATGCGTCTTGCTCTAACTACCATTCTGCATACAAAGCCTGTTAATTGAATTCGTGCGGTCATAAAAACTTTGTAATTTTTCTGACATGAATCGCCTGAGTACAAATGACAGCTCTGCCAATACTGTTGTCAGCGAAAGAATGTCGTATCAACACGACGGTGCACGAGGCCACGTCGAGGTTAATGTCCGCAATCAACTGAACAACACGCACCCTCATCCCTGGGATTGGCCGTGTAGGTCGTGTCCCACCAGGTCACTTCGATGTTAATGTCCATTATCAGTTGAACAACACGAACCACGTCGCTGGGATTGGAAGTGAAGGTTCTGTCCCCCGGCCGGCGCGATGGCCAGATTTCACACCTCTTGATTTTCTCCTCTGAAGTTACTTCAAGGTGTATATATGTGAAATACCAGCAGAAGCGGACAAAAACCTGCTTTCTACGGTCTAAGCTGCCTTTCTCCTCGTACAACACACACCACGATATTTGAGAGAGTGCGGAAGAACATCATGCACCGTTGGAATATATCCATCAAGACGGGCAGGCAGTCGTCACATTGAACAATTAGTATGAGCTACGTTGCTGTTATGCAGTGTACACTATGTATGTCGATAACACAATAAATATACGATTCCGAACATTGGTTACCTATCGCAGTATAATCAGTTGTGGACTCACAATCAGCTGTGCCAATTTCATGCAGAAGGTTTGAGACACCCAGCATAACACCCAGCATACTTGTTCTACCAGAAATGTTGCGACAAACTTCTAAGAGACTTTAGGGGATGTCTTGAGAAAAAAAAACTGGTTAGAAATCAGTATCTGGAATAGTCATCCAGTGCTACAGACGTCGAAGTTATAGGCTCCACCTATTGCCACGAGACAACTCCTCGGCTGCAAACATGACATTGTACAGCGACGGATCGTAGACGGAACGTCTCTGATGTTATTTGTTGGTTAGTAATCCGTCTATCATGATCTCCAGTGGAGAACATGAGCTAGCTGCGGCGTAGACAGGCCTTGCTTCCTGAGAATGTGATGCTGCCTTGCGATTTCCAACATGGATTTCCATCCACAGTTTACCGTTCTTCTGTATACCTAAAATATTGCAGAGTTTAGAGGGTTCCAGGAGAAAAATAATATGCGGGTAGACACGTGAGTCCGACACTGTCATGCACCGAGGCCACGCTTTCATAGGAGACAAGGCCTTTCTACGCAGTAGCTAGCTTCAACTTCCGAACTGGCGATCATCGCAATCAGTCGCTATCACTGAATAACAAACAACACTGTGAGATGTTCCCCTGCGGTCCGTCAGCGTACACAATCACATTTGCCGTCGAAGTTGTGTCGTAAAAAAATCCTAGGACATCTTGTATGTACAGGGTGTTCGGAAATACCCGTTACAAATATCTAGGACTTGTAGAGGGGAGTAAGTATACAATATTTTGAACAGGAACCTTTGCCTGCGAACACACCGTTACCGTTCTACGACGGTTTCAGGCCAGATGTTTAACTCATCCACTGCTGCTTGAAGAATTTCATTAGGCGTGTCGCAATACAGTTATTAGGCAGAAAATTGAAAGGAAACATGTCGAAACATTCAATTATCATTTAAACGCATTTCTTTGTGTTAACACTAGAATATTACTTTCTGTACGTGCAATATGGTGGGTTCTGTTTTGTTTTGGAGTAATGTAAACAGTAATGTTTATGTTTTAATTCAAAAAGCGTGTGCTTAAGTGATAAATGGATGCTTAGTTACGTTTCCTTTGGAACTGTTAACTAATAATTATACTGCGTCACGCCCAACTCAGTTCTCCAAGCAGAAGTGGACGAATTAAACCTCTGAGCTGAAAACGTCCTAAACCGAAAACAGTACATTTCCGGAAGTTGATTCCTGTTCAAAATATAATGTACTGACTCCCGTCTAGAAGTCCTTGAAGTTCCCACCGCCGTGTGTATCGAGATGCAGTTTTTCCGAAGTTGTAGCGGACAGTGCAAGGAATTTCCCCACGTCCGCAACTATTTTTAAAGTTAATGCCTTCTGAATCATGACACCGACTTAGTTTTCCTTCCAATAGAACTGTGTACTATTTCTCTAGTACTGAAAGGACATTCAAAGAAGACTTCAGTGACATAGCATGTGCTGAACTTAATTGAATAGCAACAAGATAATTGCGCAGCAAAGCACAGTTCTTCCGTCAGGAGAAGATATTCGAAAATCTTCTGCCGCACTGTACCAAAGGGAAGCAACAAACGTAGCTCAGGTACGGTTCATATATTAGCTATTATGAGTGACATATCAAGAGCTGAAAATATTTATCTTGAGCATTGAAAGACGTTATATGGGGGTTCTAGACTGACACTACTGCATGTTTAATTCATATGCGCTTACCGTGTGACAGGAACAAGTTATTTATCACTTCGGAAATCGTGGTCCTTAAAGACGTTTTGCTGTAGTTACTCCTTGTAGAAGATTCAGTGCTTCACTGCAGCTTTCAACGGAGAACGAAGCAGTTGGAAAAAAGTAAGTAAACTTTCGACGGTTTCAAAAGCAATCGCCATAATTGTTACTGTAGTTACCGCACTGTGAGACAATATGGTGAGTGCCTTCGTGGAAAAAAGTTTGCGGATGCCTGCGGAACCATTATCGTACCCAGCGGTTAATCACTTCGTTCAAATCAAATCGGTGGCCACGAATATCTTTTCCAGGGCTCCAAAAATATGGAAACTCCGTGGGCAGAGATCTGGACTGTATCGAAATTGTGTAAGAGATACCCAGCGAAACTTCGGCAGCTTACTTGGGTATATGTGGACCCGCTCAAACTAAATTTACTTCCTGGTCTCCTGTTATTTGGCTAATAAAATTGCCGTAACCTATTGGAAAAATGCAGTCTTTATCAGAAAAGAAATGAAAACTGACACTTTGAAAAATGGACAAGAAAAATCGAGTATACTAAGAATACAATAAATTTTTATATTCAAACCACGTTTACGACGCTCGGAGATTGAGAATGACCTTTCGACCAGTAAAAACAGCAGGCAGGACATACTTCTCTTACGAGTTGCTCGGTGCAGAGTTCAATATCCTCACCAGTAAAGACAACGTACAGAACAAATTTTTGTTACGAATTTCCATCTGCTATGAGAAATTACTGGTAAAATTATATTCGTATACAAGTCACAGCGTAAAATGTACCAGTTTCAGTTTGTACACTATGACTACATGAAAGATAAACTTTGATTTTTAAATGCCATTATTATCGTTGTTATTTGACATATTATATGTTTTCTACATTTGTTTAATCTTCTGTTGCGACAGTCATTTGTTACGTTCTAATGCACCGTACCATGTTTACAAAAAATTAATATAGTTATCCGCCAGTGACAAGTATCAAAATTCAACTCATATTGCAAAATATTATTTTCGGTTAATGCTTCATGAAACATTAAAATGGTGTACCGGACGGCTACGTGAATCATAGTTCTTCGAATTTCACGGGAAACTCTTGACTAATTGTGAAGCATGTTCAGAAGGCTCAAGGTTTAGCGGTAAATAAGCGAAGTTATGGAATGAATTCTTCATTTGTCGTACAATTCATACGTGTCAAGAAGTTTCATTTCAGCGCACATTTTGCTGCAGGTTTCAATTTGCTCGCGGATATGTTTACATTCAGAACTGATCAAGAAATGCAGCAATGTGTTCTCTTGTGACGGGTCGTTTAAAGTCATGAAAACTCACAAAGCCTACAGCAATCTGTTAATATTATACCTTTCTTTGACTGCCAAAGAATCTGGCTCGTAAGAAGGCCAAGGTTTTGGCCATCCGACAGGACTACGTAAATTATTTACTACAAACAACTAGATATTCCAATTCAAACGACATAGTTCTGGTCATCAACCCATTATTAAACTGCAGTGGCAGAAGTCACAAGCTAAGCTGTATCATAAGTGCTCCAATTTACTTGGTGTACGAGGAGTTTTGCCAGTGGTGGTTTTTCATGATTTCCTGCGAAGATTTTATTACACGCACATGTGACGAAAATTAATTCTTTTAGGACTGCAGTAACGCAACCGACTGGCAGCAAACCTTGCTTAGATGTTGCACTGGCAAAACGACCCATTGTCGGAGAGCTTACTGTTAAATATCACAGAATTGGGAACGAAAGCACTAAGAAAATTCCAGGTCTATCGATATTCTTTACTAAGCTTTACTGGTTTCTAGTTCGGGACATCAGAAAGTAAGTTACACATGTCATCTCCCGGTAAGATCATTGCACAACAAAAGGGGCGCTTTTGGCACTACGTCTTAACTGCACACAGATTCACCGTGAAACTTTGGCATATATGGACCAAATGCATTATAATTTTCAACAGCAATGAAAGCAAACCTTTTGCACCGAGCGACTTCAATCTTTTCGGTAGTTTGAGAGATCATCCGTAGGGAATGGGAATTTACAATTATGAGAACGTTTACTCAGCGGTTCTCTAATGGCTGTGTGAGTACTGGGAGGATATGTCGTCGTCGAGGATCAGTAGATCGTTCCGGCGGTTGTTCACAAAGACTTCATAACCATATCGTTTCATGCACCTGTGTCACTTTGTAGTGTCGTGCAGCATTCAATAAAAGTTCCTTTGCCTGCCATATTAACGTGTAACTTACTTTTCGAGGTCCCCTCGTAGAATAGGTGCACCAATAATCCTCACCACAAAGGCCACACTATTACGTGATTTCAACGGTTAGTTTTGTTAATCCTCGAAATAGTACCTAAATTTCATCTGGTAGGAAAGCAAGATTAAACTGGTAACGCACACATGAGAAAAGCTTTAATAGCTGCAGTCATCTCAGGAACGCATCTTTAGACGTACGTATAAATTTTGATACTGAATGTAACGTTTTAGATCGTCTTTTATATGTGACCAGAATGACTATTCCTATGAATGCAGACACAAACTTAAGACTACTGTTTCTTTTTCAGCCCGCATATTGTTAAAGATAATTGGCTCGACTCATTTCAACGGTAAGTAAGCAGTTTTAGGTGAGAGAACCCTAGGACAACTATGATAATATTTTATGCGAACTTTCAAAACTGTTACGTTCTTATCATGCATACCTTTCATTATTATAGTGTCTCTATAACTTATCAACTCTACTGTGAGTGTTGTGGATTCCTTTTATTATAATAAATCAAGTCTTCAATGATTAGCGCTTCAGTTTTAGTAAGTAATACGCTGTGATTAGCTTATTTTAATCTTTAAGGATCACTTTATAAGGCTACAGAAAACTAAGTAATTCAATAAGTTGATCTAATAAGTAGTAATATCCTAACTTTCTTTCAACTTCATTATTTTTTTTGTTTAATAATAATGAGATGTATTCAAAATCGTTAAGGCTTTCGTGGCCACTTGTTGACAAACTGCCTATTGGCATCTGTCTCGGGTTCTTCGGCCGACGTTCATCTAATGATTTTTCTGACGTTTCGCCAGCACGAGTGGCTGGCATTGTCAAAGCATCACCCTCTATTCACCCAGTTCACCACCGGCAGTGGAGGGTGAAGCTTTGACAATGCCAGCCACTCGTGCTGGCGAAACGTCATAAAAATCATTAGATGAACGTCTGCCGAAGAACCCGAGACAGAAACCAATAGGCAGTTTGTCAATGAGATGTATAATTGAAAAAACACACAAATTCGCTGCAGATTGTTAGGCTGCCTTTAATTTCGTCTCCGTGCTACTAATTGTTCTCCACAACGTATTTCAATTCTTCCTTGAAAGTGTAACGTACCATTGGGTCCAAAATCGATGAGGAACTGCCAAGTATCACAAAGCTATGACCGGTTGGCAAGAACTGAACTAAGGAAAGAAGTTTTTTCCGTTTATTGACCTGCAGTTTCACCTATACAGGCAGTAAAACATAGGAAGTCTTAGTAAACTAAGAAACAGACATCATTTACATGGCAAATAATGCAAATGAATAAACACACAATGTCTTCGTATAATACTGAAACAAGTATATCGGTCCCTTAAGATGACAATCACATCTGAAACCGAGCGAAAGACCACCTTTACACAAACGTGCACACACACACACACACGCACACACACACACACACACACACACACAACTCTAACTTAGCAATCATTGTTTAATTTCAACTTTTTCAGCAAATGGCACTAATACTTTAGGAATATCAAAATGCTTCGTAAACTTGAGGTTTAATACAGGAGAAGGAAGTGAATGAAGGATGCAGAACAGCTCCCTAATCACAGTCGGATTTCGTTCTGCGTCGAGGACTGCGTAAAAAGATCTGATTAATGTCCTAGAGCGCGGCACAGTCGCAATATGGCGATGTAAAGGTGTTATCAGTGGCAGCCGTGCTTGAATTTTTACCTGTCAATGATCTTCAAGCACTGTCTTTCTCTCCCTGCACCAGGTAAGTTGTAGTTCAGAGCCCCCTTCTCAGCACACCAGTGGCTTTCGGTAAATGCAGGTAGGTTCGCCTGTAGCAGGCGACCTTGTGTGTATCTTTAGTCTCACATGCCTCGTTCCAGACACTTTTGGTCAAACCTCCTACCAGAGCAATGAGGTCTTCCGTGGGAATGCGTCGCTTCTGCATGCCGGTCGTCGCCGTGTCATTATCAAATCGGTTGGCTTTTTCGTTTCCCACCGAGGATGGCTCGTGATCCAAAGAAATATACAACAACTATTTGCTATGTAAAGTAAAACCTCCGTTTGTCCTTAATAATTAAAATTCTTTCGCCATGGATTGAGAGTCCGTGAGTATAACAATATGGAGAGCCGCTTCGGTCATTGCGCAGCTTAGTGCTGTGTCAATGGCTATGATTTCAGCAGTGTAAATTGACGCCTCTTTCCGTAGACAAAGTAGTACACTCTTGTTAATTTTGATATCAACATAGGCATAGACGACAGAGTCTTCAACCACATTTTGTTACCCCACAAATCGCTTTGAGCGTATTACATGGACCAGAAAACTTAACGTCCTTCAACAAATTGCTTTCACAGAAAAGTTTTACCACATCGTCTGACTTTATTTTACCATGGGTGTTTTTGCCCAAACTGAAAGATATTGTAAAGAACTTACCCGTTCTGCATATACTGAAGTAATAAGACGGAGTCGACAAGTTAAAGGCAGCATGAAAAAGCTTTTAGACAGCGGCAGATCCGGGGTTGGCAAACATGCACTTATATATGAAACTAGTAAATATCTGACAGTCACAGGACTTGGAGATGATAGTTAGATAACAAAGGAAAGAAACTCGATCTCCCTGAGGAACTTGAAATAGCAATGCATGGCGTTAAAGTTGATAATGTACTTAATATACAAACTAACGAGAATCATAATACCTTCAGTGAGATTTTGGCTGGTGTTAGTATGACAAACGTGAATGATTCTGCATAAATAATCATAGGTATGGTGCCTCACATGTTTTTAACGTTATGGAACGACTGGTGGATCAGTGCAGTCGACCAGTGCTGTACGTACAGGGAGTAACATGTGTACTACTGGTGACTGAGGATGGTGTGCTCAACAAAATTTTAACAGAATTAACGTCATTTGCATACTAATAATCATAATCATTACATGTAGTGTCTTTTTAGGTTGGTTGTACCTCCAAGTACATATGGCAAGAGCAAGCAATTAATGCTCATTTTCCCCCAGGCAGCAAGCTAGATGTTGAAGTGTGAACTAGTGGACGCAGAACGGCTAGTTTACACAGACAGACCAGACTTAATCCACTTCGTGGTGCAGTACCACCATGCAAAAAGCATGAGGTCGAAAAGTTTGTTGTGTGGTTGTGGAAAGACTGTTCGACACAGAGGAAAAAAAATATCTCACTGTTGTGTACACATATTAAGGTGCCACATATAGAACTATTTGCACATATACCCGTTACTGCCTGTGCGTTTACGAACAACCGATGCATGGAGAGGCAGCTCAAATGGTTCAAATGGCTCTAAGCACTATGGGACTTAACATCTAAGGTCATCAGTCCCCTAGACTTGGAACTACTTAAACCTAACTAACCTAACGACAACACACACATCCATGCCCGAGGCACGATTCGAACCTGCGACCTTAGCAGCAGCGCGGTTCCCGACTGAAGCGCCTAGAACAGCTCGGCCACAGCGGCCGGCGAGAGGCAGCTGATGCGAACACTCTTAACCACTTTATTGAAGGTGCGCTTCGGTGGTGGTGGTGGTGGTTGTTAGTGTTTAACGTCCCGTCGACAACGAGGTCATTAGAGACGGAGCGCAAGCTCGGGTTAGGGAAGGATTGGCAAGGAAATCGGCCGTGCCCTTTCAAAGGAACCATCCCGGCATTTGCCTGAAACGATTTAGGGAAATCACGGAAAACCTAAATCAGGATGGTCGGAGACGGGATTGAACCGTCGTCCTCCCGAATGCGAGTCCAGTGTGCTAACCACTGCGCTTCGATGGAAGGGCAGTAACATGATTAAGCGCGGTCTAGCGCACCGCATTCCGGACGAGAAGGCGTGCCGGTCACAGGCACGAATACGCCCTGCGGATTAGTGTCGAGGTCCGGTGTGCCGGCCAGTCTGTGAATGGTTATTAAGGCGGTTTTCCATCTGCCTCAGCGAATGCGGGCTGGTTCCTCTTATTCCGCCTCAGTTACTCTATGTCGGCGATCGCTGCCCAAACACTTTCTCCATGTACACGTACAGCATTATTACTCTACCACGCCAACATTGGGGTTACATTCGTCTGGTGTGAGACGTTCCCGAGGGGGTGGGGTAGAGGGGGGGTGGTCCACTGGGTGGAGGGGGGGGAGGCGAACCGCACAATAACCCTGAGATCGGTGTGGGGCGGCGGTGGGCTGAGTGGACTGCTGTAGCCTGTTGTGGGGCTGTGAACCACTGAGGGCTACGGCGGGCTCGAAGCCTCTCCGACGTTTCTAGGTCCCCAGTTCCATACAATACAATACAATATAAACATGGATAAGCCGAGAATAGAATATGGTGTTGCCATTTTTAAAGTAAGACGTTGACTACATGTCCACATAGTTTTATTTGTTTTTATATTTTGTTTTCTTTGGAGATACGTGTTATGTAGGAATAACTTAGCCCGCCAGATGACGGAAGACTGACTCCAGTAATACACCTGCATAATATCGTGTAGAACCCCCGGAAGCACGCAGAAATGCCGCAACCTATCGTGGCATGAACTCGAATAACGTCTGAGGTAGTGCTGAAGGAAAATGACATCATGAATCCCGCAGGGCTGTCCATAAATCCATGAGCACGAGGGGATGGAGATCTCTTCCAAACAGCACATTGCTAGGCTTCGCAGATATGCTCAATAATGTTCATGTCTTGGGAGTTTGGTGGACAGTGGAAATGTTTAAGCTCAGAAGAATGTCCCTGGAGCCACTCTGTAGCAATTCTGGACGTGTGGAGTGTCGCATTGTCCTGCTGGAATTGCCCATCGGAATGCACAAAGGACATGAATAGATGCAGGTGATCACACAGGGTGCTTGCATATTTGACACCAGTCAGAGTCGTATCTAGACGTATCAGGGGTTCCATATCACTTTAACTGCACACGCTCCATACCATTTCAAAGCCTACATCGGCTTGAACAGTCCCCTGCTTACATACAGGGTTTATGAATTCACGAAGTTGTGTCCATACCCGTACACGTCCACCCGTTCGGTACAATTGAAACGAGACAGCCAACATGTTTCCAGTCATCAACAGTCCAATGTCGATGTTGACGGGCCCAGTCGAGGCGTAAAGCTCTGTGCCGTACAGTCATCAAGGGTACACAAGTGGGCCTTCATCTCCGAAAGGCAATGTTGATGATGTTTCGTTGAATGGTTCGCACGCTGACACTTGTTGATGGTCCACCATTGAAATCTGCAGCAATTTTGTGGAAGGGTTGTCCTCCTGTCACGTTGAACGGCTCTCATCAGTCGTCGTTGGTTCCGTTCTTGCAGAACCTTTTGTGGCAGCAGATATGTCTGAGATTTGATGTTTTACCGGATTCCTGATATTCAAAGTACGGGATAATCCCTACTTCATCGCTACCTCGGAGCCGGCCGCGGTGGTCTCGCGGTTCTAGGCGCGCAGTCCGGAACCAGTGCGACTGCTACGGTCGCAGGTTCGAATCCTGCCTCGGGCATGGATGTGTGTGATGTCCTTAGGTTAGTTAGGTTTAAGTAGTTCTAAGTTGTAGGGGACTGATGACCACAGCAGTTGAGTCCCATAGTGCTCAGAGCCATTTGAACCATTTGAAGCTACCTCGGAGATTCTGTGTCTCGTCGCTCGTGTGCCGACTATAACACCGCATTCAAACTCACTTAAATCTTGATAACTTGCCATTGTAGCATCAGTAACTGATCTAACAACTGCGTCAGACACTTGTTGCCTTATATAGGTGTTGCCGACCGCAAAGCCGTATTCTGCCTGCTTACATATCTCTGTATTTGAACAGGCATGCCTATATTTGTTTCTTTGGTGCTTCAATGTATATTGCTAAGGCTTCTGTTTCTAATGTTATTGGTCGTTGTATGCTAAAGTTCTATAACAGTGGAAATGCATATAGTGCGTATAATGTTATCTGACAGGCGTCGTCTATAAAATTCCCAGAGAGTATTGTGCGTAGCAGGACAGAGTAATTAAATTTTAGCAACGACAATTCAATTTCGTCACTTCCACGAGTTAGTATGAATTCATGAAATTTGTCGCGATGTGGCACACCACAAGAGACATAATTCAATCATATATAAAATGCAATATTCAGGTTTGTAAAACCATGATACCTGAATGGAAAAACCACACGCAACATTTTGGATCAAGGCGCACACAAGTCACATAATTTACGGACTTAAATTAACGGAAAACTGATGTACTTGTTCGATGAACAAGAGAAAATAACTCAGCATCCTAAAATATAGACTTACGTTGGAGAATTTCCTCAGTATTCCAAAATGTAAGGCTTATGATAATACTTTGACATAAAATCTCAAGAATTCTACAGAATTTCGTCTAAGAAATAGCTCAATGGACACTTTCCTGCAGATTTCTCTACATAGTAATGAAATGTGAATGTGTTGTAACGTATATAACTGTACTTTTTTTAAAAAAAACGAGCATTGCCGGAGTAATGCTGCTTACTGGGAAGATCTCACTTCCTGTCGGAGCTGCCAACAAGTAAACGTTTAATGGACATGGTGCGCTGTACAGGCACAGCTTCCTGTACGTCTCGAGCCGGCGACAGACGGGACCCATTTTCCAGTCACCGTGTGATTTAGAGCAAGTTGTCTGATCTTGCCGCTGTTAGTTGCCTTGAATTTTTGACTCTCTAGTGGTTGGGAAAGGAGTGAGACAGGGTTGTAGCGTCTCCCCGATGTTATTCAATCTGTATATTGAGCAAGCAGTAAAGGAAACAAAAGGAAAATTCGGAGTAGGTATTAAAAATCATGGAGAAGAAGTAAAAACTTTGAGGTTCGCCGATGACATTGTAATTCTGTCAGAGACAGCAAAGGACTTGGAAGAGCAGTTGAACGGAATGGACAACGTCTTGAAAGGAGGATATAAGATGAACATCAACAAAAGCAAAACGAGGATAATGGAATGTAGTCAAATTAAATCGGGTGATGCTGAGGGAATTAGATTAGGAAATGAGACACTTAAAGTAGTAAAGGAGTTTTGCTATCTAGGGAGTAAAATAACTGATGATGGTCGAAGTAGAGAGGATATAAAATGTAGACTGGCAATGTCAAGGAAATCGTTTCTGAATAAGAGAAATTTGTTAACATCGAGTATAGATTTAAGTGTCAGGAAGTCGTTTCTGAAAGTATTTGTATGGAGTGTAGCCATGTATGGAAGTGAAACATGGACGATAACTAGTTTGGAAAAGAAGAGAATAGAAGCTTTCGAAATGTGGTGCTACAGAAGAATGCTGAAGATAAGGTGGGTAGATCACGTAACTAATGAGGAGGTATTGAATCGGATTGGGGAGAAGAGACGTTTGTGACACAACTTGACTAGAAGAAGGGATCGGTTGGTAGGACATGTTTTGAGGCATCAAGGGATCACCAATTTAGTACTGGAGTTCAGTGTGGAGGGTAAAAATCGTAGAGGGAGACCAAGAGATGGATACGCTAAGCAGATTCAAAAGGATGTAGGCTGCAGTAGGTACTGGGAGATGAAGAAGCTTGCACAGGATAGAGTAGCATGGAGAGCTGCATCAAACCAGTCTCAGGACTGAAGACCAGAACAACGACAACAGAATCCTGTCCATTCCAAGGTGCTCTAATTGGCAGATGGTGGATTAACTTCGTTTTCGCAAAGGTAAGAAGGTGACTGTTTTTGGTGCAAACGTTTACTGTCCAATGGCACTTCATAGCGAAAGAGCTATGTTAATTTGTGAATGTTATTGAATGGCTGTTGCAGCGGGTTCTTTACAGAACGACTGTAAATATTGCTTAGGTTTGTATTGTCCCTTGTGCTGTCTGTAGTGTATTTGGTGGGCCCCATTTAAATTAAAATACTGTGCATTAAAGTTTTTCGAATGTTCTCTCATTAAATGAAGTTTCTTTTTTGTAGCTGTCAGCATGAAACTGAAACTGCATCTGAGAGCCTTCGATGTTGATGTTTGAAAAACATATTTTATATGACTATGATCTCAATGCTATTAGCTTTAACTGTACTTCGGTAATTGTGAACTTAAATTTTGTAAATTCATTAATCACCAACAAAAGTGGTGTTATCTTGCGTTTTTTTTTAAATTGTTGTGCACACAATGTGGTAATAAAATTGTTAAGCTAACTGGGACTTCGTCTCCTGAGCGTTTTTTTAAATGCATGCTTCTCAGTTGCTAATGAAAAATCGTTTATTCTGGAAAACTGTTGCGCACATCTCTCATCACGGCGCCATCTGTCTCATCTCTGTCACAGTATATATAGAGTTTTGTGGTCATTGGTAACTTAATGTGTGTCCGTTTCTGTGTGTTACTCTTTTTCTCTCTGTGTCTAATAGTCTTCCCCTTAACGCATCACATGATTTACTGTCTGTTTTTTTCTGCACAATCGTAACCGTGCCACTAAGTGTGGAGTGCACCTAACCGTATAGACTTACCATTTTGCGGATATTCATCCACACTTCTACATTTTATCTGCTGCCCAGGGAAAATAAACATTTATGACTTGTTCTTGCCTCATGTACTGGAGGTACTAACCAACTTGAAAACACTCCACTCCTAATGGCTATTATTATTAGCCTACAAATGACGTGAATACTAATGTCATGTAGTTGCAGTTTGGTTGTTAGTCAGTAGCAACGGACACCTAAGCTTAGATCAATGAGGGTACTTGTTGCCCAGTGTGTACTTGCTGTTCTTTTTGGCACCATGCTATGAGTAATTACGGTTAATGGGAAGGTGTGTGATTTGAACTGAGTTGCCCAAGCACGACTCACGACCCGTCCTCAGACCTTCAATTTTGCCAGTACCTCGTTCCCTACCTTTCAAACTTCACAGAAGCTGTAAGGACGGGGCATAAGTCGTGCTTGGGTGGCTCAGTTAGTAGAGCACTTACCTGAGAAAGGCAAAGGTCCCGAGTTCGAGTCTCGGTCCGACACACAGTTTTAATCTACCAGTAAGTTTCATATCAGCACACACTCCACTGCAGAGTGAAAATCTCATTCTGCAAATAAAGTACCGAATTTCCTCGGATACGTATCTGTGACAGCTGCTGCCACACAATCCTTGTAAATGCTAAATGCATCTCAACCGTCAGCTATACTTTCTAGGACACCCATCCTTGTTCTACCCCAACGGTCCACATCCTTTTGGAAGTGCACGGGAACTACTGACATTTTGTCGCTCCTCTTTGCCACGCATGTCGACGAGATGATGTGTTCCACTGATCAGCACAGTGGGAATGTCTCTTCTGTTCCTGACTAAGGGGGCTTCAAGCCTGTCAAATGCCTGAAGTATATACCGCAACACAGAGTTTTTTGCTGTTTGTTCACAAGATATTTGTCACTTATCTGAATCATTAGAAGGTTCTGGTATAACTTAAAACTTGAGTGCGTACGGAGACCAACTGAAGAATTCTAACAGAAAGAAGGAGAAACTGGGAAAGCCACAAGAAACCTTCATTTCCAAGTATAACATTCCTTCGATGGACCGCTGTGTTTGCTCAAATAAAAGCCGTGTATTGAAGCAGTACTGCCAGAGTAAACGGACGGTGATCTAGCCGCAACAGATTTGCTGCCAACTGGCGCTAGAGCTGTAAAAGTATTTTTGTGTTCTTGCTACTCAGCGAACGCCAGTAGACAGTCATTTAATCGGTAGAGTTTAAAAGTCACTTATAATGCTGAGGTGATCATCTTCGATGCTGAACAGGCACTATATGCACTACCATGTTAAAGTATATTTCGGTTGTAGATGGCAGATAAAAGAACTGACACGGGTGTTTAACCTAGAAGCTTTACCAGCTATTCTCTTCGCTCAGCAACAATACAGCTATTCTGTTGGTATGGTTTTGGAAATCTCAAAAGGTTGTGAAGTAATTTGTATCGGAAATCTCTTCGTTTTGTGATAGTGTTTGTTTATGGAGCATAGCATCTAGGAAGAGAGAGAGGAAGAGTTAGTATTTGACCTCCTATCGGCAGCGGGTTCATTACAGCTGTGGGAACCAAGAAGGGCAGTAACACTGGTATATCAAAGGAGAGACGCTCGGATTAAAAAAGACACAAGACAAGCATTTGCACTTTCTCCACTAATGCTCATCTGTACAATGGGAAACAAAATTGCGGAAATGCAAAGTTTATGAGTAGGATTAAAATTCAGTTTGAAAAGTTATAATTTAGTAAATGCAGTCGAGGTCTCATATCAAATGTTAGTTTTTATCTGTAGATGACGGGTTTTGATCTACTAGAGACACAGTCATCAGATCTACAATCGTGGGTGATAGTAGGAACCGCTTACGTGGAGCACTGCTGCAGTGTTCTGAAAGGCAGCGCGTACGGGCCTGATCCACGTCAGCGGCACCTACTGTCACCAAGGAATGTAGATCTGATGACGATCTCTGTAGGAGATCGGAACCAGTGGTCCACAGATAAAGAGTAACATTATGTGAGACCTCGACTTCGTTTACTAATGAATTATAGCATTTTTAGATCGGTTTTTACTGGAACATTGTTCCAAAAAATTTGAAAGATTATAAATTATAAAATTCACTGATGATGCATTTATCTTCAGTGAAAGTGAAGAAGAATTCCAAAACCTAATTACTGGAATAAACAGTCTAATGGATACAGAATATGGATTGTAAGTGCAACAAAGAAGTATGAAAGTAACGAGGAGTAACAGAAATGAGATTAGTAATTTTGTTTACATTGAAACTGAAGATCATAGAGAACGAGGGAAAGGACTTCTGATACCTTCGAATTAATATGGCATATGTCGGACAATGCAATAAGCAGAATAGCACAAGCGAAATGGACCATCGTCATCTGTAAGAAGGCTACCAGTGTCAGTCATGGGCCTTAATTTCATGATTACGTTTCTGAAAAAGTAGGGCTGCAATACAGCATTATATAGCTGTGAATCACAAAAAGGTGAAGTCCCAAAAAGAGGAAAATTCTTGCGTTTGAGATGTTGTGTTACAGAAGAATACTGAAAATTAATTATATTGGTAAAGTAAGAAATGGGGCATTGGTAGTATTGTCATATTTGAACATCAGCTTTTGTTAAACTCGTTCGTAGTTCTCCAAGTACGTGCAGAATTTGAAAAATAGTTTGTTGTGGTCTCTATTCACGTTGTTAGCATTCACATTAGGTATCATATAATTGAACTGTTCTCGTGGTTTGTTTGCTTTTAATTTTATAATCTATCGTAACTGAAAACAATATTAACTTCCACTGTTGTCATCCTAGTGTACCGCTTGAAGCTGCAATGAACTCATCTCATTTCTGCGATTTTCCTATTGCACATGGTTTTTCTGTAACATGGTTCCAGGGGCTGTAACACGTTAACATAACTCTGTTAATAATATGTAATACTACTCTTTCATTTCGCCTATTTGAGCTGCCATTGGGTGTATGCCTCGAATTCTTCGCTTGCTTCGCCCGGCCGTTTGGCCCCCAGGAGCTACTCGCCGCATGAGTCGGATTCTGGTGGTGCCACACTTCCTCTTAGTCTCTCTCTCAGTCGTCCTCGCACTCTGTGCACCTGCCTCTTCACTTCCTCCTTATTTCTGTCTCTTTACGTACATATTCCCCCGGTTCTTATCTTTTTCCCAAGCTATCTGTCTCTGCCACTTTTACATGTCTCTATTTTGTATATACGAACACCGAAATCACTAAAACGTTGTCTAGAAGAGGGATCTGCCCTGATTCATGGTGAACAGAATGGTTCATCGTGTCATGTGAGTGGGATATTTTAAACACCATGCTGACCGTTGTCGCCGTACGTATGCTTAGAATATGCAAGACACTTCATGTCAGAGCGCTTGGTAGTGGCCAGATTGTTGATGACCACCCTTGGAAGCTCCAAGGATGTGCCATGACCGGACACTATATGTGCAAGAACACGAAAGGTACACTGTGCATACTTGCATTCAGATAACATCACTGCTGCCTACTCCAGACCAAAAACTGGTTTGCGTCACGCGTCTCCAAGTATAGTTGGAATGACTATTTAATGCGTCAAATGGACTTTGTAAGGCGATCCGCATCTCCGTCTGACCATTCAACGACAATACATATCTGGGAAAACAGCTTCAGCAGGAGACACATCGAGAATGATGTAACATATCTAATAAAATGTTCATATTTATAACGATTGTTGGCGGCGTTATTTTGCTTCTTTGGGTGATAATGTTTCTACTTTAGTATTTCTGTAACTTTTACCGTAAGGGGGTTATTTTAGTCAAAATCCTGAAAACAATCACAATACGATTGTATCACGTCCAACGCCTTGTCTTTTAACACTGTTAGGTGCAAAATGCCGTGCCGTGGAAGACACAGACGTGCTGTAACACGCATGACTGGTTTCCTGAAGTCTCATTCCAGCCTGATTCTGTCTCAAGAACACAATCCAGATCACAATTTTATTTATTTTCACTGACTTTATTCAGTCTGTCTAGTCCGACTTCAGATCTGAAAACTCATAGCAGCAACTGCTACGCGTTGTTCACTGAAGTCTATTCAGAAGAGAGCTCAGCTGCAGAGTATTGCTCATCAGTCTGGAACCATCACCAGACTGGTTTAATAGAAAATATGTAACAGACCTAACGAAGAACGGCGTGTTCCGTCACGGAGTCGTTTATTCGGCTCGTGAGCGGTACTGAGCTGCCGACCAACGCAAGCTCTACAAGAGAAGTGTTGTGGATCATGGACAGGCTTAAGCACTGAAATTCCGGAAAGAGTAGGACAACAAATTAGTTTCTGTCAAATAGAAGTCGCGGAATGACAACAAGGAAATAACCGAAAATACAACTAATACACACTGAAGGGTGTGCTGTGGGTTACTAATGTAGAGGTATCACAAGCTGCGACATTGTCGCAAATAAAACAGTGACCCATACACACAATAAGGTTCCTTTCGTTTACGTCTGTGGACACAAACGTTTTGTTGACAGATTACCCGTTTCGGTTGATAATGACCATCATCAGATCTGCAGCAAAAAATAAGAAAAACGTAAATATCCTCGCAGATTGTCTACAGGTTAAAAACAAAACATAGACCACAATGAAAAGCACTACTTACAAATTTATGCATTTGTGCGCTTTTAAGTATGAAGGGGCATACCTGTTTTATAAATACAAAATCCTAATGTACAGCAGCGATAGTGACATCGTCAAATGTTAAATGCAGAATCAGTCACCTCCTAGTTTTGAACGAAAGAGACTGCTTTCTTGTGGATTAACCAGTTATTTATTTATTTATTTAGCGTATGGCTCATAACATCACAGTAAAAATTACAGAAACAACACGAGTTGAAAAAAATCACATATGTATAAACAGAGCAATAAATAACAGTTTGTATATAAGGACACAGCCAATTGTAAATTTACACTCACAGAAGAGCAATCACAAGCAGACGTCCAGCTTAGATAATAAATAGTCGATTGCCTCTTGGGTCGCTATTAGGAAATCCCGTGGGTCACCCTCGTATGCCCTTAATGGGCATTCCTCCACGATGTGTTTGACCGTCTGTCTCTCAGCGCCACAGTCGCAAGCGGCCGAAGAAAGTTTACCCCATCTGTGTAAGGCTAAAATGGTTCAAATGGCTCTGAGCACTACGCGACTTAACTTCTGAGGTCATCAGTCGCCTAGAACTTAGAACTAATTAAACCTAACCAACCTAAGGACATGACACACATCCATGCCCGAGGCAGGATTCGAACCTGCGACCGTAGCGGTCACGCGGTTCCAGACTGAAGCGCCTTTAACCGCACGGCCACACCGGCCGGCATCTGTGTAAGGAGTCGGCGCATCTCCCACAGTTGGTTCTGATGCGATTAAGAGTTGACCAAACTTTGCGAGGGCAATCAAATCCTTTTGGTTTACTAAAGATGCATGGCATACAGTGGCAGTTTACTGCTGTTCTGCTCTCCCATTCCTCTTTCCATCGGTCAATTATTTTAAAGCTGGTTTGGTGCAGAGCCTGTGCGGTCTTTAGTGGAGGGTGCCTAGACCGGAGTCGGTTTCCTTGGATGTCGTGAGTATCTTCATGGATTTGTAATTGGGGGTTGGCCCTGATTTTTTGAAATTCTCTAACCAGAGCGTGTTCACGGCGCAGGTTAGGAGGGGCTATGTTACTGAGAACGGGCAGCCACACTGTAGGAGTTGGCCTGATTGTGCCTGATATAATACGCATTGTTGCTTTAAGTTGGCTATCTACCATGTGTGTGTGTTTGCTGTTGAGCCACACTGGGGCACAGTATTCTGCCACTGGATACACCAACCCAAGTGCGGATGTTCTTAAGGTAGATGCTGTGGAGCCCCAAGTGGTGCCACAGAGCTTCTGCAATATGTTGTTGCGTGTTTTAAGTTTCGCTGCAGTTTTCGTCAGGTGTTCTTTGAATGTTAGTGTCCTATCTAGGGTAGCCCCAAGGTACTTTGGGTGTTTGTTGTGATTTAGTAATTTCCCGTCTAGATAGACTTGTAGTTCTGTGTTGGCCATTTTGTTGTTCAAATGGAAGGCAGATACTTCCGTCTTTGTAGCACTAGGTTGTAGCCTCCATTTTCTAAAGTACTCGCTGAGAATCCCTAGGTCACTCGTAAGGATATCTTCGGCAGTTTCTATATTTCTGTGGGCTGTTGCTAGAGCCCAGTCGTCAGCATAACCAAATTTGCGCGATCTGGTTGCAGGAATGTCAGCGATGTAAAGGCTGAAAAGGAGGGGCGCAAGGACAGAGCCTTGTGGGAGTCCATTATTGAGTTTCATCTGTTTACTTCTCTCATTCCCCATTATTACTTGGAAGGTTCTATTTGACAACATATCATCAATGAGGTTGGTTATCTTCTTGCAGGGGACGGCACAGATTAATTTGTACATGAGCCCCTGTTTCCAAACTGTATCATAGGCTGCTGTTAGGTCTATGAATGCTGCAGCTACTTTATGTTTCTTCTGGAACCGCGCCTCTATATATGTTGTCAGTGATAGGACTTGATCTGTACAGCAGCGATATGGACGGAATCCTGCTTCTTCGATAGGGATTTTTTTTAGTATAGTCTGGCCTATTCTGTTGAGGAGCAGTCTTTCTAGTAATTTATAGACCATACTGAGAAGGGCAATGGGGCCGTAACTCTATGGTCTATCGCCTGGTTTACCAGGTTTCAGGACTGCGATGATCTTTGCTCGTTTAAGTGAGGGAGGAATGTTACCAACTTGGAGAATGTCCGTAAAGAACTTAGGCAGCCATTGTTTTGTGTAGGCTCCGACATGTATGAGGAACTCAGGGTGGATACCATCGAAACCCGGACCTTTGCCTGATTTAACCTTCTTCAGGACATTGGTAACCTCCTCTATGTGAATATCTGATGAATATTCTGAGTCCATTGCACGGGTCCTTTTTAATGCTTTTAAGTCTTTCTTCACTTTTGTTGTGTGCTTTCTATTTGGTGGGGCTCTAGACGCAGAAACTACGCGGGATGCAACGTTGATGGGAGATATTTCGTCCTTTCTATGTTCAGGTGGATTTGCGCCTCCAAGTTTACGCAGTAGGGACCAAGCTTGTCGGCTTGACTTTGAAAAGTCTAGATTTTCAACAGTATTCTCCCATTTTTGCCGTCTAATAAAGTCGATGTTATGTAATAGTTCATCTGCTATTTCCCGGTCCCCATTCTTGATGAACTCCGCGTACAGGTCATCGCCTATCCCTGTCCAACCGGGAATGTATTTTTTGCGGTACCCTGTTTTCGCAGAGCTAATGACCGCTCCCACAAACCTCTCATAGCTGTTACTGGTTGGAGGGATCCAGCTCAAGGTATAATCAAGTTGTACAGAGAATTTTGTCCAGTCAGCTTTTGTAAAATTCCACCTTGGTCGAGGGTAAGACCTTATTATCGGGATGGATATACCGATATTAATAAGCACAGGGCGGTGCTGGCTATGAGGGAAGTCCGTCAGGACCCTTCTAGAGGCTGTCAGTGGTTTATCGTTTGTATCCCTCGAAACAAAGCACAGATCCGGGTTATAGTCGCAGTTCCATGCGGCTGATCTGAATGTCCCTCGGTCCTTGGCATCAAAGACCAGATATGTATTTTGTTCCTCGGACCAATCGACCAGCATGTCTCCATTGCTATCATTCGTACTATATTTCCACATTTCGTGGTGACTATTATAGTCCCCAACGTATACGCTTGGGTGTGGGTGGATCTTTGTCACTTCAGCTGGCCATGTAGTAGCAGGAGGTTTATAGATGTTAGTTACTGTAACTTCTCCTATTTCTATGACAACTTCATGGATATCATTTGCAATGGAGGCTTCAACTAGAAAGGCGTCCTCTGTGTCCCCACGCACATATGTCGCAACGCCATAGTGTCTGTCATACGTGGCTCCAAGTAGATCATATCCCAGTATCCTTTCTCTAGCTTCAAGTTGGACTCTATTTTCAGCATGAGTTTCCTGTATGGCTACCAGGTCAATGTCGTTATCGTGTAAAATTCTCTGCAATACTTGGCATTTTGCTCTGCTTATGCCCTCAATATTGAAAAGGCAGATTCGGATGCAAGGTCCGAGATCCTTTGTCAGTTGGTCCCTAATAGGACCGTTGTATGTATCTTGCATAGCGCTTTGTCTGTCGTTCTGTTTCACTGTGATGTGGGGCAGGAATCCTTCGTTCGGTCTGCCGCCAGTTGTGTTAGTTCATTTAGCGTTACCCAGGGTGCACCACGTGGAGGCGAACTAACTTTACACCCCGATTAACCAGTATATCATTATTACTACTTTTCATATCTGATATATTGTAGAATCATTCCGAAGACCAAAGGCTTCCTCTTTTCATGTTTCTCTTTCTGCCTCTCTGTGTATCTCTACCTTTCTCTGCTTCTCACCACCCTCCATCCCTCCCCCCCCCCCCCCCCCCCACTCACACATATACACACAACTGCATGACAGTTCATCCACGCGCGAGCACGCTGGTTGATGGACTTCTGAATGAATACGTAATTTCTGTTGGGGATTGGGAATGAGGAAGGGGAGACAGAAGAACAGGAGATATTACGTTGCTGATTGCTGTCTCTGAACACTACATCTGATTTGCACCCGCAGCCTCACTAGCTGTTTTCCTTTTGTTCGAGAGTGGAGTGCCGGGTATGTAATTATCTGTCGACCCTCCCACGCTCTCACACCTTCGTTCCATTCATAAATTCTCAGACAGCATGAACAACGAGCCCAGCCTGTGATATTTCCGTCTGCTTTCTCCCTTCTGCCCTCACCAACCTTATACCAATTACTGAGGAAAGCTTCAGTGAACTTTTTGCGCTTTTTAAAATTAATTAAATTTGTTCGATTTCTCTACTTCAGTAGCGAATCCGTCACAAGAAACCAAGGTTGA
The DNA here is from genome assembly GCF_023898315.1 of Schistocerca nitens. Lineage (NCBI taxonomy): Eukaryota > Metazoa > Arthropoda > Insecta > Orthoptera > Acrididae > Schistocerca > Schistocerca nitens. Next base: position 301,371,436 of record NC_064620.1, read on the forward strand.
TCCTTAATTATCCCCAATGATCCTTATTAAATCATGTCGCTAAACATCAGTCAATCAACAGGTACAAGCCAGAGCCCGACTTCGATTTCCTTTGAACAAAACGTATTTCTGAGGTGTTGAAGAACCGAAATTTTAGTCATTAGGCTCCAAACAAAACGCTAATATCCCTCTTTGATTAATTATTTTCCTTTTTTGTAGATTTTTAAGTATATCTCAAATTAAGAAACTGTACTCTAAACTATGTTTCATATGTTAAAAGATTCTGGGTAAGTGCGAGTCGGACTGGTTCAAATGGCTCTGAGCACTATGGGACTTAACATCTGAGGTCATCAGTCCCCTAGAACTTAGAACTACTTAAACCTAACTAACCTAGGGACATCACACACATCCATGCCCGAGGCAGGATTCGAACCTGCGACCGTTGCAGCAGCGCGGTTCCAGACTGAAGCGCCTAGAACCGCTCGGCCACAGCGGCCGGCTAGAGTGGGACTCGCGCACCAAAGGTGTATAAAGACAGTTCATCTATCCCGGGAATCGAGAATCTCGTCTGTTTTTAGCCTTATCGATGAGGATGCTGGCACGACATCAGTCCCAGCAATTCTAGGGCTTTCGAGTACGGCAAAAATATTTTTTTGTGTGACATAATTACAAATGAACAATTTTTGGAAGTTGTCCTTTACTTGTACTTTGAAACCTTGCTTTCTGCCAAACGACATGATTCTACGTCAAAGGGAAGTACTCTCTATATTCTGATGAGTGAGTCTGCGAGAACCAAAATATATGACATTGCTAACCTTGACTTAGAAGATTACATTTACTACACCGCCAACGGACTATAAGTCTTAGTATATGACACAAATCTCAACTTGACACGTCAACCCGTTCCTGCGAAAAGGAAATCTTAGCAGAGAGACGAACGGACAGTAGGACAATAATTGTCAAAAAAATATGTCTTCGTGTGAGATAATTATAAATTAATGTTTTTTGGATTTTATCATTCACTTGTACCTTAAAACTTGGCTTCTTGACAAATTTCATGATGATAAGCCAACATGGGATACCGTATAGGCCTTGATGACTGGAAGTATCAAAGTATGTTCCTTAAATGGCCTTATCTTTCGACTGATTTGGTTTAAAAGTATAAATTTACTACACCGCCAAGAGGTTATTGTCTTTAGTATGTGGCATAAAATTCTGACTGACACGTCTACCCGTTACTGTGAAAAGAGGTCTTCACAGAGGAACGGACAGACAGACAATCGAATAGTAAATAACAATTTTTTGTGTGAGATAATTATAACTACAACAACAATAACAACATAACAATTATCGGATATTTTTATTTACGCGTAGTGTGATACCTACCCTCTTGCCTAATTTCATGATTATAGGCGGACTAGAAGTACTTTGCAGATTCTGGTGCGTGAGTTGTCGAGTATCAAAATGTGAAACATAAGTAGCTGTACCTTTTGATTAAATTGTCTTAAAATCTCCAATTCTTACATCACTTAGGGACCGTAGATGTCAGTATATGAAACTGTTCCACGGCATCATTAGTGCGAAAATGAGCTCAGATGATTAAGTAATCTTATTTATAACACCAGATGATCGCACTTTAAGTATTCCGAAATCGGTCGCGTGCTCAATGAAAAGTTGTGGATTAAGCAACTGTCCTGCATTGCCTTTGTTATGTTTGAAGCGGAACTATGGGCCTCATCGAAAAAGGGTGACCCGGTTAAGTCACGCAGTTTGACTCTTCGTCTGATCACGAGGTGTGGCCATTAATTGCACGCGTTGATAACGTAGGCTGCTTTTCTGCCACGTATCCATCTTACAACACTGTTACCACCATGTCTTATATCAGCGGTCAGCAGTGGAAGGGCGGGGCATATGAGAAATGTGGGCCCACAACTAAGTTGTGACATCGCACGTTGCCTTGCCCGACGTATATCGCGAACTCTCGGATACACCGGTTCAAAAGGCTCTAAGCACTGTGGGACTTAACATCTGAGGTCATCAGTCCCCTAGACTTAGAACTACTTAAATCTAACTAACCTAAGGAATCACACACATCCATTCCCGAGGCAGGATTCGAACCTGCGACCGTGGCAGCAGCGTGGTTCCAGATAGCAGCGCCTATAACCGCTCGGCCACAGTGACCGGCGATACATCCGTGGCCAGGTGGTTAACCAGTATACGAATGAAAAGGTACCCGCTAAAGCCCATAGCTTTGCCATTTGTTATCGAGAGCTTGGCAGTATTTAAACGCGTAGCTATGAAGTATCACATTAATGTGAAATTGTAGTCATAACCCAGTTGGACACGTTCCCTGAAACTTTATCACCTGTAGCTTCACCTGCTGTGACACACGTCACAGGACTCGCATGCCTTGTTCGCCCTGTGGAAGTTCCAGTATCAGTTGTACACTATCGACAGCTATCCAAAGCGACCACCGAGCTCACTTAAGGGGGAGAATAATATTTGGTGAGTTTACTTACATCTTTTACCGCTTGTTATCCACAGAATTTTTAAGTTCCACAACCAACCAGAGACCAAAGTTTAGTTCAGTCCTTTTCCACCTACCATTAATAATTCTATGCCTTTTTTCCGTTTCATTATGTCGATACAACTAAATTACAGAGCAATATTTGCTTAATGAAGATGTAGATTTCACAGTACTAGAAACTAGAATAATTTCCTGAAAGTAATCATGTTTCTCAGAAAACACTAAAACTAGAAAGTGTTTAATCTCCTTTGCAATTAACATCAATAATTCGATCTGTCGTTGAGTGACTACAGATCACCTTCAATTAAAATAGAATTTCAAATTCAATTTACACGCAGAGCTGTTTTGGCGTTTCCTCATAATCTGCCAGTTTAATAGCAGTGGATGTACATATTTTTGCAGACGAAGTTATATACTCTGCTGGAGGATACTTTGTCAAAGTTCTGACATTAAATATTCTGCTACTTTGTGGTTCTCACTAAATGTCTCGCTGATACTCGCCTTCAACGTAGCACCCATGAGTATTTACACTTCTGTGTGCCTTACTTCCATTACTTCCGCTGTAAACGTCTTTTTAATGCGCTGGTGACATTGACTGACAGGTCATTCTGTTGATAAGTGGGAACATTAACTAATTACATGCGCCTTTGACCTCTGTTATCAACTGTAAGAGGAATATAGGAATATTCATGAAATTAAAAATTTTGTCACAGAACTCGCCTATCGTAGACACAGAACCCATTACAGTTTGTTTTTTTAATTCTTTTTTTTCATCAATCTTCTGGATGGTTTGATGGGACAGCGACGGATTCCCTTCCTGTACCAACCTCTTATTCTCACAGTAGCGCTTTCATCCTATGTTCACAGTTACCTGTTGTGTGTGTGGGATTCTCCGTCTTCCTCTACCGAGCTCTTGTCAAGTTCAGCCAAGTTATTCCTTGATGTGTTAACAAGTGTCCTATCGTCCTATCCCGTCTTTTTGACAGTGTTCTATAAGCTCGTTTCTTCGACTATTTCGTACAGAACCACCTCATTCACTATTTTAGTCCACCTATATTTCCACATTCTTCTGTAGCACCACATCTCAATCGAATGGATTCTCTTGATTGCCCATTTTCCCAGTATCCATGATTCATAACCATACAATGCTGTGCTCCAAAGGTGCATCCTTAGCATTTCCTTCCTCAAATTAAGGCCTACATTTAATACCAATAGACCTCTCTTCTTGGTCATTGCTTGTTCGATGTATAGACTGAACGTGGAGGTGAAACACTGCATCCTTGCCTTACACCGCTTTTAGTTTAAGCGCTGCACTCTTAGTCTTCCTATATTATGGTACACACCTGGTATTTGTACATGTGGCATATTACGCCTCTTTCCTTACAGCTTACTCTTATTTTTCTCAGTATTGCGAAGACCTTGCACCATTTCACATTGTCGAACGCTTTTTTCAGGTCGATACATCCTATTGGCGCGCCTTCATTTTTCTTCAACCTTCCTTCCATCATCAATGGCATAGAACTGCCTCTCTGCAGCCTTTACCTTTCCTAAAACCAAGCATTCTATCAGATCCTCAGTTTTCTAGTCCATTCCTTTTTGCATTATTCTTGTCAGAAACTTAGATGTATGAGTGTTTAAGATGATTAAGTGATAATCCTCGCTCTTGCTATCTTCGGAATTGTTTGGATAGTATTTTATCGAAAGCCTGATAGTTAGTCGTCAGTTTATAGACTTGCACACCAGCAATAGTCGTTTTGTTGCCATTTCTTCCAATGATTTTAGAAACACAGATATGATGTTATCTATCCCTTCTGCCTTATTTGATACAAATTATCAAAAGCTCTTTTAAATTCTGACTCGAATACTGGTTCCCAATAGCTTCCATATCGACTACTGTTTCGTCTTCTATCACGTCATCAGGCAGTGCCTTCCTCTCAATAGGCCTTCACTGTACTCTTTTCATTTATCCGCTCTCTCCTCTGCGTTTAACAGTAATATTCCCATTAAATTCTTAACGTAGCGTCCCTTGCTTTTAATATCACGGAAGGTAGTTTTGAAATTTCCATAAGCTGAAACAGCCTTTGCGGACATCGAGCGTGCCTTAACGTTCCTCACTACTTTCCTAGCTCTACCATCACCAACTTTCCTGGGAAATCTTGGCTTTTATTTATTTATTTTTTGCAGTAGGCGAAGGCGTTTCGACACCATACTCTGCCGCTTACACCGTGGTTCGTAGCGTTTGACCACGTTTCATCAGCGGTTACTATGCAATACTGAATGTCTGCTCTCTTCCCTTGCAGGGGTATTGTATCTCCTTTAGAAATTTCCAAACCGACATGTTTGCAGTTCGCCGCTTTATATCGGAGGATGTCTCCCGCAATCGTAGACGAAATGTCAGGGCATAGATTTACACATCGACCACGGCGTATCAGCCCGGAAGTTTTAGGGAAGACAGTGCCGACCGTGAAAGCCTGCATTGAATGCACATGTTTCTGTTTGTTAGTTTTGTCCCGGAGCACACAACGTACAGATCTGACTTATTGGAAAATGATTTTCGCCTTATTCTGTCCGATGAAGGAACACCTGTTACAATCCACGTTTTCGTCGTGTGAGGAGTTAGTTCAGGTAATATAAACGAAATTAACAAGTTTTGTAAAGACACCATCTGAAACATATGTTGAGAGAGATATGATGTTTCTTGAAATGTGGTTTCTCAATAACTACTTCCTTTCTAAAAATTTTCTATTACTTTTTCCTTGCCCTGATGGATGATCTACATTCCTGGTAAAAAATGCAACACCCTCGTGACTATGTTCAGTGACACCACGGCATAATACGTATGTGCATAGGGAAGGGTAGTAGTGACTAATTTTTTACGGGCATCGGCGAAGAGATGGAACTCAAGCAGGTCTTTCTGTGCAGACACTAACTGTGCCGAGTTTAGACTTGATTACTGTTTGCAACATTCATTCTACGATACCACCGTGTCCCAATGTTAGGGACATACTATTGCCTAACGCATTCAGCCAGTTTGAACGGAATGGCAGTGTGGGCCTGCTGGAGGATGGATGGACGTATTGCTGCACATGTTGAGGTGTTTCGATGATGTGCCTTTTCTTTGAGCACTGATCTGTAGAGCACTACCACACGTGTAGACCAGATTTTGGACATCCGCGTAGTGCAAATGGATGAGAAAATCGATGCAATGAGTGAGCGTCGGAGGCAGACCGAATATTATCCAGAGATGGACAACGGGCACCTTTTGAACTTGTTGTGTCATCAGGACCATTAGAAATCGTATGCCTGCAGCAGGATTAAGACCACTAAGAGTACAATATCGCCAAGCGTAGCTACTCTGGTGATGTCAAAATGTTGGCTGGAGAGTAGTGCGGCGCTCTGTTAGTTTCAGTTACTAGATTCTTTCTGTATGGAAGTGATGGATGCGCACGTACACCTAGTGAGCTTACGATTACATATTACTTTCGACCACGACACACTGGCCTCATCGGTGGCCTCATGGTGTCTGTGTGTGTGGGTGGGGGGGGGGGGGGGGGAGGGGCGGGGGACATCAGTTTCAACGCGCAGTATCACCTGGTGATTATGCAGGTTAAACGAACCAGGTTCCGCTACATGGACAGACAGTATTTCCTGTGCTGTTACCATCCCATCGACAGGAACGTGAGGTGCTTTTTCAACACGACAGTGCACGTCAACACACGGCTGCTGCGTGGTACTCTTCGTGGTGTAAAACGACTGTCCCCCTGGCCAGCAAGAGCCACTCACCAGAAAATAAATCCACTCGACAACAAGACAATCCCTTATAGACGAAATCTGGTGGCCCGGTTCTCAATTAACAATCTTCCAGTGTACGCCTGTAGGATATGCCGATATGTGCCCACATGCGCCACCTGTTTACCATTCATGTAATGTCTGGCTGTGCTGTAGGCTGCTTGCCGCTGTTTTTCCTGTGGTGTACTTGAACCACGGTAGCACTTGTTCCTCGCCACTCTTTAACACACATTTTGAGCAATTTTTTATGGGTTTCACAAGCAAATATGGTGCCGCCTCCTATGAGTGGAAAGTATTCTCATAATATTGGTGGCCTGTGTGCATATTAATAAGAATTTTTCAGCGGTATGTAAACTAATGCCAAAGGGCTTACTACAGTGGTATCACCGGTCCCAGTCAGATCACCGAAGTTAAACGTTATCGTGCTAGGCTAGCACTTGGATGGGTAACTTTCTGGGTCTGCCGAGTGCTGTTGGCAAATGGGGCGCACTTAGCCCTTGCAAAGCCAATTGAGGAGCTACATGACTGAGGAGTAGCGGCACTGGTCACGAAAACTGACAGTGTCCGGGAGAGCGGTATGCTGACTACAGGCCCATCCGCATCCGGTGATGCCTAAGGGCTGAGGATAACACGGCGGCCAGTCGGTACCACTGGACCTTCACGACGAGTTCGGACGGTGTTAGTTTTTGTTTTCTGTATGTACGAGGGTGAGTCGAATGAAACCTTAAATATTTCTTAAAAATATTCTTTATTGTGCAGAAGTGGTACAAAGCTGTTTCATTTTTCAACATAATCTCCCCCACGCTCAATGCAAGTCCTCCAGCGCTTACAAAGTGCATAAATTCCTGTAGAAAAAAATTCTTTGGTAGTCCGCGCAACCACTCATGCACCGCGTGGCGTACCTCTTCATCAGAATGGAACTTGTTTCCACCCATTGCGTCTTTGAGTGGTCCAAACATATGGAAATCACTTGGGGCAAGGTCTGGTGAGTATGGTGGATGAGGAAGACACTCAAAATTCAGGTCTGTGGTTGTTGCAACTGTTGTACGGGCAGTGTGGGGCCTTGCATTGTCATGTTCCAAAAGGACACCTGCTGACAGCGATCCACGTCGCTTTGATTTGATTGCAGGTAGCAGATGATTTTTTAGGAGATCTGCGTACTGGTGACAGTGGTCGCTCTAGGCACTTAATGCTCCAAAATGATGCCTTTTTCCTCCCAAAAGAGAGGCAGCACAACCTTCCCTGTTTATGATTCTGTTCGAAACTTCTTAGGTTTTGGTGATGAGGAATGGCACCATTCCTTGCTCGCTCTCTTCGTTTGCCGTTGGTGGAGGTGAACCCAGGTTTCGTCCCCAGTAACGATTCTTGCAAGCAAGCCATTCTTCTCGTTCAAAGCCCCTAAGAATTCCTTCACAAGCATCAACACGTCGTTCACTCATTTCAGGAGTCAGCTGCTGTGGTACCCATCATGCAAAATGTGGTTTGCTGACCCATGACTAATCTGTAAACATGCTGCAATGTCATTCACTGTCACTCGTTGTGCCTGACCTGGACGAGGAGCATCTTCCACTGAAGTCACACTATTTGCGAACTTCCTACTCCATTCGTAGACTTGCTTCTGTGACAAACATGCATCACCGTACTGAAGCTTCATTCGTGGATGAATTTAATAGGTTTCACACCTTCACTACTCAAAAACCGAATAACAGAACACTGATCTTTGCTGGTGCAAGTCAAAAGTGGGGCGGCCATGTTAATACGGATACTGCGACGGTATGTGTGCATCTGCACTATGCTGCCACCTACAGGCCATTCTGCACGGTGTTTGTAGCACGCTTACCAACTTACAGGATAACGGCGCGAAGTTTCGATTTCTTATTACAAATTTAAGGTTTTCATTTGACTCACCCTCGTAAACTTATGCTTAAGTACTTCCTATCACTGATTAACAGGTGTACACACAGTATTAAATTGTCTTTTTAATGGCCTTTTGACACATTGCAGATCCGATGATGACAACGAGATGCTATCGTAATTGGTCATTATGAAATATAAAAACACCACCGATCTTGGCTGCAGAAGATTCTTCTGTTTCCCACTGACAGATTGCTCCCTATGAACATGTGCAATCTGAGTAATAAAGAAGTAACTGTGATCTCAGTTTTCAATAAAAGTAACACGTACATCAGGGTGTAGCACCTTTTTCCGATATGCTACGTTGCAAAAGACATACCAGAGGCGAGCACCGAGCTTTCGCGGACGTAGCTTTGGATGCCAGGCGAGCCTCGACACGCGCTGCCCGATCAAACGGTGGATCCGCACCAGCAGGGCCCGCGGGGTCGAGCGGTGGCCCGCCACAACCCGAGTCCTCGCGGCCGCGCGTGCGGCTCGGCTGCTCAGCAAGTCGCGCGCGCGCCCGCCAGGCATCGCACTGTTGCGGGCGTGGACGTGGAACGAGATCTCTGTGGGCCGTTTGCAAGCAGGTTTTTACTTCACACAGTATTTACCGACAAAGGAGGGGCATATAGAACAACTCCAGGGGGAGCACTAACAGTACTGATGGGGCTTTGTCCTCTCGACATAAAGAGCAAACAATTCGGTCAAAAAGGGAAACAGGGACCAAATAATTGAATTAATGAGGATTCACGTGGGGAAAAAAATTAGAAAATAGACGTAGGGGGGAGGAGCTTTGGCTAGAACAGTGGGGTAATGAAGACACAGGTCGCAGAACATATGAATTACTCCACAACATCAGGGAGCGACTACAGTGAAAACACTTCAAGCCATCAAGAGGACTGCAGCACTTCCTTACGGGACATGGATCCTATCCGGCATACCAATGCCGGTTTGAGAAACGGACTACACAAACGTGTGACTGTGGGGCCGCACTAGGCACCCCAGAATATGTGGTGCATGAGTGCCACCTCTTCAACGACATAGCGGCACAATCACGACAACAGTTACCAAACTATGACACGTATCACTTGCTGAGGCATGAGGACCACTTCGAGATCCTGAACAAGTTAGCTAATGAAATATCACACGAAGTCATAAATGAATTTCTACGGAACAATAACTAACAGATCACCTGACTAGACTCCGTAGACCTGTCCTGTTCCGCTTCACGGCTGGGATTCGCCACGTTTGGGATCAGGGGGATGGTGCACCTTTTACCCGATTCTGACACTCATCGGACTTGACATAGGACTAAGGTTAGATGTAGGACAAGCTAGGATAGCAACACTAGAGCAGAACTGCAGCGATTAACCACTCTGGGTTAATGCTCACAGGGATTAGCTCGGTGAGCACGACCAACTAATGTAGGTTTATATACGCTGGCACACCTGTTACGCTGCAGGTAGAGTAGACTAGCATAAGTAGTAGACATAGTGAAATATTGGTAACTTTAGGATATAGCAGTAGTGCCCATTGTGGAAGAGTAATAGAACTAACATTCTTAGAATAAAAAGCTACAGTAGTAATAATTGTATTAGTATCAAGTAGGACCCACTAATGTATTAGGTTCAAAAAAATTGGTTCAAATGGCTTAGAGCACTATGGGACTCAACTTCTGCGGTCATCAGTCCCTAGAACTTAGAACTACTTAAACCTAGCTAAGGACATCACACACATCCATGCCCGAGGCAGGATTCGAACCTGCGACCGTAGCGGTCACGCGGTTCCAGACTGAAGCGCCTAGAACCGCACGGCCAAACCGGTCGGCTAATGTATTAGCTGGTGGGTTGCTTATGTATCATGTATTGAAGAATAAAGAATATTTTTTTAAAAAAGTACTTCACTTTCGGTATTGTGTTAAAGTAACTGATTGCTGAAACATCAGCAACAAGATGGTTACTCAAATCTCTAGGGTTACTTGCACTTATTAAATCAACTTATTGTTAGTTGCTTGTGAAGAACCTCTGTATCTTTCGATGCAGTGAAAATAGATAATTTTGTTAATTGTCGTCCTACTAATTAGAGCGTTTTTGTAAAACTGGGTATTTAAAAGTTTTTATTAACTAATAGGCAAGTAACAATAATATATTACAGAAGAACTGTCCTCATGTTGTATGACGTTTATCTTTTCTCAGTATGTACATCTTTCCCTTGGCAAAATTTTGCTTCCAACTGTACCTTATTTGACAGAAATCTTGTTAAAAAGTCAACACTTGAAAGTTACCGGATTCGCGCCACCGCTGCAGTCGCAGGTTCGAATCCTTCCTCGGGCATGGATGTGTGTGATGTCCTTAGGTTACTTAGGTTTAAGTAGTTCTGAGTTCTAGGGAACTTATGACCTCGGCAGTTGAGTCCCATAGTACTGAGAGCCATTTGAACCAATTGAAAGTTATTTCTTCACGGACTAAACACAAACTTGTGTAACGAGCAAGACCCTATGAATCGTTTATTAAAAGCCTTGCAGTTTGTGAAAAACGTCTAAATTCCAGTCAAACTGAAGGATTCGTTACACTTCACGACTTTCTAGTAGCAATTCATTTTACTTCGGATGAAAATGTCAAGAATAAAATCACGGAACATTTGAAGGGATTTGGAAAACTGTCAAACACCATTTCCTTGCTGTATCTAGTAATAAAAACTGTGTTCGCAATCGCTTGGAAAACAATAATTTTGGAATCCACATGAAGTGTAAATTGAAACGAGCAGCTACTCGAAACTCTTAGTGAGTAAGTTAGAGAAAATAAATCTTTGTCACATATAGGTTTCTGGTTAGTCTTGAAGACGGAATTTCCAATGCTATCAAACGAAGCGGTAACAAGCCTAATTGCTGTCGCTTCCACATATCTGTGCGAAAAGGCTTTTCCTTAGTAAAACGAATGGAAAAAATAAATCCAGAACAAACTTCAATGTGAAAGTAATTTGAAACTGTCCTTATTTTCTGTGGTTCCTAATTTCTAAGTTATATCATTTGCAAAGCAGGCGCATCTTCCTCAACGAATTCCGAGGAAGGCTTGAACCAGTCGGTTCCATAATGAAAACTTTTAGATGAATAGAAAAATAACCTATACATTGAACAATCAGAAAAGAAAACAAAAGAAGAATATGAAATAGGAATTAAAGTTCAGGGAGAAAAAATAAAAACTTTAAGGTTTGCTGATGATTTTAAGGTTTAATGATGTAATCCTGTTAGGGACAGCGAAGGACTTGGAAGAGAAGCCGAATGGAATGGACAGTATTTTGTAAGGAGGATATAAGATGAACACTTAAAGAAGCAAAACAAGGATAATGGAATGTAGTCGAATTAACTCAGTTAATGCTAAGGCATTTAGATTACAAAACGATAAACTTAAAGTAGAAGATGGGTTTTGCTGTTTGAGCAGCAAAATAACTAATGATGGCAGAGGTAGAGAGGATATAAAATGTAGATTGGCAATGGCTAGAAGAGCGTTTCTGATGAAGACAAATTTGTTAACATCGAATATAGATTTAAGTCTTAGGAAGTCTTTTCTGAAGATATTTATCTGGAGTGTAGCCATGTATGGAAATGAAACACGGACGATTAACTGTTTAGACAAAAAGAGAATAGAAGCTTTCGAAATGTGGTGCTCCACAAGAATGTTGAAGATCATGGCGGTCGATCACGTAACTAAAGAGAAGGTACCGAACAGAACTGGGGAGGCAAAAAATGTGTAGCACAACTTGAGCAAAATAGTAGATTGGTTGATAGGTTACATTCTGGGACATCAAGGGATCACCAGTTTAGTATTGGAAGGAAGTCTGGTGGGTAAAGGCGTAGAGGGAGACCAAGAAATGAATACAGTAAGCAGATTCAGAAGGCTGTAGGTTGCAGTAGTTATTCTGAAATGTAGAGGCTCACACAGGATAGAGTAATATGGAGAGCTGCATCTGACCAGACTTCGGACTGAAGACCAGCACAACAACAATGACAACAAAAAATGGTTCAAATGGCTCTGAGCACTACGGGACTTAACTGCTAAGGTCATCAGTCCCCTAAAACTTAGAACTACTTAAACCTAACTAACCTAAGGACATCACACACATCCATGCCCGAGGCAGGATTCGAATCTGCGACCGTAGCGGTCGCTCGGTTCTAGACTGTAGCTTCTAGAACCGCTCGGCCACACTGGCCGGCCAATGACAACAGAAAAGTGTATAATACTTTAATGTTGCATACGAGACCTACCCATTACGCAAAAGCTTCATCAGCCCTTTTGATGTGGTACGGGTGAAATATATTAGGGCTCTTAAACTACTTGCTTTGAATTCAGTAACTTCCATGTTATAGTAAGTATTTTTTGTGTCATACCCATAATTTTACATTACGCGCTATTTTTGTTTGTAAAAGATCAAGAACGCCGCTTGCCAGCATTTCAAACATTCACGATTCTCAAAGGAATGCGCGTGTGTGGCCAGTCAATCCTGCCATCCCAGCGCTGGCTGTTTCCTGGTTGCACCGAGCGCTGTTGACACCCAGGCTCGGCCGGGTACCCGAGCGAGCCGCGGGCCACGACTGCGCATCGTGGCTCGCGCACTCCGTTGCCGGAGCAGCTGAGCTCGACTAACAGCAGCAGTGCAGGCAACAGGACGAAGCGGTCGGCCGCAGTCAGGCGGGTAAAAATGAAAATGGTTCAAATCGCTCTGGAACTTAACATCTGAGGACATCAGTCCCCTAGACTTAGAACTACACTACTGGCCATTAATATTGCTACACCACGAAGATGACGTGCTACAGACGCGAAATTTAACCGACAGGAAGAAGGTACTGTGATACGCAAATGATTAGCTTTTCAGAGCATTCACACAAGGTTGGCGACGGTGGTAACACCTACAACTTGCTGACATGAGGAAAGTTTCCAACCGATTTCTCATACACAAACAGCAGTTGACCGGCGTTGCCTGGTGAAACGTTGTTGTGATGCCTCGTGTAAGGAGGAGAAATGCATACCATCACGTTTGCAAATTTGATAAAGGTCGGATAGTAGTCTACCGCGATTGCGGTTTATCGTATCGCGACATTGCTGCTCGCGTTGGTCGAGATCCAATGACTGTTAGCAGAATATGGAATCCGTGGGTTCAGGAGGGTAATACGGAACGCCGTGCTGGATCCCAACGGCCTCGTATCACTAGCAGTCGAGATGACAAGCATCTTATCCGCATGGCTGTAACGGATCATGCAGCCACGTCTCGATCCCTGAGTCAACAGATGGGGACGTTTGCAAGACAACAACCGTCTGCACGAACAGTTCGACGACGTTTACAGCAGCATGGACTATCAAGTCGGAGACCGTGGCTACGGTTACCCTTGACGCTGCATCACAGACAGGAGCGCCTGCCATGGTGTACCTAACGACGAACCTGGGTGCACGAATCGGATGAATCCAGTTTCTGTTTACAGCATCATGATGGTCGCATCCGTGTTTGGCGACATCTCGGTGAACGCACATACGAAGCGTGTATCCGCCATCGCCATACTGGCGTATCACCCGGCGTGATGGTATGGGGTGCTATTGGTTACACGTCTCGGTTACCTCTTGTTCGCATTGACAGCACTTTGAACAGTGGACGTTACATTTCAGATGTGTTACGACCCGTGGCTATACCCTTCATTTGATGCCTGCGAAACTCTACATTTCAACAGGATAATGCAGGACCGCATGTTGCAGGTCCTGTACGGGCCTTTCTAGATACAGAAAAGCTTCGACTGCTGCCCTGGCCACCACATTCTTCAGATCTCTCACTAATTAAAAACGTCTGGTCAATGGTGGCCGAGCAACTGACTGTTCACAATACGCCAGTCGCTACTCTTGATGAACTGTGGTATCGTGTTGAAGCTGCATGGGCAGCTGTACCTGTACACACCATCCAAACTCTGTTTGACTCAATGCCCAGGCATATCAAGGCCGTTATTACGGCCACATGTGGTTGTTCTGGGTACTGATTTCTCAGGAACTATGCACCCAAATTGCGTGAAAATGTAATCACATGTCAGTTCTAGTATAATATATTTGTGCAATGAATACCCGTTTATCATCTGCATTTCTTCTTGGTGTAGCAATTTTAATGGCCAGTAGTGTACTTAAACCTAACTAACCTAAGGAAATCACACACATCTATGCCCGAAGCAGGATTCGAACCTGTGACCGTAGCAGTCGCGCGGTTCCGGACTGAAGTGCCTAGAACAGCTCGGCCACCGCGGCCGGCTAAGGCAGGTAAATATGGCAGATGCAAGGCTCTGGTACATACACTAATGTCAATCACATAGACTTCTGATTTACATAAATGCCGAATTGTTACCTCGTGAAAGATTCACGAGTAAATATAAATTTGAGCGGTTATGGCATTCTAATTAAGCGTTCAAATAGTGTGAGCTTATTTCTGATCCATTCCAGTGACTTACATGCGAGAGCTCGTGTAACAGAGCTTACTTTCTTTGGGACTTCTCTTTCTTCGGTAGTTCTGTGTTACGCAGGTTATGGACTGGATTCTCAACCGTTTCCCCATACTTGAGTCTCTTTCTTAATCTGTTGGTAATTCAGTCCATGCCTGATGTTTCATCTAAAGCTACACACACATGTTCGACAAAAATGAAACACCACCAGGAATGCATGCTCGGACATAAATGCAGATGCTAGACAAGCCTGCAGATTTAGGCTGTTGTATTTCATCACAAGTGGTACCTGTACAATTTCTTCAATAGGTTGAAAGTGTTAGTCGTCGTCAGAACAGTGTTCTGTGTAGTAGTGAGGGCGTTACATTCCAGCTAAGTTAGTAAGAAAGTGTGCGAATTCTTGGTTCTGGCATCCTCCGTGCTTTTATAACCAACATAGTCGAAGGGGAAAAAAAAGAAAATTAAAGAGGACAGGTTCAGAAGTTACTGAAGAACATAATGTCGCACTGTGGAGTTCTAGAAGGTGAAAATTTGTAGGGCGAGCTGGAATTCCAAGATGACATATTAGTGATGTAAATGGCCGTAGCAGGAAAACGTTTTGCCGAAGCTATAAAACCTAGACTATGGAGCAATGTATGAAAGTCATTTGGTCTAATAACTGTTGTTTCTCACTGTTTCCAACTTCTGGCCGAGTCTACGTCTCAGGAGTCTGTTCGGTGATGATTTGGGCAGCAATACTACGGTACTGCACGAGCCCCCTGGCTACTCTGCGAAGTCATATTACTAGGGAGGATTACGTGACACTTTGGGTTGATCAGGTCCATCCTACAGTGCAATATTTGTTCCCCAATGACGACGCTGTGTTCAAAGACAAAACGTAGCCACCCCAGTCACCGGACCTAAATACGAGTGCTATCGGCTCTTAGTGGTCTACTTTGGAGACAAGAGTGTGCTATCACTCTGCATCTCAATCGTTGTTACCTGTAGTCACTATTTTGGCGGAAGAATGGTACAATGTTGTTGTTGTGTCTTCAGTCCAGAGACTGGTTTGATGCAGCTCTCCATGCTACTCTATCCTGTGTACGCTTCTTCATCTCCCAGTACCTACTGCAACCTACATCCTTCTGAATCTGTGTGGACTATTCCTCTATTGGTCTCCCTCTACGATTTTTACCCTCCACGCTGCCCTCAAATACTAAACTGCTGATCCCTTGATGCCTCAGAATATGCCGTACCAACCGATCCCTTCTTCTAGTCAAGTTGTGCCACAAACTCCTCTTCTCCCCAATTCTATTCCATACCTCCTCAAAAGTTATTTGATCTACCCATCTAATCTTCAGCATTCTTCTGTAGCACCACATTTCTAAAGCTTCTATTCTCTTCTTGTCTAAACTATCGTCCATTCTTCAGTTCCATACATGGCTACACTCCATACAAGTACTTTCAGAAACGACTTCCTGACACTTAAATCTATACTCGATGTTAAGAAATTTCTATTCTTCAGAAACGCTTTCCTTGCCATTGCCAATCTACATTTTATATCCTCTCTACTTCGACCATCATCAGTTATTTTGCTCCCTAAATAGTAAAACTCATTTACTACTTTAAGCGTCTCACTTCCTAATCTAATTCCCGCAGCATCACCCGATTTAATTACACTACTTTCCAATATTCTCGTTTTGCTTTTGTTGGTGTTCATCTTATATCCTCCTTTCAAGACACGAATGGTACAAAAGTCCCTTCAAAACCGTACAGGACTTGTAGTATTCCATTACGAAACTACTTGAAGGTGTTTTGAATGCCAGCGACTTTCATACACTGTTTCAGGCATGGTAATGCATTCTCTTTTTGCGGTGTTTCCATATTTTTGTCCGCTCTCTGTATATTCCAGAAGCTAGCTTGCCAAATTTTTTTATTTTCTTTCTTGTTTCAATCACATATTGAGTGATGGAAAATTACTGTTATATGTTTCTGTACGTGCCCTAATTTCTATATTATTCCCACGATCCCTACGTGAAGAGGACTGTGATGGCAGAAGTTACACTGATTTCTTCATGTAAAGGGATTCTGAATTTACCTAACAGTGGTTCGTGAAAGCTATCTCGATTTTCTTACAAGCATTCCCATTAAAGTTCCGCAAGTAAGAAGCTGGTCTTTAAAATGAGACCGTTTTAAAATTCTGCCTCTGCAGAGCCGCAGTCAGAATTTTGCGCATGCGTGCTGTGTACCGCACTCTGTTGGTAGGCCCCAGACGCTATTAAGAATCATTCGGCGTGTCTACGTTTGTTTGTACTTCAAATTCCTCCCGCGATAGCAAATCCCGCAGACTGTGAAATACGCGTTGTGATTTATTTTCTTAGTGCTAAAAGCGTTAAAGCGTCTGAAATTCATCGTCGGATCAGTGAAGAGCACCGAGAAAGCATTAGGAGCGATGGAATGGTACAGAAATGACTGAGAGCTGTTAAAGATGTCCATACGAATGTCCTTGATGAGGAATGAAGTGGGGGACCTTTAGTCAGTACTGACGATTTGGTGCAGAAAGTTGATGAAGTAGTAAGGAGGCAATAGACGCCTAACGATTTCGACGTTATTCGATGTATTTACTCAACTGCCAAGAAGTGTGTTTTATGTAACTGTTACAGAACGTTTAAATTATCAAAGTTATGATCACGCTGGATACCGAAAATAGTGACTGAGGTGATCAAAACAAATGTTTAGCCAGTTCTTTTACATTTCTAGAGTAGTACAGCGAGAAAGGTAGCGAGTGCTTGAGCCAAATCGTTACTGGTGTTAGGCTTGTTTAGTTAACTTCCTTTTTTTCGGCCTTCGGCCGTATTACATCAGGAACACTGGAGGCGTCCAGTTTCCTCTCATGAGTAACCGTAGAAGTCCAACATTACAGTCACTACAAAGACCGGGGCCTACCGTACCACCACTAGAATGCCACTGTCAGCGACGCCTCTGGCTGCGACTGTGATGACAGAGTGGCGGCGCAACAGATGATACCGCGGAGGGGGCCGGGTCCTCTCTTCGGCGAGTGAAGAACACTCTGCTCTGGAGGCGGCTGCCCTCGTGACGTAGGGCAGGCTGCCCCGTCCCGTGATCAAACAGCAGACTGTATTCTGGGATGTCGCTTCGGGTGTCACATGTCCGTGTTGTAAGCTATGGTACTGAAAGGAGGATATATTAGTATACATATGGTTGAGTACTTAAGTGCTCCAGGTTATGTTCGTTTAGGGCTTAAGGCATGTACTCTAAACACAAACGGCAGGTGAGAAAGGCTTCCATCCCTCCGCTTGCGGACTGTAGTGTCGGATGTTTCTATATCGCGCCTAGCTGTTTCCGCTTCGCAATGCCTGTCGGCTGTGTTTCGCTTGGCGACGCATAACACTTTTGCCTTCATGTGACTGGCTCTGTTGGAACTCACTTCAGTTCTTGTGCAGTTCTTGACCGAATGCGGTCGACACGCTACACAGGCGACGAAACAAGAGTCGCTTACGTTACACCTACGTCAAAGGAGCAGTCTATAGAAGGGCGGCATTGCAAAGCAAACAATTTCGGCCCAGATAATCATGTGTACGGTATTTTACGAAGTGAAACGTGTGTTTTTTGTGGATTTTTTTGCCTCGTGATGACACCATAAAATCTACGAATTACTGTGATAACTTACAATAACAGCACCGTGCAATCCAGAACAAAAGGCATGGCATGCTGAGAGGATCGTTTGCTCGATAAGACTGAGCGTCCACACAGCCAATCGAATTCAAGAGCTTATCAAATTATTTGGATAGGAACAGTTTGATCATCCTCCATATATCACCCTCTGTACATCCACAGTCTAGCGCCAAGTGACTACCACGTGTTCCTGCGTATGAAGCAGCATCTGGGTAGCCAGCGTCACAATGACAATGTCAATACGACCGTGTTGCAATGGTTGTCTAATGAAGCAGCAGATGTGTACGAGGATGGTATTCGGAAGATGGTTGTACAATAAATGCCTTAATACTGACTGAAATTACATAGAAAAGTAGATTAAAGTACGTATAAAAATAAAATTGCTAAGAAAATCCTGCTTGTTTTCTTTTTATGTCAAAATGATACTTAAAAGTGCATCTGATGCATCTGTTACTCTTTCGTGTGACCTATACACACCTGTTGAAATTCCAGTTCCAGATCTGTTCACTTGCTTACTCGATGTTGTTGTAGTCTTCTGTCCGAAGACAGGTTCCACGCAGCTCTTCCAGCTAGTCTGTCCTGTGGAAGCCACTTCATCTACACAGAAATACTGCAACCAACATAGTTTTGAACCTGCCTAATCTGCTGAAGCCTTCGCCTCCCTCTACGATTTTTTATCCAACACATTTCCTTCCGTTACCAAGCTGAAAAGTTCTTCATTCCTCTGGTTGTATCATGTCAACCGATCGCTTCTTCTACTCAAATTATACCACAAATTTCATTTTCTCCAATTCTATTCAGTAATCATTAGTTACGTGATCTATGCATGTAATTTCCAGCATTATTTTAGAGCCAAAAAGTTCAAAAGCTTGTATGCTCTTCTTGTCTTCACTTTTTTTCTGTTTCATACAGAACCACATATTATATAAATATCTTCAGAAAAGATTTTCTGACACAAAACTTTAAAATCTAAGTTAACAAATTTCTTCTCTTTTTCCATCAACGTATTTCTTCCCAATGTTTTTTCACATGTTATCAGCGTAAAATACTGTTGAATCATAGTTTCAGAACAGACGGTCATTTTTGAGAAAACGAACATATAGGAAACAGAGTACACAACACGATTTCAAGAGAAGAACAGCAAACTTTAACTGCTTTGGAGAATTTTCACGTTCATCCTAAGCCCGTATGATAACGATGTGTCACAGTACCTGCTATTACGTGGATTGAAATATTCATTTATTTTGCATTCAATAGCACGCTGCTTCTCCTGGGTATTCATCTTTGTAATATGAATCTAATGCATCTACAAACATAAAAACAAGTGATTGTTAAGTCAAAAGACAAAGAAGGGGAGATATATTATATTATGAGACATCAAATGATAATGCTTGGATTACAGGTCAAGCATTCAAGTGAAATATTACTAAAAATAACGTTGGGTAGCCCTAATAAATACCAAAATTAAACAGAAATTAAGAAAAATTGTAAATGTAGCTAAGAAGAACATGGTACAATAAAATATTTTATCACACCACCAGATATTAGAATTAAATGCTTGACTTCAATGTGTCTTGAGCGACAATGATTTACCATACCAATCCGTAAAAACGTGCTGGACTATGTTCAGCATCACTTTGCTCTCAACAAGTCAGAGGGAAAGCGAACAACAAGATATGCAATGTGTGACAATACTCTTTCGGTATGTTATTTTCTAGAGATGAATTTTTTTTTATTTGTGTTTTAACTATTTTGTAGACGTAACTGATTTGAGTTATGTACATTAGCTTGAAGTAAGTACCTATGAAGCTGAAACTGTACAGATATTGTTGTTAAGTGCAGCGATATTGTAACCGATCCATTGTGAATGATAAAACCATTTTAAATGTCCACCATAGGCTATCATGTCTTTTATACAGACGAAGTTTACTGCATCAACTTGTGTTACATTACTGGCCAGTTTCGGCCGGTGTCCAGCCTACAACGTGATGGCCGTTAACACGATTACATCTGTCTGAGCAGACCACGTCTTCAGCGATTGTCTGCACATTTGGTCTGCAGTATTCAATTCGCATATATATTTTCAAACCACAATCCATCTTCCGCACAGTCCTGAATCAGTAGTCTAAGAGTAAAACTATTTCCTTGCAGAGGGCAGATTAATTAGATTTGGCTACACGATAATTCCGCATAGTGTTGTTGTTCCGGAAGCTATGTTGGAGCTAAATACGGAAAAAGATGACTGGTTTAACTACCTAGGACGAAGGGACATTATTTGTGGTGTTGTACTATATGACACAATAAATAAGGAGAAATGACAATGTAATGAGCAAATGGATAAATGCTTACGATAGACTGATAGTAGTAATGACATACTGACAACTGCCAGAAGCTATGCTGATCTGCAATTTTCTATTTCATCATCCTCATAATTGAACCACATCCTTCCGGGAACATGTTGTGCCTTGTATGAATTGCACAAGTGCTTCATCTGGCCTGCACGCCTGGTCTGTGTTAATTCAAACGCCTCCAGGCTTCACACAGGTCGAACTCAGACATTAACACAGGTAAATTTTTCCGTCTGCACTTCACTCACACAAAAAACAGTTTCAGAGCACTCAGAAAGTACTTCGAGGATGTGCAACCACATACGAAGAGCCGGCCGCGGTGGTCTAGCGGTCCTAGGCGCTCAATCCGGAACCGCGCGACTGCTACGGTCGCAGGTTCGAATCCTGCCTCGGGCATGGATGTGTGTGATGTCCTTAGGTTAGTTAGGTTTAAGTAGTTCTAAGTTCTAGGTGACTGATGACCACAGATGTTAAGTCACATAGTGCTCAGAGCCATTTGAACTATTTTTTGAACATACGAAGAAACTGAGGGTTCCAATGTGAGGTTCTGTGGTAGAATATTGTTATGCAACCAATTTGTATAAGTTACGCACCCTATTCTACTGAAACGTTTTGACAAATCGTTGCAGCATCTGTGCTAGCAGCCGTTAATTATGCGGGTTAGGGCCCTATCGCATTTGGCCTCGGTTCCGACGTACAGTTGTGGGAGCACAGCCGTGAGGAGACGACAGGAACGTAAACACAGCGCCCAGAAGCGGAGTGACGCGGGAGTAAGCAAGCAAACAGTGGCCCTCCTCGACCTCCGCGATCGCAAGGCATGTCACCTGCGTCGAGTTCCGCATATTTTGATTGTGAGATCAGAAAACAGCTCTGCCGCCAACTCCGTAGCGGTGCTCATTGATACGCTAGCCAGCAAACGCAGGAAACGGCACGTTGGCTGTGTACAAAATTTGTAAGAAAGTACAGTGCGTTTCAGCCCAGGAGGTTCATCTTCAGGTGCTTGATATCAGTTCACTTCATGGTTTGGAACAAGCTACCACTATTCCTGTAAAGTGTACATATGTATATTATAAGGTGATACAAATGTATGAAATTTCTATGTACAGGATGTAACGGGGATTAGTGCAGATATTTGGACATGCGATAACTTAGTATGGTATTTTTTTTTCTGCGTCGAAGTCTTCCCACAAACATGTCACAAATTTTTCAAAATGACGTCTTATATCTTCTGCTGCCCAGAGGAAAATAGCCGTTAATGGCTTGCTCTGGCCACATATTCTTGGAGGTATTAACCAACCAACGAGCGTACGACGTAATATTTATGATTATTAATCTTCAATTTACTTATATACTGCTGTAATGCCGTTCAGCACACCGTCCTCAGTCATCAAGAGATACATCTGCACTTACACTCGGTACATCTTGCACATACATATATTGTTTCTAAGACTAAGACAGATGAATGTTTGCAAAATGAATTTTTTTCTGCAGACATGTGGAATGGTTGTACCCATTAAATTTTCGCTTTTTTCCTGAAAGAACGACAACTTAACAGTTGCAGCCACTTTACAACATAGTCACTACTGATATCTGCA
Organism: Schistocerca nitens; assembly: GCF_023898315.1. NCBI lineage: Eukaryota > Metazoa > Arthropoda > Insecta > Orthoptera > Acrididae > Schistocerca > Schistocerca nitens. The sequence continues at coordinate 301,393,714 of NC_064620.1, forward strand.
GAAAATATATTGTTTCGTGAATAACATCTATGTACAGATAACAACGTAGCGTCTTAATATTATCTTCCAAATAACTAAATCGTGCACATATAACAATGTAACATCTTTCCATTCATATACTCTTTGACATTTGGAGCAAATTTGCGTCGAACTTAAAATGTTTGCATACATGGAAGTATTTTTACACATGCTGTACCTAGAAACTATGTAACTTCTGAAACTTCCTGGCAGATTAAAACTGTGTGCCAGGCCGAGACTCCAACTCGGGACCTTTGCCTCTCACGGGCAAGTGCTCTACCAACTGAGCTACCCAAGCACGACTCACGCCCCGTCCTCACAGCTTTACTTCTGCCAGTAAGTTTCATATCAGCGCACACTCCGCTGCAGAGTGAAAATCTCATTCTGGAAACATCCCCCAGGCTGTTGCTAAGCCATGTCTCCGCAATATCCTTTCTTTCAGGAGTGCTGGTTCTGCAAGGTTCGCAGGAGAGCTTCTGTAAAGTCTGGAAGGTAGGAGACGAGGTACTGGCAGAAGTAAAGCTGTGAGGACGGGGCGTGAGTCGTGATTGGTTAGATCAGTTGGTAGAGCACTTGCCCGCGAAGGGCAAAGGTCCCGAGTTCGAGTCTCGGCCTGGCACACAGTTTTAATCTGCCAGGAAGTTTCATATCAGCGCACACTCCGCTGCAGAGTGAAAATCTCATTATGTAACTTCTGCTGGAAACAATCCTCCTTCAGTCACCAGTCCCGACTTCATTTCAGTTTGCTGTGCACAGGCTGAACCCGATCCAGTGCAGTCAGGTATAATGTCACAATCACATCAGTGAGAAAATAGTATAAATGCATACCATTTGCTTGTACATGTTTTTGTAATAGGCTGTGTTCACAACAATTTTTAGAACTTGTTAAATGGTATAATTGATGATGAAGTTGTTTTTAACAAAACAATACTGTTATACTAGAGTGGTATGTTGGTAACAATGAGTATGGTAATAATGAATAAGTAACAGTAAAAAAATTACGTATTTATAGTAACATTCAGACTACATATCTACACATATTGACTGTCATTATAGTAATGAATATTAATGAGGGAAAATTTAACAGTATGCGTCATTTTTAACATGGTTGTAAATAAGAGGACTAAGAAGAGAAATGAGGAGTTACTGTCACCCGATCATCCGATAAACATATGAGTGCATTAACTTTTTTCCGCCGTGTACAAGCTCTAGAGACTGACAGCGCGTATTAGACCGTAGTCTCTGTAACAACGTATGTTTGAAAACATAGTATCTAGCATGAAAACTGTGCATTTACGGACATAATTTGATGAGGCCTTTCTTGTTCCTATACTTTTGTCGATCAGTCCCTAGAGTTTATACACAGTGGAAAAAATAATCCTGTATATGACCTACATGAACTGGAATGGCATCAGCGCACATCACTTAGTTAGGGCATGTTTTAAGTCACTTATCCCATACTGCTGTGATTTGCCGTCTTTTTGTGTTACAACTTTGACAAATCACGTTGATGATCGATTCATACTGAACAGAAAAGCGGTACTGAATCTGACGATCACAACTCATGAATGCTATTTCATTTATTACTACGTCCTCGCAAGACATGTTTATGTCAATGGACATCCGACCCGGCGGCATGACCCTACACTAAATATGACTGCAGTGGTCAGAAAACAGTATGTCCAACATCAAACCACTATCAATTAATTTCACTGTGGGCAATAATCACATGTTTTACAATACAATAGACATAAAAAGCAGCATTTCATTTGAATATGGTACGACGTTGGCCTTCAGAGTTGTGTCAAGCTAGTTACAGTACTGCAACAGTCGGATTTCGTATCGTAATTGAAGTAATGAGGTTCATGACGTTTTTATTTGAGAATCAATACATAACACCAAATCGACGCTTAGATATAATTTGTGATGCACACGTTCTCCACAAAATTACTATGTACATTTGTTAATGACCACTATTTATTATCACTGCCATTAAATAGTGGACCATTTGAAATGCACATAATCAATGCAGGTTGCAGCAGTTAGTGTTTTCACCCACGTAATGGAAACAAATTTAAATTTAACTACGCATCCATTCTCTCATTCTAGTCACACAATTACCCTTAACCCTAATCACAAATGAAATCACATAATTTGACGCAACTCGGCAGTGCAATGCAATGTACATAATAATGTTTCAACTGAACAGATGCTGAAGAACTTGGATTATACATTTTACAAATTACTCAATAATTTAAGTTTAGAACCAAAAGTTAGTTCAGTTATATAAACTGATATCCTTTACAAGTCATCTCTAATGATCAAAAATTGGGTTATTTGTTATTCGTCATTGATTAGCAAGGAGACCACACAATGATCGGTTTATTGTATCTTTTTGATACTTATGGTACGTGGAGATTAAAGCTCAAATATCAGTCCACCAAGCAGTTAGATGCAACTTTCAAAAATTCTCGAGAAAATCGACTTTGAAGGTTTCCCGAACATACGTAATACAATGAAGTAAGATCGATTTTTGACAGGCAGCATGGCGCTGTGGTAACTTGCCTGCCACGTGTTCAAGGTTACACTGTAGTAAAATATTTTTAAACAAAGTTGAATGTTTTATGTGCCTCTCCGTATAGAATACGATACACAGAGATAAAAATAATTTTAAGATCTAAAGTATCTCGTTAATTGAAGCCAACTATATTAACTATCTTTTAAAGATGATCAGTAATCACGTATTTCTATTTACAATGAAAACTCGATTTTTGTGTGATACATGCAATTAGAAGTAAGGGGACGCGCATTTTTCACAAAAATGATAATTATGTATGTGTTAAGTAGCAACACTTTGTGCATTTCGTGTTTTAATTGAACTGTAGGGGGAAAAAAAGAAATGACCGAAACGAGAATTTTACCATCGATTACCGGTCTCGGTCTCTGCCGATTTTTTGCCCACATTTATGTCTTTTACGCTTCGCGGAAACGCACGTCGAACTTGCACCTTTGTTCAAAAATTTGCATCAGCTATGAATCGAATGCAGACCACCCACTTGGCAGACGAAGACTACCGCAGACCCACGCTACCTGTCGAAAACTAGACCTGATTCTGGGGTACTGTGATGTTAGGAAGAATTTCTCTAACACCTGTTAAAATTGTTGTTTATTAAAACACAACCGGTTTCGCGGTCTAAAGCCGCATCATCAGTTGCAACCTACAAGATAAAAAGGAAAGTAGAATGTCACCACATTTTGTGGATATCAAAATTAATAAACGATTGTCTAAAATATGCTTGCAACGTTAAAAGATCGTAGGCATACACATCGCGCTTCTACAAAATTTTACTATTCAGTGAATAGTGTCAATACTATGGCGAGTAACAGGTAACGAAGACGTGCTCCATTCATGAAGAACAAACTGCTGTTAACGGAAACCCGGGGTTACAGAGCCATGCTTTAAGATTTGCTGCATCTAAAAAGAAAAATAATTCATAATGAACAGACACTAAAAGTTTTTAAAGGGGTCGGACTAGCGATAGAAGATTGTCACTGCTAGCATGATTAGCCATGACACTATGTAAATTTCTATGTGAAATGCATCAGGTGGCTGTCTCTTACCCTTCTGACGGCGGGGCAACTTGGTGTTGCACAAAGTAAAAGCGACCCGCACTAACGACAAAGAGAAATTAGTTGGCTAGCGGGACGGAAGCTATTCCTGTGAGCAGTGTGACTAAGAGTACTGGATACTAACTCCACATGGAAAACCTTAAAAGTTCAAAGTCGATTTTCCCCAAAAAATTTGGGGGCTGCACTGACTTGTTTTGGGGAAATTGGTACTGTTCTGTGGAATTGAACTTCACGTGCTATAACTATCAAAAAATACAGTTTTTGATTGCTGTAAGAAAGATAGGAAAGTGTCAAATAATTAAGCACACTGGACAAAGAATTAGTTTGAACAGGAGATACAGGAATTTCTGATAGGTTTTGTTCAGAACGGATGGCTGCTACCAGTTTTGAATATCTATTCAGAGTGTGTGTTAGAACATCATCAACACTTAATACATCGCGCATAAATGCACGTTCTAGTGAATGCAAGAGAACAAATGTGCTTCATTATACAAAGGTTACGAACTCAGACGTCATGACGATATGTACCATATGCTACGCTGTAAAAATGACCACACAGTGGAAATTCACGTCGAGATCAATAAACTACAAGTAAATTAAAATAGGACTTAGTGTCTATTATGCAACCAGATCATGTTAGGCCAAGAGCTAGCTTGTATTTAGGAACGTAGTCGATCATTTGCTTTCCAAAAAATCCTTCTCGTAATTAGTCTTAATTAACCACGGAAAAGAGAGGACTCCTAGTGTGGGCGGCCATTTTTGAGCTCTACTCCTCCAGAAATGACAGACTTATGTGTAATCTGCATCACCTCGTTTATTCTGCCGCAGTCATTAGTAACAGGGTATCGTGCGAATATTACAATGCTGGAAGGAAACAGCCGTGACGAAACCGTTGAAATGGTAGTGGCACTCGCCCCAGAGGTGGATGGAGACACTGAAAGACCCAAGTATAAATGGCTATTACTGTAACCTTAACCCAGATCCTCCTGTCAGGTTCACGAGTGAACATTCGTAATCAAGCTAAGAGTGATCCTTGCAGATGAGATATATCCAGAGAAATCGATTTCTTGTTTGAGACATCGATGTGCAGCCTCACTGCTGTCACGTAGAAGTAACTATACCTCAGTTACCTACATCACTTGTTGAAAAGACGATTTTGTGGTAGAAACAACCAGAAAACTCAGAATTAAAGTGTCTTTGAAGATGTAGACGAATGATACATCAGTTCCGTGCCTCTCTTGACTGGAATCATTTTATACCCACGTAGGTTTCTTGTGCTGATGGAGGCCGTCATAGTGCGGCCGAAATGTCGATTTTGTAGATTGACTTTTAAAGTACTTTAAGTTTCATGCCACGACGCAATACAGCACCCAGAAGAACTCAATCATGCGGAAACACTTCATCGCATTACCCCTCACAACCGTAAATCCTTGGCGAAAGGAAAAAAAAAATTCCCTTCTAGCTGCAGCCCGAGAGAACAAAACAGAGAGAAATTAAAATGACCTTTTATTGTGTTTTACATTCAGGGCTGTTTACACATCATTTAATTTCCTTGTGTTCCGTTCCGCAACTCACGAGCTCCCAGTAAGAAACAGTTGGAAAGGAATGTAGCTGGAGTCCTTTTTATAACGTCTTCAAAGTTTCAACGCTCAGCGTAAGAGGATTGGTAGGAAAGTGGGTCACCAAGTTACAATGCACAGCTTTCCATTGCCTAGTTTGTATCACTCCTTTCACACGTAAAACTTTAAATATAGTTTGAAATCTTAGTCTGCTAGTCAAACCTCTTGAAAGTAGCTTTGAAGAATGTGTCTCTTGAAAGTAACCAACTTGCCCTGCACGAGTGTTACAATTACCCATGCACTTACAAGCGTAATCAATTTGCAGGTACGCTTTAGGGATGTAAATGAAAATTCTGCAGCTGCAGTATTTAAAACCTATAAGCCACTTAAAAGCACTGAGTTGTAACGAATGTAGAACACCAATCTCATAGAAGTAAATTTTATAGAAATGAAAAGTAATCTTCTATTTGGACACTGCACTTAACCTACACGTGGAGGTTTGAAATCATTGTTTGGTGACAATATCTACGATTAAGATGTGCACGTCACCGAAAATCGACAACTGCTATTTAGAAATCCTTACATAATAACAAAATGTATGAATATGTGTGAGTGTGTGTTGCGTATGTATGTATGTCCCACATCTCCTCCTACACCACTATCATCACTATTTCATAAAAAATTGCTACACAAATTTTTTGCTGTCATGAAACAATTGCTGTTCAGGAGGTATGACGTTATAAGCAATGAGATGCGTGACCAATTGTCGCAGCATGCATGACGTTTCTAAATTGATTACTTCTGAGCTACTAACTCGATTCGCTATAAATTTCCCTAACATCATTCACATATGGAGCTAAATGCACCTACAAACTCATATCATTGTACTAAACGTATTTCGCGAGATGTGACGCCATAAACTCTTAGATTCGTGTAAAACTGCCTCATTCTGCATGACGTTTAAATTAATTTCTTCTTTGTTACTGCATCTATTCCCAACACATTTTGTGTACAATATCCACATATGCCGCTTAATGCAGCTGCAAAATTATTCTGTGACACACAGACCAGAAGATATGATATCATAGAACTGAGAAGTGTGAGAAACTGCCATATCACGTACGACGTTTAAATTCATTACTTCTATGCTAGTGACTCTAATCACAACATATTTCTAAGACAGTATTCAAACTATGGCTGTGAATATACCAAAAGCACATAGTTCTGCAGGTATGACTCCATATGCACTGAGATGCATGGAAAAGAGGCCAAATCATACATGAAGTTTTGGAAATACAGAAGCGTCCGATCTTACCCGTCGGCTTTGACCCATGACGTCACAAATACCGCGGAAACGAGTATAAACAATTCCAATATGGCGGATATAAAAACATCGCATACGTATTGTAAACACTGAAATACACAAGTTTCACAAAAAGCCTAATGACTGTAACGGGAGAAGCGTGGGAAATTAGGGGTTTTTGGGTGCGGAGAAACTAAATATACAGAAATGTAGCGACCGACCGCCATTCAAAACCACGCAAAACAACGAAGTAAATCAACATCACAAAACTGACCAAATACCAATACGTGTTTAAAGAACATGTATACGTAATATGAAGCAATTTGATGAACATATTGATCAAATCAATATTTTCGAATCATAGGCGGCCGCTGCCGCGGCCGCATTCCAAAAAAAAACTCCCAACCTAACCTCAAGTGGGCTACGCTACAGATCAATATGTTCATCAAATTGCTTCATATTACGTATACATGTTCATTAGTGTCAAATCAATATTTTCGAATCATAGGCGGCCGCTGCCGCGGCCGCATTCCAAAAAAAAAACTCCCAACCTAACCTCAAGTGGGCTACGCTACAGATCAATATGTTCATCAAATTGCTTCATATTACGTATACATGTTCATTAGTGTCAAATCAATATTTTCGAATCATAGGCGGCCGCTGCCGCGGCCGCATTCCAAAAAAAAACTCCCAACCTAACCTCGTATTCAGGGCTACGCTACAGATCAATGTGTAGGTCCCTTACGTGAGGGGTCAAAGCCGACGCGTGAGATCGGATGTTTCCAACCTATACCCAATACACAAAACATACATAAATAACCAAAAAAAAAACGGAACTTACCTCAAAAAAGTTCCAGCTCCACAAACTAGATTGGCCACCACAATCACACACAAATGCACACACGCACGCACGCACAGACACACACACACACACATACAAAAACACACACACACACACACCAACGAAAAAATACTGAAGTAAAATAAAAACCCAACCCACCCAAACGTCAACCCCCTCCCCCACAACTCCAAAATACAACACACAAACACTATACAACAAGGAATTTTTAGATATAAATTAAGAAAAAAAAGAAAAAATATTAAAAAAATAAAAATAAAAAATAAAGAAAAACAAAAAACACAAAAAAATAAAGTTGTTATATTAACTTAAGTATGTTGTTAAATTAACCTAATTATGTCATGTATTGGAAAATTCGACTCGTTCCACATCATTACGAAATATCGTATTCATGATCCATGGAACTAGTATTAATCTAATCTAATCTAATCTAATCTAATCTAATAAACCACCCACCCACCTACCCAGCCCACCCTAACTAACCACTTTCGGTCTATACATTTTACCCACAGCCCTTAAAAAAACCCGAAGAATGCAATAGCCCTCTGGGACACTCTTCCGCCAACAGTACTCATCTAAATGAGACTGAAGGTTGGAAGAGCGCCTCTTCCCCCTCCCAAGAACTGACTTAACCGCTCCCCACATCCCCTCAATTGTGTTAGTGCAAGCCCCAGTATCATAATTCTTAAACTCTAGACTGTGGTTCACTACTAAATGATTAAATCCCCTCTCACCCAACCCCCTATATGAAGAAAACGCATCTGAAACTACTGTGGACCCCGGCTCTACATACTCCTCAATTAACCCCACTAATTCAGGCTTCGACCTCCCCTCCACAATCCTAAAAACACATTCAGTACCCCCACCCCCCTGAACAACAGCCCCCCACACCCAAAGACCAGCCACAGACTTCCCCCTCCCATACTTCCTTTTACCAAACTGCGACTCATCCACCTCCACAAGCACCCCATGCCCACCCAACTTACCCCTGTACTTAATAAATTCGGAACACACCTCGCGGCAAAAGGAATACCAGTCTAAAACAGTCCTCTCACTCACACCAGTCTCAAACGCGCAAAAACTCTGTCCGCAACTGTAACAAAAATAATACGTAATAAGCACAATCTCACGCATGGCCAATCTACACTTCTCGATCCAGGTACCACGCCTTACAGAACGCCATATGCCATCTTTCCGGCAACACCACATGTATCCGTCCCTGGTCCGAGAGTCCGGAACTTTAACCAATTTCATAGGTTCACGGCACACACCGCACTTCACGACCTCGGCAATTAAGCCAAATAGCTGAAGAAATTTAATCAGCTCTAAAGCTGTCTCCCCCATCATAGCCCTCAACCGAGAACTATTAATCCGGGCTTTCATATCCATTCCTGAACAAAAAACCACAACCGAATACACTTAATAACAAACTCACCCGACGTACAGCAATGAGCATTAAATTAACCATTAACTCACTATTAGAAATTCCGCTTCAAATCCAACACCTGAGCAACAGAAAACTGACCCCACCACACGAAACAAACGAAACAAACGAAAACCATGAACACACCACCAGAGAGCACGACAAAGAAAAACAAGACATCTACAAACACGCCACAATCGCAAATCAAACTCCGCGCCGTAATGACGTCACACACCACAACACGCTTACGTCACGGGTCAAAGCCGACGGGTAAGATCGGACGCTTCTGTTGACCCGAAGTTTTAATATATTTATCCTTTTAATAAAGTCAATCCTACAGTCAGGTCAACTTAAAGAAAACCCTGACACATGTTAGTGATTTTGACAGCTTCCAACTGCGGAACGCAAACCGCTCTAGGCGAAAGCAATAGTCGTCTGTACAGCTATGAAACGGCGTTGCCATAGATAAGTAGCATTACCATCTAAAGAAAAGATTGCGGCCCCCTCAGTGTGACGTCACGCAGAGGACCAGGCTTGGCGAGTTGCTACAGTGATAGAACCGACGCGCAAGAATCGACGCGCACGCCATGCAGTCTTTCCCAGACGATTTTACGCAATCTTTCCGGTAAGAAAACTTTCCTTTTTACGTTATTCGTAGCTTTGTATGTCAGCTTCATGGTGAAATGCCCATCGTTTCATTAATAGTCACAACATAAGAAATTTCATGTTTTTCATACCAGCAAATTCTCTTTTTACGAGCTGTCCATCACTCTTAAGGAAGTAACGGTTCTAGTAGGATAAAAAGGTGCAGTGGCAAAATAAAAACTGTAGCTTATGCAATGTCGCCGTAAGTAGGGTTCTGTATGTCAACCATGTTGAAAAACCCTCTCGTATTTGCGTGCTATCATTCGCGAAAATATCGTTTCGGTATCTAGAACAGTTTGCGACATATTAGGAATGTTACGGATATTTCATTTCCGAGTTCGTGCGATCGGCAATGGACATGGTACTCGAATCCGTTTTCTTGAGATTGGAGACATACCTCCTAAAAAGACTAAATAAGAATTAAACATCGTAGCTAAATTTGATTCGCAGCTACGTATGGTATAATATGCAGGAAACGCAAAATCATAGCGACACCTATTTTTTGTTTCAACGTTTCCGAATTTATTATTTATATAGAAAATATCACAATAACTAGGACCATGAACGAAATGGTGGGCATTTCATCATGAAGCTGACATATAAAGTTACAAATGACAAAGAAAAGAAGTAATTTTACCCAACAGATTTTGTAAAATTGTTTGAGAAAGACTGCGTGGCGTGCGCCTCGATTCTGTCAGCGCAGCGACTCGCCAAGTCTGGCCCGCTCTGTGTGACGTCACACCAAGTATGCAGCTGCCTTCTCTTCAGGTAGTGCTGACTGTAGAAACATAACGTACATCTGTACATTATGCATATTTCTTTGTACGACTGTTTCATAATTTGAAAGATGTTTCACGAATTTTTTCGATATTTCACTACAAACTCACTTCAGTTTTTGTTTCCGTTTCTAATAGAAAACTGGAAAAATGAATATCCGCGCAATGACAAGTTTGTCAGCAAGTACAGTATATTGTCTTCAGAATGGTGAAAATCAATGCATCGGCCGAATGTGTTGTCACTGAATGATCTGAAAAGTACTAGTTAGTTACAACTTTATGTTGCATTCATTATTTCTGTTGTGTACATAGTTACGTGTAGTCAGCGCGTACACAACTTTCCCAATAGAGCGCGCCCCGCTAAGCACAACAGCGCAGGCGCAGCGCTCGTCCGTCTCCGCTCTACGAGATGGCGCTGCCTTAGAGATGGACCAAATTCTGCTTCCGCCGATCCACATATTAATATGTCATGCAGCCAATGAGATTGCTGCTAACGTAGAACCTTTTCCACTCGCGGATCACAATCACGCAGTGATGCCTGAACGCGTGAGGTATTATAACCAGTGTACAGACCTCCGATTAGTCAGTCTGCATTTGTCTGCATCAGTCTGCATTAGTCTGCATCAGTCTGCATTAGTCTGCATTAGTCTATAGTCAAGTTTCAGTCTGCGCCTAATATGATTATCATATTCCTGTACATAGCCATGAAGAGAAATGTATAGACACTTTGTCAAGTATCAGAGATATGTGAGAATAAGATTAACGTACCAAGACCAAAGGAACTTCAGATTGTCAATTGTAAACAGCATCCCGAATCAAGTTACGTAATGTCTATGATTTATATTCTTTGAATAAATGTGTGTGAAAATTAATCAAGTTCTGTTTAAAGTTGGTCACCGTCAATCTGCTACTCTAAGTGTGCAAGTGGCATTTCTATCGTCTGACCTAACGGCAGAAGATAAACACGCCACGATAAGACCACGAGACATATTGCTGACACTCACCCACTTCGTTAGAGCGACAAGTCAAATAATCTGATGGTGTGTCTACCGAAGGTCTTATAGTACACACACCACAATTTCAATGATTTATACCAGAAATATCTGGAACCATTCCATGTGTAGGACACAAATACACATTTTTTAGTTTCTTGTTCCCTTACAGAACTATTGCGGTCATTTGATAAAAATTACATCTCACGCATGCTGTTACATGCACATTTTGTGACTTTCGTTTCTTACAGATTGATGATTTCTGTTTTTGAATAACACTAAAAAATAAAATAATACATATTTTACAATATACAAGCAATGATTCACTACTATACAATGCTCTGCTCCACATACACTCTCAATAATTATGCAATTAAGGTGATAAAATAATTCATAAAACTGTACCGTAAAAGCTAACGAATGCAAGTATTCAAAATCAGATTTTAATACATATTTCCTTGTTGTTAGATATGGATTGGTGAAGGAGTACCTAATCGAAGTCGCGTTCAGTCGGATAAGTAATCGTATGTGCAGGGCGCCAACTCTTTGTAGTCGCTGGGACGGAGGCAAAACTTTCTGAAGGCATTGCTAACTTCGCGTGAGCTGCGGTACTCCTGCAAGCAACAAGAAGGGATTTGGGTGGGTGGGGAGGATGATGGGGGACTAAATCTGGGCAAACGCGATACAGTTTTTCCATTCATGTCACGGAAACTTTTCTTGTCGAACCTTAGTCGAAAACGGTCGAGAGTATTAGCTGTAGTAGGGGCAGAATCAGTTAGGACGCTCGTGAAAGCGTACACGACCGTCATGGAATGAATAAGATAGCTCCAATACGACCTGGACGCCGGATTATTATCAGCAATTGCAAGTTTGCAAGTTTCGGTATTTAACAATAATTTTACCACGGCGACGAATTATTTTACGACATACTAATGGTGGATCTACAGATTTGACAATCATTCAAGCGTGAGGAAATTTAGTGAGCTCACGTGTTACTTTTCAGTGGCTGCTTTGTGTCACATCAGGGAGGTAACGATTACATGCATCAATTTCCGACAGAAGAAACTGTCTTGTCGAGGATTTTATTAACATGGAAATCCCCTCTTTCTTCACAACTTATCATTTTGAGAAGTTCCGTAGTATCTACCTTTCTTCCGATTCAAATTTTAAACATTATTTATTACGCTGAAATATTTGAAATATTCAGAGTATTTGCAGAATACTGTTGATATGCTATATTTATATTTGCTCTTATTCTGTTCGTTTTAGGCACATTAATATGGTGCAATCACTAAATATTATTACTTCACAATTTATGGCTACATATAAGTAATCCTTGATGAAATTCAGCAATGTTTCGCGGTAAAATGCATTGACCACCCTGTCAATTTGCACGACCTTGATGTCCCACGGTCACCTTTTCACCATAATCAATGTGACCCAGAGGCTAACTATCTAGGAACTGATAGTAACATTCCAGTAGACCCTGAAGCACAGATTTCCACTTTTTCTGGAATCAAGGTCCGTAAAAAGAATAAGGTTGAGCAGTAAGCGTTCTGTCCTGCCATTGGCTGAGGCTGTGACGTCACAAAGGAACCGCCGCTGACTCTAGAACAGCGCTGCAAGACGCGGCCCGCGCATTTAAGCGATGTATTTGTGGAATGTTTCAGTTTCTACAGAAATAGTAAAAGGTAAATTGTTATTCTGCTATTTCTAGAAAGTTACTGCTATATTCTGTAACTTGTCCAGGTTTTAAACAGACACTCCTGAGTGCTGACTTTAATAAAATCAAGCGTCTATAGATCAAACTATACAAAAATAAGTGCAAAGTACAGTCTGTTTTGCAGTTCTCTACAAAGTAAACGTTCGAAATGAGCATTCAATTTTCTAACTTTGGCTCTCGGAAAAGTGTTAACTTGTAGACATGCTCTATGTAACCCTCATTTATATTCTGTTTATATCATGTCTACAAAAACACTGTCGTTTTCACTCAAGAAATTATGCAATTGCCTTATTTGTGGGAGGCATTTGAATTACCTACCTGAACTGCCACAAACACACACACACACACACACACACACACACACACACACACACACACACACCACACACACACACACGCACACACATTCTTAATTTTCTCACACCTCACACATTAGGCTTACATTTTTATCAAGGTGGCTGTATAATGTTTGCCCTAGTTGTTAAAATTCACTTATATAAAAGGGCATTGAATCAAAAAAAGTGCTGCAAAATACGATTTACAGGAAATAGTGGTAAATTAACTTACCGAGTCCGCCGTTCAGCAAAGTTGGTATGTAGTGTGGGAAACAATAAGCCAATCCTTGACACTGTCAGTGTAGAGTCTTGCTAGTTGTGAAACAAACACAGTCAGAGAACCTTCACTTCTATCACTAAGTTTATATATTATTTAACTTTCATGAATACTATTTATTTACATTCTAAAGCGATGACAAATACCACTTCCTTGCTTTCCGTTGCTGAGCGGCAACTGCTTTCTTCGACTTGTCCTTTGCAGACAGCCAACCCAGTCGGATAAATTTTCTCGTCCTAGCGTGAATCTTAATGATTTCTGGGTGAATAGTAGGGAATCGCTCGGTAAGTATAGCGCACTGGTTCTTGATGACACCAGTTTCCCTGGACAAACTGTCGTGTCCATGGATCTGGGCTAAAACTGATTCAAATTTGCTAATTGTTTCGAGCCACGTTTCTGAAGGCACAAGCAAACCCCCATGAGAAACCATGCCCAGCCATCCTCTCGATGTCTCCTCAGGCAGTGTCAGTAACTCTCCAGTGGGTGTGGCCAGTGATCTGTCATACTGTCTGCATCGATAAGCTACATATCCAGCAAGATATTTAAATCCTTCAGTGCTACAATCAGAAGCCAGTGACATTGAAGGCACATCGGATTCTCCTACTCCAAAATCTAAGTCTTCTATCTCCTTCTCTTCTTCAACCATTTCCAGCGCCTCAGACATATCAGGGAGGATATTGCCTAAAACAGTTGCAGTCACGAATCTTCCTTCTTCATCTGGCTCAACACACGATGCATTTGAAAGAGGAATATCATGAGCGTTTGCTCTCAACAAGAACAGTCTTATCCGGCTCTTTACCTCGACTGGTGATGGATGATCATAAAAACGTCCAAGGCCTCTTATAAGAGAAAAAAAGTTCTCCAAGCAGTCTTGATTTAATCTTGCTGTAAGAATATATTTAGGCTAATATTATAAACAGCTAAGTCACTGAACAGACCCAAAAGTGACCGAACAGTTTTCAAAAATCCTTTCTGCAATGGTAGGAGATGCTTTGAGTTGCCAACACGCATCTTCTCACAACACTTAGAAAATTTACGTAGGCACTGTTCTTGGGCTTGAAAATTGACACCACGGGCTAATGATTTATTACTTTCTTTTGTCCTTGAATTAAGTACATCGAAAGTCTCATTCACCATCTGTATGAAATCACTGGCGTGTCCTTCTTCAGGCATCAAATACCGAATCGCCTGTGCAGTTGTATGTGATAGCAGCTGAGCTGCTGAGCGTACTCGCTGTCGCTCTCTGCCCTTCACTGTAATGTGTTGCTGAGATAACTTAGGACATATTTTCATCTCGCCACTGTCCAAAACTAACAGTTTCTCGAACACAGTTTTTGTCACAGCCTTGTTTTCCAACATTATTCCTTGATCCAGCAAGTGGTTGCTTATGAGCTTGAGCAAATGGGGAACGTCAGCAAACACCCACACACGTCTCAGAGAATCACACGGGTGTGGAAAACAAGTATTTCCATGAGTAATGCCAAGCTCCTTCCAGACTGAACTATTCTTTGCACTCATGTCTGCTACTGCAGCCACAACATTCTAACAAATGCTGGCGAGGGAAACAATTACTTCGTTCAAGAGTGCTGCTGTAATCTGAACGTCAAAATTGAAATAGATAGGCTGCTTCCACGTTGCAAACAAGCCTCGGACCATGACAACGAGGACATTGCTGTGAGGTCCTATCATCTTGCTGACCGTAACAAATTCTTCTGTCAATGTTCAGTTCATCAAATGACAAACCACAAATTCGTTCCCTGTCAGTCAGTGTTGCAGCCTGCAATTTCATCATCACTAAAATATCCTTCAAAATTCCTTGTTGGCAACTGAAACTTCGATTAATCCAAGAACGCAAGGTTGACACTGCAGGTAGAGGATATTCGAGTTTTTCTCTGCGGAAATTGTAACTCTTGTGCGAAAGAGAACGTAAAGTGATAGACTTACAAATGTCCTATTTGCCCCATCGAACCCGTTTTGAACCATGCAACAAACTTCTAATTTGATTGGGTGAAAATATTTTGCCCAGGATTCGATTAGTTTCACGAGACACAAGTTCCTTTTTATTAAATTCTTCTTCGTGCAGACGTCGTTTTATTGAGGACAGCTGACCCTTTGAGATCTTTATTACGTGCTCGCAATTTCATGCACATGTTCCTTAGATGAGCATTTCTCCTCTGTAGTGACGCTACAGAATTCTGTAAAGTGACTTTATGTGGATCACTACAATGAACTTCATCTGTAAATGTATACTTGTCAACATTCCTCTTCAATGGTGATAGCTTCTTTAAAGTCTCTAGGCTTCTGCTACGAATTTCACGTTTGTTATAACGTTCTTTCCTTTCTTCTATTGCAATCGGTGTGTTATCACTGGCGCTACTACCACAAGGCAAATTGCAAGAGGGATACGCATCACTCTTAAGGATTAGTTTCCGCGGTAAATTTAACAGTTCTGAACGTAAGTCCCGGATATAGTCCGTTTCCTTGAAATGACGAGAGCATATTCTTGCGTTCCCTACGTTCACAGGATCTTTCCTAAGGCATTTTGAAAGCCAAACCCTTTGCAGACTTTCATCACGTGGGAAACAATGCAACACTATTTCAGTCCCTTTTGTATTGCGATTGTGAGAATTACAGCCAACAACAGCACAACCTGGCATTGCTTCCACACACTCAAAAACTTCGGACAAACACTCACTGCACAAAGATAACCAAACGGAAACGACAACACGCACGAAACACAACACGGACGAACCACGACAACACAAAGCTCAGACGTACACTTCGCGCGCGCCAAGAGCAGTTCCTCAGTGACGTCATGCGCAGAACGTCAGAATTGGGTTTGCTTGTGCGCAGCAGTTACTGCTCCCTCGTGTCTGGAATGTTTCGAATGTCATCTGCAATTTTCTGACATTATGCCGTCCGAATAACCGTGATGTGGAAACGAGAAATACAGTATCGGTCTTACGCTGTTCCTTCTACATACTTTCTACGGACTACTCTGCTTTAACCATACCATTCTACAAATGCTGCCTGCACTTCAATTACCTGTATAGTCAATCTAGAACTATGACTAACGCCTATAAAGAATGAATACTTAAGCGATTGTACTCTTCTGAGTCATCATGCAGTCCACAATGCTAACGCAGATTCTGAAATGAGTAGAATCTTGCTTCCATTTGCGAAAAGCTCTGATTTAATGATTAAATTTGCTGAAAAGTGGTCCGTAACAATGTAACCTTACAGGATCACTTTGTTGTCCGACTGTTAAGAACCGTTTATCTCTGTTCTGTTGATTGTGCAAATGGTGCGGTCTAAAGTTATGGTGATTCTTTTATATTACTGTGATGGTGTTATCCTGACGCATTAAGTTTTTTCACGGCGGACAGTCAATGCACAGTATTACTGTTCGTGTTTGGAGCGTCACCTGCGACCAGCTTTGCGAAAGAAGTGGCGACACTTTCTGTGCAAGCCACCCATCATTTTGCAGGACAATGCGCGGGCGCATACAGCCCAAGCTGTGGCTGCTCTGTTCAGTCGATGGGACTGGGAAGTACTGTACCATCCCCCATATTCCTCGGACTTAACTCCTTGTGACTTTTATTTGATTCCGAAGATGAAGGAACCACTTCGTGGCATTCGATTCAGAATTGTTCCAGAGATTCGACAGACAGTAGACCGCTCACATTACTGATGTGGTGCCCCTGCTCATTAACCTCGTTACTCGAGGCACCTCGCAATTCCTGTAATAGTTGGAGCTTTGTGTGATCTGTACTGAAGGGATCATTGGTCGTTATCGCAAGATAAATGTGCCAGACCGAGGAAAACGATGTAGTACCTATGAAACTGTTATTTCGAAGCGTGGGAGCTCAAACTCACGACTACTCAATTAGCTTTAATGTCCCCCTGTTTCCCTAAATTACGTAAGATGAATGCCGTGTGAGTTCCTTAAAATATACAACCCTTTCTTTTTTTCGCCGATTTTAAAATAAGCGGTTCCTTGATCTCAGGAGATCTCGGCATTATTTTCAACACACCTTAACAAAACGGCCATATTTTCGTTTAGGATGACTTCATCCGCTTCCCATTAAACTGTAACGGTGACTACTGTGACCAGGTTTCAGTAAACAACTTTCATACAACAAAGAGAAAATACATGCAACTGCTACCACGTTATTAGTCAGCAATTTGCGTCCATCGTTTTGCTGTGACAGGGAAGCAAGAATCTTCACTCTTCTTAATTAAAGGAAATGAATTCCATTAATGAGACTGCGGTCTTTGATAATTATTGCTAATGAAACCACCTTACACATTTTCGTTTATTACGAGGTTACGGCTACCTTCATCGCCAGAAGGAACTCTGGTGATGGTAATACCTGAATCGTAAAAATAAATAAAGTATATTTAGCGATCTAGACGTCTTTATTTGTTTCAAAAATTAATCTGAGTTACACAGGCGAAGTCACAATAACTAAGATATTAGTTGATATAAACGGGACCGAATGGTGCCAAATACTGACGAATACAATTACTGAAAGACGAATACGATTACTAAAAGTTACGAGACACATTCTACTAAAGCAAATCCGGTGATGGAATCTATCTCATGTGAACTGGCGTTGGCGCCACATATTACGTTAATGGTGCTTTCAATCTCTAAGCAGCAGAATTTATTTAGGGGTTACCACTGTGAAGTTGTGCAACAAGTGGAACCTGAGCTGTTTATACGAACCGGTATTTCTTTTTTCGTCGTCCATTTTCAGTTTTCGCATTTCGTAATTTGTTTGAGTCAGTACACCTGCCCTCTGTAGATTAAGCCACAGGAATAAAAATTCTCCATTCACTCTCCAATTCGTGTGTTCGCTTCCGTTATATTTCTTGCGTGCTCCATCCAACGTAGTCTTGCCCTTCCCCAGCACAACACAATTTTTAAACTGTGGAATATATATCTCAATCCACGTATGTAGAATATCATACGAAATTTCTTTTATATATACTGAAACGTCCCATTTTGAAAAATTATACAAGACTGTCCTTAAACTGACACACAATGTTTTTAGCGCAACGCAATCTGACTTTCAAAAATTCCTACAAAAGAATGGCCCTGAGTAACATTAACCTATACCTTTCACAAATCACTTACCTCACCAAAAATCTTCGTTACTCCAACTACTGTAAAACAGCGAGCGCCACAACTGCCAGCTAAATAAAAGATTCCAACTACGGAAGGCACTAACTACTGATAGGCATAGTTAGCAAATGAAAGATTTTAATGGAGAACAAACAATGTATTTACCTTAATAGTGTTGAAAAATCATAATATACATAACAGATCATTGTATATCTTACAAATTTCCAAACTCCGCCATCTCTCTCCCCACATCCACCACTGCTGGCGGCTCACCTCCAACTGCGCAACGCTACGCGCTGTTCACATCCAGCTGCCGCTGCCCAACACTACCATGGCGAGTATTACAACAATGCAAAGCAGCCACAGACTGCACACAGCATAGCCAGTGATTTTTATACAGAGGTGGCGTTACCAATAAAAAAAACCTAAACAGCCTACTTACATAGCCCCCATGCTCCCCACAAAAAACTTTACAAATTGTTTTGGGCAGTGGTCAATAATGATTTGATAAATTTTTTTATAATTACAATAACAAAGATATCAAATGCACACACTTATTGATACATTGTTGGTCAAAAGCTAAACTTTCTCACAGTCCATAAAGACACTCCTAATCGTTCATCACAGTAAAATAGCAGTGTTTTTCTCAAAGTCTGAGCAGTAAAAGAAAATGCCCACGGAAGTAGTGGATTTCCATGCAGTCTTGAAGAAGTAGTGTTGTCCTTCCAACGAAAAGACAGTGCTGACTCTTGACATGCAGACAGGTAATGGTCCACAACAGAGCAAACCCACAGCAGAGTCAGTCGAAATTTTGAACAGTATTGGTAGGTAGGTCATCACAGAGCAGACCCCCTGTAGTCCTGGTAGAGATTACGGTATTGGTGGGCCACCAGAGGTGCAGACCCACTGCAGTCCTTGTAGAAATGGCCAGCAGCCATCTGTTGTGACTGTGCAGGTGCACAATCACCATTGAAGAGTCTTGCGGATAATATAGCAAGTCCATAACCACCACTTGTGCACTCACAAAGTTTTTGGAATTGTCCTTAGAACCAGCAATGCTGTTATCCAGTCCCTCGCTGAATTATTAACACACATGCAAACACATCAGTCCCTACTTCTCACATATTGTCCATATACTATGACCAACAGAAACGTGTGCATTGAAATGTAACTTACAAGTTACTTAATTTGATGAACTGGTGTCAATTACAATATTATAACATAAGAATACAATTACAAAGGTACAAAATACATCATTAAAGAACATAACGATACAGATAACATTTGTGGTACAGGCTTTACAAAAGAATCGAACTAACATATACATCAGTGTTACAGGAATTATGACATAAGTAAATACATAAAAGATCAGAATAACTTTTGGAACATCAACTTTACACATGAGCATGAAAACAAAACAGAATAAATAATGTCTAAGCATATTTACAAGGTAAATAACATATTATTAATGCCAATTATATTTGAGGATAACAGTATTCCTCATCATAGTGAATGTAGCTTAGTATTAGAAGAAGAAAAAATTCTATGAAACTACACAGACAGGAAGAAAACAAATACACAATGGTACAAAAACACATAGTGGGATAACACAAAAGGAAAGGACAGGGTTCGTTTTCAGTGCAACATTTGGTACTGCAGTCCAACCCAAAACTTCATTCCATAGATCTTTCGTCTTATTTCGATATTTGCTCCAGCCAAAAAAATCCTAACCAAGCATGCTTTCTGTATTTTTCTCGTATAACCTCTCAGTGCATTTCTTCAAATTCATTGCAACTCATTTTCTTATAGGTTACCCCCTCTTAAGCTAACTTAACTCTACTGACCTCAGATGCTAAACTAAGGGACAAGGCAATGCAGCAGCACAAAACAATTAACACAAACAGCAATAACAAAAAAATTCAAATTGGCAAAGTAAGCAACAATATTACAACTAATACAAGGCAATGATCAGCAAACAAGAAAAATAAATCAGAAGTAAACTGACTTAGCAGAGTAACACAAAGTCAAATTCAGTAACACTATGCCTGGCAAACAGCAGCAGCAAATGCTATAACTAATACCTAAGCTTGGCAAAGTTCAAGGAGAAAAAATATTACACTAAAGACAACAATGCAGAAAAGCGAAATGTATAATCACATCTTAATGTCTAAGTAATTAAAGTGGTGCACCACAAGAAGTTATTCTACCAAAAAAGTTACCAAATACTTGAAAAGAAAATTATGAATGCAGTTCCTGTGAAGGTAAATGTCTTTTTGTGCTCCCTCATTTTTTGAAAAAAATATTATTTACTCGATCTGTAGACAGAAAATATTTATATTAGTACATCTATAAAATTTTATTTTAACCAATGCTGCAGTGCCGCTAGAAACTAGATATTAAACAAAATGAGCAATCTCTCAACTAGAAAGACAATGGATGTAAAATGTTTCTCATCATTTCATTAGGCATTTTAGTAAATATCATAAATTAAGAGCTCCACAGTGTAATCATATGTTTTCAAGTTCGAGCATGTCGTATTTGCGATGCTTTCTACAAAGGAATGTCAATAGCGAGGATAATGGCCCCCTTTTTTTTTTGCACCTAATGGCTTTCTTTTGTCAGACGTCTACCTCTCAGCTGGGCGCCCAAAACGCATTACGCCAAGGTCACTTACCTTTCTTGCTGAAATATTTACGACGGCAGTTTCCGCCACAGTGACAGTCTCATATAAAAATATTTCACAGGTCAAGAATTTGGGTTACACATCTGTAGAAACAAAATCCTGTAAATATAACAGCGTCCAAAAAATTTTCGTCAGCATTGTGATACATTCACGCATATACACACATTTCATAACTCTTAAAGTACGATTCTTGGTTTCCAACATCCTTTTCCACAAATCAGAGTCCCTAACCACTGCTCATTATTCCTTACCTTATTACACATATATATTCGTCGACACGTCAATCTTGCGACGACACTTCAATATTTCATCATAATAAATACATAGCATAATGAAATTGCTCATAAACATACCGCAACAGCATAATACACATCATCATCGTAATAATAACATCATAAAACCTCAGCCAAATCTCAAAATCATCGTAGCTTCCTCCAATAGTTTCAAAACCTAAAAAAATTCACTGCTCATGTCAAAAGTGTCATCTGCCTCAAACGCACTTCAAAAATCATGATCCCATACCAAATATATCATTCAAAGCTCTCATAGTATCACAATGGTTCCGAAAAAATATGAACAGTTCACAAAGTACAGACAAAATACAGTTTCATAAGTGTGAAGTTATCCAACTGTGTAATTGCGTAAACATCTGTCACTGACGTAGTAAAAAGAATGTTTGTTTCTCTGTCAAATAATCAGATAGCTGTGTAATTCTGTGTTAGAGAAATATGGTACCGAAGTGTAAAGTTGTATAAGCAAATACCATATTAGCTAGGGCTCCTTGTGCTTGCCAAACACATGGTACACAAAGTAAACGTGTACCCCCCTGAGGATTAATGTAATTATACCCTCAGGTGTTACAGATTTCAGCAATGGAATGAAATGTATCACGGAAAACTTTATTTGTAATTGAAAAATCTTGAATAATAAATGGTTTAAGTACAAAATTAATCACTCAAATACGTGTACTGTAGCGCTAAACTGTGCGTCTTGTTGTAAGATAATCTCTGTGGAAGTGTCGTAGTTATCGTCCTCCGAAAGCTAAGTTCTGCAGAAGTCAATGTGCTTACCTCATGATAAACAAAAGTGAAATGCTTTGCGTATAGATATCTTAGTTATTACGGTTATTACCGTGATGAAGAAAGTACTGTGCTGTAACGTATTGTTGTGCTACAGAAAAGGCTGTCTCCTTGTAGCTATACCACAAAAGTTACTACTAAAACATGCTTTACTTTCCAGAAGAATTCAGAAAACTGTGCAGATATAAAACAGATACACAGCAAAAGCAACATTATAAATTGTCACTCATTAGTAGCGTCGTGATAAAATCGTGTAGCTGTCACATAAACTAACCACTGTGTCGTCTGTTCACAATAACTATGCATTCGTAATTTCTGTTTAAATAAGTTCTCTTGGTTCTTGACTGGATATTTAACTTCAAACATTATTGCATGTTAACAATTTCTTAAGTCGGACAAAGCATACTAGAAATGTGAAGTGCAAAGTTTTATGGCAAAAACAAAGTTAAAAAGCAGATTATCTTTCCATAAACGGTTTTACATGTGAAATGTGGTGTAAATCTTTACTCTTCCTAGTACGCAGAGTTTCAACTTCAACGCAATTATCATGTGGTATACGTCGGATTCTGTATGGTCCATTGTAAACTAGAAAGAATTTGTGACTCAAGTGTTACTTCTTATATGACAATGAATGAGCTTTAATGAGACCTTTCTGACTAATATATAATTTCTTTGCATTTGCTTTACCGTGTAGTTTTCTCCTTTTGTCTGCTGCAGATTTTATATTTTTAATAGCCAAATCAATTATGTCCTTGTGTCGAAGTTTATGTGTATTCGGGAAAGGTACAAGCTCTCTGATTCTGTTCGGTGGTTATTCATTCTTCAGTACAAGAATAGGTGGTAAAGCAGTGGACTCATGAGGCATTTCATTCAGCACATTTTGAAATAAGTGTAAATATCTGTCCCAATGCTGATGCTTTCTGTGACAATAAAGTCTGCAAAGCTTATTGATTTCTTTCATAATCCTTTCAGACGGGTTGCAATGTGGTGAGTACAATGAAATAAAAACAGGTTTGATTTTATGATTCCGTATCATGCGTGACCAAACAGCAGATCTGAATTGCGGTCCGTTATCTGAAATGACTTTACTAACGTGTCCAACTTCACGTAAGAAATTTTTAAGAAAGGCGTTAGATACAGACCGTCCAGTGGCTTTACATAACGGAGTGAAATAAATAAATTTTGAAGCAAGTTCAACAGCGACTAGAATGTACGAAAATCCATTAGATGTTCTGACAAGCGGTCCCAAGAGATCAACAGCAGGAAATTCTTTTAATTTAGAAGGAATAATAGGAAACAACGGAGCACGATGTGAGACAGTAGATGGTTTCGCCTTTTGACAAAGTTTACAAATAGACAAGACTCTTCGAATTCTCTTTTCCATATTCTTAAAATAACAAGTCGTTCGAAGAATATGATAACATTTTCGTGGACCAAAATGTGCGTAGCTGAAATGAATGTACCAAACGAGCTTATTAACAAAATCGTCTGGTATGCAAAGTACCCATAGCTTGTCATCAACAGTGCAGCGTTTGAAGAGTATGTTGTTTCTAACCAGATAATAATGCCGAATCTGTGTGTGTCTTTTCATGCCATTTACTTTTGATGTCTTTCCAAATATGATCTTTATCTTGTTCATGAGCAATGTCCTTTAAAGATGTGGTGATGAAGTTTTCAAAGGCGACTTTCTGAATGTAAAGAATACTGAAATTTTTCTCGAGGTTGCCTTCTGTGTTACTTTTCTCAAGCCCAGCCGGTGCGCGTGACAGTGCGTCCGCAACAATGTTCTCCTTGCCGGGAATGTAGACTATTGTGAAGTGGAATTCTTGCAGAAACAATGCCCAACGTTTTAACCTGTCATGATTTAATTTTGAAGACATAAGAAATTGTAATGCACGATGATCACTGTACACTTTTACATGCTTACCAGAAAGAAAGAAACGGAATTTGTTAAATACACAAACGATAGCTAAAGCTTCTAATTCAGTAACGGAATAACTTTTTTCAGATTTTGTTAGCACTCGGCTAGCAAAAGCAATGGTTTTCTGAACAGTAATGTCATTTTCTATGGATTCTTGAAATAAATGGGCAGCAAGACCGACTTTAAAAGAATCCGTGCTAAGGCAGAAATATTTGTGACCGATCTGGATGAGCTAGTATTGGCGCGTTAAGTAGCGATTCTTTCAAAGAATTGAATTCCAACTGTGCTTGTTCGTCCCAGTTCCAAATAGTATTTTTTCCAGTGAGAGAACATAGTTTTGGTGTAACAAGAATTTGCATATTCAGAAAACGACGGTAAAAATTTACGAGACCTAGAAAACTGCGGACTTGTCTTTTCGTGGATGGAACTGGAATGGCTCTGATTGCTTCTAACTTTTCAGGATCCGGCTGAATGCCTTCAGAAGAAATAATATGTCCCAAAAACCTCACCTTTGACCTACCGAATCCAGACTTTTCCAAGTTAACTGTAATTCCAGATTCTGCAAAAATACGTAACAAACTGTTAAGTATGCGATTATGTTGTTCCCTTGAGGCTTCTGCTATCAGAATATCGTCCACATATGGGGTGATGTGACGTTTTAAGAACTCAGGTAATATGGAATTTAGCCCACGAATGAATGCTGCTGAAGAAATGTTCAAAACGAAAGGAAGTTTCCGAAACTGATAACAAACGCCGAAACAAAGGAAAGCTGTGTATTTTCTACATTCTGGATGAAGTTCGATCTGATAAAAGCTGGATCTGAGATCAATGGAAGACAACACTTTTACCCCATTAAAATTTTGAAGAAGTTCTTCCAACGTTTGCGGCCTGTCCGTTTCAGGAATAATGATAGTATTGATTTGTCTCGAATCTAAGACAAGCCTGATCGATCCATTTTTCTTCTCAACCACATGTAATGGATTGTTGTATGAGCTTACTGCAGGCTCAATAATGCCCTCGTCAAGCATAGATTGTATTTCTGTTCTAACACGTTCCCTATAATGTGCTGGAATTACGTATGGTCTAACACAAAATTTAGTATGCTTACGAACACGAAATTGGTATTGAAATCCCTTGATTGTTCCTGTTTTGTGAGTAAAAACCGTGGAATGTGCTTGTAAAATCTCAAAAAGGTCCTGCCTATCAGTGTCATTACAGTTCACAATTGTTTGAATTTTATTCTGAATTAACTCATTAGTTTCAAATATGTCGTCGATATCATCCCTGTTAGTACTTGCAGAGTGATTGGTAGTGTCTAGTTCCGTAGAAAATTCCGAACTGTTGTCTAACAGAAGGTAAAGCCGATTAATTTCCTCGTCA
This sequence comes from Schistocerca nitens, assembly GCF_023898315.1. Taxonomy (NCBI): domain Eukaryota; kingdom Metazoa; phylum Arthropoda; class Insecta; order Orthoptera; family Acrididae; genus Schistocerca; species Schistocerca nitens. Next base: position 301,419,445 of record NC_064620.1, read on the forward strand.
TGGTTTGAGAGCCAATCTACAAATTTCAAAGCTATTGACTTACCTTCTTTCTCTAAACTTATTTCACCATCCTGAAAGTTTAAGATTGCTTTGTATTCATTAAAAAAGTCTACTCCCAATATAATTTCCGTCGACAATAATGGAACAATAAGAAAGTTCATAGAGAAGCTGTGGCTTTGACAAAAGAATTCTAAGTTGGTTTGTTGGCGTACATCTACACTTTTTCCAAAGATTGCACCTTGTAATTTAATCTTACGTAATGGAAGTATGGGACAATCGTTCGATTTGTTGCATTTGCTAAAGGCTGTTTCACTAATTACTGAAATGGGACTGCCAGAGTCAAGTACTGCCGTAAATTTTACGTCATTTACTGTAATGTGAATCACAGGATATGCAATGTTGTTATGTTTTACGTCGTGTTCCTGGAGTAAGATGTCCCTAATGTCTTCCATTCTTACGTAATTACTAGCTACGGCAGCTGCGTCGTCAGTTTCATATGTACGTTTTGTGGCTGCCAGCGGTATGAGTCATTGCCTATTGTCTCTTTGTTGGCGCGCGTCGTTATTGGGATTTGGAGACCTAACTTCTACAAATTCGTCTTGTCGAGAGGGCCCTGCTCTGTTTGAATCCCGCCAGTTCTGATACAATTCAGGTCTGTCGTTACGATCATATCGTCTGTCGTCATGTCGGTAGATTCCATAGTTTCTTTCTTGTCGGTCACGTGGTGGAGAATTTCTCCTGGAATCGTAACTGCGCGCTGGACCGTTGCGTCTAAAGTTATTCTGTCTCCCTTGATAATAATTATTTTGGTTCCCAAATTGTCTGTTTCTCTGATTGTCTCTGTGATAGTCACTACTGCGGAGAGGTGATCTTTCCCTGTAATTATTACTACTCTGCCAACGGTTGTCATACGGGTGGTGTCTGTTTCGGTCACGATTTACGTTGAAAGAATAGCCTTATCGTATATTATTTCTGTCATCGCGGAATTGTGACGGATGTGATCTGTAATTGTTGTGCTCCTGTTTTCGCGTTCCCCGATTGTCAGTGTCAATGTCCAGTTCTTGTAACAGTCCCTGAAAAGCTTCAATGTCGTCTTTGCAACGTCCTGCCAAAATAATATGTCGTAAATGTTCAGGTAATTTGATTAAGCAAATGCGGATGAGTTCTGAGGGGCTGTATGGGTTTGACGGGTACTGATTCTTGTGCAACATGTCTTCAAAATATTTCACAAGACTGGAGAATTCAGATTCTTCGAAATGTTTCATCATTATGATGCTATGTTTTACTCGGTCTTGTGTAGCTGGAGACCAATATGCTGAGAGGAAGGCATGATTAAAATCTCCTTCACTGTGACAATCGTGAATGACCGATCGCATTCTTACAGCTGGTTCATTCTCCAAGTAGCCACACATAAATTCTAATCTGTGTTCTAACGACCAGTTGGGAGGAAAACAATGAGAGAATTGATGGAGCCATGCTTGTGGATGAATGTCGTAGCCAGAATTCTTAAATGTTTTGAATTTACGTGTAGTAATGAACAGCTTATAGTCAAAGTCATCATGTCGGCGAGTCGCATATCCGTAATTGTTACGTCGTGTCGGCGGTTCAATCTCAAAATTCGGTGCACATTGCCAATTTCTTTCATAACTTCCGAAATGCCCTGTGTTATTATTTTGTGGCTTTTCCGTATTTCTATGTCCCTCTTCCCGTACTGGAGCGCGAGTGTCCTCTGAAATACGTAATTCTTGTATTACCTGTGTCAGCTGACCTTGTACTTCCCGGATTTCTCTTTTGTACTGTGTATTGATTTGATTTTGATTTTGTTTGAATTTTCTAATTTGTTCATACTCTTCAGTGTCAGTGAAGGCTACAGGTGTTGTGTCATTCAGATCATCATCTACCTTTGTAGATAAGTTAGTGAACTGATCTGAAAGTTCGGCTACTTCATCCGATAATGAAATTATTTCCTCTGTGTGTTTTTCTGAACCAAGTTTCAGAGTATTTACTGTGTCCTTTAAATTTTCCTGAGTTTTTGCAAGTTGAGTAACCGAATCGGTAGATGCAACTGAGTCAATTTTAGCTTGCAAGGTGTCGTGATTTTCATGAACAATGGTTTGCAGTTCTTTTATGGCTGCTTCGTGATTCTGTAATGCATTTTCATGCCGCGAAAAAATAGGTTGAAAATGCTTACAAGTTTGTGTTTTTACGTCATTACAGACCTTTTGACATTTCGATTCGATGTTATGTAACTCAGTAGTTAAATCTTCACGTGTTTGTTCAAGCTTATGTTCCACTGAGTCTAACTTTTGAAGCTTTTGTTCCATTGCGTCTAATTGTTGCTGTGTTTGTCTCTGGTGTTGTTCCATTGTGTCTAACTTTTGAAGCTTTTGCTGTGTTTGTCTTTGATTTTGTTCCATTGTGTCTAACTGTTGCTGTGTTTGTCTCTGATTTTGTTCCATTGTGTCTAACTTTTCAAGCTTTTGTCCCATTTGTTGCATTAATTGTAATAACAGTGCACTGGTGTCTGGAACATGGTCTTCAGTGCTTTTCAGCAGTGAATTTGCACCGGCAACATTCACATTTTGACAAGCGGAAAATGTGTCTTGACTCATTTGAGAAAACGGTGAGAACCCAAAACCTGAGTCTACAATATTTGCAAAATTGTGTCCTGTCATTCCCGATTCCTGAGGCGAGCTGTTACCGACCGATCGATCGATAATGCTTCCCTCTTCACTAATTGTTTCACTGTCTATGCCATTGTTTGACACCCGCTCCATTTCCCTATGCACAGTTACCAAATGACTACTTTGAATGTCTGTTAATTCACTACACAGTGGTGCTGGCAAGCTACGCTCGTCGTCACTATTATTTCTCAGTTCACTTTGGAGCCTAGTGTTACGTTTTTCACACGCCATTATTGTCACAATATTTCACACGATAACACAGAAAAGCACAATTTGAAGAGCAAAAATAAGAGAACACATTAACATAGCACTGAAAATAATATCTAGTTAATTGCAAGTGCAGCTGCGAAATACTTGCTGCAAATCTACATACCTGCCACAACTGTTTTACTGTACAACAATGAAAAACTACAACTACAAAGGAGATTCTCTCTACAATTACGCGCTAGCAATAAACAAAAGCTACACTAATTACACAAACTACAAGAAAAAATCAGAAGATTCCAGTGAGGTATCCTGGCAGGGTCGCCATATGAAACGTCCCATTTTGAAAAATTATACAAGACTGTCCTTAAACTGACACACAATGTTTTTAGCGCAACGCAATCTGACTTTCAAAAATTCCTACAAAAGAATGGCCCTGAGTAACATTAACCTATACCTTTCACAAATCACTTACCTCACCAAAAATCTTCGTTACTCCAACTACTGTAAAACAGCGAGCGCCACAACTGCCAGCTATATAAAAGATTCCAACTATGGAAGGCACTAACTACTGATAGGCATAGTTAGCAAATGAAAGATTTTAATAGAGAACAAACAATGTATTTACCTTAATAGTGTTGAAAAATCATAATATACATAACAGATCATTGTATATCTTACAAATTTCCAAACTCCGTCATCTCTCTCCCCACATCCACCACTGCTGGCGGCTCACCTCCAACTGCGCAACGCTACGCGCTGTTCACATCCAGCTGCCACTGCCCAACACTTCAATGGCGAGTATTACTACAATGCAAAGCAGCCACAGACTGCACACAGCATAGCCAGTGATTTTTATACAGAGGTGGCGTTACCAATAAAAAACCTAAACAGCCTACTTACATAATCTCTAAGCAGCAGAATTTATTTAGGGGTTACCACTGTGAAGTTGTGCAACAAGTGGAACCTGAGCTGTTTATACGAACCGGTATTTCTTTTTTCGTCGTCCATTTTCAGTTTTCGCATTTCGTAATTTGTTTGAGTCAGTACATCTGCCCTCTGTAGATTGAGCCACAGGAATAAAAATTCTCCATTCACTCTCCAATTCGTGTGTTCGCTTCCGTTACATTTCTTGCGTGCTCCATCCAACGTAGTCTTGCCGTTCCCCAGCACAACACAATTTTTAAACTGTGGAATATATATCTCAATCCACATATGTAGAATATCATACGAAATTTCTTTTATATATACCATACACGGAATACCTCTCTCCTAGTGACAATATAGGATGCGATTAACAACGGAAAGAATTTCTAGTTTTCTGCGGTAAGCTTTTATCTGTCATGGAAACCAAAAAGTACACGGAAGCAGATCGGATGTTGTGCTACAGTAGTACGTTAGTAAGTGTGCAGGTGATGGGAAATGTCCGAAAATCCTGCAAAGTAAAATGCAAAGATAGGGTAAATACAAAGTCTTTGAAACTCTTTACTAGGGTTAATGCAAGTTAGAGGGAAACTAGCTGAGACATTGAGGGAACGTTAACATAGTTCTGGATGGAGTAGGTGACTGGTACATTTTATAGGACAAAGAAATGTTACCGTGTATATCGTATATTCAGAAGCGAAAGGATTATGGGAAGATATGAACAGACTGAGTGCGATATCAGGTTAGTGACAGACTGAAAATAAAACGAAAGCAAAGTAATAAACGCGGGCAGTGAGACCTCAGTAGTTCCTTTGAGGATGATACTCTGAAGAAACGTTTTGGTGTGGAATTTCCTGGCAGAATCAAAATTGTATGCCGGGCCTCCACACGAAATCGGACACTTTTCAGCGACACGTACTACGTGACCTACCAACTTCAATACTTCACTCAGTTTTTTTTTATTTCTTTTTATTTATTACAGAGAGAAGCCAGCCCACTGGTCGTACACGCTGATCTACCGTCCCGGCGGCAATTGATCTACCCTGGCACGATTCGCGCCCTGTCCTCACAGCTTTACTTCTGCCAGTAGCCAGTCTCCTACTTCCCAAAGTTCACAATACTGGGTCGTGACTCTTGCTTGGATAGCTTAGTTGGTGGAGCACCAGCCTGTGAAAACTCAATTGGTGGAGCACTACCCCGCGAAAGCCAAAGACCCGAGTTGGAGAATCTGTCTGGCACACAGTTTTAGTTCTGCCAGGGAGCTTCATATCAGCGCCCACTCCGCTGCAGAGTGAAAATATATTCTGGAGATGTTGCAGTGGTTGAGATTTTCCATTGTATAATATAGGAATGTCATGTTGCAATGCAACTCCATCACAAAAACAATCCATGTCCGATATGATGTATTAGGATATTGAAATATCTTTCACACCTACGAATGTTGTATCTAAACGCATTGCACTGTAGGTCTATATGTTATTCTTCCTAAACGACGCAACGTATAATATTCAGCACAAACGGAGGTCAAAGTTTCTTCAGTATTGGTGGAACAATGTGACGCCATGTTTCGGCTACCTTGTTTAATTTCCGTTAGCGTCAACTCACTTTTATTTTCACATTTGCAAAGTTCTGTTGACAAAAATCGACGCTAAGCACAATCAAGACAAGAAAGAACTGGATTATTTCCTCTCTTCCCCTTAGCATCATTCTGAATCGTTGTACTGAACAATGATTGACACTGATGTTCACTCGAAACATTACAGCACTCTGAACGCCAATGTAATGGAACGAAGAAGTACCATATTTTTGCAGCGATTTAACATTACAAATACGAACAAAGACATTTACCGTCGACCGTAGTTATACGAGAATAGCGACCACAGTCCGTAGTCTGCTTAGCATTTAATTTATAGACTGATTAAACTACAGCAACAAATGGCAATTAATTAAAGATTAGTTAGCTGGGTGTCAATCATTCCATACTAGTAAACGGTGGTCGATGGGTTGGGATTACAGTAAAAACACATGAGACAGGAACGGTATACAGGATGACACTGTAAGTAGGCTGTGTAGGTCCTTATATTGGTAACGCCATCGCCTCGTAGCGCTCTATATGAAAATCACTGACCGTGCTGTGTGCGGTCTATGGCTGAGTGGCATTGTTGGAATCTGCTATTCTAGTGTTGGGCAGTTGGCTGTTAACAGTGCGTAGCGTTGCGCAGTTGGAGGTGAACGTTGCGCAGTTGGAGGTGAGCCGCCAGCAGTGGTGGATGTGCGGAGTGAGATGGTGGAGTTTTGAGAGCGGATGATCTGGACAGAGACAGTAAATTTGTAAGGCTGGATGTCATAAACTGATATATATATTATGACTTTTGAACACTATTAAGGTAAATACATTGTTTGTTCTCTATCAAAATCTTTCATTTGCTAACTATGCCTATCAGTACTTAGTGCCTTCGGTAGTTAGAATCTTTTATTTAGCTGGCAGTAGTGGCTCTCGATGTATTGCAATAGTTCGAGTAACGAAGATTTTTGTGAGGTAAGTCATTCATGAAAGGTATAGGTTATTGTTAGTCAGGGTCATTCTTTTGTAGGGGTTACTGAAAGTCAGATTGCGTTGCGCTAAAAATATTGTGTGTCACTTTAGTGAATGTCTGAGTACGTTCAGTTTTGCTCAGCTGTTTGAAAATCAAATAACATAAGATGTTTATCAGCACAGTAATTCATTAATTTTTCTAAGGGGACGTTGCAACACGAAAAGAAAGAACAGATTCAGTTGTTTATTGCAGAAAAGCTATAAAAGACGGAAACACATTGCGCATGCCACTGGACAGCGGAAGTTTCGAAATAGCTGCGCTGCAGTTAATTTGGCGGCTACACCACAAGAGAAATCATTTTTTGTATTGGTCTTGGGCGATGTCAGTGTGTTGTTAAAGTGCAACGTGCATTCCGCCTTCGATTCACCAAGAACCGCCTCTGTACAAGCAATTTATGCCTGGCGTACAAAACTGGTGGAAGTTGGTTACGTATGCAAAGGGAAGAGCACAGGACGGCCACTCACGCATCAGAGATGCTCTTTGAATTCCCAAAGACCGACAGGCTAGGAACTTCAGCTTCCTCAAACAACGGTATGTCGTCTTCTATAACGAGGTTTGCATAGGACGCCTCCAGTCTGCAGAAATTGCGTCCCGGAATCGTAACGGAAGGTACAAATTTTTCGTTTCATTTCTCCAGGACATGGCAGATGTCACTCTTTCTGAACGTCTTATCTTCTCGGATGAATCGACATTTAATCTGTCCGGTAAAGTAACCCGCCGCAATTTAAGAACTTGATGTTCTTGGGATCCTGGCACGTCGAACATGAAAGAGACTCTCCAAAATTGAACGTGTTTTGAGCCCTTTCTATTTAAAAATTTATGAATCTTTCATTTTTGCGAAGGAAACTGTGACAGGAGTGTCGTACCTGGACATTCTGCAAAATTTGTTGTTTCCTCAACGTCACAAAGCTTCCAATGATTTCATTTTTTAGGAATGACAGCGTCCCGCAACATTTTCACTCGAGGTGCGACATTATCTTAACGACACCATTCCACAAGTCCTTCTTCACTGCTTTTGGTCTGCAGCCCCACCAGATCTCACGCTTTGCGATTTTTTTCTTATGTTACACAAAAGGCAGAGTCTTTGTCCCACATACGGCAGTTACTCCTCAAGAACTGAGAAGTCGAATTGTTGAAGCTGTCGGTTCAATTACCAGGGACTTGCTGATTCGTGAGTGGAATGAAATGGACAACCGTTTCCTTGTTTCGCGAGCAACGCATGGTGTTCCTGTTGAGCGTATGGTGCTGTGTCCGTGTGACCATACAACTTTGAACCTCCCTCTATCCTGTTTCGTGCGCAATGTGTTTCTATCTTTTTAGTTCGTCTGTAATAACAATTGAAATCTGTTCTTTCTTTTTGAGTCATCCTCTATGTTAATGAAAGCAAATCACAGTTCAACTTCAGATTTTATGAACAAAGAAATGACACGTAAAACTCATTTGAGGAATTTCGTCATCCTACTCGCGTTTACTCCAAAGTAATATCCGTGAAAGGGTTTCGATTAGTGTGTTTGCGTTTCAAGCAAAGTCCAGGAAAAACTGTATAACACAGGATTCGTTTCGGACAAGACGGAAATGTCGGAGTACGAGAAATTAAGAAGTTTATACATATGACGCTGTCAACGTAAAGTTCTGTGAGTAATAGAACATTTTATGATATATAAGGGATAGCCAAATTCAAACGGGACATTTGTAAAAAAAATAGACCGTTCATTCTTTCGAAGCTTACGGTCATAACTGTTAACACATTTGTCCCACTGTGACACAAGATGGTCAGTGGCTTCGTGGTACTATGTTTGCGATTGCCTACGGAACCATGATTGTGCACAGGCGTCCGAAGCAAAGCCGGTCCACGTGCTGCCAAGTTTGTTTAGACTATGCTATAGAAGTTTCACTGTTATGTCTTTACAGTCCCCGTCTCTCCTCAAAATGTTCCCATGTTTTGGGCCCTGAAGAAAGGCATCCGTGAACGTCGATTTTTTTGCGACCAAAGGTACACACCCGTTTACAGTCGTGGTTCAATAGACGACGGCAAACATTTTTCCAAGAACGCATTCACCGTCTTGTTTCAGACTTGGATAAATGTATTAACATGTATGATGATTATTTTTTCAATAGTGAAGTTACTTTCTTTCTATGTGTTTTGATTTCATTTAACTGCCCCTTATATTGCAGCATATCACTTTATTAGCATGAATGAATTCGTTCACAAGATCTTTGTAATTTTCGGTTCTCCTGCTTCCCAAGAACAATGTTATCAAGTTACAGAAACAATGCCACACATGCAACTGATCAGGTGAGAGATGGGACTCAAAGTGTCTATTCCCCAACAGCTGGCGTATCTTCTCTGTGCTGAGTCGTGGAAATTTCTTAAGCAAATGTCCACAGCGTTAACAAATTCTGTCATGAGCCCGAAATTAATGTGCAGTGGTGGGAGAACCATTTTGCTTGGATTCACTACAACAGGTTCTTCGGCAACACTTTTCGATTCAGGCACTAGAGCTATTCCTGGTGGCCATTTCCTCTGTGTGTAGAGTTTTTCTTTTAAGCGACTGTCTCACCCACACAGATGGAAATGGAAATGTCGTGTGGCTAGGGCCTCCCGTCGGATTTAGTAAACCCCCTTACAAACAAACAGAATTGCGATGACAGTAATCTCCAAATTCTACCCATTCACGCTTACTGCAATTAGCACACTTGACAACGGATTTCAACAACATTCAACTTTCTTTAGTTAGGGAAGCATATGCGACATGGATAGATGGCCTTTCATTGCTGCTGTGTAGCAGAACTGCCTTCAGGCCTGTTTTTGAGCCACGTAAAGTCTCCACCCTGTTTAAGTTGTATGTAATGTTCAGATCTTCCGACAAACCGTCAGTGTCACAGCAGACTGTAATGTCGCCTTCAGTACTGAACTGAAACTCAAGTTTTCTCTGATGTTCCCGAAACGTAGACACATAGTGTCTCAGCTTGGAGATTCCATTGTGGCAGTTGTGACACCAAGAGTACGGCTTTACGCTTTGGAACATGCAAATTCCTAATCAGATCACTGATTTCACGCTGATTAATATTGTGCGATTCTCCAGAAGACGAAGTTGGTGGAAATGTAGGGTCTGTTACTGGCGCATGACTGCACATGAGTCATAGTGTTAGGCAGCACTACCAAATTGTTCTGGAAGCGTCCAGCTTACTCACTCACGACAAAGGAATCATTACAATGAAATGAACACCCTTAGCTGCTTACAGGCGTTGACATACGTAAATGGGGACAGATGAAAATGTGTGCCCCGACCGGGACTCGAACCCGGGATCTCCTGCTTACATGGCAGACGCTCTATCCATCTGAGGTACCGAGGACACAGAGGATAGCGCGACTGCAGGGATTTATCTTTGGCACGCCTCCCGCGAAACCCACATTCTCAACGTATTGTCCCGCACTACATTGGTAGTGCCCCTGCCCATTATACTCATTACTCGCGGCGCGTTGCCGATTCCCGTAAGAGTTCAGGCACTGTTTGTTCATTCGCACAGAAGAAGAAGATGGTCAAGTGGCCGGTGAGCCTTAACTATATATATAGTAAGATGGAATCTGTTCTTTCGGACATGTCCGAAAGAACAGATATATAAAGGAATCCTTGTCGCTATTCCTTTGCCTGTATCTCTTATAATTCCCGTAAGTATGATTGTGAAGCGTAAAGACCTTACCTACAAGCCTCAGCGACGAGACAATTTCAACCTTGATATTTGTGTTCAGCCTATCTACATCTATAAAGCGCGGCTACTTTTATTCCTGTAAAAAACAAAAACCTAAATTTGTAGGTCAGTGCTATTAATGAAATTTTAATTAGTTCATGTCCGTAAAACTCAAACGGAAAAGAAGACCGGGAGTACCATTTTGACAACATGTGGAAGAGCATCCAATGTGTGGCGTTACGGTAGCACAAACGAGCCACATGGTTCGGTGTAGTAAGTAGTATCTTCCCCAGGGATGAAAAGTTATTCACGTTAAAATTCAGATTAATTAATTTATTCAATTCGACAAAATATACGCTTGAGCACAGGACGAAACTCAAATACGAGGCTGAACAGAAAAGAAATGGGCTGTAACAACTAGATCCATCGAGTCGTAATCTCCTTTCGAAACCGTGCTACGTCCCGACTGATTTCATTTCCCAGGCACCAAGAACGACAGTTTCACGTGGATCTTTTGAAGTTATATATATATACAGGTTGCTTTCGAAATGATACTATTGCTACTTGTCTGTGCAGCGCATATTTACATCACGATCTAGATTTCGCCCTTAGGTCATTTTCAAGTGTTACAATTGTAATAATAACCGTAAAAAGTACAAATTATAAAGAGCAGGGCAAAAGCACACAAAATGAATATTACTGTATGAGCAACATCCCATGTCACTTTACTTACACGTCAGAATACGCCAGAATTGTGTTTTACACAAGTGGTCGCCGAAAAATACTTATCAGGATGTTTAAACCAGTTGCCTCGTAAGTAAGTGTAAGAACATAAGTGTGATATGGAAAACAGTTGCAAAGCTGTATGTTTGAAAAATGTTGTGAAACTGTGATATAAATTGGACGCCCAAAACAAAGCTATTAACTTCATTTCACTGCATCTAAAAATCAACTGACGTGAGCGTAAGGGAAGCGATCGTCAAAAATCATCACAGAGACATCACAATCTACATCATGTACTCTACGATACATTAAGGAGCAAAATAGTGGAAATGTTTATTTAACATGCTGACAGTACTGAGGCCTAAGAGCTAGATCGTGATGTAAAGTCACTCTGTATAGCGGTTACATCATTTCGAAAATGCTGCATGACTGTGACTCCACAAAAAGAAATAAATCATATACACGTTCGTCACAAACAGTCTGAACGGCTTGTATGTGTGTTGCAGGGTAGGTTGGGATGAGAAATAATTGTTAAGGAAAAAATTGTAAAAAAAATTGATACGTTGGCAGTTTCCGAGTTAATTATCATCGAAGTTAGCCAACCAGGCCACTGCGCGCTCAGATACAACTAGTGTCAATTTTTCTCACAGCGTAGCTGATGACACCAAGCGAGGTGGCGCAGTTGTTGGCACACTGGACTCGCATACGGGATGACGACGGTTCAAACCTACGTCCGTGGTTTCCCCAAATCGCTTCAGGCATATGCCGGGATAGTTCCTTTAAAAAGGAACGGCAGATTTCCTTCCTCAGCCTTTCCTAATCCGGCCCTGACCTCGTTCTCTAACGACCTCGTTGTCAACGGGGCGTTAAACACTAATCTCCTCCTCCTCCTCCGAAATTTAGATCTGATAAAAATATGCTCTAGATGGTGATAACACCATTTCGAAAATTGTAATTGACGAGAAGGAAAAAGTCGTATGCAGGAGCGTTAGAAACAGACTAGAAACATTATAAGGGTGTTGTGCTAGTTAAGGAAAAAGTTTTGTACTTTGCACTGTTCCCGAGTTAATTATTACTGTATTTGGCCAATCAGACTACTGCGCGCGCAAATTCCAAAGACCCAGAATAAAAGTAGCTTTAGTTGTTCTCACATCGTAGATGATGGCGCACGCGACTGCTGAGTCTTTGGTTGGGATTCAATCCTTGCTACCATCCTATTTCCAGTTTTTGTGTTGCTCTCTTGTTCTGTTTCAGGAAACCAATCGAATAACACGTTTGGTGACACTGACCAGCGGATCACTTAAGTTTGCGTAATCTACAACCTGACTGACTAATTACAGTGCTAATTAACTCGAAAACGGCTTAACGTATTATTTCTCGGCAGAGCCCACTCTGCAATACCCTTACAAGCTTTTCACACTGTCCCTGACCGCACTGTATATTGCACGTTGATGAATGAAGGTGCATTCTTCATACACTTTAGGCAAAATTATATCATAAAATGAACATTTTTTCATAACTACGCCGACGAGTTATGAAAAAGAGATGAAGAATTTTCTGAATAACGCAATCTACTGCAAGCAAATCGAAGTCTATGTAGATAACTACTGTAACGTAGGATTTAAGTCGAGTAAGTTTCGGGTTGGGGGTTCTGTAGGACTAGGCTTACTTTGAAAAACAATTTTTATCAAACCAAAAATACCTTGTTCGCCGATGAACAAAGTAGCCATTGAAAAAACTGAATATAAGTATTTGGCCCATATATAATTCCTGAAGCACGGCCATTAAAACAACACAATAAATATAATAACATTTCTTCATCACAATAATAACACAAGTTGTAATTAAGAGCGTCCCCAAAACACTAAAATTGGGGCAACAACTAGAACACAGTTCACTCTACTCAACCTCTTGAGCGAAAAATACAATAATCAGCAAATAAAAAGAGCTGCCAAACGGAACCAGTTACTACAAACAATGGATCAGAAAGCAGCAATCAGATTTAACTGGGCTTTCATAGGTATTCGCAGGACATTACACTTGTCTACATTGAGATTCATTTGCCATTCCCTGCACCATGCGTGAATTCGTTGCAGTTCCTCCTCCACTTCAGCACAATTTTCCATTGTTACAACCTCTCGATATACTACAGCATCATCCGCAAGAAGCCTCAGTGAACTTCTGATGTTATGCACAAGATCATTTATATATGTTGTGAACAGCAACGGTCCTACGACACTCACCTGCAGCACACCTGAAATTACTCTTACTTCGGAAGACTTCTTTCCTTTGAGAATGACATGCTGCGTTCTGTCATCTAGGAACTCTTCAATCCAATCACACAATTGGTCTCATAGTCCATATGTTCTTACTTTGTTCATTAAACAACTGTGGGGAACTGTATCAAACGCCTTGCGGAAGTCAAGAAACACGGCATCTACCTGGGAACCCTCTCAGTCTCGTGGACGAATAGCGCAAGCTGGGTTTCACACGATCGTCTTTTTCGAAACCCATGCTGGCTCCTACAGAGAGGATTACTAGTCTCCAGAAAATTCATTATACTCGAACCTAATACGTGTTCCAAAATTCTACAACTGATCCACGTTAGAGAAATAGGTCTATAGTTCTGCACATCTGTTCGACGTCCCTTCTTGAAAACTGGGATGACCTGTGCCCTTTTCCAATCTTTTGGAACGCTACGCTCTTCTGGAGACCTACGGTACACCGCTGCAAGAAGCGGGGCAAGTTCCTTCGCGTACTTGTGTAAAATCGAACTGGTATCCCATTAGGTCCAGCGGCCTTTCCTCTTTCCAGGTATACACATTATCCAAATACTAGATCTACTAACCATCCCCTCAACCAGTTACTCACTACTAACAATACCATGAACCAAGTAAAATAGTACGAGTATTAGCGGTCATAATCCCCTGTCCTACAATGTACACAGTTCTGCCTTCTCTCGCAGCGCAATAGTAATAGAGAAGATTGCCACAGCTCTCGTCTAGAGAAAACAGCTGCACGTCCAGCTAGTAAACAAAGTCACCTCAACACGCCAGACTGGGCTCACAGTCATTCTGTGTGGAATACGACGGACAAATCTTTACACTCAGTGCACACCGCATCAACCATTTGCGGAGCTCGAGGACAGCTTGAATAAACTACACCGATCAATATGACATAACTGCGCTCACTAGAGCACACTGTTAGTTCTCCTCTTACAGTACATAGATTACAGCGCGTTCTCTGTAATAGCCGTGCTCTCGTCGGGGAAGACACCAACCGCCTGCACAGGGTGAAAGACGTGCCACGAATTGCGGTAGGATTGTACTAGCAGGGAAGACAAATGGTCGACTTCGGTTTCCTGCGTTAATTTTAGAAAAGTGTGTTTCATCTGTGAGGAAGACCACACATAGGACGCATGTGCGACCCATTGTTGAGTACTGTTCGAGTATTTAGGATCCGCACCAGGTCTTTCCTATGAGCGCTATTGAGAAAATTTAGAGAACCGCCATTTGGGGTTGCCTGCAGAACGATTCTGTTGACGCCAACGTACGTTTCGCGTGAGGAGCATAAAGATAAGATCAGAGAGATCACAGCTCGTACGTAGGCATAGAGGTAGTCGTTTTTCCCTCACTATGTCGAGAGTGCAGCAGGAAAGTAAATTACTAGTATTAGTACAGGGTACGCAGCGTACGTAAATGTATAATTTCAGATTCGTGGCACAAAATGATTACGCTTGTATCAATATTAGTAAAATTGCGCTGCCGTTGTAAATAAACAAAGCGGTAGTTGAAAAAACAGCATATGGAATAATTTAAGTTTCCTTTTTTCTTCTGTCTTCATTCTTCTGACTGGTTTGAGGCAGGCCACCACGAATTCCTATGCTGCGCCATTTTTTTCATCTCAGAGCAGCACCTGCAACTTTCGTCTTCACTTATCTGTTGGGTATATTCCAATGTCTGTCTCCATTATCTACAATTTTTGCTCTCTGCAGTTCCCTCTAGTACCATGGAATTTATTCCTGATGTCTCAAATGGCATTTTACTATTCTGTTGCGTCTTCTTGTCAGCGATTTCCATATATTCCATTCTTCGCTGATTCTGCGGGGAACCTCATCATTCCTTACATTATCATTCCACCTAATTTTCAAATCAAATGATTCAAATGGCTCTGAGCATTATGGGACTTAACATCTGAGGTCATCAGTCCCCTAGAACATAGAACTACTTAAACCTAACTAACCTAAGGACATCACACACATTCATGCCCGAGGCATGTTTCGAACCTGCGACCTTACCAGTCGCACCATAGGAAACTGAAGCGTCTAGAACCGCTCTGCCACAGTGGCCGGCACCTAATTTTCAACATTCTTCTGTAGCACCACAACTCAAATGCTTCGTTTCTGCTCTGTTCTGGTTTTACCACGGCCCATGTTTCACTACCATACAATGCTGTACTGCAAGGGTAGCCTACATGTCATATATTTTTTCCTCAAATTAACGGCTATGTTTGATACTTCTGGACTTCTCTTTGCAAGGAATGCCCTTATTCTGCCAGCGCTAGTCTGCTTTCAATGTTCTCCTAGCTCCGTCGGTCACCGTTTATTTTGCTGCCTACGCAGTAGCATTCTTTAAGTTCACCTACTTTGTCATCCGCAATTCAGAATTTAAGTTTCTCGCTGTTCTCATTTCTAATACGTCTCGTTACTTTCTTCTTCCTTCGATTTACCCTCAATCAGTATACTGTACCCATCAGACTTGTCATTCTATTCAACAGATCCTGTAATTCTTCCCCGGTTACCCTCTTGGTTCTTGTCGTTATTGTATACTACCCGAGATTCCTTATAACTTAAACTTATTTTTCTTAGGATTTCGAACATGTTGCACCATTTTGCTTCGTCGAACGCATTTTCCAAGACAATGCATCATATAAACGTGTCGTGCTTCCACGATCGACAGTGTACGCAAACGTTTAAAACACATTTTCACACCTACACAGAGAATTTACTGTACACGCCGTCACCCTTTGGTTGTCAAGAGCATGCACTTACAAGGTATGGCTCCCTTTTCTGACCTCTGACTGGCTGTAATTTGAGGAGGTCTTGCGCGAAGGGCGGCTGCGTCGTTCTGACGGTGAACGTTCATGCAGATAGTCAGTACGAGTGTGGGCCTTATTCTATTTCCTCTGAGTTCGTTACTTTTATTACGCTTTTGATAAAGAGTGGTGGACATTGCACAATGATAATTAATAAAAATATGATGTTATTCCTACAAGTACGTACTTATTCATTGTCAGTAGCTCAGCAGACACTTAAAATTATGGCTGTATTCGTTGTGAAGGTGAGCTTTATCAACGGACCTACAACCGCCGATATGTTCTGGATAAGTGACACACCTATAGAAGAGGCAACATGGATGGATAGAGCATTTACGCCCTGTTCTTCAACGGTACATTTCCACTTGCATCGCCCACGTGAAATGTATGGCTATATAATTGTTCGCTTTAAATGTTGTAGTGACAAGCTTCTTACGCTTTGTTTCGGCTTGATAATGGTCTTCTGATCGAAACCGGTGCAATGAGCATAAAAGTAAACAGCTAATGATCAACTATGTTGAAGTTCCACGAATTTCTGGCTTGTTACGATCCCACGTCCTCCGGAGTTCGCCGTTAATGTCTAATGGAGATGTAATATCGTGACTCCATGAAATGAATAAACCTCTAACAATTATTTCAAATTTTAGATGTTCAGGAACGTTCCGTTTATCCAAATACTAGATCTACTAACCATCCCCTCAACCAGTTACTCACTACTAACAATACCATGAACCAAGTAAAATAGTACGAGTATTAGCGGTCATAATCCCCTGTCCTACAATGTACACAGTTCTGCCTTCTCTCGCAGCGCAATAGTAATAGAGAAGATTGCCACAGCTCTCGTCTAGAGAAAACAGCTGCACGCCCAGCTAGTAAACAAAGTCACCTCAACACGCCAGACTGGGCTCACAGTCATTCTGTGTGGAATACGACGGACAAATCTTTACACTCAGTGCACACCGCATCAACCATTTGCGGAGCTCGAGGACAGCTTGAATAAACTACACCGATCAATATGACATAACTGCGCTCACTAGAGCACACTGTTAGTTCTCCTCTTACAGTACATAGATTACAGCGCGTTCTCTGTAATAGCCGTGCTCTCGTCGGGGAAGACACCAACCGCCTGCACAGGGTGAAAGACGTGCCACGAATTGCGGTAGGATTGTACTAGCAGGGAAGACAAATGGTCGACTTCGGTTTCCTGCGATAGTTTTAGAAAAGTGTGTTTCATCTGTGAGGAAGACCACACATAGGACGCATGTGCGACCCATTGTTGAGTACTGTTCGAGTGTTTAGGATCCGCACCAGGTCTTTCCTATGAGCGCTATTGAGAAAATTTAGAGAACCGCCATTTGGGGTTGCCTGCAGAACGATTCTGTTGACGCCAACGTACGTTTCGCGTGAGGAGCATAAAGATAAGATCAGAGAGATCACAGCTCGTACGTAGGCATATAGGTAGTCGTTTTTCCCTCACTATGTCGAGAGTGCAGCAGGAAAGTAAATTACTAGAATTAGTACAGGGTACGCAGCGTACGTAAATGTATAATTTCAGATTCGTGGCACAAAATGACTACGCTTGTATCAATATTAGTAAAATTGCGCTGCCGTTGTAAATAAGCAAAGCGGCAGTTGAAAAAACAGCATATGGAATAATTTAAGTTTCCTTTTTTCTTCTGTCTTCATTCTTCTGACTGGTTTGAGGCAGGCCACCACGAATTCCTATGCTGCGCCAATTTTTTCATCTCAGAGCAGCACCTGCAACTTTCGTCTTCAGTTATCTGTTGGGTATATTCCAATGTCTGTCTCCATTATCTACAATTTTTTCTCTCTGCAGTTCCCTCTAGTACCATGGAAGTTATTCCTGATGTCTCAAGTGGCATTTTACTATTCTGTTGCGTCTTCTTGTCAGCGATTTCCATATATTCCATTCTTCGCTGATTCTGCGGGGAACCTCATCATTCCTTACATTATCATTCCACCTAATTTTCAAATCAAATGATTCAAATGGCTCTGAGCATTATGGGACTTAACATCTGAGGTCATCAGTCCCCTAGAACATAGAACTACTTAAAGGTGGAACGTTCCATTTACACCACGTATTCTGCTGACCTTCTCTCGTACTCTATGTTTATGTTGTCGACAAGAGTATCTTACACATGAAAGAGGTGGCGTAGTTAAAATCCTGGTCTCAGGTTTCCAAGGTCCCTGGTTCATTCCTCATGATTCTACACTGATTCGGGTTTCTCTTTGCTTATATATTAGTTCCTTTGGAAAGGCCAAAGTAGATTTCTTTCTCACCGTTTCCCGACGTGACGTACTTTGTCTGTAATGAGTTCGCTATCAAACCCAAATACTGATTTCAAAATGGTTCAAATGGCTCTGAGCACTCTGCGACTTAACTTCTGAGGTCACCAGTTGCCTAGAACTTAGAACTAATTAAACCTAACTAGCCTAAGGACAACACACACATCCATGCCCGAGACAGGATTCGAACCTGCGACCGTAGCGGTCATGCGGTTCCAGACTGAAGCGCCTAGAACCGCACGGCCATACCGGCTGGCCTACTGATTTCCCTTTTAAGTCGGGACCTTTGCCTTTCGCAGGCAAGTGCTCTAAGAACTGAGCTACCCAAGCACGACTCACGAGCCATCCTCACAGCTTCAATTCCGCCAGTACCTCGTCTCCTACCTTCCAAACTCCCCACAAGCTCTCCTGCAAACCTTGCAGAACTAGCACTCCTGGAAGAAAGGATTTTGAGGAGACATGGCTTCTCCACAGCCCCAGGTCGTGAGTCGTGCTTGGGTAGTTCAGTTGGTAGAGCTCTTGCCCAAGAAAGGCAAAGGTCCCGAGTTCGAGTCTCGGTCCGGCACACAGTTTTTATCTGGCAGGAAGTTTCATATCAGCACATACTCCGCTGCAGAGTGAAAAATTCATTCTGGAAGATCGGTTTTCGTTGCATTGAGAGCTCTTCACGAAATTTCAGTCACCAACTTTCTCCTCCGAATGAAGAAATATTTTGTTGGCACCGACGTATGTAGGGAGAAATGATCATCGTAGGAAAATAAGAAAATCTGAGCTCGCAAGGAAAGATTTATGTGTCCGTTCTTCCCGAGAGCTGTTCGAGAGTGGAACGGCAGAGCTGTTGTCTCCAGGTGGTTCGATAAACCGTCTGTCAAGCACTGTAGCCATGGAACTAGAAATACCTAAACTTAAAATTTATCAATAAAAATTCAAATTTCATGCACTTATTCGAGAAAGCTGAATTATAAAATGTGTAATAGCGCACTGTAAATATAAATTACTTGAATATTTTAGTCAATAGATGGATAGAAAATAAAAGATATTATTATTATTTGCAACCATTTCTCCTCAGTTGCTGTTTTGATTATGCTTTATCATATAGATACTATAATAGGTCTACTGATCTCCTGTAGGAAACTTCCAGGTATTTATGAGAAATCTAGATGCATTATGTTAGTAGTTCATAAAAAAGTCAATGTAGATTTCTTACAAAACAGGGAGAGAAAAAACGAACTAGAATTATTATTTGGATAAGTCAATCTAATTTCAGTAATCTGTTTCCCCCCGTGTGTAGCAATATAGTACGATACTGAAAGATAACATTTTTATAGAGAATGCTCAGGCTGCAACAATTAATATCAGTGCTCATACTAAACTATTAATATTTACGCAATTACTAATGAATTATCTGATCATGATGATCAACTAACAGTACGGCACCTTATAAGCTGAAGATAGGCCCATGGAAAGCAGTGAGGCTTATTGATGAGAACAGGATAAAGTATTTTAAGAGTAATCTAAAGGGGTAGTATGGGGTGAGGTATTTGTAAAAAGAGATGCTAACGTCAAATTCAATTTATTACTTCGTAAATTTGTATCAAATTATCCAAAAGGTCCGCTTAACACAAATAAGCCATGGACAACTACGGGAATTAAAACTTCATATAAAAGTAAGAAGGAAATTTATGTAAAGGACAGAGTAACTCAATATCCTACATTCTTGCACACTACAAAATGTACTGTAGTATTTTAAGGAATGTCATTGAAGAGCTAGAAAGATAGATGTCCTGACAGAGATAAATGATACAGATAATAAGATTAAAACTATATGGGACATTGTCAAATGAGAGACAAGACAGCAGCTCAGCGTAAAAGATTCCATAACAAACTGAAAGACAATGTAGTGACTGATAATGCGCAAGTTGCAAGTACTATCCAAAATCACTCTCTAACTGTAGCAGCAAATACAGCATTAAATGGTTCAGTCGAAGAAGCAAGAGAATACATTAAACTGTCATTCCACAAAATTTTAAGCAGCTTGAGGTAGCACCAACATTCTTCACGGAAATTAACACAATTGTAAAAATTCCAAAAATGAAAGCTCTTGTGGGGTTGATGGAATTCCAAACAGAATTCTGAAAAGTTGTTTCAAATTAATAAGTAATATCCTTAGTGATATATCCAATGTATCAGAGGCCCTGGGAATGTTTCCATCCAGGGTAAAACATGCAATTATTAAATCATTTCATAAGATAGGTGGGTGAGAAGACAGACTTCAGAAAATTATCTTTCAGTTTCCTGCTGACATATTTTTCAAAATACTCCAAAATATTCCATTTTCAGAGAACCACTTAATAATTCTTCCGAAAATATCGTTTACGAACTTTTATGCTACTTTCTCTCTGGCAGCATCGTATGCAAAATATACCCATTTTCTTTGTTGAATATGAAGTGGAAGGTTGGTCGCAAATATAAGGAACAGGAGTGGACACACAAACCCTTTGTGATTTTTACCCCAGTCACTAAAATTTTCTATCTTTCCGACATTGTCTGGGTTACGAAGTAGAACCTTTTGCATGATGCTTGTCAAATATGAAAAAAAAGAACAGCAGTGTGTAAAGATATTACTTTCATAAAACTTGAGTTTTTCTAAGAACCATTGTTTGTCAGCTTGTGTGAGATCAAGGCAGATCTCTAGTTATATGTGTTTGAAACAGTAAACTATTACTCTTTATTGAGTGAATATAACCTTGGCTTTCACTACTTTCGAAGGGACTCAAAGAGCAACTGTCGTCTAGTAGTTTCAGTGAGAAACTGCGCTGTTGCCTTCCTCCTCCAACGACACTTTCTGAATTATCAATCATTTTTAAGAACTATAAGCGTATCGATTTGGCTGTTACGCATGACTTGAATTTTTCCATGCCAAGTCCACACAGCTGTAATTCTGAGACATCCGACAGCCAAATTAAGTTTTTTTCCCTCTGCACATTTGGCCATATTGTTTAGTCCCGTATTTCCTTCCAATTTATTAGTCCTAAGTAACACCCCATTCTGAGAATGCAGGCTTGCGCTCTGCCTAGTACTGCGCAAACAGTGAACATCTGATTTGAGCATGTGGCTCTCGGTGCAGGCGACCTGGTGCTGACTGTGGTGAGACACAAGGACTTTGGTTCAAACTTACTGATAATCGTGTCTGATTGGTGCTAAGGACGGCGTACTGTAATCAGAGAGCATGTTGTCAGTTTGAACCATTGTTTGTCAGCTTGTGTGAGATCAAGGCAGATCTCTAGTTATTTGTGTTCCAAACACTCTTTATTGAGTGAATATAACCTTGGCTTTTACTACTATTCATGTCTAGCTCTCTTTACGTTTTTCATCGGTTGTTACATAGAAATACGTACATATAGAAACAATAATCTCAAATTCTGAAAAGAGAGGGAAAAACAGAGCAAAAAACCGAAACAGTGATGGAGTTTGGATTTTATAATATTTTTATGGCTAGTACGTATTTCGCAAACGATTTGCAATACCTATAACGATTTAAAATCTGTCTCCCAAGATATTTTGGTGGCGTTACTTCATTTATTCAAAAACCATGGATCAATCCGTGTTCTGCTTTCTATTTGCAGTGTTTGGAACAGTGGGACCTCGGACCAGTGTAATTCTTATGGCAAATATATTGCATTATATCCATCTTTGCAGACAATGAAAACTAAACTGACGAAAAGGAAGTTCAATAGGTTTTCTACCTCATCTGTGTAATATGAGACTACCTCATTCTGTTGTGTTATTAAAAGACGTCCTTTTATTTACTTACCGCTGATTAAATATGTTAGCGCACTGAAAGTCCACTTTGACTTCATCATCCGTAATTTCTTAGTTAATGCACATATTGCAACAATAGTTTCTGTTGAAAATACTAAGAATGCGAAGTAGATAACACCTGACTACTCGTCCACATAAAAAATGGTTCAATGACTCTTAGCACTATGGGATTTAACATCTGAGGTCATCAGTCCCCTAGAATTTAAAACTACTTAAACCTAACTAACCTAAGGACATCACAGACATCCATGCCCGAGGCAAGATTCGAACCTGCGACAGTAGCGGTGGCGCAGTTCCAGACTGACGCGCCTAGAACCGCTCGGCCACACCAGCCGGCCGTCCACATAACTTTTGCATGTCTTATAACTTTTTCAAAGTTCTCACAAAATATTAAATTTTCTTATATCACACCATCGAAGTACGGCCACTCGTGAACGCATTTCAGACACTCCGTCATCATGTAAATAGTGGAGATGTCCACGAAGAGTCTCAATCTTCCTAAGGTTTGCCGTATTATGTTATTTTCCTCCACCGTTGTTCCTACTAAATAGGTCTACGTAAGCGATGTCACCGTGAGAGGTGAATCGCGCTGGCTGTCGGAAATGAACTTCTCGTTGTTGACAGTCCTGCTCCACTATAAACAAAAGTAACCAGTTTCTAATGTAGTAGCCTTTACCGCTCATATGAATGACATGAAACGTTATTAATTCTGTTTCAAAGAGATCTGATTTCTCCTGCTCATACAAAGCTTGTGCGCGATGTTCTTATATGAAACTTAACTTACCATTTTTTATTGATTACTGCTACATTACTTTCGAAAGAGCCATCGTCTGCCTTATTACTGCACTGCTATCAATTCCCCTATGTGAGTGCAATTTTGCTGACTGTATCGAATCGCAAATATCCAGTGTAATAGGACTGGGTCTTCCTGTTGCTAGCCAGGGAGGCGCAGATGCTGAGGGCGGAAGGAGCGAATGCGCAGAGCGACAATTCAATATTGGGGCTGCCTTGGGCTACGTCGGTAGAGGGTCGTTGCAGAAACCCAGATCCCGATATCAGGGCTGCGCATTCGGAAGCAATAAGCGCAGAGTTTCAAGACGTGAAGCCAGACGGTTCTCTTCGCCCACAATAGCTATGGTCACGACCAATCATAGCAGGTACAGCGGAAATCCTGACTGGTTGCATCCCATAATGTAACGCGGCACGCCAAGGCTACATCAGCTGTATTTTTTCTTACAGTGGTATTTTTATTTTATTTTCAATGTCTCAAGTAGATACAATCGATTCCGAGGCAATACTGCCTTGTCTTCAGGCACCCGTTGAATGTGCTTTATTAATCGTTTGCCGTAAGTACTGTAACTGTCATTCTATGAAGAGAGGCGTCTATACTGCATCTACCACACAGACTAAAAATTCGTGTCAAGCAGTCTCTGAAAACGAGATAACTATGTCAAACTGCTACACATCCCCTATAATTTTGCATAGTCTTGTCTTTTGTCTTTGTCTGCTTAATCAACTTTCTCCTCTACTACTCAGGCCAGTGTCAAGTTAGCTACCGGGGATTCTTGACCAATTAACGTATACATTATTATAGTTATGATTTCCCGTATGCTTCCCGATAGCTCTTCAATCAAAAGCAGCTCGTGTTCGTATCTAATTTTTAAACTTCATCGATAGCACCATATTCCTGATTGTCTTCTTATTTTTATTACTCATGGAAGACATTTCACTTCAGAGCCCCCCGTCCCCCAGGAGGTGAAAAATTTCAAAATATTCTTCTTACCACCAGTTTCACATTTCTTACATAAAAACTTCTTGCACCGGAGGTACCTACATCAAACTTTTGTCTCACATCAGCCATCCCTTGTCGTCTTGCTTCCCAGATAACGGAATTATTTCACTTTTTGTACTTTTTGCTCCTATTTTGCTTCATAGATGTCTCAGTATAGTCAACCGTCTCTAGGCTTTAGCCACAGTCCTTTCAGGAATGCAAACATATACCATACCTTACGATGCAGTCGTCCTCTTACCGTACAGAAGTTAAAGATGTGCCTTTTTAATTCCATTCGTTATATATCACAGTTATAGCTCTGATATGTTTTCCTTTTCTAGAAATAATGTAATCTTAAGCCAGTATCTCTTAAATTTGTTCTTCTATTTTTGTGGATTATTACAACCAGCGATCAGTAGCGCGACGAACCAGAAAACTCGCCCTATTATTTTCATATTTATCCGGTATTGTAGCTCTCTTTTCTCTAAACCTTATGGTAGGTAACCTGTTTCATAGAGTTAATACACCTTTCCAGATACATTCGTAGCTCCAGTACCTCCTACGCAATTAAGTAATTCTTAAAGCACGTCAACAAGTGCTCACTTGTTTGAGCTAACAGTGCTTGACTGCTTTTCTGAAACCAGTTTACTTAATCACCTGTTTCTTCCACATTATTGCCCACCTGTTGCGCTCTACTTTTTGATGTAGCCGCTTTCAGCGAAATAAAGGACAAAAATGAAACAAAAATGAAAGAGGCATCCAACGCACAGCATCAAACAGACCACAAAACCACGGACATACCATACAGAAACAAACGTTTTTAACACTGAACTGAAACACCTTCTGCTAAACACTTTACTTTGAATTGCGTAATATACAGGGAGAGGCAGCTAAGAAGGGCTGTTCGAAATTCATCCATAATGAATAAACACATCGAGGTGCTGACGTTCGCAAATGACATTTATCGTTAATAGACTCCGAATTACGACACTGTAAACTTCTGTCTGTGGCATTTGAAAGAAGCTTCTAAGAGAACCTTAACGACGTAACATGATTGGGAGTCGATCAAATACTACGAACATGAGAGCGCGACCAGCCTCTGCGCCGTCGTCAGGGGAGAATGTTTACCAAACATCTACCCTATTATACCAAACGTCAGCAAGCACTCAACTCACTAACAGTTGGTGTGTTTATTATGACGTCTGTCACACCAAATGCTGAAAATGATGACCTTGAACGCTGCCACACGCTATAAAATTATTCTGTAGAGACATTGCTGCATTTGGAGTTAACAGTAGTGCAGGACCATCTTATGAGGCATTTCATGCGTTCGGGAGACGTTCCGTGTTTCCTAATACAACTCTTGCTCTAATTTACGCCAGAGATAAAATGCACTGCCACGAGGCTGTAGATGCACTGAATATGAAGAATTGAAAGGGTCAGAACACTCGTATGGTCGATCCCTCTCCTACTTCGAGACCTTCTTAGTGAAGTTTGCATTGTGTGTTACTGCCGCTAAAATGGTAGTTTGGCTTCTTTCTTCAGTCGCTCTTCTTTTTTCTTGGTGCATTTTATTTTCCACACTTCAAACTTCTAACACTCTTTTTTAGAATGTTTGGAGCCACAGATCGCCACTGTTTAGCATGACCTGGATACTCCTCAGGAAACAACCGCACCGCTTCTCTAAAGGTTTGACGACGTTAGCCATAAATGACATTCAGTTTCACGACTGTCGTGTGGACTGTGAATGCGTCAGTAGCTTATCTGAATGCTACAAGAGCAGAACGCAGACTGATGCCCTTCACGCGAACACGTATAAACACAAGAACCATACCTGAGTAACGTGTTTTCTTACATTCGGTATAATAGGCAGACGTTTGTGGAACCTCTTCTGCTGAAGGCGGGATGGTGTTTACGTCGCGTTATTGGATCAAGACTCATACATGTTATGACAAGTTCTCTTAGAAGCTTCTCTCAAACGCGGTAGAAAAAGTATATAGTTCCATCAGGACGGAAACAAGTGTGTTGTCACAATTCGGAGGCTGAAAGCGACAAAAATTACTAACATCAGGAAATTCGCCTTATTGCCGCTATAGCTTGCTGGAAACCGCGTCTTGATGCATTCTTTTATTCAGGATATATTTGTGGTGGACTACCGTAGTTGTCTCTCCCTGTATACTTCTGTGACTCGTCACAGCTTTTACATGTAATATTTGTTGCGCTCCTGATTATTGGATAGTATTATGCTCTGTAAGTCGCCGTTAACGCACTTGGAAAATCAGTATAAATATTTACATTTATAAAATTGTATTTAGCCTATTTGAGCAATGGTATTGAACATCTGTACATGGTTTTTCAAATCACGGGACTATACCTATTTCCGGAAAATCAGCGACACCTATGGCCATAAATACGTTCTCGCCCGCGAGAGGCTGGGATGGGCGATGGGATTGTACAGAGAGTGGGTCGTAAATTGGCGTGCAGTCCGATCTCAAACAGGGTGTCGAGGCAGAGGCGAGAGAGCGAGGTGGCCACGAAAAACAGCCGGCGCCAAAACAAACACTGGCGAATGTTTTGGTCGGCTATTCCGGTAAACTGCTCTCATGTGACGTGAAGGTTCGCAGAACGCAAATGTTCCCCAGGCAGGATCGATCTATGCTTTCCGTTGCCTTGTAGCTGAAATGTAAGCTCACGCGGAGGACACAATTTAGCACTGACGCTAAATTATTTGCGAGATTTTGTTGAGCTATCACACAAAATGACAATTACATGCAATAAATACATAATCTTAGAGGGTTTCAGAACTGTAATCAACTAGCTATTGCTTAAGATAGATGAAATTAAGAACCTGAAGTTTCAAATTTTTTTCCAAATAAAGTAAGCATAATTCAAGTCTTTGTAAAGTGTAAACGGTCATAAATGTCACAGTTAATAAAATATTCCGGGCTATTATGCCGTGGTCGGATGAATTTTAAATTAAAACCCAACATTTCTTTCCCATCTGCGGAGATCTTTTCAATGGGGATCCTATCTTCTTTGAGTGTCCGAGTCACGCCCTCTCTTGCTACTTACTGCAGCAAAATTCCGTTTACATGTGTTTCCGTCCACTGACGTGATGTCACATGCTTTGATAATCCGAGCGCAATTGGCTTCTGTTTCTTGCCGCCGTCCGCTGTTGCTCTCACCCATGAAGGAAGACTTGTACACATTGTCTTCTGCACAGGTATCAAGATGTTATTTAATTTCACGATATTCTCCTTCTTTTTGATATTCCTGATCTGGTTAACAATCTCTTCGGCTTCCCTGTATAGATTTTCATGGTATCAGATTGCGACGTCCAGTACTTCTATTACCTGAATACCATCAAAATGAATGTGGCGGTCTCTAGGTTGTAAAGCATGTTCCGTCAACCCGAAGATTTAGTTTAGCATGTAGAATGAATGCGTAAGATCCAGTTTTCTCTTTGTGCCAGTTTTCAAGTCAGAAGACGGTAGCTTAGGACATACTATTTACCGGAAACCCACGCACCTACACAAAGATTCGAACCACTGCCCGCAACAAAAGCGAGGCATCATAAAAGCTTCGGCGGATAGAGGAAAGAACATTAAGAGTAGTTATTGGTTCGCTGAGGTGAAAAGGGAATCACGACCGCCGCGCAAGAACCACAGGCACCGGTGGAATCTAAAGTTTTCCTGTTTTTCGTTGCAGATGTTACTAAACGCATAGCAAATATCCTTGGTAACCGGAACATTGCAGTAATCGAGAAACCCACGTGAAAGATACAGAATCACCTAAAATTAGCCAAGGATGCTCGAAAACCGCTGAAAAAAATCGGTCAATAGTAAGGTGGAGCGCAGGAAATTGAATAGCATCTGCATCCCGGTACATAGTTGTGATAATTGATTGCCCCCAGGCCTTTGTTACCTTTCTCGGTAACAATTAGTAACTGTATGCTTAACCAGATCTCGAAGTTGTATTTGCAGCAGCTTGAGAAGTAGTTCTGAACCTCATGGAACAATCAGTACTTCAGTAAAGTTTTATTCGTCGGATGATGAAATTAATGTGGCTGTGGTAGGATTTATACTGCAAGGATTTTAACATTTTCAACGCCAAATTTTCCACTTCTGCAGAAAAAACCACACGCATTTCTTTTGTCAACTCGAAGGGTACCTCACAACTAATTTCGAGTGATATTCTGTAAGCCATGCGTGTTGAAGATTGTATTAGTATAATATGTACCATCAAACATTCTTGGATTTAACAGATCTGAATAGCGTAAAACGGCTTTGTGGATGACTACAAGCTTGCTAAGAAAGAGAGAGAATACGTTTTATTGCGCCTTACGTTAAAGTTTTCCCCCGTCTCATTCGCGGACGGGGGTGAGAATATCGCTTCCCACGACTGCAATGATTTGGTTTGCGTGTTTCCGATTAGAGGAATATGAATATAATGAAGAAGATTTGAATATTCATAATTGGAAAACAAATGCTTACGATGTAGTGTTTATTGATGTTTTCCTGTCATCGAATGTCCCATCATATTTCGGGCGTGCACTCCGTACGAGAATATTACTAATTCTTGTTCCAGTTTGTCAGTTGGCAGCCTTACAGCCATTCCCATCGTGAGTCGTTTGCAAGATTTTTAAATCACTTTACGGAATACTGCAGAGCAAACGTGCATGTCTCAGATATAACACCGTTGCTAACAGGAGCGTCAGACATAGATAAAACTGTGTCTAAGCGTGAAACAGAGCAAGTGCAGAATCAGGAAATCCACAGTACTTACAGTGCATTTATTTGATTATTATGGACGGCATATGTTGGAATACCATGCAATGAAGATTTACATCAATAGTTCCTTTGAGAGGGCAGACATGAAATGATGGATTTCCATGACTTGACGAGCTGGAAACCCTCGTTTCTGTAAATCAAGTTGTCCGCTGATTGCATTTTGAAAGCGGCCTTGTCCACTGAATCGGAACAAATCTGCAGTGGCTGAACATCGTATTTCCACTGGCCATTGCATCGGTTATGGGAAAATGAAGATAATAGTCACTGCCTCATCTTGGTGGGATTTTTCATTACCCAAAAACTCGTAAGTTAACCTTCTCAGTCCTCAGGTAGCATACATGCTACATGCATTTTCTTTTCTCAGGCAATTAACTAAACTTGCTTGTGTTTGATTGTGGCATTTACTTTAAACCTTGTGCTTTCTTTCATTCCTGTATGTTAATACTAAGATGCCGAGGAGGACAGCAC
Source organism: Schistocerca nitens (assembly GCF_023898315.1). Lineage (NCBI taxonomy): Eukaryota > Metazoa > Arthropoda > Insecta > Orthoptera > Acrididae > Schistocerca > Schistocerca nitens. The sequence continues at coordinate 301,448,522 of NC_064620.1, forward strand.
ACTGGACTCGCATTCAGGAGGATGATGGTTGAAGTCTCCGTCTGGTCATCCTGGTTTAGTTTTCCCATCATTTTGGTACATCGATTAAGGGAAATTCCAGGATGATACCTATAAGAGGACACGACCGATTTTCTCCTTCACCCTTCTTTAATCCGGACTTTTGCTTCGTCTCAAATGACCTCGATGTCGACAGGACCTTCAAAACGAATCTGCCTTTCTTCTTCCTTTCTTGAAGAAAGCTGGTCATCGCAGTATCAGCGTGTCTTCGAGAAATAGAGGTAATTTCTGTTTATTTTTAATATTTTTTTCTCTAGAGTGTGTTTAGAATATACTGTAATATGGTAATATAACCTACGCTAACGAATAAGCGAATTTTCATTTGATCACAGAAATATAGTCAATATATTTTTATGTAGCCTTGGGCCTACATCCCGCAGCAATCTTCACTTTCTTATTCTAGGTGCACTGATTTCACAGTTCCATTATGTTGATATTGAGTTTTGTGACTGTAGTACATGTTTCCGTTATTTTCTAATCAAACTATTATTCCCTTTGATCCCGTCCTAAATTTTTTTTGTATCTCACTCTTTTATTACATGTGGTGTTTTAGTACTAGTTTGAACGATAACAATCAATATAAACATTTCATTCATAAGATGTAAGCTGAGGACTGAGGAGATTTATTACAGGTACGGAAGCTCCAGCCTGAGATATCACGCAAGGTTGCCGTAAAAGAAAATGTTGGCTACGCAACAAACGATACGCCACGGAAAGTTATTTCAACTAATCGCATCTAGAAAAACTGCTGTTTTAGTTAGTACAATAACTTGTGCGCTCTGCGCTAATTAAAAAGGCGTAACTCTGCTCAGATCGTTGACAGCCTATTATATACTTCAGCCATACACTTTTGTGAATCCACGGCAGTCTGTCGGATATCGCGCCGCCAGTTGCCCCAGTGAGGATAACGTTATGTGTCGATCGCACGTGACAGAGCAGCAGAAAGTAAAACAGTTGCTCTCGCCTATAGCTTTCTAGAAATTTCTATCACTGCACTGAAATTATTTTCTTGTTTATCAAGGTGCATAAACGGTCACCATTCTTTCTGTCTTTATTTTAGCGCGACAAAAGTCTAAACTTTGTTAATAATGTTAATAAACGTGACTGGGCGCCTACATACAAGTGCGTCATTTTCCACTATGAGAATTGTGGTATGCATCCCCTTTCGTATGCAAAATGACATATTCAAATTTTCTACGAATTAAAGAAGCAATTTTCTTAAGTACGAATTTGCCTGTGCGATCTTTCGTCTTCTTGTTGCCACTCTTTGTTACTGGAGGTGTATGTCCAGCATTACTGACTCCAGCTGTCACTCTTAATAATTTAATAGGAGACCACATTTTTTACTACTTATTAAAACAAGTACAGCGTTCGGCCTTTTCACTGACATTTCTTTCAAGAAATCGAATGATTTACAAAGGTTAATAGCATCATCCTCGAGATGTACGTATGAGTTTAAGCCAGTGTTTGCCACATCATTAGTAGTAGCACTGTAGCCCAGGTTAAAACCCACTGAAGCTTCCCAAAGGTTGGTACATCATACATTGGACTCTAAGGACCGGAAATAAGTTTTTCAGCAAGTATAAGTAGGGGTTCATTAAGATTTCTGTACGTCTCTTAAAATATTCCTTTGTGGTCGACACTTTCGGTTCCCTACCTCACTTCTTCCCGTTCCAAACAACTGTTCCTTTCCTAAAGGGGCCTCGTCGTCTTTGATGTCGTCGTGGTCGGGGCGTTAAACAGCATTCCTCCTCCTTTTGGATGGCAAGGAATTCTTTGATTTATGCTTACATCGTGAGCCTACTGACACAACTGCAATTGGTTCTATGTCCACACAAGGGTGTACATTCCAGACGCTACATCTGACATTGCTGAGGTCATGGAATATTCAGCTCGCTTCCTTCCACATACTTACTACTCTTTCACTGCAAAGGGCCGTCGAACAGGTTTCGATCTGTGACGTCGGTCGGTAGAATTTTGGAACAACTTCTACGCTCACGTATTCCTAAATTTCTTGTGACCAAAAATCTCCTCTGTAGCAATCAACATGGGTTCCGAAAACAACGATCGTGTGAGATCAAGCTCGCTCTGCTCGTCCAAGAGACTCAAAAATAGACGAGCAGGCAGACACCGTGTTCTTTGACTTTTGGAAGGCCTCCTGTATAGTTCTGCACTGTCGCTGGGTGAACAAAATATGAGCGAACGCAAAGTCAGACCAACTCTATTACTAGACTGATGAGTTCTAATAAATATGACACAACATCCTGAAAGAAGACAGTCTTGGTTGCAAATTGTTTTTATCTATTTGTTGGCAATGATGGGTTTCGCCCTTGTGTGGCATCTTCCGATTAACGTAGGAAGTAACGTTGTGAGCCAACGGAGAGAAATTATCAAACGTAAAAGCAGCTAGAGTCGTGCATTGAAAGATTGTTTCAGGGCCATTACTTTTCATAACATACACAGGGTGAGTCAAAACGGACTATACAAATTTCGAATGATATAGAACCTTATTGAGATAACTTGCAGACTAGATAAATGTGTCATTTTATAGTAAACCTCATATTCCACATAAAAGTGTTAAGTATGATTTTGGTTCGATGTGAGTACCACTTGTGATGTGGCTAACGTCCCACCGGTAATCAATTTTTACCACACTCGTTGCAGCAAATTGGGCGAAACTTATACAACAAAGCGTAGATTTAATTTTTCAGGTCGACTAAACTGTTTGGTAGGTGAGGACCATACAATAGGTCTTTCACGAAACCCCAGACAAAGTAAATTTAGTGATGTCAAGTTTGGGGAGGGACGCTACCATGCTATTGGCCCTTTACGGCCAATCCATCAACCTGGGAAGTAATTATCGAGGAAACCTAGGACTTCCGTAATGAAATGAGGTGGTGCATCGTCTGACTTGTAGTAAACCATTCCATCTCCGTCATCTTCATCGATCTGTGGAATTAAAAAGTTTTCAAGCATATCCAGATACAAAATACCAGTGGCAGTTTTCTCTGTGAAGAGGAGAGGGCTGTACGCCTTCTATTTGCTAAGGGCTGTCACGAACGTGTTCAAGGGTTACATGTAGATTTCCGCTGCCACATATTCTGCAGCTGTGTGTGTTCACCATGGCACTACTATGAAATGTTGACTCATCGCTGAAGTTATTGTGTACAGGAATGTCGTTGTCTATCCGATGCAACATATCCGCAGAGAATTCGCCACGAGCAACCTTATCTGCATCACTAATTTGCTGTTCCATTGTGAATTCGTATGGATTCGAGTGTAAATGTCTACGTAGTACTCGCCAGACAGACTTTCGTGGAATGCGACTCTCGCGAGACGCACTTCGCGTTGATATCTTTGGACTGTGGGGAAAGCTCTCTCTAACCTGTTCGACATAATAATGAACACGCAGGCCAACTGGTGATTATCATGTCACGGTGAACAACCCGACTCAGCAAAGTTCTTGTGTCAAGAGCTAAGTTTTGGCCTGTTTGGAGGTTCTTTGGCGTATTCGGTGCGAAATTTACCCTGAACAGTTGTTGCAGCGTTCGTTGCATGAAGCAAAAACACACAGCGAACACGGTCCACACCAATGAAAGTAGACAGTTTAGCGGTGCACCAAGCTGGCGTTCCTTGTGGTGGATTGGGGTGCTGATGTACTACGTGAATCGAACATGAGTTCGTTTGCTACAAAATGACGCATCTACCGATTCTGTAGGTTATTTCAATAAATTTCAATATCATTTCAAAGTTGTAAAAGACTTTCTGACTCATTCTGTACAAATGACCTAGCTGATAACGTCGAAGGCTCCATGAGCCTTTTCACGGTTGGTGCTGTTGTATACATAAAGGGTGTATCCGTAACAGCGTGAAAATGTTTATCAGGTGATAGAGGATCCTCCATTGAACAATTGGAGGTAGATCGCAGAAGCAGAACCTTGCGTAAGAAGATAATAAAAATAAGATCACATTAGTTTGTACGTTTTTCTTTACATCAGTTACAGTTAACTGCAATTACCATCATTGACACAATCGACGTATATTTCGTACTGTGTCTTACAAAATGTACTGAAACTGACGGACATCAACCTCAATGCAAGCATGACATCGGCAAACAAGATTCTGACGCATCCTGACAGATATCCCTGGTGTGTTTCGAATCACATCACAGGCAGCTACAATTCTGGCAACTAATTCCATCTCCGTATCCACTCGGATCTCATACTTAAGCGACTTTAGATACATCCATAGGAAATAATCAAGGGTATTAGGGTCAGATGACCTCGCCGGCCACGGAATAGGACCTCCCATGCTGTTGATTCGAAGCACGTTCTGGCATGCAACAATGTAAGTACGATACAACAGCGTCACCTTATGGACAAGTAAAACAAACAAAACCTGCATCATGACTTCCTAGTAATCAGGCTCGTCCTCCTCGTTTCCTTGCAAGAAATAAAAAAAAATGTAGACCCAAATAAGCAGCACAATACTTGTAAACTTTTACGCGTGTCAGTTGTAAATAAGCTGGAAAACAGTAATGCAAGACAAAGCGGTAGACGAGCTTACTTCCATATCTCCTCAAGGTGGCTTCTCCGATGTCAGGTTCCCTCTCTGCAATTGTTCAGTGAAGCATTCCGTATGTCGAATTACACTTTTGCACGATCTTACGGAAACACCATTTGTAAGTATCAAGGTTGGAAAATTGTAACAAAATGCCGGAAGACCTGCAGAAGATCAACGCTTGGAGCGTGGAGTGCCAGTTGACCCTCAGCCTAAACAAAGGTATCGTAATCTGCATAAAGAGACAGAAAGACCCTTAATGCCCCGGTTACACGATTGCAGAACGATAGCTCGAAGCATTTAAATCCACCGAATATGTAGCATTATGAGTGAGAATCGATTTAAAGTGGAACAACAACATAAAAGTAATCGCAGGTGATGTAGATTTCACATTGAGATACAGAGGAAGAATCCTCAAGAAAAGTATCCCGTCCGCAAAGGAGGTGACGCAGGAAACTCTCGTGCGACCAGTATCTGAATACGGTTAGTTACTCTGGAATCCGTAGTAGATAGGATTTATAAAGTAAATTGAGAAGATCCACTGAAGAGCGGCGTGTTTCCTTACAGGTTCATATAGTAAGCGCGAAAGCCACTTGTAGATACTCGTTTCGGGTGTTTATAAAATATACTCATCTTCAGTTAATGCAGAATAACCCGTCAGCCCTTCTCCCCTTTCTTCCCTTCACCCTCACATCCCTTCCAGTAGCAGATCCTCCGAGTTTGTTCTTCGTCATTAGTGTTCTACGTCAGTGTTGTGTTCGGTACCGCTCTCCAGTGACGTGATGTGCTGTGGTTTAAATCGTGTGCTTGACTTGTACATAGTTATGCTGTCCGTGACTGTTCTGTGCTACGCCGCCCAACGCGTGGATGTTTTAATCGTTCTGCAACTTTTATGTTCTGGCCGTATTTTGCCTTGTGTTCTTTTAATCCTTACCGTGTGTGTTTTTTTGTGCTAACTACTTTTTTAGATTTTTATCTCCCTTTTTACAGTCACCTCCCTTTTGTATGTTTTCTTCCAGTATGTTCCCCCTTTTTATATCTATGTTCTGCCATATTTTCTCCTTTGTATTGTTTTAATTGTCTTCCTGTTGTGTACTTAATGTCTCTCTGCTGTAGAGTAGCGCCTATGCTGCTGTTATCCTGTCCCAGATGGGGAATTGAGATATAATAAAAAAAAAATTAAATAACCCGTCGGACACACTCATTTGTGTCTGAGTTAAAATTTAAGTTGGTCGTATTTTGGAGGGCGGACAACAACAGTACACCAAGTGATTCTTGAATAGTTTAGACATAAACAAAATCTGTCGGTTTTACGGTTTATACCACACACTTGAAAATGTCCACAAAGCCGAAAGTTGATAATAGTAGAGGACATAAAGTAAAGCGATATTTTAATCCAAGTACCGAATGACTATGTGGCAGATTTATAGTCATTCAGAAAAATTTGCTTTGGCTGCAGACAGCTTTGCAATTCACATACTTCTGGAAGGTGTATGCCTCCAATATTTTTATACACCCAGGTGTTGGAACTGATAGCCGCTGCTCACAAAACGTATTATACGTAATTTTAAACTATAAATACACATCATTAGTGTCTCCATATTTGGAGAGTGCTGTCTTCGCATTTGTGCGTTCAGTTAATGAAATACCGCTCCAGTAAGTCCGTGACTGATTTCGTCCTTCACATTACGTCAATACACAGGGTGTTTGGAAATTCCCGTTACAAACTTCTAGGATCTGTAGAGGGGTGGGAGTAGGGAACCCATGTGCTGTAACCATCTCAAAAGAAGTTCTCACCGCGACAACTTTTACAAGTAATTGATTAGGCGTGAGCCAGTACTTGTTTTACAGTTCCAGTCATTATAGCCCTACAAATTGCTCGTTTATTCGTTGATGGGTTCTCTTCTAAGTGAAGCAGTCTCTCCCTGTTCGGGTGTGCAGCGTCTCCTTGGAACATCGCAGTCACGGCTACTGGCAGTGAAGGTACCCTCTCGCAGACTGGCAGTGAAGGTACCCTCTCGCAGCCTTTGCGCAAATGTGGCGAAGGGGGTACGCGATTCAGTCTGACGTTGTGGAGAACTATCTTGATAGAGGCGACTGTGGTGTCACTGCCACACACCACACTTGCTAGGTGGTAGCCTTTCAATCGGCCGCGGTCCGTTAGTATACGTCGGACCCGCGTGTTGCCACTATCAGAGATTGCAGACCGAGCACCGCCACACGGCAGGTCTATAGAGACTTCCTAGCACTCGCCCCAGTTGTACAACCGACTTTCCTAGCGATGGTTCACTGACAAAATACGCTCTCATTTGCCGAGACGATAGTTAGCATAGCCCTCAGCTACGTCATTTGCTACGACCTAGCAAGGCGCCATTATCAGTTGCTATTGATCTTGTGATCAATGTACAGTCAAGACCGACGTTCACCATTAATGGATTAAAGTTAAGTATTCCACCAGCTACGTCCGTTTTTTCTAAATTCTAAATTCCTTGTCCTGTTCTAGACCTCACGCCAGCCTGCGTGAGCTAAAACGCGTGCCTTTCGGCTTCCTCTATTATTAAGGTGTTGGCTCTCCTGCCAACCCACAACAGCGACAATCAGCTCTTCCATTACAGTGAACTTCGCCATTCAGAAGGATCATTTCAGTGTATTCTGCGAACGTGTGCCCCACCATGTTTCTCTAACACTCACACAGACGTAGATGACTTCAGCACATCCGACGTATCCCCCCTCCCCCCCCCACCCCCCACCATGACTAGCCTGTCGGATGAAACCTAGCAAACATTTCTCCAAACGGTTGTTGCACGAAGACTGTACTAATACTCTGTACCTACAGAAAGAATACGGTATACAACTTATAGTGTGCTGTGGAGAAACAGCGCTAATGATAAGAAATGTAACAGTCGGTGGCTTTGCAAAGTTATGTGCCCAGTGACATCGTGAGAATAATTTGCGTGCGATGATTTTCAACTTTTTACAGTTCGATACAACAAAAGAGTTAGCATGGTTTATTGTGTATTGTGTATTAAACTGGGGGCCTAGAAACGACAGAGAGGCTTCGTCCCTCTGTAGCCCTCAGTGGTTCACAAACCCACAACGGCCTACAGCAGACCACTCAACCCACCGCCGCCCCACACCGAATCCGGGGTTATTGTAAGGTTCGGCCCCCAGTGGACCGCCCTGGGAACGCCTCATACCAGACGAGAGTAGACAAATTTTTTGCATGTTAGAGTAATTATGGTGTACGCGTACGTGGAGACATTGTTTGCGCAGCAATCGCCGACATAGTGCAACTGAGACAGAATAAGAGGAACCAGCCCGCACTCGCCGAGGCAGGTGGAAAACAGCCTTAAAAACCAACCACAGGTTGGCCGCCACACCTGACCTCGACACTAATCCGACGGGCGGATTCGTGCCGAGAACCGGCACTTCCCGCTAGAGAAGCAGCGCGTTAGACCGTTCAGCTAGGCGGGTGGGCTCTCATGGTTTAACGTTCAGAAGAGTTGACACTCTAAAGCATTCAAAATTACAAATTGTTAGCTTCACTAATATAAAGTAAAAAGTATCTTTTTCGGCTTACTAAAAGAGTAAAATAGTGGGAGTGGATTGGACGCCCATATCGAGAGTAAAGTTATGTCCTCGGGCGAGCAAAAATCAAACACAACCTGCTGCAATGTTATTGTACCTGGGAATGAGAGGACTTCGGTCGGATTTTTTATCGTGTTATTTCACCAAGATGCAATGCACAACTTGATAATATATGCGCAACTGTCTTGAAATCTTAATTCTGTGTTTTCCTTAGTCACCAATGTACTTGTTTACCGTAACTTCACCGCGTGGTTCCGACAGCGGCCATAGAAGGTCAAGTACAATAACGCTGTGATCGGGTAGTAGAGGGCTCTAGCGTTGCTTGGACGCATCGTGGACTGTTTAGGAAAGCATGTTTACAAACATCTGGATACAGCTACTACTCAACCACGATATTGTCTGGTTCAAATGGCTCTGAGCACTATGGGACTCAATATCTGAGGTCATCAGTCCCCTAGAACTTAGAACTACTTAAACCAAACTAACCTAAGGACATCACACACATCCATGCCCGAGGCAGGATTCGAACCTGCGACCGTAGCAGTCGCGCGGTTCCAGACTGAAGCGCCTAGAACCGCTCGGCCACATCGGCCGGCAACCACGATATTATTGGACTTGATTTGTCTCGAATAAATTTCATTACGGTACAGGTTAGGCTGTTGTTGTGCTACAGAGAACTGTGATATAGCCGTGGATGTAGAAGCTGGCCAGCTTCACGTCTTTCGGAGGCATGGAAAGCCTTCATACGTAGGTTACACAAATTCCGGATCGGAAAAACCAGAGCTGCGTAGTAGGTTATAAGCAATAAGCTCCCATACCGAGGAACTAAGTGACGGGATACAGGTTGGAAGGCGTCCAGATTAATAAGAGTTTCCCTAGAGATTGCGGGAACGTCACACTGGTGTGTATAAACGACAGCTTGATCTGCTACAGGGACTCCGTCTTAGACTCCGCTTTCGACGTCGTCTCTGCGCTACTCTTCCCTCGGGGCGGGACTTAGATTTTCGTGGCACATAGTTTTTAGAGATATATTTTCTTTGTATACCGAGTTCCCTGGCCTGAAATCTTTTCAACTTGCACCTCTAGCTCGAGAGAACTTCGAGCTGGAAGATAATACTCTACTTCTGGAAACTTGATCTCAAGCTCCCTCATTCCCGATCCGTCTGCAGGAACTCACGGACGCGACAGATCGTTATCGGAAGTACGCGATGACATTGCAGTAGTAAACAAGTGCAGTGGTCACTGAGGAAAACTTCTTTCAGGTCAGTTTTGCATACATTCTTTCCACCCCGAGTATTCATTGACTTACAGTATGTCGAGCGAAGCACCCTCACTCCAGAATAATATTAGTCCGCCACAGTATTATTGCACCTGAAAGTGTGGGTGTTTCGGGCGGCTTATCGTGAATTTTTATCGTGATGTTTCACGGGGACACGCTGATACATTGGACAGTGTATGCACAACTGTCTTGAAATCATTGCGAACGGGATGCATTTGCCTGAGTCCCGACTGTACTTGTTTACTGTAACGTGTTTTCAGTAACAGCCACGGAAGACCAAGTGCAGTAATGTCGTGGTCGGGTAGCACGAAACTGCTGAGTATCTCTTGAAACAAGTTTTCAATAGCGGGGCGGCAGATCAAGAAATTGGCAGTTCTCAATGTACACTGGTAACTGACAGCTTTTCCTTGGATTTTTTAAGGTGGATGTAAATTTCATATCCACAAAATATCCCCTCCTCACTCTATAAAGGACTACGAGGTCGTTTTCGATACTGTGCACAGTCTCAGCATCTTATATGATACGTAAATTTAAGATTGAGGGGCCGGGATGGGGGGAGGGGGGATGGATAGGGAAAGGGAAAGGAAAGTGATTATTGATATCAGGGGGATCGGGACATTATGCGGAATCAGCAGAACCGAGTGAAAATGTATGTCGAACCGTGACATGTCGGAAATAACAGACACCACGCATTCATGTAATTGATTCGCCTAGATGGGCAATGAATCCACCTTCTTCAATATGGATGCACAAGAATGCCCGACCTCTTGCAGGAGTAGCGAGCATGGAGAACGTGGACGAGGACTTCGAGTAGGTGGCACTCGGTGGGAATGTGAGTCGACTGGGAGGTGTGCCGAGATCGTTCACGCAATGGCGATAGCGCTGTGTCTGGATGGCACAGTGGTTAACACATCTGCTTAGTAATCAGGAGATCCCAGCTTCGAAACACCCGTCCGGCACACAATGTCACTCGTCGATGGGGATTCCGCGTAATATCCCGTTGCCGCTGACATCAGTATTTCCTTCCCTTCCCTTTACTTTTCCTTCCTTTCTCCCCTCTCCACCTTCAGTTTACGTATAATGTATCACAGCTACCGATTCCGCGTAGTGTCTGTTCTACCGGACATGTGAGAAAGAACACGACGCACTCGTATATATGGTATGAGGTGTGCTGCAAAGGTGAATTTAGTTCCTATGTTTCTTATTTTTAATTCTGTGTGTTCCTTGCATCACGTTCTTATAGTCCTTCCCGCTTGTTCTATGTAGCTGGCCTTAATCTTATAACAGCAGCAAATTTTAGTATATGCCACCATTTTCGTATACGTCTTGCCTTATGTTAATGCCGTGACTTGTTGAGTTTTATACACGGTGCGTACATTACGTTCCTTACGTTGTTTGTATGGAATAGTACAGTGTTTATAATCTAGATAGGCCCATTTTTCTCACGATGTCATTGGGCACATATCTTTTAAAAAGTCACCTAACTTTTACTTACTTTTATAGTTTGATGCTACTTCTTTACAGCACAGTGTATCAGCTTGTGGTTGCCAATACTTGAATAGTGTCAAAATGAATGTGGTGGTCTCCTGCCTTCTGCTCTTCTAGTCACTTTTTATCGTTCTTTTTGTGGTACCTATGTACACATCCCCATAACTACGCGAAATCGTATAAACTCCTGTTTTTTGAACGGTTTGCGAGCATCCTTGGCCAACTTTAGGTGATCCTCTGTCTTTCACAGGTGTTTGTAGATTACGATGATGTTCCGATTCCCAAAGATCTTTGGAGTGCTGTCAGTAATAGCCTTAACGAAAGGCTGGAAAACTTTCGATTTCACAGGCGATTGTACGTGGCCACAAAAATGCAAACGAACTTCTCCTTCTCGAAGACAATGTAAGACCTCACACAAATATGCGCACTCGACAGAAACTCATAAGCCGGCCGGGGTGGCCGGGCGGTTCTAGGCGCTACGGTCTGGAACCGCGCGACCACTACGGTCGCAGGTTCGAATCCTGCCTCGGCCATGGATGTGTGTGATGTCCTTAGGTTAGTTAGGTTTAAGTAGTTATAAGTCTAGGGGACTGATGACCTCAGAAGTTAAGTCCCATAGTGCTCAGAGCCATTTGAACCATTTGAACCAGAAGCTGATAAACTTCAGTTGGACTGTTCTTCCTCATTCACCCTACAATGCGTATTTCGTGCCTCTTTCATGGTAAACTAAATCATCTATCAGCTGTTGCGGAATTTGCTTTACACCCAGGAGACAATCACATTCGTTATTATGTGATTCAAGTTCTGGACGGCACAAGCAGATACCGTGAAACGCTATAGAGAGAGGCCATAAAAATTGTTAAACACCCAAGGAGTATCAAAAGGGAGGAAGATGGCCTGATATTAAATAAAATCTGAATCCCAGTGCTGAAGACAATGTGTACGTGTCTTCCTTCGCACGCTTTCTCCATGACTCGACAGCAACACCGCACTTCGGCAACCGAAGAACACGTCAAAGTAATTTTTTTCAGTTCCCAGAACGGTGTGTGCGGCTGGCCGGACGAGGGAAACCCGAGAGGTTTGAGCGAACTTTATGGTAATATGTCGTGGACTGGACGAACGTACTCGTCTCTGAGGCCTCGGCGCTGAACAGCGTTCATCAGGTAGCAACTCCGGGGAGTAAAGGACACACACCAGACTGCAGCGACCCAGTTCGGTCGAGTGTAGTGGTGTAATGTTTACTTATTTAGCTGGTGTCGGACGAAGGGTCCGGTCACCTGTCACCGTAGCAGGAGTATTCCTCGCGTTTCCCTAGCTACTTAATGCACTTACCTACTTCTGACATATTGTAAGCGACTTTCAGAATACTAGGCGTTCTTATATGTTTGTGTAACATGTTAAGAAGTCATACACTACAAATGTTATGAAAATTGAAGGTGGAGAGGGAAAGAAAGGAAACAGAAGGACTTCATGATAGCTGCATCGGAGCTTTGTGCGTAGTCAGCGGCGAGGAGTACACCAGACCCGGTCTCAAACCGGGGATCTCCTACTTATTAGGCAATTGCGTTAACGGCCGCACAACTTGTACACTGAGTTTATCTCTCGGTACGCCCCTCGGCCGATCCACATTCCCACCTAGGGCGACCTATCCGCAGACCCCATCCATGCCCTCTTTCCTTGCTACTTTGACATTCCCGCTGGATGCAGAACACGATTGTGCATTCGCACGATAGGTAACTGATTCATAGCCCATCGAGGCGCCTCAGTTCTATGAATACGTGGTGTCTGTTCTTTCGTACATGTCTGAAAGAACGGACGCAACGCAATCATATAAATGATTTGTACGTGTCATTTAAGATTTTCTGCAGAACTCTTTTCAACCACTCAGCAGTAACGTTCAGTCTAGGTTTCGCGCCATCAGAAGGGTGTGATGCGAGACGACAGGGGGCTTCTATCAAGCTGAGCACAACATTAAGGTCAATGCTGTTCCCTTGAGGTAACAGCGACCATTACGAATTGTGGGGCCTGAATAAAATGATGCTTTACGAAGCCAATGAAAGTGTGGCATCAAGGGAGAATGTGCCATGAGCTCGCTGACGTCAGCATCAGAATTCCTGGAATCGATGTTGCCAGCATCAGCATTCCCGAAATTTCCTCTCCCTCCTCCATTTCTCGGAATGCCTCCCCCCACCACCACCCCTTGCAACATAGACTTAATATAACACACGTCATATTCCTTTTAACCATAGTACGTTAAAGAGTGAGACGTCAACCGTATGGAGAGGCAATGCTTGAGGTCCAATCTGAGGGTACAGTCTCACAAATTAAACATTCAAGTGTGGTGAATGTAAACGACGTCTACAAACGTTTTACTGATGGCAGCGTGCGCGGTATGAATATAAATCAATTTTTAACATTGTATAAATGTTTGTTTCCGTTCAACACAAAATCTACATCTGAAAATCCTACAAAAATGTAGTGTATCGTACTTTCGATGCAACTGCAGAAGAAGGTTTTACTCTTCGCCACCCCCAACTATTTGTAATGCGTAGAGGAAACATTGAAATACTCATAATGATTTCTGACATGAACACACGCATTTATTGACGAATACTCAACTCTGTACTAGTCGGTTCATTCAGCAGATTCTAAAGTTAAAGTACAATTTAAGTATAACAATTTTTACAATTATGATCCAACTTGATACGGTAAATTGTACAAAAGCATATCATACTCTGTAGAAGACCTACAATCTTATCTCTGTTGAATACTTGTAGGAACATCTTTGTAACTGTTTTGTTTATGTAAGATATTGTCGATGTACAAAGTGTACAGCAAGTTGTATGTGATGTTTAGTGTTGTGAGCCTCAGCACAAATGAACCACAAGGAAACTGTAAGTACAAATTCTTCTTAATTTCGCCAGTAACATGACAAAAAGATCGACAACCAACTTAAGATCGCGTGTACCTTATATATTGCAGTAAAGTCAACGAAATCAAGCAGACTCTCACATACCGACAACATCACATAGAAATGGCATAACAAACACAGAAAGGTGCACCTGAAAATGGGAATCATTTCCCGAAACGCGTCGTGCGAAAAATAAAATAAAGAAAATTGTGAATGGTAGCAGAAGATTTATTTAGAAACAGACTAATTGTTTTCACAGTTGTAGGCTTTCAGAACCATTTATAATGGACCAAATCAGATACCTGGAATCGGTGACATCACATTGAGCATTCCCAGAATTCTGCTGCTAGCAGAGTACAAAACAATGAATTGCATTAATGTGACATAACTACGCATATAAGCAATGTATTTTTGAAATCTTCCCACGAAATATCAGTCAGCAACTTTCTCCTCCGAGAGCGAAACTATGTTTTCTTCTGGAGGCCCACATACATAGGGAGAAATTATCATTGTAATAACATGAGATAAATCACAGCTTTCACTGGAAAATTTATGTGTTCGTTTTTCCCGTGTGCTGTTAGAGTGTGGAACAATACGGATATAACATAAAGGTGGTTCAATGAACCCTCTGTCACCCATTTAATTTTGAATTGCTGTTTAGTCATGTAGATGTAGATGAAAAACGAATAAATACGAAGAAAATATAGTAAATATATCTGAAGAACTATTCTGTTCATGATAATAAACAGCATAACGACCCATCCTATATCCTACATATTCCCTACCCTCCCCTTTGCTCCGTTACCACTCCTTTCCTCATCTAATTATCTTGCGTACCACTTCCTTGTGGTTAGTCTTGGGAGGTATGAAGGCTAAGGGAGAAAACCCTGAAAGAAAATCGGAAGTGGGACCCCAAAGGCGGTTGGAAAGCGTACTACGTCCCCTCCCGGCAGCTCCCATGACCGAAGTGATACCAGACGTATTGGCTTGCCTTTCCTCTGGACACTATCATTTAGATCGAGAGGGAGACCGTGATGCATGGGCGACTCACGTGTCTTCATATTTATCGCCCAATCATGGCTCATCCTGGAGAGGACACTTCAGCGACGTCTAAAGACATCGGAACAACACGGGAAGGGGCAGTCACCGGTTATAAGCTCTCTGATTGACGTAAGACCTGAGCGCAAGAGGCCACTTCCGACGTTGGGAGAGACCATCGCATCTCACTGGTCAGCTACCGCTCGCCACAAGCTGGGCAGCCCCCAACCAATAAGGTGCTGTCCCTCCACTACCCGCCTGCTTCATAGGGTGTGTGGAGCTTATGAGTAGCCTTCAACAAGCGGGTAGATAAAGTACACATACGAAGAACAGGAAACAATAAAGAAACTGCCATTTCGTACTTCCACCTGCAATGTCAGGACCATGTGTCCAAGATACATTGACGATACCCAAAAGGTTGGTTTCATTCGTAAGTCTGCAGTTACCGATAGGGAGCTGCATCGCTTGATTTTGAGCATAATGAACTACAGGAGACGCGGCTACCAGACACAGGCTCTATTAAAGATAAGTTATTGCTCAACTGTCAGAATAACAGCTCCTCCGAAGACGAAGACAAGAGAAGTTATTACTGATGAAGGCAAGCAGATGGGTTGAACACTACCTCGAGCTGTATACAGCTAAAAATGAAGTATGCAAGGATGCACTTGATGACATCAAACAAATGCCAGTTACGGAACGCCCACTATGGAAGAACTTGGCAGAGTGATATATTGCCTAGCTAATGGAAAGGCTCCAGCTGAAGATGGGATTATTAAGTATAACAAGCCTGTCCTCCTCCAGCACCTACATTCACTTCTCACAACCATCTGGGAAGAAGGCTACGTCCCACTAAGTATGCGATATTCGAAGATTGTTACTTTGTATAAATAGAAAGGAGACAAATGTGATTGCAACAATTACCGAGGCATTTTACTGTTGAGTGTAGCTGGGAAGGCTTATGGAAGAGTCATGCTAATGCCATTGCAATTCCTAGCATCTAGAATCTACCCAGAGACTCAATGCGGCTTCAGACCTGGCCAATCAACCGTGGACATGATTTTTTCTCCACGACAACTGCAAGAGAAGTGCCCTGAGCAGAGACCAGTATATATTGCTTTGGTTGACCTCGTCAAAGCATTTGATTTAGTGAACAGAATTAGGCTCTTCAAATGTGTGAAATCTTATGAGACTTAACTCCTGCGGTCATCAGTCCCTAAGCTTACACACTAAGTAACATAAATTATCCTAAAGACAAACACACACATCCATGCCCGAGGGAGGACTCGAACCTCCCGCGGGACCAGCCGCACAGTCCATGACTGGAATTGGGCTCTTCAAGTTGCAGCAGAAGATTGGATGCCCACCTAAACCACTACGAATAACTGTCTCTTTCCATGAGAAAATGCAAGCAACAGCTTGTTTCAACGGCAAAACATCGAATTCATTCCCTGTAAATAGCGGTGTAAAGCAGGGGTGTGTGTTAGCTCCTACTCTTTTTGGCATTTTCTTTTCACTTCTGTTGAGATTTGCTTTTGAAGTCTGTGAAGAGGGAGTGTATTTACATACAAGGTGTGACGGAAATCTCTTCAACATTGCCCGTCTCAAAGCCAAGACCAATGTCAATACAATTGTTATTCGCGAGTTGTTATATGCAGACGTTGCAGCTCTGATAACAAACTCATAGGATGAGCTGCAGTGTCTAATCAACAAGTTATCACATGCATGTGGAAAATTCGGTCTTACCATCAGCCTCCAAAAGACTAAGATTATGGCGCAGGAAACCACCAACCTTCCATCCATCAGCATTTACGACAATCCTCTCCAGGTAGTTGATGATTTTACCTACTTGGGATCTACAATAAGTAGCAACTTGGCTGTGGGCAGTGAGATTACCAAGAGAATTGCAAAATCATCGGCTGTCATGGATAGATTGAAAAACAGAGTATGAAAGAATGGCCTACTCACATTAAAAACTAAATTGCAAGTACATAACACTTAGGTTATCTGCACCCTTTTGTATAGGCGTAAGATATGGACAACTCTTGATAAACACGAATCCCGACTGAACAGCTTCCATCTCCGTTGTCCTTCAGATCCTTCAGGTCTCTTGGAAGGCTCGTGGGCGCAACCAGCATTCATTCACTCCTGAGCCACCGACGTGGTTGGGACATATCAGGCGTGGATCCTGAGCGAATACCGAAAAAAAGTGCTGTACGGAGAACTTAATGAAAGTGTTAGACCAGTAGGAATAGGATGTCTGCTAGAGAGATCTGACCAAGGCCAGCAAAGTCAGTAGGAAAATACAGCTGGTGACCTTGTCAAGTCGCGACAAGCTGTGTGCAATGGGGTTGAGCTTGCAGAGAGCGAACGCTTGCAAGAAGACGTCAGGAAGAGAGAAAGACAGGAGGGAGCGGACTCTGGGGGGAGTCCTTCACATCTCAAGTTCCAAAACTGCAGTACAGACTACCAGTGGAACTTTTCAGTCATAGCAGATGTTGCAGAGTCTGAACCAACTGTGTTACACTATCATCCTTCGAGGATAGACGGATGCCATAAGAAGTTAGGAGAAAACCTGAGCAGCCTCCTAGATTGTGTCAAAATGATTCTGTCATTCACGGTTTCATAAAGTCATCAGAAGATCAAAACCAATTGCAAAATGATTTGGACAAGATATCCGCATCGTGTTAAAGGTGACAAATCTCTGTAAATGATGAAAAATGTGATGTCGTCCACATGAGTACGTAAAGGAATCGGCTAAATTTCATTTGCACCTTAAATCGCACTATAAACAGTGAGGTGACGAAAGACATGGCGTAGCGATACGCACCGTCAAAAGTTTTCCGGCGTGATTATGGCAGCACGACGGGAGCCAACAGACTCCGAATGCGGAATGTTGCCTGCAGCTAGGCGCATTGGGCTTCTGTTTCGGAAATCGTTACAGAATTCAGTATTCCGAGATCGACAGTGTCAAGAGTGTGTCGAGAACAACACATTTCAGGCATTACCTCTCATCACGGACAACGCAGTGGCCGGCGACCTTCACTTAACGACCGAGAGCAGCGGCGTTTGCTTATAGTTATTAATGCTGACCGACAAGCAACACTGCGTTAAATAACCGCAGAAATCAATGTTTGACGTACAACTAACATATCCGGGCGGCGAAATTTGGCGTTAATGAGCTGTGGCAGCAGGCGACAGACTCTAGAGCCTTTGCTAACAGTACAAGATCGCCTGCAGAGCCTCTCCTGGGCTCGTGACCATATGGGTTGGACCCTTGACGACTGGATAATTGTGGTTGGTCAGATGAATCACGATTTCAGTTGGTAAGAGCTGATGGTAGTGTTCGATTGTGGCGGAGACCACACGATGCCATGGACCCAAGGTGTCGACAAGGCACTGTGCAAGCTGGTGGTGGCACCTTAATGGTGTGGTTTCCGATTACACGGAATGGGCTGAGTCTTCTGATCCAACTGAACCCATCATTGACTGGAAATTGTTGCGTTCGGCTACATGGAGACGATTTACTACCATTAATGTACTTCATGCTCCCAAATAACGATGCGCCATGGCATCGGGTCACAATTGTTCGCGATTGCTTTGAAGAACATTCTGAAAATTCAAGCGAATGATTGGACCACCCACCGAAGACTTAAGCGACATGATCGAGAGGTCACATCGAGCACAAAATCTTGCACTGGCAATACTATCGATTGGTTTGAAGAATGTTCCAAACAATTCTAGCGAATGATTGGACCATCCATAGAACATTTATGAGACGTAATCAAGAAGTCCAACGCTTTCGCAGTTATGGACGTATACAGACATTTGTGCATAGGGACTTCCAACGACTTGAGTGCATGCCACGACGAACGGCTGCACGATACGAGGAGGGATCCCATATCCTCAATGTAAAGGCATACAGTTCAACTAAATACATGACAACATAACGTGCTGCATCTGAAGAAGAAGTATTGTACATAAAATAGAAACGACTGTTTGGCAGAACATCTCGAAGCACAATATTAGTCAATCGCACTTGAGATATCACATAAATACTTAGGGTTAGCAGTTGCGAATAGTTTACCCTTGAACGATCGCTTAGATAATGTTGTCGGGAAAACGAACCAAAGCCGGCGTTTTATTTTCAGACCATTTAGAAGATGCAACAGGTCTAAAGAGACTTGCTACACTTCGTTTGACCGTAATTATCTCGAGTACTGCCGCACGGTGACGAGTCCGCATCAGAGAAGATGAACGGAGTTCACAGAAGAGCAGTTTGTTTTGTATTTTCGCTAAATAGCCGGAGGGGAGGGGGGGGGGGGGGAAGAGAATATCATGGATACGATTAGCGACCTGGGGTGGAAGTCATTAAACCAAAGCCTTTTCCGTTGCGGAGGGATCTTTTCACGAAATTTAAAAGTTAAACTTTATGTTCCCGATGCTAAAATATTTTACTGTTGCTCAGTTACGTTGCGAGTAATAATCATTATGTTTAAATACTAGAAATCAGAACTCCCACGGAAAGATTCAAAGGTTTGTCCTTCCCGTGCGCTGTTCGATAGCGCAACGGTATAGAAACAACTTAAGTTAGTTGATGAACCCACTCCTGGGCACCTATCTTAGAATTGCAGGTCACTCTTGCGGGTGTAGATACAGATGGTATTGCTCAGGGTTATGGTGAACACGCCGAATACCTCGTAAATCAGCTTAGGGAAAGCCCGTTGTCAATTAATATTGTGCGATGAGAACTATGAGAAGATGAAAGTCGGTAGTTTTCCTCTCAAGGGAACGAAGACGGAATACACATTCATGGATTTTAGAAAACGGGAACAATGACGGCTGAATGAGAGTTCAGTCCCCCCCTCCTTCCAGGATCCAATAAGCTAATCACAGCACCATAGCACTCGGTGTAGACATACACCTGACAAAGAACGTCCTTATAACAGTGACTTCGGTTGTGAAAAAGCTGCGTGTAGCGTTAAGCTGGGAGGTTGACAGGGAGACTGATAAACCGAATGGAATTGTCCTGCTGTTTTAATGAGCATCGTTCAAAAATAACTGAAAGCCTTTGTATGATTTTTACCAAACCATTACGAAAATGCCTTTATAATGTGTATGCAGTGAGTGGAAAACTGGTGTCATGATTCGAAAGGCAAGTGATACGTGCGACTGCTGTTGCCGCTTAAGATAATGTGACCTGATAAACACGGCAACAACACGCAAAAGCAAAAGGCCACATTGTAATAGACCTCTATCTGGTGCTCTGTTCTTGCTAAAATGAACGCTGGGCGTACACTTTCCTGCCCTGACCGTGATTCAGTCATTAGCTTCCACTGGTACTTGCAGGCGTAATTAATCATGGCCTGCAGCTAAATCACTGTGATTATGATCAAACTACTTAAGTAAATTAACAGATCGAGGCATTATACAGCTACATTAATAAAAGTCTGTGATAGACTCAAATAAAGAGATGCGTTAAATAAAACCCTCAGTTCGTTAAACAAGAAGCTCACTTAATCAGGTGACATTATAACACTGAAATTATTCGTAACACATACTTGTGCCACTTTCACACTCATTGAATCGGCAGTCACTGGTCGGCCAACAAGAAAACATCACATACCACACTTACTGCTGTACGCGTGAAAATGAAAGTACCTGAGACACATATTTTCTCAGATTATGCAAAGACGGAAGCAGAACTTCGTTTAGCGTCAATTGTTTCATACTTTTTATCTAAGTTAAGAGAAAGTTTTTTGGCGATACCTTGTACGTATACCGTCACAAATTACAACACTACACAAAAGTTGCTACAGTCCAACGAAGACTTTTGTCGTTTGGCTTATGTAACAGTCTCTTACTTGACAAGTAATGACCACAACGATAATGAAATGTACACACCATATTTCATTCCAATAAGTCACGGCGATCAATAGGAAAGCATTACGCAGATTACAAATGAAATCCTAGTGCTTGTTTCAGGTTCCAACAAGTGCGCTTGCTGTCTGAAGGTTTAGGGCTTAAATCCTCTATCATTTTCTAAAACCATTGGATTGGGTTTCAGTTAAATCCTGTGGCGGTTCCTTCAAGCACCAGGTAGCCATCGTTTTGAAGCCTTGTGGCTCAGGTGACTGATAGTATTGGGCAGCTATGTAATGCTAAGTTTTAGCGTGTAGTCCAACGTAAAATCAACACGTTTCATAAAAAAAAGATTTCTTAAGACCTGAAGATGCCAGCAAAATGTGTGGAAACCGGTTGTCTTAAATAAAGAAACATTAATCTCACCTTGGCTGTTAAATATTTTTAGAAAGTAAAGCAGATCGCTCCTTCCGCCTTCTTAAAATGAGATTCCGTCTATAAGTTTAGTTGGGAATGGCATTATAGGCGAAACAAGATTGTAGTAAGGAAGAAGCACTACTAATTACACTATTTTTAGCTTTCCTGGAATAATTCATTATAAAATGCCTAATCTTTCATTTAATATAATCTCTGAATTCATTGTGAAGTAGTATTAGACAATCAATTAGAACACAGTACTAAGTGAGAAATTTTATTTGAAGTTGGAGACCAGGCTGCACACAAAAGCGGAATAGATTCCCATGGGTTTCCTTTTCTCACTTTGGCAACACACCTTTGCCTTCTGCCGTATCGTTATCGTTTGGCCTATTCCTTTTGAAGGATTCTGTGGACACATGATCTGGTTCAATAAATTATCTTGGAGCTGACGCTGCCAGTTGCACACGAATTTTTTATAGTTTTTTATTTGTGTTTACACTGTTTTAAAGTCTAAATCAACACGTTCACACTTAAGTTGCCTTGTAGCTTTCAAGAAAGGATAGCTGCAGCAATGTCGACATGAATTATTAGTTTTGCTCGGCGTCTTAGTACGTATAGCAACTAGATCTAGTTGTCTTGTACGACCAAGCTAGAACATACTAACAGGCATTAACGGAACGGATACAATTAGTTGGTATCGTTGTGCGAGGAGTTTTTAAACTAGTAGTAGGTGTAGTTGTTTTACGTATAAGCAGAGCAGACAGGAGAAGTATGGTTCTTCAACTATTTAAAAAATGAATCCTTTGTGATTTGATAATTTGAGGCTTGCCGTTTGGAAAGCAGTAATACTATCCGCATCTACACTACTGGCCATTAAAATTGCTACACCAAGAAGAAATGCAGATGATAAACGGGTATTCATTGGACAAATATATTACACTAGAACTGACATGTGATTACATTTTCACGCAATTTGGGTGCATAGATCCTGAGAAATCAGTACCCAGAACAACCACCTCTGGCCGTGATAACGGCCTTCATACGCCTCGGCATTGAGTCAAATAGATCTTGGATGGCGTGTACAGGTACAGCTGCCCATGCAGCTTCAACACAATACCACAGTTCATCAAGAGTAGTGACTGGCGTATTGTGACGAGCCGGTTGCTCGGCCACCATTGACCAGACGTTTTCAATTGTGAGAGATCTGGAGAATGTGCTGGCCAGGGCAGCAGTCGAACATTTTCTGTATCCAGAAAGGCCCGTATAGGACCTGCAACATGCGGTCGTGCATTATCTCGCTGAAATGTAAGATTTCGCAGGGATCGAATGAAGGGTAGAGCCACGGGTCGTAACACATCTGAAATGTAACGTCCACTGTGGAAAGTGCCGTCAATGCGTACAAGAGGTGACCGAGACGTGTAACCAATGGCACCCCATACCATCACGCCGGGTGATACGCCAGTATGGCGATGACGAATACACGCTTCCAATGTGCGTTCGTCGCGATGTCGCCAAACACAGATGCGACCATCATGATGCTGTAAACAGAACCTGGATTCATCCGAAAAAATGACGTTTTGCCATTCGTGCACCCAGGTTCGTCGATGAGTACACCATCGCACGCCCTCCTGTCTGTGATGCAGCGTCGAGGGTAACCGCAGCCATGGTCTGCGAGCTGATAGTCCATGCTGCTGCAAACGTCGTCGAACTGTTCGTGCTGATGGTTGTTCTCTCGCAAACGTCCCCATCTGTTGACTCAGGGATCGAGACGGGGCTGCGCGATCCGTCACAGCCATGCGGATAAGATGCCTGTCATCACGACTGCTATTGATACGAGGCCGTTGGGATCCAGCACGGCGTTCCGTATTACCCTCCTGAAGCCACCGATTCCATATTCTGCTAACAGTCATTAGATCTCGACCAACGCGAGCAGCAATGTCGTGATACGATAAACTGCAATCGTGATAGGCTAAATCCGACCTTTACCAAAGTCGGAAACGTGATGGTACGCATTTCTGCTCCTTACACGTGGCATCACAACAACGTTTCACCAGGCAACGCCGGCCAACTGCTGTTTGTGTATGAGAAATCGGTTGGAAAATTTCCTCATGTCAACACATAGTAGGTGTCGCCACCGGCGCCAACCTTGTGTGAATGCTCTGAAAAGCTAATCATTTGCATATCACAGCATCTTCTTCCTGTAAGCTAAATTTCGTGTCCGTAGTACGTCATCTTCGCGGTATAGCAATTTTAATGTCCAGTAGTGTATATTAATAAAAGGATTATATGTTGTTGAGTACACAACTGTGGAGACAATGCGCATCTTCCCTTGGGATATCGAGAACATATATAGACCGTACGGAGTGTTCTTTGAGATAGGCTACAACTAACGGCTTTAGATTTCGTGGCTTGCCTAATCAGTCCCGATCGCTACAAAGGCGTGAGAAGAGTTCATCGGTATTCAGTCTGCTCACTGAGTGTGATATGAATAGTTTGATGGGTGAATTCAGTTAGAAGTTTTTGTTTTCACGATGAAGTAATTTAGGCTTTGCAGAATAAAACGTGACTAGCCACACATGAAGAACTTTTCGATCATCAGTAATTCAGCATGGAGAAAGTGTGAGCAGCCTTTTTAGTTCAGAAATTTACAGCTGAATTGTTAGACATGTTTGAAATACGCTGATTACATTGACGGTTTGCATCGAAACCAAAACACGGTCGATGAAGACCATGTCCTTATGTTTAACTATCTTAAAAATAAGAATCTAGTCAAATACGTCAGTCACCTACCTTCGACATGTGAGCATCAAATATAACGTTTTATACTGAAAAAGACATTTGCAAGGAATTTTTTATTGATGTACGTCAACATCTTTGCATTACCCGACTCTAAATCCCAGTCTCCGCTTTATGTCCCTGCGATGACACATTACTGACTTCGTGAGCAACAAGAATCAGGTCGAAGGCGCTAGGTTAGTTTCAACTTTCTGTTCGCGTGAGAAATTCTAGTGGCGTTGCGGTTCATGTTATAAGATCTAGTTGCAGTATTCACGCCACCATTAACATGCAAATATGTTGGGTTTCGGACTTGGTGTGTTATCAGGTTAGGGCGTTGCTTACACGTTATGCAGTTTATCTGTACACTAGGTGGACCTGCACGCACTTACACGTAGTAAAGTGTGTGAACAACGTTCCGATCAGGTTGTAACTATCATTGAACGGCTCCAGATGCAGTTTCTGCGCTCGATAAACCGTTTCTCTCTCTCTGTCTCTCTCTTTCTCTTTCTCTCTCCTGTCATGGTTAAAAAAAAATCTGGTGTACCTTATTTCGCTTGCCTTGCAAACACAGCCCGTCCTGTCTACGCAACGTTCTGTTTACGCTCGTGCACATCGCATTAGGCCATCCCCCCATGCGGTATCGTGATTGCAAAGTTCGTGAATTGGAAGAACGAACTTTAAGCACAGACAGCTGAATTTTGCGACTGAAACACATTGTCTTCGTAGTAATTCCGCTGCCACAAAAGGCGGAGGTGGCTGCTATTGTGTCCTGCGGCGACTATAGGGGGGTTCCAAACAATGCACTGGGATGTGTACGTGCTTTATACACTCCTGGAAATTGAAATAAGAACACCGTGAATTCATTGTCCCAGGAAGGGGAAACTTTATTGACACATTCCTGGGGTCAGATACATCACATGATCACACTGACAGAACCACAGGCACATAGACACAGGCAACAGAGCATGCACAATGTCGGCACTAGTACAGTGTATATCCACCTTTCGCAGCAATGCAGGCTGCTATTCTCCCATGGAGACGATCGTAGAGATGCTGGATGTAGTCCTGTGGAACGGCTTGCCATGCCATTTCCACCTGGCGCCTCAGTTGGACCAGCGTTCGTGCTGGACGTGCAGACCGCGTGAGACGACGCTTCATCCAGTCCCAAACATGCTCAATGGGGGACAGATCCGGAGATCTTGCTGGCCAGGGTAGTTGACCTACACCTTCTAGAGCACGTTGGGTGGCACGGGATACATGCGGACGTGCATTGTCCTGTTGGAACAGCAAGTTCCCTTGCCGGTCTAGGAATGGTAGAACGATGGGTTCGATGACGGTTTGGATGTACCGTGCACTATTCAGTGTCCCCTAGACGATCACCAGTGGTGTACGGCCAGTGTAGGAGATCGCTCCCCACACCATGATGCCGGGTGTTGGCCCTGTGTGCCCCGGTCGTATGCAGTCCTGATTGTGGCGCTCACCTGCACGGCGCCAAACACGCATACGACCATCATTGGCACCAAAGCAGAAGCGACTCTCATCGCTGAAGACGACACGTCTCCATTCGTCCCTCCATTCATGCCTGTCGCGACACCACTGGAGGCGGGCTGCACGATGTTGGGGCGTGAGCGGAAGACGGCCTAACGGTGTGCGGGACCGTAGCCCAGCTTCATGGAGACGGTTGCGAATGGTCCTCGCCGATACCCCAGGAGCAACAGTGTCCCTAATTTGCTGGGAAGTGGCGGTGCGGTCCCCTACGGCACTGCGTAGGATCCTACGGTCTTGGCGTGCATCCGTGCGTCGCTGCGGTCCGGTCCCAGGTCGACGGGCACGTGCACCTTCCGCCGACCACTGGCGACAACATCGATGTACTGTGGAGACCTCACGCCCCACGTGTTGAGCAATTCGGCGGTACGTCCACCTGGCCTCCCGCATGCCCACTATACGCCCTCGCTCAAAGTCCGTCAACTGCACATACGGTTCACGTCCACGCTGTCGCGGCATGCTACCAGTGTTAAAGACTGCGATGGAGCTCCGTATGCCACGGCAAACTGGCTGATACTGACGGCGGCGGTGCACAAATGCTGCGCAGCTAGCGTCATTCGACGGCCAACACCGCGGTTCCTGGTGTGTCCGCTGTGCCGTGCGTGTGATCATTGCTTGTACAGCCCTCTCGCAGTGTCCAGAGCAAGTATGGTGGGTCTGACACACCGGTGTCAATGTGTTCTTTTTTCCATTTCCAGGAGTGTAGGTGCAGAATGGAACCGGTGCTTATAATTAAAGTGCAAGTGCTCAAGCATGTGCTGTAATTATCGTATGAAGCGAAACCTGGTAGATGACCTAACGCGTTAATGTGGAACCCATTTACCCTTGAAAACGATTTGTTAAAGTTGTGGCCACCAGGTGCAGATCAGTCATTGTATTCTTTGCACGACGGTGTGACATCCACGCTGTCGCATGAAATGCCATAAGATGAGTGAACAGAATGGTTATCGAGAAGAGAGACCGTGCCCTGTTAGCAAAACGGTTTCATGTGAACGGCAGCAATTTCTGGGCTGCATTGAGAATCGCCGACTGAAAGGTCTGAGGAGAGGCCCAATATCATTAAATGGTTTAAACAAAATGATAATGAAATTAGAAAACATGGATAATCTAGATGTGGCACCTGGAAGATGCCCTACTCTGGTAGAAGTTGTGGACGAGGTGGCTGATGCTGTAACTGACCATTCGGCACGTGCCCCGCATAGTGCTAGTGTCTCGAGAACTGTCCACCCCATTGTCAATAGTATGGAAAGTAGCAGCGCAAGATCCAGACTGCATAAGAACTGAAACATCTTGATCTGCAGTAAAGTTCTGAATTTACGTTTCGGTTTCTGGCACGGATCGAAGTTGACGGCATGTTGCTGGGCAATAACTATGGAGTGACGACGCATATTTTACACTACAGGATACTTCCTTATTAGGGGTACTATGAAACAGAGTGTTATAGACGAAGAACCGTTGCACTAACGTTATGTGAATGCGGGGTATGGATTCATAAGCATTTTTGTTCTCGATTGGACCTTCTTTCTGAGGAGAATATACCCACAGTGTGTGTCAGGTGTACCATGACGTCTTCACTTTATTGAGAGTTCCTCGTACAGCAAGTGATTTCTGCTTTGGAAGAGTGCAACCGTATGGAAACCTGTGTTTCCATGCACGATGCCACAACATCTTTTGTCACTCGCCCAGTGAAAAATCTGCTTAATGCAACCTTGCACCAACGTTTTATCTCTGGACGTTTTCCAGATGCATGGCCTGACCCGAACCCATGTGACTTTTGGCTGTGGCGACATCTAAAAGAACGCGTTTATCACGAGCACGTTTGCGCTCTACCTGATCAGAAAGCCAATATACAGGAGCATGTAGCTCATTTTCCACCGGAACTACTGTGAACAGCTGTGGATCATGCCAGTTTACTGATGCAGCATGTCGTTTTCGGTGTTCATATTGAACGAATCATGTAAACTGCGGTTAATAATGAATGAGACATTACGCCAGTCTCACTTGTTTGATCTTTATGTTCTCGTCCCGTTTATAACAAAATACATATGGGAGTTTTTCTATGCAATAAATGTGTTCGCAGTTGAGAATATGGGCAACCATTAGTTGTGTAATGGATTGACGACAATGACAAGGAGACGACGTACTGGCAGAAGTAAAGCTGTGAGGAGAGGTCGTGAGTCGTGTTTGGGTAGCTCAAATGGTAGAGCACTTGCCCGCGAAAGGCAAAGGTCCCTAGTTCGAGTCTCGGACCGGCACAGACATTTAACCTACCAGGAAGTTTCATTGTCAATTTGTGCCGGACCGGTTTTCGACCTAGGATTTCCCGCTTGCCGTGAGCTATCACCTTACATTACGCTATCCAAGCATAACTTACAATCAGCCACAAACTTCCATACGTCGTAACCATGTGTGTCCGAAGGAACACTACATCGTAATTCGGAATAATGCAGGCACTGCAGTATCGTACATTTCTATACATCTTTCTTGCATTCAAAGCGTCATATTTGCACCTGGTGGCTAAAAATGGACCTAATTTTATTTGCATAAATCGCTTCCTCGTTAACGTATTACAATATGTACTTAGTTTCACTGCCATACGATAAATATAGCCCACACAAGATCTACGTTAGTAGCTCCACTTTAATTATAACCAACCGGTATGTCGAATTACTTTAACTTCCGCAATAAATGGAAAGTCATTGAACTATTAAATACGCTCATCTGTGATTTCGTACGTGCTTTCCCTGTGGATACTGTGGAGTACCGGGAGGATGCGGGGTGGCGTTGAATGACGACCCGTTATGCGTCCCCCTCAGCAGCTAGCCAAAGTCTTCCCTCGGTGGTGATGAGTCCGTGAAGTAAGTAGAAATATATCTTGTTGTTGTGGTCTTCAGTCCTGAGACTGGTTTTATGCAGCTCTCCATGCTACTCTATCCTGTGCAAGCTTCTTCATCTCCCAGTACCTACTGCAACCTACATCCTTCTGAATCTGCTTAGTGTATTCATCTCTTGGTCTCCCTCTACGATTTTTACCCTCCACGCTGCCCTCCAATACTAAATTGGTGATCCCTTGATGCCTCAGAACATGTCCTACCAACAGATCCCGTCTTCTGGTCAAGTTGTGCCACAAACTTCTCTTCTCCCCATTCCTATTCAATACTTCCTCATTAGTTATGTGATCTACCCATCTAATCTTCAGCATTCTTCTGTAGCACCACATTTCGAAAGCTTCTATTCTCTTCTTGTCCAAACTATTTATCGTCCATGTTTCACTTCCATACATTGCTACACTCCATACATATACTTTCAGAAATGACTTCCTGACACTTAAATCTATACTCGATGTTAACAAATTTCTCTTCTTCAGAAACGCTTTCCTTGCCATTGCCAGTCTACATTTTATATCCTCTCTACTTCGACTATCATCAGTTATTTTGCTCCCCAAATAGCAAAACTCCTTTACTACTTTAAGTGTCTCATTTCGTAATCTAATTCCCTCAGTATCACCCGACTTAATTCGACTACATTCCCTTATCCTCGTTTTGTTTTTGTTGATGTTCATCTTATATCCTCCTTTCAAGACACTGTCGATTCCATTCAACTGCTCTTCCAAGTCCTTTGCTGTCTCTGACAGAATTACAATGTCAATGGTTTTTTTAAGGAAGGTAATTATCTTCTGTCGTATATGTTAATGTACAACTACCTTTTGTATTCAACACTACCGGTGTGCGCACGTCGCCCCACTTGAGTGGATGTCAGAGTAAACGTCGTCCTACCCACTTGAGAGGATGTCAGAGTAAACGTCGTCCTACAGTGCTGAAATGCCTAACAAAATTAACACCTCCCACAGGAAGCTTGCGGTGACATCAGAGTGCCGAAGGAAATGGTTTATCTTCCGAGCGCCCCTACCCCATAACAATGCTTCAATTACATTATTGTCCACGATTATATATGTTACGCGGTCCACCAACCGCTGCAGATGCAATCTCTCCCTTTCGTCGCTGCTGGTAGACCGAGGACACGGAAGCACAATGATAAACTGTGCAAAAAGTTCCGAAGAGAAAAGTTTTTAATCCGCGCCGTTGTCCGGTGCTCACGAGCGAAGAGTAGTGAGTATAGAATTTACCAGATTATTACTGAAACGCCACATTGCTTTTTTTCAGCTTCTATCCTCGTGCTGAAAGAGCTCCCTTTATCAAATTTATCGAAGTTCTGATTACTTTCCAACAAGTCTTCCAACACACACACACACACATACACACACAGCAAGCTTGGAACCACAACGCTTCTCTTAATATACTGAACACACAGAAAAACGACGAGCTCAGATTTTCGTAATTTCTACCAGTAGGAATCTACTGCTCTTCTATAAAATTCAGGAAAACTTTTTATTAGATATTACACACTCGGTACGTAATAGGAACAAAATGGAGAAACAAAATGAACTAGATATTTTGAATGCTGACATCGCGACCTATCTTACCGTACTGCACATAGAGAAGGCACAAAAGAACTCTACACACCGCATCGACAACAGTTTTTATTTTCCTTTCTTGTTCATTTCTTTCTCCCTCGCGGTGGGCGAGCTCTGGGCAGCAATATTCATGCGCTTAGATGATCAAAATAGTACACTCGTATTTATAGCTTTGAACGAAGTCAAAGTAGGGATTACATTTTATGTGTTTCATTTATGTGTGTTTGGAATGTGGGCCACTCCGGCTTCAGCATAATGAGGTGCGAGTGGCAGGGCCAGGCTACAACAAGTAAACGCAAATAGTGTTTCAAACACTAATCACAATTAACGAAGTTCAACAAACATTTATTTTAAAAAATGCTTTATTCATTTCTTACAATGAAATTATTTAGATCTAAATTGTAAATTTTTCGCGAAACAATACAAAACCAAATTTAGTACAACACACTTTAAACATTCGCGGGTGCAAACGTTCACAACCCGGCGGACCCAGTCACCATAAAACGATCATGCAACAGGATGCATAATCACAGGTGAACAGCAGTTACAATAAAATCAATACAACGGACTGAAATCGAAGATACATGACAGATATAAAAATAGACTCCCTAAAAATAGACTCCCGACAAGCTTTTTATTTTCTTTGAACCCTTTGCAAACCCTCGTCGCTAGTTTTGCAAAGGTTCATCGCCAGTTCAGTAAAGACCTCGTCGCTACTGCTGGGGAGGCCGAGTTGCCACTGTTAGGGTTTGTGAGCTCGTGAAACGGCTTCTGGTGCAGTTCACCACCAAGACACTTTCTCCCTGCCAATATTACACAGCTACGCCTCAGGGTCAGGTAACAGCATAGAAGAACGAAGGTTCTAGACAATTCCAGAAAATTAGTAAGAAAGTCACATAAATGAGTTAAAACGGTTTACTTATCTTTGTGACTAGTTGAATATTGAATCTGCAACACTGCTTGTAATATAACACAAAGAGGCCCTCAATGGCTAAATGAAAATAATCGTAGGTTAACTTTACAGCACATAGCAAATGCAATTTACAACAACCGTCTGTTAAATTCTAAGAGTTCACTAAACGATGTTCCCTGTCTAATTCAGCTCCGGACTTTGCTCTATAACCATGTGGACTGAGCTGCTCTTTTATCTTCCAAGTAGATTTCTGTCTGGTCATTGGCGGATTGTACTCGGCTGGCAACTGGGCGAGGCGAAGTCGATATCTTCATCCTCAACGCCGCCCTTGGCGCTGGTGGAACTCGCGCAAATGGCGAGTGTCTACGTCATAGGCACAAGCTCGTCCGCCTCCTTAGCTGAGTGGTAATGCTCTGGCCTCGCATGCAACGGGCCATGGTTCGATTCCCGGCCGAGATGGAGATTTTCTCCGCTCGTGGACTGGGTGTTTTGTTGTTCCCATTATCATTTCATCCTCATCACCGGCACGCAAGTCGCCCAATGTGGCGTCGACTGAAATGAGACTTGCACTCGGTGACCGAACTTCACCGAATGGGACCTCCCTGCCAACAATGCCACACGATCAATTCATTTCATTTCACACAAAGTCTGTCATGCATATCCCTTGTACTGCATTCACCCAAACTGATAACTTCCACCAGAACACAAACACGAGCGCGTTGAACTGCCCTTCAGATTTGTAGTGTTTCTTATAATGCAATAGAACAAGCTGCCACTGCAGATTGGACAGTCAGTCTAAAACTCAGTCACATGTCGGCAAATCTCAGAAAAATTGCAGCGTCGGGCTGCAGAAATAAAAACAAACCAAAAACTACTCAGCAAATCAATTTTAGTCATGATGGATAGCCAATTGGATTAATACATGCGCTTTTCCGGTATAGGCAGATGACATAAAAGTGCATCAAATCCAGAGCGAAGCGTTCCATCGATCAGGGCAACATGGCACGTCTCAGTAACTATGCAGGAAATTCGGTGTACGATCCCGGGTGGCCAATCATCTAAAATCGCCTGCTACAACCACGCCACAACTATCACTGGCTCGCCACTCTAGCACTCGGTATTGCCTCTCTCTTCGTGGTGCCTGGCTGAGCCATCAGTCCATGACTGCCCCTGGCTCGTACAAACCCTTTGAATTTACACCGCTTTCCGCTTTCCGCGAACAGCCTCTAGCCCAGCTGTGATTCCATCTGCCCCATTACCAGCTCACCTGGTATTTGGTTGAGAAGTCCCTCACTCTTCAGTAGGTCATTAAATTAAACTGTTTTAACTTTTTCTTTCATTAGTCTTTTGACTGGTGCGATGCGGCCCACCACGAATTCCTCTCCTGTGCTCGAAGTGGCCCCTGTACCCTACGTCTTCATTTGTTGGATGTATTCCAATCTCTGTCTTTCTCTACAGTCTTTGCGCTCTACAGTTCCTCCTGGTACGATGGGATGCAGTGGCGCGCGTACATCCTCCTACTTTCCTGAACCAACTTCAGACCACAGTTCGGTCTAAAAATCTGTAGTGTTGGCAGAAGAGCCAACACCGTGTTGCTAGAGGAGGCCGAAATACACGCGTTTAAGCTCACGCAGACTGGCGTGAGGTCTGGAACAATTAAAGGAGTTGAGTCTAATAAGAGAAGAACGTAGTTCTTGGAATACTTAACTTTAATCCATAATTGGTGTACATCGCTCTTGACGGTACATGTTTTATAATTTCAATATTAACTGGTAATGGCGCCTTGCTAGGTCGTAGCAAATGACGTAGCTGAAGGCTATGCTAACTATCGTCTCGGCAAATGAGAGCGTAATTGTCAGTGAACCATTCCTAGCAACGTCGGCTGTACAACTGCGGCGAGTGCTAGGAAGTCTCTCTAGACCTGCCGTGTGGCGGCGCTCGGTCTGCAATCACTGACAGTGGCGACACGCGGGTCCGACGTATACTAACGGACCGCGGCCGATTTAAAGGCTACCACCTAGCAAGTGTGGTGTCTGGCGGTGACACCACATTCCTCCCCCGCAAATCGACGTACGGTTGTGTTATAAGGCTTCCGCCCGCCGTGGGGAGGACCCCATGTTGACGTATGTGACGAGGTGGGGAGCCTAACAACAGGCGATGCTGTGCCACCCGCACCCGGCCATTCGGTCCGAGGGGAGTAGGAAACGCCTGAAAACCTAGTCCAGGGTGCACGCCAACATGCGGTGTATGCGCCCGTAGAGAGACAGGAGGGGCCGAAGGGTCGACCTCCATCGCGTCGGGGTACCCGACGGGCGAAGACGCCATCTGGTCCGGAGCGGGCAAGAGTTCCATGTCGGAGGACAGCTGGTCACGGGAAGCGATCGGCGGCGCGTGACCCAGGGAGGCGCCCGGCGGCTGCACCGACGCGTCCACTGCGGGCGGCGCCGGCGGGAGGACTGGCGGCGGCGGCGGCGGCGGCGCGTCGCCATGGGGCAAAATGGAAGGCATCGTCGGTAACACCCGGGGATGAGGCGAGCCAGTAGATGGGCCCCCAGGGCGCTGACATGACGGCACCGTCGCTGAAAGCAGACGGGGAGCGGCAGAACCCGTGCGACGACAGAGGCGCAGCTGATTGAGATGCCGACGCACCTCACCAGAGGCCCCCAAAACCAGATACATAGCGCGGCCGAGGCAGCGAAGAATGCGCCCTGCGAGCTAACGCCGTGAACCTCGATAGTTGCGATAGTAGACAATGTCGCCTGGGGCAGAAGCAGGTGGCTGCCGCTGCACAGGAACCTGATGCGGCGGTTGCAGCAAAGACATTAAGGTTCGATGAGGACGATCGTGGAGCAACTCAGCCGGCGAGCGACCATCTCGGGGCTGAGAGCGATACGAGGAAAAGAAGAGCAATAACGCGTCCTCCCGAGAATGCGACTCTTTCAGCTTCAACATCTGGGACTTGAAAGTCCGAACCAATCGTTCAGCGGCACCGTTTGACTGAGGCGAAAACGGCGCGGATGTCAGATGTTGAATACCATTGGCCTTGCAGAATGACTGAAATTCTGCGGACATGAATTGTGGGCCATTGTCGGAAACAATAGTCTGTGGAAGACCTTCAATACAAAAGATAGCGGATAACGCTTGGATGGTGGCAGAAGACGTCGTGGAAGACATCCGGACAACAAAAGGAAAATTACTGAAAGAATCGACCACGACCAACCATCGAGCATTCCAGAATGGGCCAGCAAAATCGATGTGCAAGCATTGCCAAGGGGAAGTGGCTTTCGGCCATGCAAAGAATTTCCGCGGCGGTGCGGATTGTTGTTCGGCACACGCCATGCAAGAAGAGCACATATTCGTAATCGCGGCATCGCTTCCGAACCAAGTACAGTGCTGACGAGCAGGTTGTTTCGTTCGCACTATACCCCAATGTACTTGTTGGAGAAGCCGTAAGACAGAGGACTGTAACGAACGTGGGACCACGACCCTGGACTGATCATTATCAGAACGCAACAGCAAAACACCACGTCGTACAAAAAGTCTCTCCTTGTGAGCAAAAAATCGGCGAACCAACGGATCCTCGATCCGTGACTTTGACAAGGGCCATTGCGTAGCAACAAAACGCAAAACGGTAGCAAGGACAGGGTCAGCAGCTGTGGCTGTAGCCACACGACGAAAATCAATCGCAAACGATTCGACCACGTCATCGGTTTCCGCATCAATGAACATGCAAGCAAGTTCGGAGGAATCGAATGCTCTATCCTCAGCAACAGGCAAACGGGACAACGCATCGGCGTTTCCGTGCTTAGCAGTGGACCGATACAAGATATCGTAGAGGTACTGCGAGAGGAAAATAGACCAGCGAATGAATTTCTGCGCTGTACGTGGAGGTACAGGCTTGTTCGGATGAAAAAGCGATGTCAAAGGTTTGTGGTCTGTGATGATGGTAAAGTGACGACCATACAAGAAATCATGAAACTTTGTAACACCAAATACGAGAGCCAAAGCTTCTTTCTCAATCTGTGAATAATGCCTTTGCGTGACGAGAGCAATTTGGACGCAAAGGCAATAGGGCGATCATGCGATCCATCTTTGTGCGCAAGCACAGCACCGATCCCGAAATCCGATGCATCTACCATCAACAAAAGGGGTTTCTGGGGATCGAATGGCGGAAGGCAAGTATTTGAAAGCAACGCCGATTTCAACTGGCGAAAGGCGCGTTCGCATTCCGTCGTCCAGACAAACGGAACACCTTTACGGCGTAAGCGATGAAGCGGAGCTGAAATGGAAGAGGCATGCGGTACATATCTGTGGTAATAATTAATTTTTCGCAGCACACTCTGGAGCTGCTTCAAATTCTGCGGCGAAGGCAAGTCTTGTG
Source organism: Schistocerca nitens (assembly GCF_023898315.1). NCBI lineage: Eukaryota > Metazoa > Arthropoda > Insecta > Orthoptera > Acrididae > Schistocerca > Schistocerca nitens. The sequence continues at coordinate 301,483,810 of NC_064620.1, forward strand.
TGGCACGGAGGTGCTCTGGACTGGGACGTATGCCTTGGGCATTGATTACATGTCCCAGATAGGGTAAGTCACGAGCAAAAAACACACATTTGTCCTTCCCCAAGCAAAGACAATTTTGTCACAAGACCTGAAATAATGTTCGGAGATTGGCTAAATGTTCTTCTTCCGTCTTTCCGGAGATCACAATATCGTGCAGATAGTTTGCTGCCGTAGGGACTGACGCACAAACAGTTTGCAGATATTGCTGAAACAATTCAGGGGCGGATGCACACCTGAATGGTAGTCTTTTGAATCGATAGAAACCAAGAGGCGTGTTAACCACCAAGACGCGCTGGGATTCGTCGTCCACTGGTATTTGCAAGTACGCATCTGCTAGGTCCAACTTTGAAAAATATGTACCCGGGCACAGTTTGTTAAAAATATCTTCCGGGCGGGGTAAAGGAAAAGTTGCAATCACTAGTTGTGGATTCACCGTTGCCTTGAAGTCCACACGAAGTCTCAATTTTCCGGAAGGTTTTGGCAAAATTACTGAGGGTGAGGCCCAGAGAGAAGCCTGCACACGTTCAATTACACCTTGTGATTCTAAATCGTTTAATGTCCTTGCGACCTCATCACGCAATGCGTGAGGAACATTGCGCGCTCTGAAAAATTTCAGTCGCGCGTTTACTTTCAGTTCCAAATGTGCTTTATAGTTCTTAGCGCAACCAAGGCCCGGAGCAAAAATGTCTGCTAATTCTTCACATAGATGAGAAACACTGGCTGAAGGCACAGTCTGGTTCACTGATAGGACCTGATTAACTATAGACAAGTTAAACAACTGAAATAAATCTAAACCAAACAAGTTCACAGCAGAAGAAGAACGAAGGACGTAAAATGACACAAGTTTTGTTTGTCCCTTGTATGTTGCAAGAAGGCTGCACTGTCCTAACACATGGATCTTGTGACCTGAATATGTAGTTAGCTTAACATTTGCGGCATGCAACGGAGGTGTACCCAGTTGTTTGTACGTGTCTTTATTGATCAATGAAACTGCAGCTCCGGTATCGAGCTGGAATGGTATCATGCGGCCATGAATGTCCAAATCTACAAAAAGTTTATTGTCCTGCTGACGACAAGAGCGACTGTCTCGTGCAACATGAACTGACACTGGTACAGAATCACTTGCGACCTGACGCGATTTCCGTCGATGTCGACACACACATTTTGTGGGACGAACACAGTCACTGTTAGAGAGAGTGGCACTGGGCGGAGTGGTATTAACTACATGAATGTCCATGGGCGAAGGTTCACGAGCCTGAGTATTCTTGGTTCGATTCCGGCGCGAAGCCAAGGGCCTGGAATGGTTGTGAGTGTCCGATCTAAGCTTTTTCTGGCAAACACTCTGAACATGTCCTTTTTTATTACAGAAAAAGCAAATAGCTTGGCGTGATGGGCAATTCTCAAGCGAATGTCTAGTAGCACACCGCGGGCATGACTTTAGCACTGCATTTGCTTGCTGGCGTGGCACACATTGCGGAGGGCTTGGCGGCAGCTGCGCGGACGGGTGCGAGGGCTGTTTACTGTTCCGTGCAGCGCGCCAGGCGGGCCGGTTAATGTGACACACAGCTGGGGAAGGTTCAAATGATTCCTGAGCAAAGTCAAGTGTGTCTTGCCGATCCAATATGTCTATCACTTGTTGAAGGGAGGGACTGACTAGTTTCAAATTCTGTTCCCTTATACGAACATCAGAAACGTTCTGTGCAATTGCATCTCGCACCATAGTATCTCAATAAGGGAGTCCACATTCACACTCAATAGCACAATCCCTAGTAAGGCCTTGCAAAGTTGCAACCCACTCCCTATTAGTCTGACCGGCCGTATGTTTTGTACGAAAGAACGTATACCGTTTGGCAACGACATTGACTGATTCTTTGAAATATGCATCTAATGCAGAAAAAATTTCGTCGTAGGACAGAGTTGCTACGTCGCGTCGGGGAAACAATTTCACTGTCACTCAGTACGTCTGGACGCCTACACACGAAAGCAAAAAAGGCTGCCGCTCAGTACCTTGAATTCTGTAGGCGGCGAGATGGAATCCAAATTGGCGTGACCACTCCGTCCTGCTTTCCAGTGCCACATCAAAAGGACGAAAAGGTGGTGCAACTGCGTGTTGTGGCTGCGGGAGCGGTGGAGCGGCGGCCGCCGCATCGTTTTGCATTGCACGTTGACCCTTGACGATCTGTCCAAGGGCATCCAATAAGACTTCGTCTGCTGATTCTGCAAGCGATAAAATTCGGACAGTACATCTGGAGATTGTGGCGAAGCCATGACACAAGTAATTTAAGCAAGTATAAAGAAGAAGACCGGTTTTACACTTGTCGCCAATGTAGTGTTGGCAGAAGAGCCAACACTGTGTTGCTAGAGGAGGCTGAAATACACACGTTTAACCTCACGCATACTGGCGTGAGGTCTGGAACAATTAAAGGAGTTGAGTCTAATAAGAAAAGAACATAGTTCTTGGAATAACTTTAATCCATAATTGGTGTACATCACTCTTGACGGTACAAGTTTTATAATTTCAATAAGGGAGCAAAATAACTGATGATGGTCGAAGCAGAGAGGATATAAAATGTAGACTGGCAATGGCAAGGAAATCGTTTCTGAAGAAGAGAAATTTGTTAACATCGAGTATAGATTTAAGTGTCAGGAAGTCGTTTCTGAAAGTATTTGTATGGAGTGTAGCCATGTATGGAAGTGAAACATGGACGATAACCAGTTTGGACAAGAAGAGACTAGAAGCTTTCGAAATGTAGTGCTACAGAAGAATGCTGAAGATAAGGTGGGTAGATCACGTAACTAATGAGGAGGTATTGAATAGGATTGGGGAGAAGAGAGGTTTGTGGCTCAACTTGACTAGAAGAAGGGATCGGTTGGTAGGACATTTTTTGAGGCATCAAGGGATCACAAATTTAGCATTGGAGGGCAGCGTGGAGGGTAAAAATCGTAGAGGGAGCCCAAGAGATGAATACACTAAGCAGATTCAGAAGGATGTAGGTTGCAGTAGGTACTGGGAGATGAAGAAGTTTGCACAGGATAGAGTAGCATGGAGAGCTGCATCAAACCAGTCTCAGGACTGAAGACGACGACAACAACATTAACTGGCAATGGCGCCTTGCTAGGTCGTAGCAAATGACGTAGCTGAAGGCTATGCTAAATATCGTCTCGGCAAATGAGAGCGTAATTGTCAGTGAACCATTCCTAGCAACGTCGGCTGTACAACTGGGGCGAGTGCTAGGAAGTCACTCTAGACCTGCCGTGTGGCGGCGCTCGGTCTGCAATCACTGACATCGGCGACACGCGGGTCCGACGTATCGTATACTAACGGACCGCGGCCGATTTAAAGGCTACCAACTAGCAAGTGTGTTGTCTGGCGGTGACACCACAAAATACACGTTCGTTGTTTCACTGCTGATAATTCAGTCCACCTGCCGTGATATGCTTTATGAGTCAATCCTCTTCACTCTCTGTTGATAACATTGAGTCGATGAAAAGCAGAGTTAGGGAAATATCAACTACCTCCCAAGGAAAGGCAATATAACTTAAGCTTGGCGACAATATCTCCAAATTCGTAAAAAAATGGCGTTTGCAGTTCTAACTGCAGGCATAAAAGGCTTAAGGCCCACTTAATTCGGTTGTGTCATCTTCGAAACAAATTTCAACTGGCTATCGGCTCCACATTTAGGTCAGGAAGTATGAAACATGCAAGTTCACTATCTGTCCATTTTATTACAAGTCTCCACATGCAAAGCAGCCAAATCTTACACGTACAACCAGAATAAATTCCACCTTCTAAGTAGTCACTGATTCAGAGATACTCGCGATTTATTACATCGAGTCGTTCAGTGGTCTTCTTTAAAATAAGTCCTCGTCATAGTATTCCATGAACGTACACGAAAGTACCCATGTGCAGTCGTTAATCGTCCAGATATTTCACAAGCAAAAAACTCCTAAACTGATGCACATAAAATTCTCAAAATTTCACTAAAAGATTCAAAACTGTCGTAGACGACACACGAGCACTGCTACGTCTGCGAAACTCCACCGCACTGTGTTCACTCTCATAGATCATCCTCCACACAGTACCGACTTGGTACCAGTCGACTTTCATCCGTCTCCAAAAGTTAAAGAACACCTTCGAGAATTTAACTTTGAGATTGATGAAGCGGTGAATGTGAATGCGGAGATGAGGTCGTAGCTCAGTCTACAGTCACTCTGCAGTGACGGTGTCAATAAACTGGTCTCCCGTTGTGAGAAATGTGTTCGTCGCGAGTTTCTTTTATTTAAAAAGCTTTAAGAGTTTTCACATAAAAAATTCGAAGGCATTAGTGTTTAGCAAGTCCTCGTATTTTCACCGACGTTTGTTTTGCTTTATTTACTCTGAATGAGTAGTTCCGTGGAGCATTTCTTTTTCGACTTCGTCACGTTCGTCCTAAGCCGTAAAACCTTAGCTATCCTTCACTTACATTATGTTTCACTCCTAAGAGACCTACATATATATAGGACATTTTTGTACTTTCTTGCTTCGGAACGTTTTTATTCTTCCTTCCTTCGTTGAACAATTAAAGAATTTCTTCTGTTAGCCAACGACTAATCGCAGTTACCTTCCTTGATCCACGTTTGCCAGTCCAACTTCTGTATTTTCACTTTTTAGAGGTGTCTGTTCCTCTGACAGTGAAATACCCACTCTTGTATTTAGAATCGAAGTATTTACAGCCACAGAGAACTTAAAAATCTCAAATGGCTCTGAGTACTATGGGACTCAACATTTGAGGTCATCAGTCCCCTAAAACTTGCAACTACTTAAACCTAACTAACCTAAGTACATGATACACATCCATGGCCGAGGCAGGATTCGAACCTGCGACCGTAGCAATCGCGCGGCCACCACAGCCGGCTTAAAATCTCATCATCCCTCAGTACTTCAGAAGCCCATTCTGCATATACTTATTCTTTCTGGCGATTCTCTTATACCTTAAGCTACTTTTCTTCATTTCTAATTTCAATAGGATCTGTATCTGCTCTGGGTATGCTTTACAAGCCAATATTGATTCCGAAATCTCTTACTACTAAAAAAATAGTTCAAATGGCTCTGAGCACTATGGGACTTAACATCTGAGGTCAGCAGTCCTCTAGACGTAGAACTACTTAAACCTAACTAACCTAATGACATCACATACATCCATGCCGGAGGCAGGATTCGAACCTGCGACCGTAGCAGCAGCGCGGTTCCGGACTGAAGCGCCTAGGCCATCAACATTGGTATTGCACAGCTGATGACTGGAGATGTGTGGCCTGGTTGGTTTCAAATTGTATCGAGTAGATGGACGTGTACAGGTATAGAGAAATCTCATGAATCCATGAACCCTGCATGTCAGCAGGAGCTGTTCAAACTGGTGGAGGCACTGTAATGGTGTGGGGTGTGTGCAGTTGGAGTGATATGGGACCCCTGATACGTATAGATAAAACTCCATCAGGTGACATGTACGTAAGCTTCCTGTCTTGTCACCTGCATCCATTCATGTCCATTGTACATTGCGACGGACTTGGGCAATTCCAGCAGGACAATGAGACACCTCACACATCAAGACTTGCTACAGAGTGGCTCCAGGAACACTCTTTCTGAGTTTAAACACTTCCTCTGGCTGCCAAACTCTCGAGACATGTACATTTATGAGTGTACCTGGAATGCCTTGCAACGTGCTGTTCAGAAGAGATCTCCACCCTGTCCTACTCTTACGGGTTTATGGACGGCCCTGCAGGATTCATGGCGTCAGTTACCTCCAGCACTTCTTCAGACATTAGTCGAATCCATGCCACCTCGTGTTCCGGCACTTCTGCGTGCTCGCGGGGGCCCTACACGATATTAGACAGGTGTACCAGATGTTTTGGCTCTTTACAGTGTTATACTAATAGTAGGGTTTACAAAAAAATTGCCCTCTTTACACTTGACATTACTATATTGGAGCATGACAAATATGAAGTTGACGTTGGTGGCTCAGTCTTGAGCATTTTTAGCAGCAACAATGCTGCCATCTAAGTAGTAGATCATCCCCATCACCTATCAGGCTAGATGACATAAGCAGTATTGTGCTGGCAATGTCATAGAGAAACCGATTGTACCTGAAGATTTTAATTAGTATATTGATAACCAAGATGTTTTTAATGTCTCATGTATTTCAAGTTGAACAAGTGCATCACATAAATAAATTTTTGTGAAGTTCTTGCTTTTTCTGGCGCCCATACGATGTCTTCTACTATAGGTATTCGACAGGCATCAACGACAGACTGTGTGTTGACACTTCCTGGCAGATTAAAACTGTGTGCTGGACCGAGACTCGAACCCGACTTGGAGTCTCGGTCCGGCATACAATCTGCCAGGAAGTTTCATATCAGCGCACACTCCGCTGCAGAATGAAAATCTCATTCTGGAAACATCCCCCAGGCTGTGGCTAAGCCATGTCTCCGCAATATCCTTCCTTCCAGGAGCTCTAGTTCTGCAAGGTTCGCAGGAGAGCTTCTGTAAAGCTTGGAAAGTAGGAGACGAGGTACTGGCGGAAGTAAAGCTGTGAGGATGGGGCGTGGGTCGTGCTTGCGTGGCTCAGATGGTAGAGCACTTGCTGCAGAGTGAAAATCTTATTCTAGGCTGTGTGTTAATCATGATACGGAGCTCACTACAAAGAAAACGTTCTGAATTTCCCGTGATGGTGACAGGAATGGCCCACTGACCATTGGAGGCTGAAGTCAAGACGTTCTCATTCTGCAGATGTTAAAGATGTTAAAACTCGCTGTGAAGCTTATTCCAGAGTGCAGACGTGCGTGCTTTAACAAAACAGGTCATATCCTAGTGAAGGAGTGCAACATATACCTCAGAAGGTGTGATGCCGGTAGAGGGATGCGAAAAATCTGATATTTGTCTCTGATCGCCACGCATGAATGGTTGGATACTGTTAGCAGAATAGTGAACTCCTACGTGTGGGACTAACCTGAGAATGTTTGTAGCACCATCACATCAACCACGCGGAGTTGTACTGTAAATAAGACTGACTGGTACTAAACCTACGCATTAAAGTGGTCGCCTGGAATTGAGGAGATCCAGAGTGGCGAAATGTTTCCCAATTGACAGTGGTCGTTGGTGAGTCTGTATCGATGTGCAAAATCACTGCAACGGCGTTAGGAGCCTATCACAGAAGGGAGAATGGCCTGTACGTGCAGTGCATCAGTACAGCGAACACTGATCACCTCAACTGATCTAGAATCCGGAGGGTCCAGGCAACTGCAATTCTCCAATCATTTTGAGCGGTGATTCATGAAACGTCCGCCTTGTGACCCATTCTTACACAGGTCGCACATCTGGCACGGCGATGGTAGCACTGTTGACGCCGTTGCGCCACAAAACAATCAGTGCTCGACGGCAGCTGTTGAGCGCATCGTCTGAAAATTGTGTCTTCGCCTGTGACAAGTTACTCGGCCTGTTGAGGAGACCAAGATGTGCTGGGGGTCTTATAACACTGACAAGGATCTAAGAGATTGTTTAAATATCCTAAGGATGAGAAGACAGAGGGGTCCTTAAGCTTAAGGAGAAAATTGTGGAGTCCTTCATCAGGCGAGTGTTCGAGTATCATGTCCCTAACTAAATACATTGTGTAAAATTGTTTGTAAACGACTGTCCACTGAATTTATATCAGCTGAAAATCTTACAACAGACATCCACAATATGCACTGGGAATCAAAATAGTCTATTGATCGTGATTTCACATGAGCGTGAAGATCTGGATTAAGCTTCTACAGCAAATGTACACTTCTGGACTTCCATAGGCAAACAAAAATCAACGCTGCTGAACATCATCCATGATTAGAAGCCTCAGCAAATGTTAATCAAGCCACGCTATGGAGCTTGACCGTGGTTTGACGTTTTTGTCGAGTGGCTGGAATGGCCACGACACCATTCAGAATCCTTTCACCAGCATATCAGTGTTTGACAGGTGGCTGGAGATTTCTGGTGCCACTTTTTTTGATGGCAGCCATCTTCTCCAGCAGCAGTTCTTGAGTTTGTTTCACATTTTGGAGAAGATGTGACACTCTGACATGGTTCAGCCACGTTGGAACAGAAAGTACATGTCACTTCACTCGAAACTTTGAAGTCACATGAAAAGACCTGTTTACCTTCGCTGTAGCGCACCTGTGATGAACTTAGTTGCACAAAAAACACCTCACTGCCATTTAATACATACCATGCCACTGGAGGTGCAATAAGAACATAGCTCCAGAAAGCAAAGCATAACATATTTATTATTAAAGAAATGAGCTCATATCTCCTCCTTCAAATAAGTTTCAGTTTTTACATTGGCAGCACTTGATTAAGTCAGAGTTACACTTGAATGGCGCAATAACTGGTGAGTTCACTTTGGTAGGAAAAGGTTAATAACACAAAGCACTACTACGACCATTACCAAAGTCCACTAAAGTGCCTGATGCAGAGACAATGTCTGGCAAAGTCCAGTGACAGCACCAGCTTTTCCACGCAGAGAAGGTTGGAGGTTACTGTATTTAGCACCTGGCCCAGAGAGCTTGGGGGGGGGGGGTAATGAACTAACCGGCTAAGTCTGCACACCAGCCTATTTACCGTGTAGGCGCCAGGATGCCGCCAGGTCTATTTGTGGCCACATGACCTCAGGAAGGCAAGTAGATCCGAGGAGTCAGTGACCACTTGTCGCGATCATGCTGCCTCCTGCTGGCCTGTGGACGCGCGAAGCCTTCTGGTTGTCGTCTGCTGGAGGCCCATTGTGGCTTTGATGTATGGGCTTGACGCTGATATCTTTCTGGCTGCTATGTCAGGTGGCGAATGACCACGACATAGCAAAATTTGTGAACCAACGGACAGAGAAAAAGCATATCTGAAATTGACTGGTGTGCCCAGCATCCAATTTGAAGCCAATCGGACATATTTAGGTATGTTAAAACGTCGATCCCAGTGGACTCCCAGCGTCCATCATCACTATGTTAACTGGTTTCAGTTCTTGGGGAAGAACTGTGCGGCCACTCCCTCACAGACATCCAGACACCTCGTTGAAAATATCTTCAGCAGAGTGGACACATTGAAGAGCTCATACCAGAGAAGGTAGTGACGCTGGGTGTCGAAAGGACTCCATGTACTAACATATCTAAATGTCTCTGTATGTCCATCTTTTTAGCGATGGCCGCGGGACTCGGCTGTTCGATTGAGGATGTCAAATTAAACACCTTTCAGCCGTCAATTTACAAAGTTATTTTACTAGGGAACCATTTCGGCGCTTTATTACACCGCCTTCAGGCCCCTGACCGACGTTTAGGTATAATCTACCTCGCTTGTAATCGAAGCAGGGGCCAGCAATACTGGTGATGCGTGATGTCTGATGCCTCTAAGTGCTATAGGACTTAACATCTGAGGTCATCAGTCCCCTAGACTTGCAACTAACTTAAAGGCGTCACATACATCCGTGCCCGAGGCAGGATTCGAACCTGCAGCACGGTTCCGGACTGAAGTGCCTAGAGCCGCTCGGCCACAGCGGCCGAGTGACACAGAAGGCAAGTCACTATGTGAGCAGCCCATAGTCGCTTGCCTTCAATGTATTCTACTTCACAAAATTTGTGACTAAACTTTATCGCTTAGTATTTATTTTTATACATGACATGCCAGTTTGAGTGTTTTACTTCTGATGAAGGCACTCATAGCAGTGCCGAAACCTAGGTCAAAAGACTTCTTTTTTGTGGCCAAGGGCTGCAATTGCTTTAATTTTTACTGTGATTACAATTAGAGTACATGCTGTAGCATCTACGTGGGTTGAGTAATGTCCTTAAACGAACCGATTACTCAGAAAGAAATCTTTGTCTAAAATTGGGTAAAGTGGTGGTACGATCTTGCATTTATGTTCGTGAGGTCAGGGATTGAAATCACCGTCCAGCTATCGAAATTTATATTGTCCATAGATTGTTTACAGCAGTTACTGGTGTGCCTCTCTTAAATTGAAGAAGTTAGATTTTGTAGTTATATTTCACCTAAATAAAGTTTTACTGGGTCCCTAGTGGCATCATAATCGAAAGATACGCTAAACACTAATCTTCGTTGCTTCCATGAATAGTATTCCTCACACATATGATAAAAGCCATTGTGATTTGATGCAGTAAAGTGGAGAGGTGGTTGTTGTAGTACTGGTGGCTTTACAAAGCACTCTGAAATAAGATATTGTTCGACCACAATATTATTGCATGTGTGGAAGACGGTACTAAGGTTGGCTTGTCGTGAACCAACGTATAATCGGGGCTGGTAGTATATGCACAATTGACCTGAAAGTATTGAGAGTGTGATGTGTTTTCCGAAGTTACTTGTTTACTGCAACGTCACTGCGTGTTAACGGTATAGGTCAAGAGCAATAATATCATGGGTGAGTAACGCCTTTGCTTCCTAGCTTCACTTTACTGTGTTGTTTTTGGTGACGTTGTCGTCTTCACTCCAATGACTGAATTGATGTCGCTCTCCATGCTTGCCTATCCCATATCAGTTTCTTTATTCTTGGGTAACTACTGCAGTCTACAGCCACGTGAAACTGCTTACTGTATTCAAGCCTTGGGGCCTCCTTACAGTTTTAACGTCCAACACTTACTCCATTTCCAAATTTCCTCTCTGCTTTCTTTACTGCTTCCTTTTCATATCCTTCGAATCTGATGAGTGCAGTCTGGTTTGTGTACTAGCTGTTGATAAATTTTGGCTCTCTGTATTTTATCCCTGCTACGTTTAGAACTTCAAAGAGTGCATTGACGTCAACATTGTCAAAAGCTGCTTTATCATCTAAACAACTGAATAAATTTTGTGGTATGAAACTGTGTGAATGTCCTGTTTACTGCAAAAGATCTAACGTTTCTTGCAGATGTTTTACAGGCTTACAAATCTTAGGGCCACATGTTGCATCAAATGAATGCTGGTGAATATACTCCACTCAGGCAGTTGATCTATACTACTTTATAAAGACAAGACGTTGTTTGACATTGTTGCCAAAAATCTTGAGAAGTTTTGACCTATTTACTCCTGATTTTTACAAGATGCTTTGATAAATACTTGGATTGACATTGGCTGAATATTTTAATGTATAAGTAATTTAAATACATAATATGCGAATGGGACATGGTGTTAACAAATGTCTCGAAAAAGGTCTTGACACATGTACTTGAAATATTTATAGAAAGCTCTAATGAACATTCGGATATATATAAAATCTCGAAAAGATCTTGACCAATGTACAAAAACTTTAAGTACATGGATCAAGATTTTTGTTAACATAATTTACCCTTTGTGTGTTATATATTTAAATAACGTATATATTGAAATATTTAGGCTATGTCAATCCAGGTAGTTATTAAAGTATCTTGTAAAAATCTGAGGTATATGCAGGGTCGATGGTCGCCTCTACAGACGCCGTCATTAAGGTCAATGGCGACTCGAAACGTGCGGCGCGCCACGGACGAGGATTACTATAATAGTATTACCTAATATGCTATGGGAGACATTCTCCTGGGCTTGCATGGAACCGGTGGTACTAATCGTAGACACGGTGACAGCAGCGAACCACCTGCGTCACTTCGTGTTTGATATCTTCCCTTATGGGGATATCATCTTTCAGCAGTATAATTGTCCGTGTCTCAGAGCCAGAACAGTGCTACAGTGATTTCAGGAGTATTATAGTGAACTCAAGTTGATGTCTCGGCTACTAAATTAGCCTGATGTACATCCAATTTGGTGCCATCAGCGCGTACGCAAATCAGTGGCCCGTTATTTACACGAATTCCATGGCCTATGCGTAAAGTCACATACCTCCAGAAACCTACCAACAAACTGTCGGATCCCTGATACGCACTATCAGTTTTGACTGATTTACTTCAATTTTTTTTACAATGCTTCAATACGTATTAGCACAGACGTAGGCTATATACTTTTAATATAAAAATATATGCATAAATAATATATATATATATATATATATATATATATATATATATATAATGGAATAAATCTTAGCAAAAACATTATAAAGTTCTTGAACAATTTACTTCAAATTTCTACATTATGCTCTAATAAACGTTCAGATGGACATAGGCCACGTATTTTGAACATATATAGCACGAAAACGGATGTATGTACTCTGTAAAAGAGAAAGATTGTTAGGAAATATTTTAAAAAGTTTTTCAGCAATTTACTTCAAACATTTACATAATACTTTAAGAAAACATTCGGATTGACGTAGGATTTAAGAAATAATTGGAATTGATGCCCTTCGGAATTTTTTCCTAAAGTAAATATGTATGAAAATTGGATGTATGTCCTAATCTCTTCTCCTACCTCTCTTTATCCACCTCCTCCTCCCCTTTCTCATTATACCTCTCTCCCTCCTCCCTCTCTCTCTGTCCATCACCTCCGTCCCCCTCTTCCTCTCTTCTTCCTCCTCTCTTTGTTCTTCTGCGCCCTCTCTCTCTGTCCATCTCATCCCCTTCCTTCTGTTTAAGTCCATTTCCTCCCCCCTCCCTGCCCAACTCTTCTTTCTCCCCTCTACGAACTTAAGCCTTTTTTATTGCTATTTTCTATATCCATACATATTTAGCAATTGCGAGGCATAGTCGTGTTCACTAGTAATATTATGGAGTATACTTGATTTTACACCGAGAAGTATTATGTTAACGACATATAAAAAACAGCAGATAACAGGCTTCCAGCTTAGGCCGATCGACAATTCAACTGTCAGCCGAAGCCAAGTACTCGGTGCTGAATTTGAAATGGCAGAGGTCTAGAACTCTCAAGCGAGTGAAAGTGTACTTGAAGTTGCAGACTACCATCAAACTTAATAACCTCCGACAATTTAGAAGTCGTAAGGAATAATCGTTCTTCAAGAAGCGAGAAGAACTCCTCTCGTCGCTTCGGAATTACAGAATGAGAAGAAATTTACAACCAGACTGTTCGCCATTGCTTTTGAATTTGTAATTCTTATACGCATGGCTACTATTCTGAAAAGAAAAAATAATATCGAAAGAATGACAACTGCAACCAAAGATCAGAACATCGTTAATTCCAATTCATGACAGAAAGTAGTGCGTGCATTAGATCCAAATAATAGTGAAAGGAAGAGGACTGTGTACTTACCAGTTAAAGCCTGATTCTTTAAAGAATCTAACTACCAAGTATAAAGCAGCTTCAAACGTTTGATTACCGTTCGAATGGTTCAAATTGCTCTGAGCACTACGGGCCTTAACTTCTGAGGTCATCAGTCCCCTAGAACTTAGAACAACTTAAACCTAACTAACCTAAGGACATCACACACACCCATGCCCGAGGCAGGATTCGAACCTGCGACCGTAGCGGTCGCGCGGTTCCAGACTGTAGCGCCTAGAACCGCTCGGCTATCCCGGCCGGCGATTACCGTACAAATGAGTTAATGTGTTAAATATTTGAAGTTAAGAATGTGAGTGAGAAATGTTTTAAAGGTGTTTGCTGTTATGCTTAAAATTCGTTGGAAGTCGGCAATGCTCTCATTCCTGGGTAAATGAAGCGGCATCAGCTGAGTTGCTTCGAGACAAGAAAAGTATTACAGTTTCTTACTGTAATATTTGTCTCACTACGTTAATTAATTAACATAATACCTCTTAACAAATATGACATATTTTAAATTTTTAAATTCGTTTGGTAATTATTACAGTCTAAAACAAAAAGAGTGACACGACACGAAGGAAATACCAGAGTGTGGGAAAATCGGTGGGTGTGATGTACACCTACGGGAAAACAAATATCACAATTTCAGAAAAATCGGATGATTCATTCAAGACACAGAGTTTCACAAAATGGACAAGTCAATAACGTGTTGGTCCACCTATGGCCCTTACAAAGGCAGCTATTTGGCTTGGCATTGATCGATGTTCTCCAGAGGGATATCGTGCGAAATTCCTTCCAATTAGCGAGTTCGTCAAGATCTCGGACTAGTGGGAGTAATCTGCCAAAATGCACCAAACGTTCTCAACTGGGGAGAGATCCGGCAGACTTGCCGGACAAACTAGGGCTCGGCAATCAAGAAGACAAACAGTAGAATCCTTCGCTGCGTGCAGGCTGGCATTATCTTGCTTACATGGGAGCCTAAGATGGCTTGTCGTGAAGGGCAACAGAAGGGCTCATAGAATATTATCTGGCGTACCGCTATGCTGTAAAGATGCCTGTACAACTTACTCGGGTCTCCTAGGAGGTAAGGATTAATTAGACATAGTATAGTTATTAATACAAACGTGATAGAAACCTTGAATGTAAAATAAAGGGTTCTGCTATGAGAACAAGTGGCACCCCAGATTACTTGTTGTCGAGCCATATGGCGGGCGATAGTCAGCTTGGTTCTTTACCACTGTCCGTGGCTTCCTCAGACAAGTCTTCGCCGGTCATCGTGGCTCAGTTCGCAGCGGAAATCATCAATGAAGGTAGATCTATTCCAGTCAATAATACCCCAGGCCCCAGTGACCATGGGACGTATGTTGGAGACCTCCCAGGTGCCTGTGGGATACCAAACGCAACTGTCGTACGCCACACGGCCCAACAATCAGGTGTGGTACACTTTGTTTTGTTGATCCAACTCTGGCCCTTATCCAAGCAGTTATTCGGCTTGGCATTGATTGATAGACTTGTTATACCTCCTTCTGAGGGACATAGTGTCAAATCCTGTCCTACTGTACTGTTATATCGTCAAAATCCTAACTGGCTGAGGGGACCTGACGACAATGCTGCAGACGTTGTCAATTGCGGAGAGATCTGGCGACCTTTCTGGTCGATGTAGAATTTGGCAGAACTGTTTCTCGCAGTCTGTAGCCGGGCATTATCTTACTGAAATTTAAACGCAGGATGGCTTGACATGAAGGACAACAATGTTGAGTTTAGAAAGCTCATCGACGTAACGAAATGCTGCAAAGGTGCAGCGGATGATAACGAAAGGGTACTGCAATGAGAAGAAATGGCCCTCCAGACCATCACTCCTGACTATCGAGTTGTATGGCAGGCGACAGTTTGGTATCTCGCCACTGTCTTGGCATATCCGGACACGTCTTCAGCCTGGAATCACATTCACTCGAGTAGCACCTACTTTCCCAAGCCTTGATTCTATTGCCAGTCATTCCTTCTAGTAAGGATTTCTCGTGGACATATTTCCTCGACGACGCTTCTAGTAAATTTTCTGCACATTGAATTTTCCACAATGATCGACTGCGGCACTCTCTCCTTCAGATGTTCTATTCCACATAGTAATGTGCTACAAATGAATAATGTCAGTAATGTTCTCTTAAATTCGGTATCAGACTTTTTGCACCGATAGATCTCTTTCATTTGTGAAGGATTCCTTCTCCAGCACCAATCGTCTTCTCGTTTGCTTCGCTCCGTCAAACTAATTCAAGCAAATTATTACACTCGTCTGTACAAGTGAGCATCAACTGTGTCTTTGCGTTGGTTACCCTTAAACCGTATTACGTACTAAATACCTGCGAAAAGTCACTACCAACTGCAACCCATTGAAAGCACTGACATAGTTTTTAAGATAATTATCGATACAAGCGTCACTGTGCACAGCTATTAAATCTAACATCACTGTCATTGTTCATTGTTGGTTCTAACATGTTGTGAAGATGTTGTAATGAATAAATAGTTTTACTTCAAAAAAGGGGTACAAAAATGGTTACAATTTAATAATAAGAGAGTGGAATAAAATTTCCATACTGTTAAATCTACGAGGAAGGCTGCCTGCAATTTACGAAAACATTTTGAGGAAAATGAATCTGCAGCGGATTGTCATAGTCTGGTAGTCCGTCAATAATTGATGAAACTAAGCTTACAGGCTTACAAGGGTATCTCTAGAGCCCGGATATCTAATCGCAGGCCATCTTTCGAACAAGATATTTCTAGAACTTCCGTGTGGAGTATTTTACATCAGTCAACATTCAAATATTACACACCTCGTCTCATAAGCGAGCTATTGGAAGACGATATGATCATAGGCATTAATTCTGCGAAACAGTGTTAAATGAATAATGAGAAGATTATGATGAGTTGTTTTCTAACATAATTTGGAGTGGTGATGCAAGTTTCAAATCATCAAGCCATGTTAACAACCGCAGTTACAACTAATGGTATACAGAGAGTGACAGTAACTGGAGAAAACTACCTGGAAATGTTGACAGCTTGTGCTGTTCCTGCACAAGAAATAGCCTGGGATGACTTGAACTAACTTCCCTTTCGAAATGATGGCGTTGATGAGGTATTTGTTGGGAACTCAGAGGGGCAGTAGAAATATTATTCAGACCTTCTGACCTTGCACCAATGCATTCTTTTCTCTTGGGTTGTGTTGGAATATATGCTGCAAAACAGCAAACGATTGAGGACTTGAAAGAAGCTATTTACAACCATTTTGAAGACTGATTCTAATGAACGACTGTGCATGCAACTGTGGTCTAGGTGTGAGGCTGTCCTCCGCAACGCGTTGACTGGTTGCGGAAGGGCGGTTGCGGCGTGGCGGCGACGGACTCGGGAATTCTATTTCACCACTCTCTACGTTCGTCAGAGCGCCAGGCGATGGTGAATCGTGCCAAACCACAACTCACATCAATCTCTCGCCGACATCTTGAGGGAGCTATGGTCAGGGCGAGCACACACGATGGGTTAATGAAACAGCGTCCATTTATGCACACTATGTGATCAAAAGTATTCGGACAACCCAAACACATGCGTTTCTCACATTACGGGGCATTTTGCTGCCACCTACTGCCAGGTACTCCATATCAACGATCTCAGTAGTCATTAGGCATCGTGAGAGAGCAGAATTGGGCGCTCCACGGAACTCACGGACTTCGAACGTGGTCAAGTGATTGGGTGTCACTTTTGTCATACGTCTGTACGCGGGATTTCCACCCTCCCAAGCATCCCTAGGTCGATTGTTTCCTATTGATAGTGATGTGGAAACGTCAAGGAACACGCAAAGCACAAAAGCATACACGCCCACCTAGTCTATTGACTGACAGAGTCCGTCGACAGTTGAATAGGACCGAAATGTGTAATACGAAGACATTTGTCCAGACCATCACACAGGAATTCGAAAGTGCATCAGGATCCACAGCAAGTACTTTGACAGTTAGGCGGGAGGTGAGGAAATTTGGATTTTATGGTCGAGCGGCTGCTCATAAGCCACACATCATATCGGTAAATGTCAAACGACGCCTCGCTTGGTGTAGGGAGCATAAACATTGCACGACTGAACAGTGGGAAAACGTTGCGTGGAGTGACGAATCACAGGACACAATGTGGCAATCCGATAGCAGGGTGTGTGTATGGCGAATGCCCGGTGAACGTCTTCTCCCAGCTTTTGTACTGCCAACAGTGAAATTCGGCGTCGGTGGTGTTATGGTGTGGTCGTGTTTTTCATGGCGGGGCTGACACTTTTTTTTTTTTTTTTTTTTTGCGTGTCACTATCACAGCACAGTCATACACAGATGTTTTAAACCGTTGACATACAATTAGGGGATGGCGATTGCATCTTCCAACACGATCGAGCACCTGCTCATAATACACGTCCTGTGACGGAGTCGTTATACGACAATAACATCCCTGTAATGGACTGGCCTGCAATAGTCCTGACCTGAACCCAACAGCACACCTTTGAGTTGTTTTGGAACGCCCACTTCGTACCAGGCCTCACCAACTGACTTCGATACCTCTCCTCAGTGCAGCACTCGTGAAGAATGGGCTTCCATTCCCCAAGAACCCTCCCAGCATCCGATTGAACGTATGCCTGCGAGAGTGGAAGCTGTCATTAATGCTAAGGGTGGGCCAACACCATACTGAATTCCAGCATTACAGATGGGGTGCGCCATGAACTTGTAAGTTAATTTCACCCAGATATCAGGATACTTTTGATCACATAGTGTATCATGTCATAGCGGAACGACGCCACCGTGGGAGGACTTTGATTAATGTACTTACGACCGATTATGGGCAGCGTTTTGATACCCAACGGGATATCGGGGCGGCCCTTCACGCACATTACGTTATGCTGTACTCTGAACAACGTCAACACCCTGAGAACTATACGGCGGTCTCCAGACTCTGCTTTGGCTCGGTTCCCGAGGATACGGATCTGCTTGCTAACGTCACATAGAACGAAGTCGCAATGCTATCCAGGCGGGATCTTCTAACAGATAGACTTTTCCTGATGGCCACCTACTGGAGTGTAATCAGACATTTCATCCCCTTCTGACGCCTCTATGGACGACTATTTGTCAGGACTTTCTGTCACCTTTTGTGTCGATTCCAGATGGCTTCTCCGATGGTTTTCCCATTCCCATCCACAAGCCTGGGGGTACCTCACAGATATGAGATTATACCGTCTGTTGACGTCACTCAACAGCGACCCGGCTATTGGATGCGCGGCTTAAACGGACAGCCCGGTACGTGTTTTCCGCCGATCAAACTTATTTGGGAGGTTCCAATAACATCCGCACAGCCTCTGTCGTTCTCGAGACATAATCGCTCGTGCTCGCACTCATCGCATGCCTGGACTTTTGGCAGCTCCTGACTTCAGCCAGGCGTTAGATCGGGTCGATAACGACTACCTGGTAGAGGTGCTCCGCAGTATGGTCTACCCTGATACTATCGTCGATGTCGCAATGCATCTCCCTCGGGGAGCTACGTCTCGTGTACTCTAGAATGGGTGTCTCGCTCCTCTCATCTCGATCCGTCGATTAGTGCGTCAATACTGCCCGCTCTCTGCACTGATGTATACTTTCACGATGGTAACTTTGCTCTGTGGTCTCCGTCAACGCCTCTCTGGGATGTCTCTCAGCGAACATGTATTCAGCTGCACTGCTTAAGCAGACGATCTCGTCATCGTTCTTCGTAGAAGTGGTGAGGTCAGGTAGTCACCGGCATGGGTTACCACCTGCGGTGAAGGTTTTGGTAGCTGCCTAAAAGTCCGCAAATCGAGCGTCATGGCTATAGGTGCGGGGCTTTCTGCAGACAGTGCTGCTCCTTTGCGTGTAACTGATACCATCCGATGCTTAGGACATGATTTCGCAAGAGATCTGCGGCAGACAATTGTCCTGAAGTGCCGATGCCTACTTTTTAACTACGAGCTGGGCCTTGGATCACAGGTTACGAACACTCGAACATCTGCAACGGACACAATACGTAAATGTATAGTTGGCGTCACGTATCCTTCACGTAGCACAGACACTTCCTGTTCCGCCATGGCCCGCCGCATGCTAGCGGCAATGGGTTCATTTGTTTGCCAGGGCTTGTTGTTCGGATAAGGTACGAGACCCTCACCACCCCGTGGTGCAGGGGCTCTTTGGGTCTATTTCATGTGCCTGATAGAGAGGCATTTTCCATTGGCTCTCAAATGGCACCGTGGCGTCGTAGTCCGACGTGCTTTGCCTGACTATTTCTGGAGGCCCTTGCACAACACTCTGTCTCAGTACCTATCCAGCTTTCGGAAGTCCAACACCTTCTTCTACTACAGCCACCTTTTCCTCAAACTGGGCTACGTCCGTACTGTGATATTGCCGGTGCAATTGACATTCACGAAGGCGATCTGTGGTTCCCTTCAGCAGCACAGGTCACGGAATGTGATGGAGTGGAAGCATCCCCATGTCGAATGGTGTGCCGTTTGGCGATCGGTGTGCGCTCCTTATCTTTAAACTGACGTCCTGTCTGCATGGTACCTTACTGACAATGGGAAGCAAGTATGACGGTCACGTCTTCACAGGATTCACCGAGCAGTCACCCTTTCGTGTGTCACTTCTGTGATGTTTTGGACACAGACGAGCACCGCCTGGTGTACAGATCGCAAGAGGTGTCTGGTTCTTGGTGCGACAGATGTTGTCTCTAATTACCCGTACGGCTCCTCATCAGATACCTACTCAACTGCTCCTCTCCTAACAAGCGAAGACGAACTCTGTGAAGTGGATCTGTGAACGTGCAGCTCACTACTTGTTTGCTGATGGCAGTTCTTTAATGAATATCGTAATGAAGTTATCCGCAATCCAAAATACAGACACTTCTTCTCCATTTACCAGTGCAGCTTATTTGCAGTGTATTCAAATGGTTCTGAGCACTATGGGACTTAACTTCTGAGGTCATCAGTCCCCTACTACTTAAACCTAACTAACCTAAGGACATCACACACATCCATGCCCGAGGCAGGATTCGAACCAGCGACCGTAACAGTCACGCGGTTCCGGACTACAGCGCCTAGAACCGCAGGCCACCGCGGCCGGCGCAGTGTATTCCTTAACCCATCTCAGAGCTGGGTTGTTCCTGTCATGAAGAGTTGATTCCCACCTCTTCTACACTTAGAACCGATACATTCTCTGATCATAGGAATGTTCTTCTAGAAAAAACTATACATCGATAGTCTCAACGTGTCTCTTCTCACTGCGCCTTCCTCCTTGCGACGTCGGTTTCCTGGTATTCTCGGTGGTATTAATATTACAAAAATAAATAAATAAGAACAAAATAAAATAAAATCAAGGAAAATAAATAATAAACGATGTTCATTGTAACTGCACTCCGCATTCTTTATCCTTTCTCCTTGGTTCCTGGAGGATGGGTACGAGACATGGTGGCCAGGCCTCGGAATGCGACCTTTACCCACTTGGACCCCACCCCTCCATTTGGGCGCCGGGAAGGTCGTAGAATGTCAGAAGTTTGAATGTGGTAGGGAAGCTAGAATATCTGAAAAGGGAAACGCAAAGGCTCAATATAGTAGATATGATAGGTTACAGCGAAGTGAAATAGAAAGAAGACAAGGATTTCTGGTCAGACGAGTATAGGGCAATACAAACAACAGTTGCAAACAGTATAACAGGAGTAAGACTCGTTATTAATAGGGAGGCTGCAAAGATAATGTGTTACTGTGAACAGTTTAGTAATAGGATTGCTCTCATCGGAATCGGAATCAAAGAACACCTACAACGATAGTCAGCGTATATATGCTGACATCACAAGCTGCAGATGAAGAGACAAATTCAGTGCCTGAGGATATTGAACGGGTAGTTCTGTACACAAAGGGAGGTGAAAATCTAATAGTTACGGGGGACTGGAATGTGGTTGTAGAGCAAGGAGTAGAAGAAAAAAATACGGGAGAATGGGAATGGAAGAGGAGGAAGAATAATTTAGTTCTGCAATAAATTTCAGCTATCAATAGCGAATACTTTGTTCAAGAATCACAAGAGGGGGTGATATACTTGGAAAACGTCTGGAGGTAAGGGAAGAATTCAATTAGATTACATGATAGTCGGACAGAGATACCGAAATCACATACAGGCTCAGGTCACTATTTAGTAACGATGAAGGTCAGTTGTAGTTTAAGAGATTAGTCAGGAAGAATCAATACGCAAATGATCGGGACACGGATGTACCAAGGAATAAAGAGATACGTTTGAAGTTCTCTAAGGCTATAGAAACTGCAGTAAGAATAGCTCAGTAGCAAGTGCACTTAAAGAAGAATGGACACCTGGAAAACAGCAGCCACCGAAGCTAGAAGGAAAGAGACAGGCACAAATAAGATACCGCCAAAGAAACCATGGGTAACAGGAAGGACACATAAAAAGCCGACTAGTACAGACGAGAGGGTATTACTGGCCAAATGCAGTCTACCAATACAATATGTCGGCCACAGTTTATGGAAAAAATATCTGAGAATATTGCATGGAAGTGAATCGTGGAACGTGGGGAAAACAGGAAAAGAAGAAAATCGAAGCATTTGAGATGTTATTCTATAGAAGGATGTTGAAAGATAAGTCGTTTGTTTAGGCAAGAAATAAACAGGTTCTCCGCAGAATCGGCGGAGATTGGAACATATGTAAATCATGGACACGATAGTGGGACAGGATGAGGTGACATGTGTTAAGACATCAAATAATCACTTTCAGGGTACTTGAAGGAGCCATAGAAGACAAAAACTGTACTTGAAGACAGAGGTGAAACTACTGCAGAATCAGAATTCGTGGCTAGCCTCATCAAACCGGTCGGCATAGTGTTGACCCCAAAAAAATCAGCAGGCGTAATTGAGAGATGATGAAATGTGTGTGGGGGCAATATGTGTTACGTTATTTGAATTTGTACCAAAGGTTTTTCCAAATATATGACTTACGATCTGAGATCCAAATATTATCATCAGCCACAAAATGAGGAAGTGTACACTATCCGTCGAGGAGACTGAAATGTCACATATGTAACCAGTTGAAGAGAATAATGCAAAGAAAAGTTTGAAAGCCAAATGTAAAGAGGTACCGGATAAATATTGGTTTCGCTTCGGTAAACGAATAGGTACAAGTTAGCAATGTTGATTTTACATTTATTAATAAAAGAATAAATAAAGAAGGAACCTGAATACCACCTCACACAAGCAGAAAGGAAGTTTTTACATTATTTTACATTGAGCTGGAAATGGCGTGGCGCTTTGCACTGATGATAACATCGAATCGTTACAAACTTCAGAAAAGCGTTTCACAGAAAATTTCTCAACGTAAATTTGTTTCATATCCCCATTTGAAACACTGAAGTCGATTAGATCTTCTCCAATTGCTAGCACTTTGCAGTTACTGAAGATTTAATAAGCCCTTCTCGGATTTCCTTAGCAGAAAAGCCAATGTATCATTTCCAAGGAAAACTCTTAAGAGCCCTGTTCAGTATCAGTGCTGGGATTAAGTTACTGGAGAGAGATCTGCGCGGTGCAGTAACGACATTTCAAGGAAGGTCACCATGTTAACTGTTGACACACATTCGTATTCCGAGTCACTCCTACGATCCTTTGTTTGGCAACAAGTTGTTCTAACAGACAGTATTTACCAGATCTGCGAATCACGAGTGCTACGAGCTCGACTTAGCGGTTTTCCAAATGGCTCCGCACTTTAGGGAGCCAACGAGGCATCACTCCTCAAGCGCTGCACTTCACAGGCCAGCGGCAAAGTTAAACTCTCTGCCGCGCTGCGTGCTCCCGTTACATCGCCGGCACATAAAATGTTCATAGGGCCCCGAGAGCAAACTACGTCGCTTGTAAGCACCCAGATTTCAAACAAAATCCTAGAGTGAATGCGGTGTAGCGGGAAATCGGTAATGCGTTCACTGAGACGTTACAGACATACGCTACCGATGTTACCTACAAACTTCTGATTGCACAAACAACCTAAAAAAAATTATCATGCCGTTTACTGACATTACATGCAGAAACACCAACAAAAGCTGTAAGAATTAAAGAGCTGGGAGACACGGAGCCTGATGGATACATTTCATCACGAATTTTAAAAGGCCACTTACTCAGAAGTAGTGATCTGTTATCTACAGCACCTCGTCGCACTTGATGATTGTGAATCAAAAGTAGCACAAGCTGAAAAATTATAACAGACATGAATTTTAAACTTTGTAGATAACTTTTGGAGCTCAGACAGTTCGCCTTTTGAGCTATACTCGAGACACATAATACCACTATTAAACAAAGGTCGATTTTATAACCTCCGGCGAATGTATCCCTAAATACCAATAGCCTTTATTCCAACACTCCTTATTTATGAGAGGCTAGACATGTAATATCTGACATGCAGATCCATTTTAATACGGAAGGGAAAATTCTGAAGAGCGAAATGAGTGGCATGTGCAACACGTAATGAAGAAACAGAAGAAAAATGCAACGAACCAATTCCGTGTCGAAATGATAACGATATTATATTCACGTTCTGGACGTAGTACACTATGTGATCAAAAGTATCCGGAAAACCATAAAAACATACTTTTTTCATATTACGTGCATAGTGCTGCCGCCTACAGCCAGGTAGTCCATATCAGCGGCCTCAGTAGTCATTAGACATCGTGAGAGAGCAGAATGGGGCACTCAGAGAAGCTCACGGACTTCGAACGTGGTCAGGTGATTCGGTGTCACTTGTGTCATACGTCTGTACGCGAGATTTCCTCCCTCCTAAACACCCCTAGGTCAATTGTTTCCGATGTGGTAGTGAAGTGGAAACGTGAAGGGACATACACAGCACAAAAGCGTACGGGCCCACCTAGTCTATTGACTGACAGAGACCGCCGAAAGTTGAAGAGGATCGAAATGTGTAATAGGAAGATATCTATCAAGACCATCACACAGGAATTCGAAACTTCATCAGGACCCACTTCAAGTGCTTTGACAGTTAGCCGGGAGGTGAGATATCTTGGATTTTATGGTCGAGCGGCTGCTCGTAAGTCATACATCACGCCGGTAAATGTCAGACGACGCCTCGCTTGGTGTAAGCAGCGTAAACATTGCACGACTGGACAGTGGAAAAACGTTACGTGCAGTGACGAATCACAGTACACAATGTGGCGATCCGATGGCAAGGTGTGGGTATGGCGAATGAGTGGTGAACGTCTTCTGCCAGCGTTTGTAGTGCCAACAATAAAATTCGGAGGCGGTGGTGTTATCGTGTGGTCGTGTTTCTCATGGAGGTGGCTTTCTACCCTTGTTGTTTTGCGTGACACTGTCACAGCGCAGGCCTACACAGATGTTTTAAACTGTTGACATACAATTAGGGGATGGCGATTGCATCCTTCAACACGATCGAGCACCTGTTCATAATGCACTGCCTGTGACGGAATGGATACACAACAGGTAATGGACTGGCCTTAACAGAGTCCTCACCTGAATCCTATAGAACACTTTTGAGATGTTTTGTAACGCCAACTTCGTACCAGGCCTCACCGACCGACATCGATACCTCTCCTCAGTGCAGCACTCCGTGATGAATGGGCTGCCATTTCCCAAGAAACTTTCAAGCATCTGATTGAACGCATGCCTGAGAGAATGAAAGCTGTCATTAAGGCTAAGGGTGGGCCAGCACCATACTGAATTACAGCATTATCGATTATTGTAAGTCATTTCCAGCCATGTGTCCGGATACTTTTGATCACATAGTGTATCTGTTACGTGTGCTGTATTGAGAGTAAAACAAGAAGAGGATAAAGTTTCAAATCCGATATTGTTTATAAAATCTGCAGATGTGTGATATATGTCTTTATACTTCTGTATGCTCTCGTTCTTTTCTTTTCTTTTTTTAGTCATCAGCGTTATGACTGGTTTGATGCAACCTGCCACGAATTCTTCCTTTGTGCCACCCTCATCAGTTCAGAGCAGCACTTGCAACCTACGTTCTAAATCTCTGTTTTCCTCTACAGTTTTTGCTCTCTACAGTTCCCTCTAGTACCCTTGTAGTAGTTCACTGGCGTCTTAAAAGCTATCCTATCATCCTGTAACTTCTCCTTGTCAGAGTTTTCCATATTTTCCTTTCCTCTCCGATTCTGTGCATATCCTGCTCACTTCTTACCTTGTCAGTCCACCTAATTTTCAACATTCTCATCTCAATTGCTTCGATTCTCTTCTATTTTGGTTTCCCCACAGTCCATGTCTCACTATCATGCAATGCTGTGCGCCAAAAGTGCATTCTCAGATATTTCTGCCTCAAATTAAGGCCAATGTTTGATGCTAGTACACTTCTATTAGCCAGGAATCCCCTTTTGGCCAGTAATAGTTTGCTCTTGATGTCCTCCATGCTCCGTCCATCATGGGTCATTTTGCTGCCCAGGTAGCATCATTCCTTAACTTAATCTACTTCGCAACAATCAATGCTGATGTTAAGTTTCTCACTGTTCTCATTTCGGCTACTTCTCATTACTTTCGTCTTTCTTCGATTTACTCTTTGTCCATATTCTCTACTCGTTAGAATGTTCTTTCCATTCAGCAGATCATGTAACTCTTCTGTATTTTCAGTCGGACAGTTATATCATCAGCGAATCGTATCATTGATATCCTTTCACCTTGAATTTTAATTCCACTCCTGAACCTTTCTTTTATTTCCGTCATTGCTTCCTCGATTTACAGATTGAACAGTAGGGGCGAAAGCCTACATCCTTGTCATACACATTTTTTAATCCGAGCACTTAGTTCTTGGTTGTCCACTTTTATTATTTCCTCTTGGCTGTTGAACATATTGTATATGATCCGTTTCTCCCTATAGCTTACTCCTGCTTTTTTCAGCATTTCGAACATCTTACACCATTTTACATTGTCGAATGCTTTTTTCCAGATACTCTCTTCTGCCTTATTTGATCTTAACTCCTCCAAAGCTCTCTTAATCTCCAGTTCTAATACTGGATCCCCTGTATCTTCTAAATAGATTTCGGTTCTTTCTTCAGTCACAGCAGACAAATATCCCCCTCGTAGAAACCTTCAACGCACTCTTTCCACAGATCCGCTCTCTCCTGTGCTTTTAACAATGGAATTCCCGTTTCACTTTAAATGTTACGACCCTTGCTTTTAATTTCACCGAACTATGTTTTGACTTTCCTATATGCTGAGTTAGTCCTTCCGACAACCTTTCCTTTTTCAACCTCTTCAGATTTTTCACGCAGCCATTTCGTCTTAGCTTCCTTGCACTTACTATTTATTTCATTTCTCAGCGATTTGTATTTCTGTATTCCTAAATTGCCCTGAAAATTCTTCTACCTCCTTGTTTCATCTTTCTACTGAAATATTTATCCTGTTACCCATGGTTTCCTCGCATTTACGCTCTTTGTACCAAAGTTTTTCTATCCAACTTCTGTGATTGCCCTTTTCAGAGATTTCCATTCTTCTTCAACGGTACTGCCAATTGAGCTACTGTTTATTGCCGTATCCTTAGCCTCAGAGAACTTCAAGTGTATCTCTTCATTCTTTAGTACCTCCGTATCCCACTTCTTTGAGGATTGATTCTTCCTGACTAATCTCTTAAATTTCAGCCTGCTCTTCATTACTACTGCTTTGTGATTTGAGTCTGTATGTGTTCCTGGATACGCCTTATAATCCAGTATCTGATTACGGTATCTCTGTCTAAAATCATCCCGTATTACCCGGCGTTTTCCACCGTCTCCTCTTGTGGTTATTGGACCGAATATTCGCTATTACCAGCTGAAATGTGTTACAGATGCCAATTTATATTTCTACCCTCTCATTCCTTGTCCAAAGCCTATATTCTCGTGTAACTTTTCTTCTACTCCTTCTCCTACAACCGCGTTCCAGTCCCCCATGACTATTAAATTTTCATCTCCCTGTATATACCGTATTACTCTTTCAATATCCTCACATACTTTCTCTATCTTTCATCTTCAGCTTGCGACATAGGCTTATAAAAATGAACTACGGTGGTTTACTGTTGATTCTGATAAGAACAACCCTATCATTGAACTGTTCACAGTAACACACTCTCTGCCGTCCTTCCTATTCATAACGAATCCTACGCCCGTTACACGTTTCTACTGCTGATGATATTACCCTATACTCATCCGTCCAGAAATCCTCGTCTTCTTTCCATTTCACTTCACTGACCCCTACTATATCCACATTGAGCATTTACATTTCCCTCTTCAAACTTTCCAGCTTCCCTACCACGTTCCAACTTCTGACATTTTTCGCCCCGACTATTTCATCGTTTCATTGGTTATTCAATCTTTTTCTCATAGCCACCTGTCCTCTGGCATAACCCCCCCCCCCCCCTCCCAGAGACCCAAATGTGGGAGTATTCCGAAATCTTCTGACAATGGAGAGATCATGACACTTTTTCAATTACAGGCCACACGTCTTGTGGATACAAGCTATGTGTCTTTAATGCAGTGGTTTCCATGGCTTTCTGAACCTCATGGCTTTGACTATTGCTAATTCTTCCACCTTTAATGGCAGTTTCCCACCCAAGAACAAGATAGTGCCCTGACCCTATGCCCGCTCTTCCGCCCTCTTTGACAAAGCCGCTTGCAGAATGAGGGCGACTTCTTACTTCTTTTAATTCTTAGCGACGCAATCACTAAAACATTTCACAACGCGTGAAAGGCTTATGTAACTTTGTGATAAAGAGATATAAGAGGATAACCAGTCAAGCATATCCTTTGACATACGTTTCCACCGAACTCAGCTACAGCACGCCTTTTTTTAATTACATAATATACAGGTCCGTCGTCATAATCTTACGTCTTGTGGCCTTTACGTAAGATTGTAGAATGAAGGCTTTCACGACCGGGTGACATGGCTGTTGATATACTTTCCGGGATGTGAGGTCGTGGTCCAAGAACTTTTCTGCTCCTTACGTTTCGTCCAGGACTGCGCTGGACTTCATCAGAGGCGCTGCTCATCACGTGTCACCTGAACCACGCCCCCCTTTCTCACAATATGTAAGTCCCTCTCAGACACCCGACCAGTCAGTCGGCAAGACTCAACTCTGAAAGAGGCGTGGTCGTCAAGAGGGGGGGGGGGGGGGGGGGGAGAGAGAGAGAGAGAGAGAGAGAGAGAGAAAGTAAATGTAAGAAATATCCAGGACGTGGATGTACTGTTCAGTCTATGGCTTTTCTGATGAGGCTTCAGAAGATGTTTTACATCTAAACGGCTTTCCCATTTTTAAAAAGAGTTACAGTCTGATAATCATTTGTTTTTATATATTGATGACTAAGTAAAAAAATCTGATGTACTAACAGGTTTCGCTGCTTATATTACTAGAAAACACGCCTGTGTGTTCAAAATCACTTCTGCAAACTTGAACGGAGGCTGTCGATTCGGGGAAATGTTCTCGCTGGAATTGCGACTACAAGGGAAGGAGGAGTGTTGGCGAACCGTTCCGGATCACCACACCTAGCTTGAGCGTCTTGGGCTGGATGTCAAAACTCCTTGCAGGGTCTCATGGACTGAGGGCATGAAACACTGCTTTTGGTCATGCGTCCCTTCTATGGGAACGTTAATCCCGACGGCCCCATTGGTGCATTTGGAGGGGTCTTGGTAATGTACCACCATCTCATTGTTATCACTCATCGGTATAAACAACACAAATATACTTCTAACTCTACGGGTTTTACGTCTATAAGTGCTTTCGGACTCTGTTAGCTGCAGTGAAGTGGTTGCCTGAGGGTACTTTCCAGTGTCCCACGAAATATCATTTGTTTCGGTTCCATTCGCGTGTGGAGCGTGAGACATGTGACTGCTTAAATGCCCCAGAGCATTCAGTAATTACTGTAATTTTGTCTTTGTAATTTCTTGGGGAGGGGGGGGGCCTAGGGAGAGATATGTAGATGCTATGTTCCTAGATTCCTCACTTATTCCTTGTCCTTGGAAATAACGCAAGGGGATCTCCGTCAGTAATGTCGTACACCATTATATTTTTATTATTACTGGATCCTCAGTTACTGTTAAAATTTCCACTCGTGAAATAACCCTGCTCAGTTTTCGCCTCCGTCGAATTTCTTAACACTGTTTCTGTGTCGACACTGAATACGGTTATTGGAATAGTGAGCACATATTTTTCTGATACGCAGCACATTCCTTTGGTTGTAATGTATATCACTTTATGCAAGCATTTTCTTTTAGTTACGTGGACATTACAACAAAAGGCCTGCTAATACATCGGACGTGCTGCTATCCGCTTTGTGTTCTGAGAGAAGGAATAGCTCTATTACGTTCCACATGGATATATTGTGACTGCAATAATATTAGAGATTGAAGACTTTGGTTAATTCTGGTTTATGTATAATAGTCCGTGGTCTAGGTCGTGTTTCTGCGTCTAACTTTCCACGTCATGCTGAATACATCCTCACAGTGTATAAAAACTAATTAATTTTGTAAGTTAAAAGAACTCAGCTAGCCAATCTACGTTTCTGCATTCTCTGAGTTTGTCCAGAATTGAAAGACGGTAAGTTAATTACAGAAACATGCCTTGGATCACGGATGAGAGAGAAATCATCAAGATGTAAATCTCGTCCGTGGAAGTCTGCATCACTAACGGTGTCGCAACAGCAATGGTCAATAAAGACCCCTCCCCAATGCTTTCCGAGATAGAAAATATTTACAAGGAACTGGACTAAACTCTGAATGGAACCCTGTGTGGCGCCCTTTTTGATTTCTCCGCAGTTCTGTCCAGCAAGATCACCAGACTATAGGCCATTAGATTTTTGTTTGTGAAGTTGGGTGAAGTCCGAGGTGTACAAAACAAAGATGAGTACACGAGATGAGCGACAGCTTCAATATGACACATACGCTAATGCTTGGAGGTGAATGTCTGAAGAATACTTATTTTTCAGTCGATACTTTGCAAAAAGCATATTGTAACATTTACTAAGTTGTATATATGTACTCCAGACAACGTATTGAATAATACGATAAATAAATAGCAATGTACATTAAATGTGTTGTGTCCCGGAAACCATTCTGAATAGTGCATATGTTCCTAAGTAGATATTTCTTTCAAATTACTTTTTTTGTCATATCGTTGAATATTATCCATTTCTCCTAGGACACCCTGTATTTTGAACAATGTTGATCTGCTATAAATATCTAGTGTCACCATCCTTAAGGTGATGATGCGAAAGACCGTACATCACAATACATTATCAGTAAATAACATTATTTCCCAAATATCAATAAACTACGAGAATTGGAGGTCAATCGCGAATCAGTTTATCACAAAGTTCTACAACGAACTATTTAATGCAATCTGTGTTATGAAATGGTTTGGTAGTTCCTCGACATGGCAACACGATGAATCTGTATTGCCGAATGTCGTAATATGCAATATTACAGTTTAAGCTGCGCCATTCTTGAAACAGAAAAATTATTCATATTTGCTGTAGCAATGAAAATTTTCAAAGAACTCACATTGCTGTATATATATACAATGTGTTACGTGCGTTTACTGGTTCGCCACACATTATTCGCTTAAATTATTCGCACTTCTTCCGTCTACGATGAAACGAATCTCGTTAATATGTGCAGTAAGCCAACCGCTACTACAAATCTTAAGCGGAACTTCTGTAAAATAATACGTCTCTCCACATAACATTAAAACGGTGGATATACGGACGCCATAAATTAAGATATGCACTTCATAAACATTAGCACAAGTGTTCCACACGGCCACTATTCATGTAATGGCAGGATTCAGCGCGTCTCCTCTAAGGTGCGCGTGTTCATCAATGCCTGACGTGTTCTGAATGCACTAGCACCCATCCAAAATGCGCTCCCGGTGTCTTCAACACTACCAACAGAACTGGAATGCACGAAAGTTGTAAGTATCGCCCTTTAAAAAAAATCCACGGATCAATGCGGAGGACCTGGGAGACCACAGTATTGCCGTACCATGAGCGATACATTGTCCTTGGTAGAGGAAGCCTAAAATCTTGATAGAACTGAGAGCTCTGCACGTAGCACTTCTAAAAGGGTCACTTGAAATGAACTGGGCGTTTGTGGTTCAAACCACTTTCGGGCGGGGACCATCTTGAGACTGTCAAACAATCTGTATTCATACAAAAAATGGCGTTACGTGTATACGTCCTCGCCATTAGTGTCAAATGTTCAACAGCGTTAAAAGAAGTTCTTCAAAAGATACATTTGCTGTCGAAAGTTTATCATTCTGCAATTTATGCTTGCGGTATTTAGAAGCAAGCGTAGCCTTAGACATTATCAGCGTTATAGGTCTGGCATCAATGCACTTGAGCATACGTTATAACGGAGAAACCACTTGCTTCCGGGCTATGTTCTCTGTTATTGCCCTATAATCGCCCTTTCGTTTGTACCTGTAGTAGTCACATTGTGCAGAACAAACGACTAATTTTCGTCAGTTCCATTATTTGCGAGTACAACTGCGTCAAGAATTAGTCTTGACTGATACAGCACCTATGCTCCAACTCAGAATCCCTTTTTAAAAATATACTCCAAAGACAGTCACTGTCAGACGTGCCGACAGACGAAACATGTGTGCCAGAGAAGGCCTGAGACGTAAATCATAGCTCGTCGCTGACAATGTTCCTACCCACTAACCCTCAATGCGATTCGTAACGGCAAACCTCCAGTATCTGTATACTACTTCACAAATTGCTCGCAAACTCTCCTGTACACCTGGATTAAGTATAAAGACGGGAAGTAAGGATGTGAGTCTCTCTGGATCAGTAATAGCTTTGGATTAGTTTCCACAGAGAACATTTTACACTTCAGTCACATTGCGCAGCTGAAAACTTCTTGACAGAATATACCTATACGGCAGACTAGAAGTACGAATTGCTTTGTAGTTCTTTCGGCTTGCTGTCGCTACTGAAGCTTGGATCGGATCGTTCATGAAAAGAACTATGCTTCCTTGAAAGCATGATATTGGCGGTATTATACAAGAAGGTGCTGACCAAAGCTAAGGGCCTTAAAATGTATTCATTATTAATTATTCGATTTTTGTATTGCTGCTGTTTAAGAGTCCTAATACCCCAATCAAAAGGGTAGCTCAACCAATGCTAATGCGAAACGTATTGTCGAAGCTAATCATAATTGGATATCGGTCTTTTCTACTGGTCGTTCAGCTTGTTATGATCAAAAATTTATCCATGTAGTTTCCCTGAATGTAACTTTCTCCATATGAATTTCAGAGTATCGAGACTACTACTGGAGGATCAAAGTCAAGACAAGCTACTCTAAATTTTTGTGTATCGAACACACACTTCTAAAATTGGCCTAAACGCTATTTATATGGAGCTGGTATCTGTATAGATATCATTGGTGATCTTGCAGCTCTCGAACAATGACATTACAATTTCCCCGTTGATGTTTATCAACGCCTGTAAGCAGCTAAAGTTCTAGATTTCATTGTAATTTCATTGTTCGAGAGCTGCAAGATCACCAATCGTATCTGTTCTTTCGGAC
Organism: Schistocerca nitens; assembly: GCF_023898315.1. Lineage (NCBI taxonomy): Eukaryota > Metazoa > Arthropoda > Insecta > Orthoptera > Acrididae > Schistocerca > Schistocerca nitens. The sequence goes on from NC_064620.1 coordinate 301,516,611, forward strand.
ATGTCCGATATCATATTCATATAGATAAGGCTTACCATCCAATGATCTTCTTCAGTGCGGATGTACTCACATTCCCCGAACTCTTACGAGAATCCGTAGATTGACTGCCGCGAGTAATGAGTATAGTGGGCAGGGACACTACAAATGTAGTGTGTGGACTGTAAGTTGGAAATGTGGGTCTGACGGGGAGCGTATTAGAGATAAATCTCTGCAGTTGCGCTGTCCTCTGTGTCCTCCGTGGCTCAGAGTGATCCGCACGTAAGTTCGTCTCCATACCTTCGAACACTTGACTTGATCATGCGAGTACATACAATGAAGGCTTTCACGACCGGATGGTACTGTTGTTGATAATTCTTCCGGGTTATATGGCCGTGGTCCATGGAATTCATTTATTCCTAACGTTTCGTCCAGTACTACGCTGGACATCCTCAGGGGTATGGCTGGTCCTGCTGAGTCCTGCCGACTGACGAGTCGGGCGTCGGAGAGCGGCGAAATGTCAAGGAAAGTGGGCGTGGTCTAGCTTGCACATAGTAGCAGAGAGAAAACTAGTCAAAGATAAAATGTAACTATCGATAATAGTCCGTCATAGATAAAAATCACTTATCCATTCTGTAACGCCACTGTCCATATCTCGCTTAATTTCAGAACTTCTTCTTTTCTATTAAAATTATCTTCATGTTTATAAATTTCAATAGCCTCCATATGCAGTCTTGGATAATAGTTCGTGGTAGCACTTAAAACTGTACTTTCAGAAAACTTAACTACATGGTCACCTGACTGAAGTGCATGTTCCGCCACGGCCGATTTATCTATTTTTCCCAGTCGGCAAAGACTTTTATGCTCCTTTACCCTTGTATGTACACTTCTTTTCGTAGTACCGATATAGACCTTGCCACAAGTACACGGAATTTTATACACACCGCTAGATGATAATGGTGGCCTTCTATCTTTAACAGAACGAAGTACTTGTCCTATTTTTTTTGTTAGGTTTGAATACCGGTTTCACTACAATATATAGAAGTCTATTGATAATGTAGAACTGACGACTACCGCTATTGATAATAAGAATAAAATACACGTTAAATCTATTGCTGCTCATGTTATTCGTGGTGGTCCTGTACTTTCTATACGTGTAATTTTAATTTTAGTTTAGTATCTTATAAACTTTTTCTCATGGTAATGGTTGGTTTACTGTAGCAATTGCTACGGGACATAGTGGTGTTAGTAACGTCCTTGGTCTGGAGAATTTTTCTGAATGTGATGTTATTGCATTTCGAACCTATCATGTTGCGGAACAGACTAATAAGAATTTTGGGAAGGCCTGCTTTATGTCTAATTTGCCTGTCGCTTTGTATACTCGTAATAGACGTAAAATAAATTCTGATGAAACTGTTCATGTTTGGGTAAAAGATAATGGAGAATGTGAATATGTAAAAGTGACTGGTGATTGTAACACATCGATAGGGGTTATTGCATTTGGAACCTGTCAGGTTGCGGTACAGGCTAATAAGGATTTTCGATGCAGCTCTCCACGTTATATTATCCTGCACAAGTATCTTGATCTGAGCATAAATGCTACAGCATACACTCTAAGAAAAAAAAAGAAAAAAGAGCCGACGCACCGAGAAGGAATTATCCAAATGGGACAGACATCGGTAGATGAGTACATGTATTGACAAAAAAATATTGCAATCTCAAAAAACTTGAATGATTTACTCAAGAAAAAGAGTTTCACAAGCTGAACAAATCAGTCCACCTCTGACCCTTGTGCTAGCAGTTATTCAACTTTCTGTCCAATTGGTCTGTTAAATCATCAAAATCCCGAGCTGGTTGGAGGGCCCCGTCCATAATGCTCCAAACGTCCTCAATTCTGGAGAGATGAGGGGACCTCGGTGACCAAGGTAAAGTTAGGCAAGCATGGAGACAACCAGTGGAAAATCTCACCGACTGTGGAACGGCATTACCCAGCGGAAATTCAAATGAAAGATTTCTTACCATGAAGGGTAACAAAACGATATACGCCGACGTTATTGTATGGCCCCTTTAGCTGCCCTTCACGGCAAGCCATCCTGAGGGTCAGCAAGATAATCCTACCATGCACTCAGCGGAAGTTCCTACTGTTGCTCTTCGTGCTGGTCGAGCCGAATCTCTCCCCAGCTGAGAATGTTTGGTGTATTATGGCAGGTTCCTCCACCCAGCGGGAGATTTTGAGGAACGTGCCAGTTGGAAGAATTTCAGACTATACTCCTCAGGAGGACATCTTATCTCCACATCGGTCAATGCCAAGCCGGACATTTGCCTGCGTAAGGGCCAGAGGTGGACCAACACGTTATTGACTTACTCAATACGTGAAACTCTTTCTCTTGAATAAATCACCATTTCTTTCTGAAACTGTAATCGTTTCCTTGTCTGTACATGTGCCTCTACCGATTTCCGACCTGTGTGGTTTCTTCGTGGTGCGTCGGTTTTTTATCTTAGAGTGTTTATTCGTTCGAACCTGCTTACTGTGTTCGAGCCTTGGACTTCCTCTACAATTTCTACTCTCCACACTTTCCTCCATTACGAAACTAACGATTACCTGATGTCAAAGGTTGTGTTGAATCAATCGGTTCCTTCTTTTAATCTTGTTGTGCAATAATTTTCTATTTTCCTCAATTCGGTCCCTCTAAAATTCAGCATCCTCCTGCAGCATGACATTTCTAAAGCTTTTATTATATTCTTGTCTTATCTGTTTATTATCTGTCACTTGCCCGCATAGGTACTCTCTAGACCAACACCTTCGTAAAGGCTTTGTAACATTTAAATTTATATGCGATATTAACAAATATCTGTTTTCCAGAAACGCTTGTCAGTCTTCCATGGCTCACTTGAAGGTGACAGGCAGATGTCTAGTCGGAACACGGTGGAGCGAAGTTCACGATGGCCGGCAGCATCCCGAAATCTCTTCGAGTGTTTAATTCGCCGGTAAAAATTTAAATTTCACAACAGTTCTCTTGCTATTGCCAGTCTCTACATCGCCCTTCATCAGTTATTATGCTGCCAAAATAACGAAACGCACCTGCTTCCTTTTGTGTCTCATAATGTAATCTTATTTCCTTACCACTGCTTCATCTAACTGGATTACATTTCATTACCATTATTTTATTTTTGTGGATGATTATCTGAGAGCCTCTTTTGAAGACACTATCCATTTTGTTCAACTCCTCTTCCAAGTACTTTGCCGTTTGCGACAGAATTACAAATTTATTAGTGAACCTTAACGTTTGTACTTTTCCCCGTGAACATTAAATCCCCTTCCAAATTTATTCTTGTTCTCCTTTACAGCTTGTTCACTGTGTAGATTTCATAGCTTCACACAAAGGTTACTATCCTGTCTCACTCGCTTCTCAACTCAGATTCCCTTTCATTTCCTTCGACTCTTATAACTTCAGTCTGCCATCAGACACCTTAAGAATAAACTTACGCTCTAATTTATCCCTGCTACGTTCATAATTTCAAGGAGTACAGTACAGCGAACGTTTTCAAAAGCATACTTAAAACCTACAAATTCTATGAACGTTGGTTTGTCTTTCTTCAGTCTTCCTTCTAAGATATGACGTATGGTCAGTATTGCCGAGTGTGTTCCTTCATATCTCCGCAACTCAAAACTGATCCTCCCCGAGATCGACTTCAATCGTTTTTTTTCAGTTAGTATATTGAAACAATGACTTTAGGCTAATAGTTCAGTAGTAGTCACAACTGTCAGTAGCAACTTTTGAATGGAGTTTCGCCTGTCTCATACACATTGTACAGAAGGAGAAACAGTTACGTTGTTAGCTTACCAAACCTATTTTCATTCTCTGCTTTCGTATGGCATCATGTTCTGGAGTGAGTCATCATTGGGTGAAAGAGTGTTCATTGCACAAAAGCGTGTAATCAGAATAATTGCTGGAGCTCTTCCAAGATCATCCTGCAGACACTTATTTAAAGAGCTAGAGATCTTCACTGTAGCCTCACAATATATATGAAATTTCTTCAGACATTGGATTGGTTCCTGTCGACGCTATTGATAGGGGGGATTTCACAAGGCATGGCCTACACCTTAATAGGAAAGGGAAGGGTAAACTGGCAGGGTTGTTAGCGAAATCCATAAGGGGGGACACTAGTACTCATGGATGTACCTCTTTTTTAGACTAATATCAGTGTCCGATGAGAAGTTCAGGCAGGCAGGTGCTAAAGAGGTCCAAAACTCACAAAATTCTCACAACAGAAAAGTAAATAATAATGTTACCATATTTAACCAAAATATTGGTGGATCAAAGAAAAAAGTAGGTTCTCACAAAAGTAAAGCAAAAAATAATGTTACCATTTTTCACCAAAATATCCCTGGATTGAAGAATAAAGTAGATGATCTCCTGATTTGTTTAGATAACATTGAATCTTATAATGTAATAGATATACTATGCCTGTCTGAGCATCACATTGTGTCTGATATGGAAAAGGTAAATATCAGTGGTTATAAACTAGCTGCACATATGAGTAGAGAGCATAAGGTGAGAGAAGGAGGTGCCATATGTGCCAAAGGTTATCACTGTGTAGAAAGGTTAGATACTAAAACGTTTTGTCTAGAGCAACATATAAAAGTATGTGCCTGTCAACTTGAACTGAAGGAGGGCTCTTTTATAATTGTAACAGTATATAGGTCCCCTTCAGGAAAATTTCATTTATTCCTGGAAAACGTGGATGCCTTGCTGTGCTAGCCGTCAGATAGGGGAAAGCAAATTATTATTTGAGGGGACTTCAATGTTGATTCACTGAAAGAGTGTAACAGGAAGAATGACATGGAATTCTTGCTCAGTTCTTTCAAATTGACATCTGTCATTTTCCTGCTCGGGTAGCAAAGGACAGCAGCACATTGATAGATAACACTTTTATAGACCAAGATAGGCTTGTCCTGTTGAGAATGGCCTTTCTGATCATGATGCTCAGCTAGTTACAGTATATGACATACCTCCATTCAGTAATTCAAAAATACCCCTCAAAGTTGTGCGTTCAATCAATGACTCAACAATTAGAAATTTCAAAAAAAATCTTCAGCAGTTTGACTGGGATGAGGTGCACAAGGAACATGATGCTAATTAAAAATATAACTTATTTCATGATACACTTGTAAGGGAATTTGAAAACTGTTTCCCTAAGAAAGTAGTTCAATCTAATTATGAGAAACCATGCAAAAATCCTTACCTTACTAAAGGAATAAAAATATCTTGTAACCACAAAAGGGAACTGTGTCTAACAACAAGAAAGAGTAATGACCCAGAAACAGCCAAACATTATAAAAACTACTGTGCTACATGAAGAAAGGTTATTAAAAAGTCCAGAAGCATGTGCATCATGTCTGAGATTAATACCTCTGATAACAAAATCAAAACAATTTGGAATATTATTACAAGAGAGACAGGGCAACCAAGAGTATAGGATGACAGCATCACCATCAAAGCAGATAGAAACTTGATAAACCACAAGCCAGAAGTCGAAAACATTTTGTATAATCATTTTTTAAATGTTTTAGAGAAAATAGGATCTAAATGTTCATTAGAAGAAGCAAGGCAGTTAATAGAGGAGGCCTTACCCACACCATTTAATACAATTGAAATTCCACCCACCTCTCCTTCTGAAATTAGGAAGATAACAAACTCTCTCAAGAATAAAAGCTCACATGGAATTGATGGCATTTCCAGCAGGATAATAAAAGCTTGTTACCAAGAAATAAGTGGGACTCTTAGCCACAAATGTAATATCTCCCTGAAGCAGGGTATTTTCCCAGACAGACTGAAGTATGCCATTGTTGAACCACTGCATTAAAAAGGTGATACGTCTGATGTCAACAACTACCACCCAATCTCTCTTCTGACTGCTTTATCCTAAATTCTTGAAAAAGTTATGTGTTTTAGAGTAGCTTCACACCTTTGTAAAAATAAAGTTTTAACAAAATGTCAGTTTGGTTTCCAGAAGGGTTTTTCAACGGAAAATGCTATATATACTTTCACTAGTGAAATATTAAATGATCTGAGTAATCAGAAGTCACCCATTGGGATTTTTTGTGAGCTATCAAAGGCTTCTGATTGTGTAAATCATGGAATACTTCTAGATAAGCTCAAGTACTGTGGTATGAATGAGACTGTGCTCAAATGGTTTAAATCATACCTAACTGGAAGAGTGCAGAAAGTTGAAATAAGCAGCTCATATAATATGCTAAAAACGGGTGAATTCTCAAACTGGAGAACAATCAAGAACGTGGTGCCGCTAGGTTCAGTCTTGGGTCCTCTGCTGTTCTTAATATACTATTAATGACTTGCCATTCTATATTCACGAAGATGCGAAACTGGTATTTTTTGCCGATGATACAAGTACAGCTATAACACCCAACAGACAAGAATTAACTGGTGAAATTGTAAACGATGTTTTTCGGAAAGTCATTAAGTGGTTCTCTGCAAATGGGCTCTCATTACACTTTGACAAAACACATTATATACAGTTCCACACAATAAATGGAATGACACCATTAATAAATATAGACTTTGATCAGAAATCGGTAGCTAAGGTAGAATATTCAAATTTTCTAGGTGTGTGCATTGTTGAGGGGTTGAACTGGAAAAAAGACACTAAGGATCTGCTGAAACGTTTGAGTTCAGCTACGTATGCTATTAGGCTCATTGCAAATTTTGGCAATATACATCTCAGTAAATTAGCTTATCACGCCTATTTTCATTCTCTGCTTTCGTACGGCATCATATTCTGGGGTAACTCTTCATTAAGTAAAAGAACGTTCATTGCACAAAAGCGTATAATCAGAATAATTGCTGGAGCTCATCCAAGATGATCTTACAGACACTTATTAAAGAGCTAGAGATCTTCACTGTAGCTTCACAATATATATATATTCACTTATGAAATTTGTTATTAACAATCTGAACGAATTCAAAAGTAATAGCAGTGTACATGATTACAACACTAGGGGAGCCGGCCGTTGTGGCTAAGCGGTTCTAGGCGCTTCAGTTTGGAACCGCGCGACTGCTACGGTCGCAGGTTCGAATCCTGCCTCGGACATGGATGTGTGTGATGTCCTTAGGTTAGTTAGGTTTAAGTAGTTCTAAGTTCTAGGGACTGGTGACCTCAGATGTTAAGTCCCATAGTGCTCAGAGCTATTTGAACACTAGGAGAAAGGATGATCTTCACTACTCAAGGTTAAATCTGGCTTTGGCTCAGAAGGGGGTAAATTATGCTGCCACAAAAGTCTTTGGTCACTTACCTAATAGCATCAAAAGTCTGAAAGATAGCCATGTAGCATTTAAAAGGAAATTAAAAGAATTTCTTAATGGCAACTCCTTCTACTCATTAGATTAACTTTTGGATATACTAAGTGGGTAATTTCCCCAACCCCCACAAAAAAAGAATATTAAAATTATTAAGTGTCATGCAATATTCTGTGTAATGTAATATCTTGTATTGACACCTTTTATTAACCTTACACGTTCCACGTCATTACGAAGTGTCGTACTCATGATCTATGGAACAAGTACTAATCTAATCAAATCTAAATCTCCGAAAGGTCTTATTAACTCTGAAGGAATGACAGCTAGTCCTGTTTCGACCTAGGTCTTCCAGTACGCAGTCAAATTCTTTTCGTTGCATCATATGTCTAATCTCACGTATTTTACATCCTCTTTCCATTCTGTAATACACTCTAAGATCACTAAGAAATTATCGGAGAGCGGCAGGAATCAGCAGATGTGATACACATGTACAAACAAGCAAATGATAGCAATTTCAGAAAAATTGAATAAATTATTCAAGAAACAAAGTCTCACAAATTTAGGAACCTAATTATTTGTTGGTCAACCTCAAGCACATATGCAAGCAGTTCTTTTCAACTTGGTTGTCCGGCTGAAGGATATCGTGACCAGTTTTGTCCAATTGGCACGGTAGGTCGTCAGAATCCCGAACTGGCTGGAGGGCTCTGCCCATAATATCGAAACGTTCTCAACTGGGGAGAGATCCGGCAACATTTCTGTGCAAGGCAGAGTTTGGCAAGCACGAAGACAAGCAGTACAAACTCTCTCCGTGTGCGGACTGGCATTATCTTGCTGAAATGTAAGCGTATGACAGCATGACATTAAGGGCAACAGCACGGGGCGTAGAATGTCGGCTACTACCGCTAAATGTAAGGATGCCTAGGATGATAACAAAACGCGTCCTAATATGAAAAGACATGGCATCAAAGATCATCACTTCTCGCTTTCGGGCCGAATGATGGGCGACCATTAGGTCTTAACCCACGACTGTCTTTGTTGTCTCCAGACAAGTTTCCACTGGTCATCGGGCCTCGGTTCGAATCAGCACTCATTACCGAAGACAATTCTACTCTAGTCAATGAGATCCCAGGACAAAGACGTGTTCGGTAACTCTCCGGACGGCGGGGCACCAACCTGAGTGTCGGCCGCCATACGGCCAGACAGCTGGGAGTGGTGGTCCGGTGTGCCACTTCTCTTCGCAGCAGGACGCCTTTGGTTGTCATCTGCGGCAACTTCACAGCACAGCGGGACGTCGACGGTTTTCAACGGCACACTCTGTTGCTCTTTATGGCAGTCCATCGTGAGCTTACATTTCAGCAAGATAATGCCCCTCCGCGCACGGTGAGAATTTATACTGCTGGTCTCCGTGTTTGCCAACCACTTCCTTTTCTGGAAAAGTCGCCGAATCTCTCCCAGTTGAGAAAGTTTGGAGCATTATGGGTAGGACTGTACCGTCATCTCGGTAATCTGACGATCCAACACGGCATTTGGACAGAATTTGGCATGAGATTCCTCATCACGGCACGCAACAACACTATCAGCCAATGCCCAGTCGAATAATTTCTGTCATAAGGCCCATAAATGAACCAACGCGTTAGTGACTTGCTCAGTTTGTGAAGCTCTTACTCTTGAAGAAAACATCCAACTTTTCTGAAATTGGAATCATATGTTTGCCGTACATGTGCATTACATTTACCGATTTCCGTTCCATACGGATAATTCCTTCAGCGTTTTGACGAAGATAAATCAAAGTACAAAAATTAGCTGCTTTCCGTATTTCTTCATCTACAGTATTTCAAGGTTTTACGGAACATTGATTTGACGTTGACACAGATATATAATAAAACTACAAAGGTTTATTACCGGTATTGCGTAAAGGTAAATGAATAAAAACAAGAAAAAATAAAACCACAGGACTGGCAGACAATTAAAAGCCAAATGGTCCATGAATTTGCGGAAAATGAGCCCTAACCAAATTTTGTTATCTGTGTCTAGTACTGGTTAAGTAATAAAAACCGAATGGTTTATAAAATCGGGGAAATTTAGCCGTAACCAAATTTGTTAAGCGATAAATGACAAAGACTGTTCACGACTGAATTCCCTCTGTTTTATGGACCAAATGATATGATAACATGAAGGTTCACATAAACGGCCAATCTACGCATATTTGATGACCTACGTGACAAAACTGACAACTCATGCTTGGGTGTCACAGAAGAGTGAATGAAACTCGTAGTTTCCGATAGCGCGTAAGACATCTGCACTTTGATATTAAGCATATGGTGCTGTTCACCATTCACGGATTATTAATTTATTTATTACAAATTTATAGAGCTGTTACCCGATATTTATAACGTGTCGTGCATATTACAGATTCCGTTTGTGATTTTTTTCTTTTTAGTTTTTCTTTTGTTTTTCTCCGTAACATTTGACATGCACTGTTATTTTTTAAAATAACGGTAATTTATAAATAAAAACTGTGATACGATAGAGATTTGTTAAAGCCATCACCCATTGTGACTGGCCGTGAATATCTCGGAATAGTTCCTTCGAGTTGTTAGCCACGTCTCAACAAAATAGTTTATAGTTAGTAGTAGAGAAATGGTACTGCTAATCCTGTGCAATAACCTTAGGTATTCATCCTTGTACAACGCTTGGTGCTTTTTTGGGGTAGATATCCAGAGCCTTACACTGCATTTACTCAAGTATTCGGTATTCTGACAGTTATTTGACTCATACGTGTAATTTGTCGCTGCTTTTTGGCATGTTTTGTCTGATTTATAATTCCAGGTGTCTTATTTACTCCTATATCTCATCGTTATTCTCCTCCAGCTCCTCTTCAGTGCCACTGTTGTCACTGTGCGTGGCGTTGTCCACTCTCTGGAGATTGTTGTGTCGCCCGTATAGACATGTCTGTTATGTCATGTCCAGAGGTACTCGTCATGAGTCGTTTTTGAAATACGGGTTGTTAATGCATTTAATTGTGCCCATTGTTGTTGGTCTCCTATTGCTGTTTATGTATGTAAGTCTGTTTTTGTGTGGTCTAAGTGTAGTGCGTGTCTACTCTTCATGTACTGCCCGCAGAAGAACACACTGTGTTTAGGGGAAACTTATTCTTCGCGTGTGTATCTTGGTGTCTGTCTCAAAGTGTGACGCTTACTGAATGCCGGCTGTTAAAAGTAATACCTTCCATGTGTTTCATTTCAAGTCCAACTAATGACAACTTGTAGTTTTAGAATCAATAAAAGCGATATAAATTATTTTGCTAATTATTGATCATTCCTGAATATGTGAAACGTCCCCTTTGAACAATTATACACGACTGTGCTTAACCTGCTACACAATATTTTTTTAGCGCAACGTAATCTGACTTTCAAAATTCCCTACAAAAGAATGGCCCTGACTAACATTAAACTATACCTTTCACAAATCACTTACCTCACAAATATCTTCGCTACTCAAGCTACTGCAATACAGCGAGCGCCACTACTGCCAGCTAAATAAAAGATTCAAACTACTGAAGGCACTAACTACTGATAGGGATATTTAGCAAATGAAAGATATTAATAGAGAACAAACACTGTATTTACCTTAATAGTCATAATATATATAGCAGTTCATGACAAATTACAAAACTCCGCCATCTCTCTCCCCACATCCACCACTGCTGGCGGCTCACCTCCAACTGCGCGACGCTACGCGCTGTTCACAGCCAGCTGCCTAACACTACAATGGCGAGTATTACAACAATGCAAAGCAGCCACAGGCTGCACACAGCACAGCCAGTGATTTTCATACAGAGGTGGCGTTACCAATAAAAAAACCTAAACAGCCTACTTACATAGCCCCCATGCTCCCCACAAAAAATTTTACAAATTGGTTGGGGCATGGCCAATACATATTTGTTAAAATTTTTCATAATCGTAATTACAATAACAAAGAAATCAAATGCACACACTTATTGATACAATGTTGGTCAAAAGCTAAAATTTTCTCACAGTCCATAAAGACAGTCCTGATCATTCATCACATTGCAGTGTTTTTCTCAAAGTCTGAGCACGAAAAGAAAATGCACACGGAAGTAGTGGATTTCCATGCAGACTTGAAGAAGTAGCGTTGTCCTTCCAACGGAAAGACAGTGCTGACTCTTGACATGCTGACAGGTAATGGGCCACAACAGAGCAAACCCACACCGGAGTCAGTCGAAGTTTTGAAGAGTATTGGTGGGTAGGTCATCACAGAGCAGACCCACTGTAGTCCTGGTAGAGATTGCGGTATTGGTGGGCCACCGGAGGTGCAGACCCACTGCAGTCCTTGTAGAAATAATGGTACTGGTGAGTCAGCAAAGACGCAGACCCACTGTAGTCCTTGTAGAGATAATGGTACTGGTGAGTCAGCAAAGACGCAGACCCACTGTAGTCCTTGTAGAGATAATGGTACTGGTGAGTCAGCAAAGACGCAGACCCACTGTAGTCCTTGTAGAGATAATGGTACTGGTGGGCCACCAGAGGTGCAGACCCACTGCAGTCCTTGTAGAGATGGCCAGCAGCCATCTGTTGTGACTGTGCAGGTGCACAATCACCATTGAAGAGTCTTGCGGATAATATAGCAAGTCCATAACCACCACTTGTGCACTCACAAAGTTTTTGAATTGTCCTGAGAACCAGCAATGCTGTTAATCAGTCCCTTGCTGAATTATTAACACACGTGCAAACACTAACAGTCCCTACTGCTCACATATTGTCCATATACTATGACCAACAGAAACGTGTGCAGTGAAATGTAACTTACAAGTTAGTAATATGATGAACTGGTGACAAGTACAATTTTATAACATAAGAATACAGTAACAAAGGTACAAAACACATCATTCAAGAACATAGCAATACAGATAACATTTGTAGTACAGGCTTTACAACAGAATAGAAATAAACATATACATCAATGTTATAGGAATTTTGACATAAGTACATACATAAAAGAGCAGAATAATTGTTGAAACATCGACTTCACACATGAGCATTAAAACAAAACAGAATAAATAATGTCTAAGCATATTTACAAGGTAAATAACATATTATTAATGCCAATTATATTTGAGGATAACAGTATTCCTCATCATAGTGAATGTAGCTTAGTATTAGAAAAATTCTACAACATAAGTCTTATCAGATAAACATATAAATACAGGAAAAACATAAATACACAAGGGAACACAAACACATAGTGGGATAACACAAGGAAAGGACAGGGTTTCTTTTACTGCAGTATTTTGCAAACAAAACTTTCTTTACTTCTCGGAGATCTCCCTTCGTTCCTCACTATTTCCAAAAAGTCCTATCTATACCTGTTTTCTGTATTCTAACCATATTTCTTTCAAAATAATTATGGCTCATTGTACAATACTCATTTTGGCCTAAATCTTTTTTATATACCTTGTCAATGCATTGCTTCCAATTCATCATAGTTAGTTTCTTATATAGTCTACCCCCTCTTAAGCTAACTTAAATCTACTGAGCTCAGATGCTAAACTAAGGGATGAGGCAATGCAGTAGCACAAAACAATTAACACAAACAGCAATGATCAAAAATACAAATGGTGAAGCAAGCAACATAAATTACAACTAACATAAGGCAATGAGCAGCAAACAAGAAAAATAAATCTGGCTTAGCAGAGTAACACAAATTAAAATTCTGCAACACTATGCCTGGCAAACAGCAGCAGAAAATGAAATACCTAAACATGACATATCTCAAGCAGAAAAAATAGTACACTAAAGATAACAATGCAGATAAGGGAAATGTCTATTCACATCTTAATGTCTATGTAATTAAAGTGGTGCACCACAAGAAGTTATTCTACCAAAAAAAAATTACCCAGTAGTTGAAAAGAAAATTCCGCATGCAATTCCTGTGAAGGGAAATATCTTTTTATGCTCCTTCGTTTTTTTGAATAGATCATAAAATTATTTACTGCATCTGTAGGCATAAAATATTTATATTAGTACATCTATTAAATTTTATTTTAACCAATGCTGCAGTGCAGCTAGAAACTAGATATTAAACAAAATGAGTAAATAAATACATAAAGCAAGCCATATGGCATTTCTCTCAAATAGCAAGACGATAGCCGTGAAATGTTTCTCATCGTTTCATTAGGCATTTCTTTCAATTCGCAAGACAATAGCCATGAAATGTTTCTCATCGTTTTAGTAAACATCATAAATTAAGAGCTCCACAGTATAATCATGTGTTTTCAAGTTCGACCGTGTCGTTTTTGCGATGCTTTCTACAAAGGAACGTCAATAGCGAGGATAATGGCCTCTCTTTTTTTTTTCTACCTGTGCCGCTGGAAGGCACACGCTAATGGCTTTTTTTCTCGGGCGGCTGTCGCCCATCTGGGTGCCCACGACATATTACGTGCAGGTGGTCACTTAACTTTCTTACGGAAATATTTACGACAGCAGTTTCCGCTACAGTGGCAGTCATATATAAAAATATTTCACAGGTCAAGAATTAGCGTTGCAAATCTGTAGAAACAAAATCCTATAAATATAAGTGTCCAAAAAAAATATTCGTCAGCATTGTGATACAGTCACACATTTACACACATTTCATAACCTTGAAGTACGATTCTTGGTTTCCAACAACCTTTTCCACAAGTCAGAGTCCCTAATCACTTTTCATTACTCCTTACCTTATTACACATATACATATTCGTCGACACGTCAATCTTGCGATGACACTTCACTATTTCGTCGTAATAAATACATAGCATAATCAAATTCCCCATATAGCATCAAATTATTCATCATAAACATACCTCAACAGCATAATACACATCGTCGTCGTAAAAATAACATCATAATACCTCAGTCAACTCTCAAAATCGTCGTAGCTTCCTCCAATAATTTCAAAACCTAAAAAAATTCTCTGCTCATGGCAAAAGTGTCATCCGCCTCAAACGCACTTCAAAAATCATGATCCCATACCAAATACATCATTCAAAGTTCTCATAGTATCACAATGGTTCCAAAAAAATATGAACAGTTCACAAAGTACTGACAAAATGCGATTTCATACGTGTGAAGTTATTCAACTGTGTAATTACGTAAACATCTGTCACTAATGTAGTAAAAAAAATGTTTATCTCTCAGTTACATGATCAGATAGCTGTGTAATTTGTGTGTTAGAGAAATATGGTACTGATGTGTAAAGTTGTATAAGCAAATACCATATTAGCTAGGGCTCCTTGTGCGTGCCAAACACATGGTACACAAAGTAGGCGTGTACCCCCTTGAGGATTAATGTAATTATACCCTCAGGTGTTACAGATTACAGCAATGGAATGAAATGTATCACGGAAAACTTTCTTTGTAATTCAAAAATCTTGAAAAATAAATGGCATAAGTACAAGTTTAATCTCTCAAATGCGTGTCCTGTAGCGCTAAATGTGCGTCTTGCTGTAAGATAATTCTGTGGAAGTGTCGTAGTTATCGTCCTCTGTAAGCATAGTTCTGCAGAAGTCAATGTACTTACCTCATGATAAACAAAAGTGAAATGTTTTGCGTATAGATATCTTAGTTATTACGCTTATTGTTGTGATGAAGAAAGTACTGTGCTGTGACGTATTGTTGTGCCACGGACAAGGCTGTCTCATTGTAGCTATACCACAAAAGTTAAATACTAAAACATGTTTTACTTTCCAGAAGAATTCAGAAAAATTGTGCAGATATAAAACAGATACACCGCAAAAGCAACAATGTAAATTGTGTCACACATTAGTAGCGTCGTGATATAGTCGTGTAGCTCTCACACAAACTCCAGAATGTATATTCAAGTAAACCAAAATGTTGCATTAAAATCTCATTAGCAGTACCAGTATGTGTCCTAAGTATGTAAGCCTGATAGTCGTTATGTAATCGTGCAACTAACAAGCAAGAATGTACAAATACAACACTGTGTCGTCTGTTCACTATAACAATGCATTCGTAATTTCTGTTTAAAAATGTTCCTTTGGTCCTTGATTGTATATTTAACTTCAAACATTGTTGCATGGTAACAGTTTCTAAGTCTGACAAAGCTTACTAGTAACTTGAAGTGAAAAGTTTTATAGCAAAGTCAAAGTTAAAAAGCAGATTATCTTTAAATAAACGGTTTTATATGTGAAATGTGGTGTAAACCTTTGCTCTTCCTAGTAATCAGAGTTTGAACTTGAAATCGATTATCATGCGGTATACGTCGGTAAAGAATACTGGAATTTTTCTCAAGGTTAGCGTCTATGTTATTTTTCTCGGAGCCAGCCGGCGCACGCGGCTGCCTGCTGTGCGAGTCATTGTCTGTCTCTTTGTTGGCGCGCGTCGTTATTGGGATTTGAAGACCTAACTTCTACAAATTCACCGTGACGAGAGGGCCCTGCTCTGTTTGAATCCCGCCAGTTCTGATGCAATTCAGGTCTGTCGTTACGATCATATCGTCTGTCGTCATGTCGGTAGATGCCATAGTTTCTTTCTTGTCGGTCACGTGGTGGAGAATTTCTCCCTGAATCGAAACTGCGCGCTGGACCGTTGCGTCTAAAGTTATTCTTCTGATAATATTTATTTTGGTTGCCATATTGTCTGTTTCTCTGATTGTCTCTGTGATAGTCACTACCACGGAGCGGTGATCTTTCCCTGTAATTATTACTACTCTGCCAACGGTTGTCATACGGGTGGTGTCTGTTTTGGTCACGATATGTGTTGTGAGAATAGCCTTGTCGTGTCCAGTTATTATTTCTTTCATCGCGGAATTGCGACGGATGTGATCTGTAATTGTTGTGCTCCTGCGTTCCGCGATTGTCAGTGTCAATTTCCAGTTCTTGTAACAGTCCCTGAAAAGCTTCAATGTCGTCTTTGCAACGTCCTGCCAAAATAATATGTAGTAAATGTTCAGGTAATTTGATTAAGCAAATGTGGATGAGTTCTGAGGGGCTGTATGGGTTTGAAAGATACTGATTCTTATGCAACATGTCTTCAAAATATTTCACAAGACTGGAGAATTCAGATTGTTCGAAATGTTTCATCATTATGATACCATGTTTTACTCGGTCTTGTGTGGCTTGAGACCAATATGCTGAGAGGAAGGCATGGTAAAATTCTCCTTCACTGTAGCAATCGTGAATGACTGATCGCATTCTTACAGCTGGTTCATTCTCTAAGTAGCCACACATAAATTCTAATCTGTGTTCCAACGACCAGTTGGGAGGAAAACAATGAGAGAATTGATGGAGCCATGCTTGTGGATGAATGTCGTTGCCAGAATTCTTAAATGTTTTGAATTTACGTGTAGTAATGAACAGCTTATAGTCAAAATCATCATGTCGGCGAGTCGCATATGGGTCATTGTTAGGTCGTGTCGGCCGTTCCATCTCAAAATTCGGTGCACATTGCCAATTTCTTTCATAACTTCCGAAATGCCCTGTGTTATTATTTTGCGGCTTTTCCGTATTTCTAAGTCCCTCATCCCGTATTGGGGCGCGAGTGTCCTCTGAAATACGTAATTCTTGTATTACCTGTGTCAGCTGATCTTGTACTTCCCGGATTTCTCTTTGGTGTTGATTCAGATTTTGTTTCAGTTTCCTAATTTGTTCGCTCTCTTCTGTGTCATTAAAGACTACCGGTTTTGTGTCATTCAGATTATCATCTACCTTCGTAGATAAATTAGTGAACTGATCCGAAAGTCCGGCTACTTTCTCCGATAGTGTACTTATTTCCTCAGTGTGTTTTTCTGAACCAAGTTTCAGAGTATCTACTGTGTCCTTTAAGTTTTCCTGAGATTTTGCAAGTTGCGTAACCGAATCGGTAGATGCAACTGAGTCAAATTTAGCTTGCAAGATCTCATGATTTTCATGAACAATAGTTTGCAGTTCTTTTATGGCTGCTTCGTGATTCTGTAATGCATTTTCATGCCGCGAAAAAATAGGTTGAAAATGCTCACAAATTTGTGTTTTTACGTCGTTACAGACTTTTTGACATTTCGATTCGATTTTATGTAACTCAGTAGTTAAATCTTCACGTGTTTGTTCAAGTGTGGTGTGAAGATTTTGTTCCATTGCGTCTAACTGTTGCTGTGTTTGTCTCTGGTGTTGTTCCATTGTGTCTAACTTTTGAAGATTTTGTTCCACTGTGTCTAACTTTTGTAGCTTTTGCTGTGTTTGTCTCTGATTTTGTTCCATTTGTTTCTGATTTTGTTCAAGCGTTGTGTCTAACTTTTGTAGCCTTTGTCCCATTTGTTGCATTAACTGTAATAACAATGCACTGGTGTCTGAAACACGTTCCTCAGTGCTTTTCGGCAGTGAAGTTGCACCGGCAACATTCACATTTTGACAAGCAGAAAATGTGTCTTGACTTATTTGAGAAAACGGTGAGGACCCAAAACCTGAATCTACAGTATTTGCAAAATTGTGTCCTGTCATTTCGGATTCCTGAGGCGAGCTGTTGCCGACCGATCGATCGATAATGCTTCCCTCTTCACTTATTGTTTCACTGTCCACGCCATTGTTTGCCGCCCGCTCCATTTCCCTATGCACAGTTACCAAATTACTACTTTGAACATCAGTTAATTCATTACTCGGTGGCGCTCACACACTGCTTTCGTCTTCGCTGTCATTTCTCAATTTACTTTGGAGCCTAGTGTTACGTTTTTCACACGCCATTATTGTCACAATATTTCACACGCCAACACAGAAAAACACAATTTGAAGAGCAAATATAGGGGAACACATTAACATAGCACTGAAAATAATATCTAGTTAATTGCAGCTGCGAAATACTTGGTGCATATCTACTTGCGTGCCACACCTGTTTTACTGTACAACAATGAAAGACTGCAACTACAAAGGAGATTCTCTCTACAATTACGCGCTAGCAAAAAACAATATCTACACTAATTACACAAACTACAAGAAAAAAATCAGAAGATTCCAGTGAGGTATCCTAGGCTAAGGGTCGACATATGAAACGTCCCCTTTGAACATTTATACACGACTGTGCTTAACCTGATACACAATATTTTTTTAGCGCAACGTAATCTGACTTTCAAAATTCCCTACAAAAGAATGGCCCTGACTAACATTAAACTATACCTTTCACAAATCACTTACCTCACAAATATCTTCGCTACTCAAGCTACTGCAATACAGCGAGCGCCACTACTGCCAGCTAAATAAAAGATTCAAACTATGGAAGGCACTAACTACTGATAGGGATAGTTAGCAAATGAAAGATATTAATAGAGAACAAACACTGTATTTACCTTAATAGTCATAATATATATAGCAGTTCATGACAAATTACAAAACTCCGCCATCTCTCTCCCCACATCCACCACTGCTGGCGGCTCACCTCCAACTGCGCAACGCTACGCGCTGTTCACAGCCAGCTGTCTAACACTACAATGGCGAGTATTACAACAATGCAAAGCAGCCACAGGCTGCACACAGCACAGCCAGTGATTTTCATACAGAGGTGGCGTTACCAATAAAAAAAACTAAACAGCCTACTTACATATGTAGCAACTTTGTAAAAAAGAACTTCATGTTTTTAAAGAGAGATCTTTAATCTTATTTGTAGTTCCTACTTCTTATCCGTTTTGGTAAATCCTGTGCGCAATCTATCACTACCATCTTCCATATCTGGAAAGTGCGTGCAAGATTCCCATTTGTCGACTGCTAATGGTAGATGATATTGGTCACACAGCACTAAATACCTAAATCTATTCCATACTCTGCAAGCCACTTAACGTTGTACAGTGACAAATGATGCAGTCAGACATGCCCAGCATAAGGATTAATTGTGCAGTCGCGGTAAGTCGTTTCGAGAAACAAGCACACGTGCAAGGGCTGGCGGTCACCCAACTGCGCTGCGTCACCTCTCTCGTAAGACAGGAGGGACAAGGCCGTACATTTGCAAACCTGTCGTCGGAGTGGTTTCGGAGAACTGTTTCAGACAGCTTGCCGAAAAACACGTGGAACTGCAACACATGCAGTCAGCGGCCTGACTTGAATTTACAAATCGCGAGGTGCCTGTTATGAGTTGCGGGCGTTGCTTCCCCTCTGTTTACAGCGGCTGTGTTTAAGTCCTCGTCACGGAGTGGTAAACAAGTCTATCAAACTTTAATCACTTCTCCAAAACTGTTGCGCCGTTAATTACTTGACAGAGATGTCAACCGACATGTCTCTTACATTTATACGAGACACAAATAATCAACATTATTCCGTCTTAAAATTCCTTTATTATTTGTCCTGTTTATACTACAGTAAAGGTAAGTAATTTTGTGACCGGCAGCGGTGCTAATTTATCTTTAAATGATGTGACTATTCGTTATGTGGTAGCAAAATACAATGAATATCCCTATGTCGTCATAAATGTGATTGACGATTAATTCTTGTGCACAGAGAAATCCTATTTCCTACATCATTCTTTTCTCATGCCCGGCCACTTGTGGAGAGAGTCATAATGCAAAACACCTACAAGGATAATATATCCTCGAGTCATCAATCCAGTGTTTAGCGTGATTACAGTTTTGAAATTTACGGAATACTGAAATTAAAATTAATAGACCTGCAAGTGATTTTTTAAAATCTATGTATGAAACGTATTACATGCTCGGTCCAGTCACATTAATGCGACCTCAGCCTACGTTCCACGTCAAAATGCCATAACCACTCACAGGCGGCAGGTGGCAGCGAAGTGCACGGGCAACAGTGCAGTCCTCGTCACGTGGAAAAAGGAGCGATTTGTGTGAGTCAAAAGAAACATGGTCATTGGCTTTCGGGTCAAGGGTGGAAGCATTTCTGAAACGGCTATGTCTTTTCGTGTGCCGTCGTAGTTAGGGCATGGCAAAGTGGCACTATACAAAACCGGCGGCGAGGTAACTATAGTGCACATGGGGCCATAGATGACGTGAGGGAAGGGCGGCGGCGGACAAGTGTGCTGGCGACTAGACATGCAGCTGTTGAACAACTGACTGCACTTGTGAACGAAGGGGCTACTAACTGTGTCTCCTCAACGACCATTCGTCAAACATTGCAGGAGTTTGGTTAGTGCAGCCAGACTGACTGCTGTTCAAGAGCGATGAAGACTGGAATTTGCACGCCAGTGCCGCAACTAGACGTCCGCTGAGTGGTGACAGATGGCCGAAATGCAAGACGGTGGCACAAATATAATCTTCCAAATGAGTAAAACAGTAAAAACAGGAAAAAATAACTCACCAAGCCGTAGAATTCGTCAAAATGACCTAATATGATAACGTTTCTTTACAACTGAATTTTTTCCTTGTTTCGAGTCCTTAGTATTGGTGGGTTAATCTTCTATTTTTTTTATGTTTATACTTACGTCTAACTGGTTGAAATGGCACTGAGCACTAAGCGACGTAACTTCTGTGGTCACCAGTCCCCTAGAACTTAGAACTACTTAAACCTGACCAACCTAAGGACATCACACAAATCCATGCCCGAGGCAGGATGCGAACCTGCGACCGTAGCGGTCACGCGGTTCCAGACCGAAGCGCGTAGAACCGCTCGGCCACTCTGGTGATGTATGCTTACAACCGGTTATTCTCATGTTACTTTAATCTTAAATACAGGTGTGGTGATGGCAGTATCAGAAACATCGAAGTAAATGAAAATATCGGGTGATCAAAAAGTCAGTATAAATTTGAAAACTGAATAAATCACTGAATAATGTAGATAGAGAGGTACAAATTGACAAACATGCTTGGAATGACATGGGATTTAATAAGAACCAAAAAAAAAAAATACA
Organism: Schistocerca nitens; assembly: GCF_023898315.1. Classification (NCBI taxonomy): domain Eukaryota; kingdom Metazoa; phylum Arthropoda; class Insecta; order Orthoptera; family Acrididae; genus Schistocerca; species Schistocerca nitens. Next base: position 301,537,744 of record NC_064620.1, read on the forward strand.
AAAGTTGAAGAAATGTCCGACAGATGGCGCTTCATCTGATCAGAATAGCAATAATTAGCATAACAAAGTAAGACAAAGCAAAGATGATGTTCTTTACTGGAAATGCTCAATATGTCCACCATCATTCCTCAACAATAGCTGCAGTCGAGGAATAATGTTGTGAATAGGACGGTAATGCATCTCCGGAGTTATGGTGAGGCATTGGCGTCGGATGTTGTCTTTCAGCGTCCCTAGAGATGTCAGTCGATCACAATACACTTGCAACTTCAGGTAACCCCAAAGCCAATAATCTCACGGACTGAGGTCTGGGGACCTGGGAGGCCAAGCATGACGAAAGTGGCGGCTGAGCACACGATCATCACCAAACGACGCGCGCAAGACATCTTTCGCGCGTCTAGCAATATGAGGTGTTTTTTTTTCTAATAAAGCCCCTTGTCATTGCAAGCATGTGTGTCAAATTTTACCTCTCTATTTACATTATTCCGTGGTTTATTAAGTTTTCAAATTTATACTGACTTTTTGATCACCCGATATATTGAGCGGTAATGGCTTCTTCCGTAAACGTTCACAGTTACTGCAGACTCTTCTTTTTTGTGCCTGTTTTCCACATCGGCATGATTAGTTTAAGTAGATGTCGGACGCCCTTATTACGCCCTTATTGTTTGCACCCCATTACCCTCCTGGGACGTAATGTGTGCATCTCAATCTGTCTGAGTGTGAATTAATTCATGTGAACGTGAGCCAAAGTATTCTAAATCTTTGCGGATAGTTTAAGCGGCGGTGACTGGGTACCATCCCATTAGTCATCTAGTCGAATGTGGGAAACCACCTAAAAACCACATTCAGCCTGGCCAGCACGCCACTCCTCCTCGCTAATTCGCCGGAAGGCTTAGATCCGGGGCCGACGCACCTCCCTGTCCGGCAACCGGCGCTCTAACATGTACGGCTATAAGGGTGGATGCAAGTAGTTGAGACTCATTTAGGGAGTTTATTTCCTTAATTGACGAGGCGGTAAATCAGACACATCTTCACTGCCAAAGTTCTTGCAATTAAGGGTGCCTTTCGGTACGCGGCGTCCAGTTATTATGGGTCAAGAGCTACTCTATTATCTCATGTAACGTGCTGGTGAACACCAGGCGAAACAAAGAGTGACTACGTCCACTTCCTCCCTTCACACAGTGCTTTTTTTTCTGGCATAAGGAGAAAAGTCTATCGAGAATGGTCACAGACTTGAGAGATCTGACATCAGTTGCAAGGAAGACATGTTGGCGTAACACAGTCGAGTATTCCGCGGAAGACCTGATTCTCACATATCAAACTATGTAGACGTCATACTATTAGCATAAAGCGCATCCGGCTGGCCTTCTTGCACAGGACGAAAGTTCAACCATCTCCGTGTTGTGAAGCCCAAACGAGACAGACAATGCCGGAAGTTTTTCAGCGTCTTAATCAGAGCAGGAATTCCCCGACGTACATCTGTGACCAACCGGTACCGTCCGCTGCCCACAACCGACTATATCAGTATTTTCTGGTCTCTGCAAGACGATGATATCCAAATATAAGTTAGATACAAAGGACCCAGCTGAGAAATTGTGATGTATGTACTGTGTTGATTGTGCGAACGTCCAAAGTCTACCATGAAATTTAACTGATATTAATATAAGTTGTACTACGTATGCTGTACATATGATTTTGTATACCAACTCTGTAACTACTCATTTCTCTGACTAAATGGTTAATGCCGAGAGCCAATAAAAAAATCCAGACACATCTCAGTATTTTAAAATAATTTTTATTCAGTTTCCCTAGTTATGCGTCAAATACATTTTTGTTAGTGACGATGGTTGGACCTGGTCTCAGTCCTTGGAATTTTAACTTCTTCTCATTTCTCTCTAGTTATGAGCCGACTTCATAGTCGCATCTGACTCCTTTCCGTCTTTTCCCTAGCACCTAATGTCAGTCCGTTGTTTCCTTATTTGCTTACTTTCATTCGTGGAATCGCGTGGTGGGACTCAGATAGTAGTCACACGCCATCCCAATCGAGGCCTACGCAAGTAGGTCACAGCAACTATGGCTACCGCTATAGTGATGGCTCTGGACCGGGATGCCATCAGCTCCGACATCAGCTCATGATGCCCTATCCAGTTTCCAGTATTTGTTTCCAATATATGAATCGTGAATTGCTTCGTATTGCACTCAATTTTTTGTTTCTCCCTCTCAGTCCATCAAAAACTGTGATTTAATCAGGAATTGTTTCCGAAGCCAATAGTAGATTGGCACTCTGGACTTTTCTCTCCTCTACAACCTACTATCAGAAAAATGAGGTGAAACTTTTTGCCGAACGTGTTTGAACGTAGTTTTCTTTTTACACTTGTTCAACTTATGTACCTAAGTAATCACATTATCATAGCTTGCAAGATATCACGAAATGACTTTCACAATCAAACCAAGAATGGAGTGAAATTCCATCGAAAATTGGAGCATCATGTTTATCATGTAAGACGTCATTGTCTTTGTAACTCTTTCTTTGTTAGTAGGAGTTGTTTTTTTTAACTAGGTATCATATTGCGTTTTTGTCTGTATTCAGTTCTATGAAGTAATAATCATGTCCAGGGGAAGTACCAGCGTGAAACTGCCTTTTATTTTAATTTTTAAGTTCCCGTTCTACCAACTCCGTGGTAGGTCTCTGTAATGTTAGGACGAATTTCTGCTCCGCCTTCGTGCAAGAGGACTTGTAGGTTCCAGTAGATTTCATAGCACAGTAGCAAGATTGATACGCTGAAAAACTGCACGAACGCCCAATGAAAAACATTCCTGTGTGGCCTACGTCATCCGTAGCTCGTGCGCCGATGGAGGGGCAGATCTTTTGTCAAATACCAAAGGAAAAAACTTTCCTTGGCTCATCGGATGCTTCTAGAAGCTTCTGACAGCTTTCTCTCGGTTGTAGATGGCCAGATAAGGTGTGATCCTACGTGAATTTCTCAGAGTGTGATTGGTCTGTACCGTCGCGCAGAAAAGAGTTGCTGAGGATTGGTCACTGATGACTCCAAAAAAACGCGGGCATCATGCCGCCTTGGCCACTGGGGTGTTGACAGAGAGCTTTGGGGCCGCGTGGACAATTGCGATAGCTTTGTGGAAGCTGGAAGGGCAGTTAGATGTTTGCGCAATTGTGTAAAATTTAGTCAAATTGCGCTGGGAAGGTACAGAGATTATAGAGAATAATTTCGTAGCTGTGTGTGGTCAGATAAAACCTTGGAGTAACTAGGGGAAAATTCAGTGTTGAGGTACTCAGCTAAACTTTGGGCGATGCTCAAGTAAGATTCTTGTTGATGCAACAGATGGGTGATGAAGACTGCAGAGGTGTGGCGCTTCTCCAGACTGCGAGGTGAAGTTGTAAGAAACCTGTTTAAGTATGCTTAGTGATGAATTGTGGACCTCAGAGTAATTGATAGTTTCATTATTATTTCACCATTACTCTTTTGGGGAACAGTTTAGAATCACTGTTTCAGTTCGCGTGAGTGTCCAATATGTACTTTCAGAAAGAGTCTTAACTAGTGGAATTCTAACTAGACTTCCTCTGTATACCTCATACATATTATGTAGCTTTCTTTGATACTGTTTCAGTCTTCGCTTTCGTTTCCCGTAGAATCCTCGTGTTTGCAAGGGTAACATCACCTCCAATGTAGCATCCATTTCCTCAATGCACAGAGTACGCCCCACAGTGATCTTTCTCCCACTCAGTTTTCAGTCAATTGTGAATGTGTCCAGGATAATTAAATGAATTAAGTTTCCATTCCTTTGTTGTCCAATTCCCTGTCAGTTGGTCAAAAGAATCGTAAAAAAATGTTGTAGTTTGCAAGAATTCTTAAAAATTATCAGCTTCCCCACCCGTCGTAGCTGTAGTCGGTAGTACAATAATGAGGAGCTTGATGGACTATGGGCGTAAATCCGAAAAGTGGATTTCCGGTAAAAGTAAGCTGAAGATTTGCATGATTGTATCTTATTGAAAAACAGTTATATTTCAGTGATGTAATAATTTTGTCTTAGACCATGCTTCTAACATACAGAATCATTCCTTACAACTGAACATATTTCTTCCGTTTGTGATATTTTATCCAAAATATGATGAATGGTTTACGCCTATTTCCCATCAAACTATGATACCTCTACAAAATATCATGAAAATTGAATTTATTATTTTATTATCCAGTTAAACTGCACATTAACAAAAAATATATGTTCATGGCCATTATAGTTTATTTTCCTGTTCAGGATCAGTAGCTCCTTCAATGTTTACTCTTTCTAGAAGTTCTTCATACCTGCCTCTTACTGTATCTGGAAGAAAGAGGAACAGGTATTGAATGTCCTTTACCTTTTCTGCTGCTACAGTTGGTTTCGCTATTAATGACAAAAACGAAATATCTTCAGGGAGTCTTGTTGATTTCTTAATCAACTTAAAGCGTATAAAGACCTACGAATATGATTTTGAAGCACCGATTGTGCCATCACTGACAAAGTGCATCCTCACACATGACTGCAACTGGAAAGGAAATTTCCCCTGTGGCTTTGTTGAGAAGAAGCCCATTAAACTTTTCTTCTAATCTTTAATTTCCCCCCTTCGTCAATGACGTGACATGGCTCTGGATTCTCCCTGCATTATGTAAGGATTATGACATACTCTTCTTTTGAATGTACAGTTTCCCTCTTCTTCAACTTTCTTCCATAAAGGGCATAATTCCGGTCACACTGACTTATTTTTGTCTGTAAAGTCAGTTTATGACTCATTACCACTCACTTCACTCTTTATATCACACAAGTTAACACTCAACGCAGCTCAGAGTCGATACAATAACCTATACGAATTACACAAGGTGACAACTGCCTGTCATCCACTGCCTTCTTAAGATGATTGGTTAGGCGAAACCATAAATATTGAGCTGAAATTTTCAGGGTGAGTAACTCAAATATGGAAGTATCGATTCAGCACTTTGACGGAAAAAGGGCGTAAATCCAATTACGCCCATAGTCCATCACACTCCTCTTGCGAAAGGTACATATTGCATGCAAAGTCTGATAGTAATCATCCTAAGGTTGTGCCGAGTTAGCGTTGCCTTAGTGGTGTTATATTAAGATATCCCTCTCAAATTTGAGGCTTGAGTGATTCATTTTTTCTATGGATGAACGCGGTACGGCCATTGCACTTATAGTTAACGAACCATTCAAAATCATAGCAAAAATAGTTTGGATGTTTGATGAGGGAAGACACTAACACACCTTTATAGGCCAGGGACGATCATCTGGTACGCATTCCCAATTTTCGTCAGTCATACTAACCAGACATCTCCTACGATTTGTACTACCATTAACCATAATTAGTCAACAAGTACCTTTTATAGTGAATTAACACAGCGATCTAAGGCCTCAAAAGTTAATTCGCCTCTGCAGGCGCCATTGCGAACAAGTTCAGTAGATTAGATTCTCATTACGATGGAGAATAAAGGGAGCTCAGATAATCCACAAGTTGCATGGAGCAAGGCCAGCAGTACGAGAGGCTTCTCCGGCGACAAATGAGATATGGATTCTGAAAGGAGACTAGAACTACGATTTCACGATCCCAGTAGTCCCATGAAATTTTCATGGGATGACGTGCGGCATGATTGTCGCTGTAATCTGCAGTGACAAGTCGGGCTGTAGTTGATATACGACGTGGTATTCGCTGAACGTGCCTTACAGAAATGAACTAAATTCTATTTAAAAATAACTGAGGCGAAATTGGGTTTCTACAGTTCTGGAACGGAGAGAAACCATTGAAAGTGATCCCTTATTTCGAATGCAATAGCTTATGGTAAAGAACAATATGTAAAAATGTAGTCGGAAACGGACAATGATTTTGTTACACATCATCTGATAATGACGTTATGTAGACGTGTTTTTAAGCATGGTTCCATATAATTATTACGTTTGTGATAACACGACCTACAGCTGAATCATAAAATAAACCTTCACTATCGACGTGTCGCTATATATAGATGTCTATTTTTTGTGAAGTTCGACGCCTCCCCCTCCAGTAAATAACAATAATTATGTCCATAATAGTCACATTATTGCGTATGTACGTAATAAATTCCAGAGGCGGACAATTATTTTGTTACAGATCATCTGATAATGACGTTATGTAGACGTGTTTTTAAACATGGTTCCATAAAATTATTACGTTTGTGATAACACGACCTACAGCTGAATCATAAAATAAACCTTCACCATCGACGTGTCGCTAAACATAGATGTCAATTACGTGAAGT